>NW_023425404.1:2252500-2923333 GCF_014108245.1 Pipistrellus kuhlii
GGAGTCATCGTCATCATAGTCTTTTTAGCTCTTAAACTGGGTGACTCTGGAGTATGTGCTCTGCACACCCCACCTCCAGATCCTCTGGCAGGATTGAGCTGCAGCTCCCCACTGTGGCAACTCAACTCCTGGACACCTCTTCATTGGCCTTCCTCCTCCCTTCCTCTGTGTCCCTTCCTCCCTCTCTCCCTTAACAGTTTCCTGGGGTCACCTCTCAGATAAACTGCAGAATGACATCATATCCTGAAAGAAGAATCCTCAGGAAAGTGTTATTGAGTGATTCATGCTGGAAGCCATGGTGAGGACATTGCTCACCTTATAAATATTAATATATGAGAGGCCCATAGCCTACCCTAGGAGACTCTGAGCTGCCTCCTGGAAGTCCAGGTATGGGTGGTTGCATTAAGAATAAACTACACCTAACCCTAATCCTAACCCTAACCCTACCCTTACCCTTACCCTTACCCTAACCCCAACTCTTAACCTTACCCCAACCCTAACCCCAACCCTTACCCTAACCCCAACCCTTGCCCTAATTCTAACCCTGACCTTAACCTAATCCTAACCCTAACCAACTCTTACCCTTACCCTTACTCTAACCCCAACTCTAACCCTAACCCTAACCCTAAACTTGCTTCCTGTGGGGAAGGGGCTCTCTTCCTCTATGTCTCTTCGTATTTCAGAGTCTTTGCATCAGAAGATCATTTTTGACTGAAAAATGAACCTTGTCCCCTCCTCCAAGTCTATTCTGAAAAAAGCATAGCTGCATGTCCTGCTGCATTTCAATGGCCAAATGCGTGTGGACTTGGCTGTTGCCTCATGAGGTGGGGCGTGTGGAGATGTGGTGGCTTCTGAGAGAGAATGGGACATGCTCTGCTGCTCAGGGATCTCAAATGTTTGTCCCTCCTTTTGCCTGACTCCCGCCTGTGTTTGTGCATGTGGATGAGTTTTTGTGCAAAACAATGAAGGCTGGGAGCGAACTCTTGCTGTGACAGGGATGAATTGCCTCTGCTCTTGCCTTCCTGCTGGGCCCTCTCCTGCTGTGGAGAGGCACAGGAAGTAGAGCACAGTGTTCTAGCTCAGGGGCCCGGGCTCATTTGTTAATTCAAATCCAGGAGCTTAAAGACATGCTCCCTTGGGTGACATCTGGATGGCTCACAAGGACCCAGGCTGTGCTCTCACACTTTCATGTTCTCCTGTTCTATAGTTCTTTGCTTCTTGCTTTGCTACATCTTTGATATGTAAGTTTTGTTGCATGGACTAGCAGAAGCTGAGGTAGTATTTGCAGATGGATGGAGACCACACTGGGATGTCTGTTCCATGGAAATACAGATGTTCCCAAGAGAAAAAATGAACCAGAAGTCAAAAGGATCCATGTGGAGAACCAACCTGTAGGGAGCACAGATTTTCTGTTTTGACTTCTTACCACATGACCTTGTCATCCTCCACATTATGTGGGGGAGGCAGGAGTATCTCAGGTAAAGGGCGTGGACCCTACCAGTTATGCATGTGACTTCAGGGAAGCATTCAACCTCAGTTTCTTTATTAGTAAGATGATATAATAATATCTCTAATTGGGTTGTTGTGAGGATTAAATGAGATGATAGCACTTAGAACAATGCTTGACATGGAGGCACGCAATAAGTGTTGGCTAATATTAGCTTTTCTTTTGATTTCTATTTGTCACATTCTGTCTTTCAATTAATTCTGATATCAACTCCATAAGGGGGATGCATTGTGTACTCCACTTTTCTGCCAGGATGTCTAACCTTAAATCTAAATTGTCCAAAACTTAACTCAGAATCCTCCCTCTGTTATTCCCTGTCTCAGATGGTTTGACTTTGGGTGGTAGCCACACAGTGAAATATACAGATGTTGTATCATAGAAATGTATACTTGAAACCTATGTGATCCTATGAACCAATGTGATCCTGATAAATTTAATTAAAAAAATTAAAAAAGGATAACTATATTTTTCTCAGACACCCCCTCACATTTTTTCATTGTATGATATTTACTTCTCTTCCTCTCAGACCTCCCACATCCAATCTGTTAGCAAAATCCTGTTTTGTTTTTTGTTTTGTTTGTTTTTTATAAAGCTTTTTTAAAAATATATTTTATTGATATTTTACAGAGAGAAAGGGAGAGATATAGAAAGATAGAAACATCGATGAGAGAGAATCATTGATCAGCTGCCTCTTACACACCCCCTACCGGGGATGTGCCCGCAACCAATGTACATGCCCTTGACCGGAATCGAACCTGGGACCCTTCAATCTGCAGACCGACGCTCTACCCACTGAGCCAAACTGGTTTCGGCAAAATCCTGTTGGTTTGACCTACAAAGTATATCCAGAGTCTGGCCACTTCTCCCTCCTGTCCCCTTCCCTTTGGTCCTGCACCATTGAATGGTTTCATAACTGTTTTCCCTGCTTCTACCTTGTTGTCCCTCCCCCATATATATTCTCAAAAAAGTGTAGTTGGTTCATATCCTCCAGTAAAAGTGTCTGACACTCAATCGATGTTTGTTAAATAAATAGCTGAATTGATTCATATTTTATAGGGGAAAAAACTCAGTCTCAGACAGCTAATACAATTATATCCCTGGGTATTACCGGACATCATTGGGCATCACTGGGAATTACAGGACATCAGTGGGAATTAATAAGACATTACAAGACAAGTAGATGGCAAACTTGAAATCTTCTTCGCTTAACTCCAAGTGCTGGTATCTCACATTCTGCTATCTATCACTGTGTGATACAGTCATATGCATAATGATGTTTTTATCAACTATGGATATCATATACAATGGTGATCCAATAAGATTATAATGCAGATTTACTGTATCTTTCCTATGTTTACATATGATTAGATACACTAATACTTAACCATTGTGATACAATCGCCTACAATATTCAGTACAGTAATATGCTGTACATGTGTACAGCCTAGAAATAATAGGCTATGCCATATAGGTTAGTTGTGTAGGAGGCTACATCATATAGGTTTGTGTATGTGCACTCTAACATGTTTGCACAACAATGCAGTCACCTATTGATGCACTTCTCAGCTCATATCCCAGTCATTAAGTGGCACATAACTATATATATTTCCATAATTATATGTATTTCCTATTGCCTCTATAGTGAAGAAGTGCACTACAGCCTGTATTGTGTCCCCCCTAAACTTATATGCTTAATTCCTAATTGCCAAAGTCTAATCCCCAGGGTGACTGTATTAGAAAATAAGATAATAGGAGAGGAAAAATAATTTTCCTCTACCTTTCTAAATTCCAGACACCCATAATAAAAGACATACTAGCAAGAGAAAAACACAGAGAAGTTTGTTAACATGCATAACTCATGTACACATGTCATACTGAGGGAGAAATGAGTAACTCACTGAGGTGGCTTAGAATTCAAGCACAAATATCATTTTTCAGTGAAAGATAAAAGGAAGAGGAGTGTGGGGAGACCAGTTATGGGGAAACTAGTAGAAAACCAGGGGAAACAAAAATAATATTGCATTGCAGGTTTAAGACAGTGCCTTCCCTGTGAATAACGTATAACATTTTCCTGAGGATTATCCTACCTGGTAAATGGGGAAGGGAGGGAGAAGGAAAACCTTTGCAAATACAGGAAGGGAAGGAAGATAGCTCTCCCTGAACTTGCTTTTTCTCAATTGCCTTCAGCTCAAAATGCTCCGGTGCCAAAGTGACCTCAGGGTTGGAAGCTAATCCAATATGGCCGGTGTCCTCATAGGAAGAGGGAGATACACCAGGGAGGTGTAAGCACAGAAGAAAGGCCATGTGAGGCCACAGACAGGAGACAGGCATTGCCAAGCCAAGGAGGGAAGCTTTAGGAGAAATCCAACCTGCTGACCGCTTGATCCTGGACTTCCATTGTCCAGAACTGAGAAAACACATGTCTGTTGTGTTAGCCACCAATTGTGTGGCACTTTGTAATGGAAGCTCTAGCAGACTAAGACAAGACAGTAGTCAGTCTGGGTGCCTACTATGTACTTAAAAAAAAAAAAAAAGTAAATGATCTAGAGCAGTGGTTGGCAAACTCATTAGTTAACAGAGCCAAATATCAACAGGACAACAATTGAAATTTCTTTTGAGAGCCACATTTTTTTAAACTTAAACTTCTTCTAACGCCACTTCTTCAAAATAGACTTGCCCAGGCCGTGGTATTTTGTGGAAGAGCCACACTCAAGGGGCCAAAGAGCTGCATGTGGCTTGTGAGCTGCAGTTTGCCGACCACGGCTCTAGAGGAAAAAATAGCCCTGGAATTCCATGATCAAAGCAAATCCAATTCGAGGAGCTCGGGCCAATGTGAACTGTGTTTGCTAATGCATAACAAATGCATTTTTGTGGAATCCACGTGCCAGGGAAATAGTGAGGCTTGGAAGGTGTCCTCCCTGCAAGTGGTACCCCAAGGCATCACATATGTCTTCTTTAGAGCATGATCTGGGAAATTCCCAGCACGTGATGAAAATCCAGGCTCTGTCCCACATGTCCCCGCATCCTGTGTCTGCGATTCATGACACCCGTCCTCTCAAATGCAAGGTGGCAGGATGTGGGCTCCCTTCCAGGGTCCTCTAACACAGTCAATATGCTGTTTTTCTGGAAAAAGAGTATTTATTGTTTGAACAGCTGCACTTCTACTTTCTTGGATTTAAGGGAAAATTACCTGCGCCCAGGAGTGAATTGGAAAGGGTAGCTTTGAATTTCCCAATTTAAAATATCCTGCAGGTTTTACAAAACTGCACCCAAACCACAGCATTTTTCCATCCCGACTTCCTCCTTATCCCAGCCAGCGTTGGGGAAATCAACAGCGGGTTTTAGCATCCAAGCCTGGCCGGGGTTTTGGTCAAAATCGTGTGCTTATGGCAGTGCTTAAGGAGCACCAGCCTTCTCTGGAAATCTGCTTAGCCAAGCAGAGCCGAGATTCAGCACTCTGCAAGTCTCATTTAATTTTTTTTTTCCAAAGGTATTTGTCTTCAAAGAAAGATTTGCTTTCGAAGGGCTGCTGATGATATTGCAGTGCTCAGCTCCCTGGGTTATTTGTTTTGGAGATTGTATATAAGCTCCTAACATTATTATGACACAATTACCAGCAAGTAATCATCCAATTGCCATAAACACGTCCCTCTCAAAATATTGCAAATTAATATTCATGCTTTCCTCGAATCCACCATTCTCAGCTAATGTGTGCCTACATAGTTCATCAAAATGTACATTTTTTCTTCCCCCTGTGAAAGGAAGAATTATAGTTCAGCTCTTCATCTTGAGGTCTGGGGAGATATCTCTGTAGCATTAGTTGTTTTGAAAGACGATTTGACTTGCGCATTACTTGCTTTGAAAGACAATTTCTCTGTGACTGATGCAGCCACCGGCAATGAATGATGAGCTTCCATGGGAAGCATCTGCCCTCCGTGAGAGCTAGAGTATTGAAAACACTGGTTTAGTCATTCAGTCCTGGCAGTTGAGAAGTCATGCCAGCTACCTGATCCTGAGTAATTGTCATATGTAACGAGGATTGTATATGTAACTCTGAGAGCTGGTGGTTAGTCACTGTTAAGGGGAAATCCTGAAACCTCATAATGAATACATAACTGCAGATTCTTCCCCTCAATCCTCGTAAATCTACCTAAAGAAACGAAGCTCCCAAACATGCTATGATTTAGAAACCTGAAATTCACACAGGCGAGTGGAAAGGGAAATGTGTACCAACACAGTAATCCTGGGATAAGTTATATTTGGAAATTGAATGTAAGTGAACTTAATTTCATGGTGTATGAAACATTGGATGATACACCATTTTCTATTTACTTAACGGGTTACATCAAAGGTGATAAAAAAAAAATATCTTAGAGTAACCAAGCCTGAGTTCAGTCAGATTAGGGGAGTGATTTAAAAGCCCTCGGATAGACTTCTGCATATTGCATATTGATAAATGTTTATACCCAGTGCTGGGCTGGAAAATGGCTCACAATTTCTTTTCCCAAAACAGTTAGAAAAAAACCCTGATTTCTAGAGCTTATCTCAATTTCTGTGCTGTGAGAAGTCTCACAGAGGCTGGTTTCTGAGGACAGAATTGGGAAGCCATGTGCAAAATTGGCCCTTGCAAGACAGACCCAGATGCGTTCAGCACACCGCAGGTTGTACAAAGAAATTTACAACTGTGCTCTCAGTGGATCACATAACTTTGATGTGAACAAATCTGAAATAAAATGTAATAGATGCTTTATATTGAGAGCCAATGAACTAAAGAAGAGGGATGGGGAAAGAACGCTAGCTCAAACACTGCTACAAAGGAACCTGTGGGTGCTGCCTTGCCCACTTTGGGGGCAGCAAGACTTGGTGGGAACTACATGGGATCTGAGTTTTGCCTCTTCATGGTGGTGGGTCTGTGAATAAAACAGTTATTCCCTCTCAGCCTTAGTTTCATCACTGGTAAGTGGGGATGCCAAAAGTGACCTTGGGAGGTAGGTTATACTGAGTATTATACTAGTAAAGCAGTTTCTTTTTAAAAAGCAGTTGCACATAGTAGGTGTTCAAAATTATTTGGACCCGCTTTTTCATTTTTTTTAATTTGAAATAGTTGGGTTGCATTGTATCTTGGTTTCCCTTTCAATGTTTAAATCTCTGAAAATTATATAGATTCAATTCAATAAAAAATATCAAGTCCCAGGCATTTAAGAAGTATATAATAAATATGTATTTAATGGATGGAAGTAAATATACCTGCAATTCATATTATTTCTTGTTTTTTCTCCATACTAGAAATCTTTAAGAGACATCTTTGGATCTATTTTTATAAAAAGTTATTTTCTATGTCCAATAAATCACCAAGTACTGAAGATTTTTATCTTGTAAATATTTAAGAAAAAAAAAATTGAAGCTCTGGCCCAGAATTGGACATCATTCTATGCACCAAAAGGTTGTGGGTTTGATTCCTGGTCAGGACACATGCCCAGGCTGTGGAGTCAATCCTCAGTAGGGGGAGTGTAGGAGGCAGCTGATGGCTGTTTCACTCTCACATGAATGTTTCTCTCTTTCTCTCTTTCTCTCTCTCTCTCCCCCTCTCCCTTCCTCTTTCTCTCAAAAATATTTAAAAATCAAAATCTCTTTATCGATCTATATTCTGCTAGGTTAGCCTGCCATCATCTCCTAGTTAGTCCTCTGCTTCCCATCTTCATCACCAACCCTGACAAGATTGTCTTGAACCCCATATTCCAAGTTTTTTAAGGACAAATATTTTATTTATTTTTGTCTCACATTCTAATATAGCTCCTGGCACAAAACAGATGCTCAATAAGTGTTTATCTGATTGCATGATGAATGATCCAAATTTTAGGAAAGTAATTGACATTACATGGTTGTCTGTGTTGGAAACTACCTTCTGAAGTGAGATCATCTATGGTTCCTTATGTGTCCTCTTCATATGCCATCCATTTCAGTCACTTCAAAATCCATGCCATAGACCTGGATTTCTATACAATAGGCCTCTGGTTTCAGGGCTACATACTCGGTCTAGACACTAACTGGTGCTGTTCTTGTAGTGTGGCCACCTCTGCTCCCAGGCCCTGGCTGCTCTGGTCCCATCTGTGCCTTTTACTCCACTAACCCACCTGGGGATGCCCTTTCTCCCCCTTGGACCCTTTTCCACTCAGGCAAGCCACTTTCCAAGCAGAGGTTACTGAGTGTAATTAAGATTTAGTTTCCTGATTTAGTGCCGATTGGCTAAGCTCTCCAGGGTCAAGGTGGAATGCACTGAGACTTTACATGCCCCCAGCTATCAGGAGTGAATTTTCATGGCCCAGAATTAAAGCCAGAATGCAGAGAAAGAATTCAAATTAGGTGCTTAAATGACACCTTTTGGCACGTCTAAATAATGCTGTGGAGAAGGTGGAAATTCTAGTAGAAGTGGAATAAGGAATTAGCGTAAGGGAAAGGTTGATGGCACATTTGACCACATCTCACTTCTCCCACATTCTGAACATACAGAATAGTTTCCATTAGAATTGTTTCCAGTTGATTTTACACCCCCCAACAACACACAATATCTACAAGAATTTTTCTTGTCCTTAACAAAATTCATGCAGTACAAAATTTTGACCTCTTTTTAAACAAACCTTCCTCCATAGAGTCTTATACTAGACTCATGGAAGTGAACTTAATCTTTAGGGACAGCCACGGTTTGAACGTGGGTTCTACTTAGAGGTGTGTCATTTTGAGTAAATCACTAAACTTCCATCAACCTCAGTTTTCTTGTCTAGTCTCCACCTCAGTAGTAGGTGTGAGGTCTTGGTGAGATAGCATATCTCTTCATCACAGAGTCTTGTATGCAACTAATGCCCCCACGGTATTAGCTTCTTCCATCTTCTTAGTGAGATGAGGGGATTCCATACTCACTGCTTGAGCCTTGTCTTTATTTTGCCCCTAATCTTCTAAACTCCAGGCCTCCAGTAAAATTTTCCTTCTTGTCCCTCTATAGCCCTTACCTGTTTCACAGCGGTGAGACTGTTCTATGCAGAATTGTTATGGATTGTACACGTGTGTCCACAGACATGGACTGTCTATGTCTGTGCTTACCTCCCTTCTCTCCCCAGCCAGAATGCAAAGGCAGTATTTTATTTATTTCAGTATTGTTTTAAAGATTTGGTAAAAACAAACAAAAAACCAAACCATAATCAGTTTCTTATACAAAGAATGTGACAAACCATATTTGATTGACTTTAAACTACAAGAGTGGACCAGCAGATGATGAGTCAATATTTCAACTACCGTATTTTCTGGCGTATAAGACGACTTTTGAAACGAAAAAAAGTCAACTGAAAATTGGGGGTCGTCTTATACTTTGGGTATATCCTGAAAAACGTCTGGATATGCCGCTAAATGAATTTTCCAACTCGATCCCGCACCAATCACTGCAAGGCTGCTTGGACTGCCTCTCTAACTCAGCCAATCCAAGCAGGCTTTTTATGCATGCAAGTTATACATGTTCTGTACCCGAAGCTACACTGTGTTCTAGTAAAAAGCCTGCTCAGATTGGCCAGAGTCAGAGAGGCGGTCTATTAAAAAAAGAACTGGTGTTGCCTCGGAAGTGGGGGGTAGTCTTATACAGCGAATATAGGCCTAACCCTATGTTTTAACTGTAAAATTAGGGGGTCGTCTTATATGCCGGAAAATACGGTACTGGGTTTCTCTAAATAGAAAAACCACCTATTCTAAATAATTTTCACCTGGTTAAATAAAGGACTATATCAAATATGCACAGAAGTCTCTTCCTATACATTTATTCTGTTTCTAAGAATTTTACTGTATAAACCCAGATAATATTCTGTTTTCAGTTAGGTATTCATTTGGTGACTCTGTGCCCACCATCTTCTGATTAAGGTAAATGGAACACCCCTGATATTCTCTGTCATCAATGTCTACCCATTTATGCTTATTGTGTTTGGAAACAAATTACAATAAGTCATGAAGGAAACCACTAAGAGGGTCCATAATCACATGATGCTATGATGTAGTTGAAATTAATAAGAATTATTGCTGATATAGGACAGCACTGTCACCGGGATCTATGGAGAAAGATCCAGCTGACTTCCTTTCCTTCAACTTGACACTTCTTGATTAGACCCGACATTGAAGAATCTCAGCTTCAATATATTGGAGGAAGGATTTGGTACCCTTAACTGAAATGGGCAGGAGTGAGCACCTGAAACACCTGCCTATGATTACTCAAGGTACGGCAGGAACAGGGCTTTCTGCATGCAAGCCAAATGAAATTATTAAGGCTAACCTTCACACTCAGCACTCAATTGGCAATCAATTTTCACTACCAACAGTGCAGGGTAAAAAATCAAGGAGAGAATAACAATGCTGCTTCCTTACATTGTGAAGGGCTTTGGAGTGTGCAGAATGATTTCTCATGCATTACGCTATTTAGTTTTCATAGTAACACAAAATTGGCCAGGACACTCAGGCATGCATGCATGCTGTGAGATTTACTTAACAAACATCCGGGGGCATGTACTCCATGCCAGCCTAGGTGGTAAGTCCAGGGGACAGAATGGTGAAGAATGCAGGGAATATCTTACTGTCCTATTTTCAGCAATGAAGACGCAGGTCTACTCACAGGTCATGTGAGTTATTCAGGGTCACATGAGGACATACCACAGTTGGAACCCAGGGCAGAGGTCTGAACTTCAATCTATAAGTTTGGATACATGGGAAATGGAGCTCACTTTCTACTATTCTTTGTGGGTATCAAGCTCCTGCCTCTCTGAGCTCATGAGACACTTAACATGAAACCTTTTGTCCACTCCCCCTCTCCGATTAAAGCTACAAATGCTGAGGCATCCGGAAAGCAGCCTAGAAGGCCACTGGCCCTGTCAGGTGTCAAGGAGAAATCACCTAAAACTCTAAGCTTGGCTTGCTCAGATAACTCAAGACTAGGGAAATGTTAGCATTAGCGAAGGAATTCAAAGCAGTTAATGGAACGGGAGCCCAGCCTCATGGTTTGAAATGGAAATAATAAAACGTGCATTGGTTTTTCCAAGCAGTTATTAAATGGGAGAGGTGAGAAGTGCCAGTGACTCGGAGCAAAGGGGCGAAATGAAATAAGTGAAGGGAAACTTCCTATGAGGAAATGCCTGGAAACCGTTCTCAGGGGCCAGCACTTCTAGCCATTGTAATGCTTTCTTTGGGGAGGGAAGGACGGTCAGTTGTATGAGAGTTTTATTTAGAGAAATCCTTAACATGGTATGACATGCACATCCACAGATTTTACAGCTTGTGGGGGCATTGGGATCATATTAATACTAATATCCTGGTTGTAATGGCTCTCCTTCTGTTCACTATTTGTGGACACCTGAGCCCCAATGACCCCCCCCCTCCACTTTATTTCTACCCACAATAAGAAAGTGAAGCTTCCTTTCCTGTTGAGTTAGGTTGCAAACCACCTGGAGAGGTCACACCTGGCCAGTGGCGGTGTCTAAATCTGACTCCTGGTGAGTCACTCACAGTGGTGATGGTGATGGCTGTACCTGGGTGGACCTGCAGGAGCCAGTGGACAGGGTGGATGAGATGGGAAAGGCACTGTGGGGCCGAATGAAGAGTCTGTTTCTATGCCTTCCAAGGGGATAGTGCCTCCAATTCTAGCCTATTCCCTAGGCCTAAGGCATCTTCATTCATTAGAAAATGGGCTGGTGCACCTCCTCGCTTTCCCTCCCTGTTCCTTTCCCTCAGCACCAGCAGATGGCAGCAGAGCTCACTCTCTCCAGGACTGAGGCTCCTCTGGTCCTGTCGGCTAGGCAGGAGGATACAAATGTTCACCAGGGAACACGGAGCTGAGTCCTTTGCAAAAACATATTGATTTCATTCTAGGAAGATGAATTCATACACTGTGCAACTGTATTCATCAGTTTATTTGGGGGGGGGGAGGAATGTGATCTAAGAGTGGAGCAAAAATAAAATTCCTAGTAGCAGGCATCATCTGTTATCTCTTCCATATGCGCAGACTGTAATGTTCACAAGAGGGCGAATTGCTACTGAATCTGACAGCTGCCTTTCCTAGTATCCTTGCTTAACCTATAATCACTGCGTGGAGCCAGTCCAGGGCTCCTCCTGAGGCCTCCCCCTCCCCACCCCCATGTAAACCACACAGTCCAAACCTCTGGCCTGGAATGCTTGCAAGTGTTCTGCCCAGGTTTATCAGTTCATTCTTTTCATTTTGGCCCTCAGTCTTGCCTCATACCCTGATCCTGAAGCTAAAGAAATCCATTCTTTAGCTAGATTCTACCTAGAGACCTGAAGGTGTGCGTGTGTGTGTGTGTGTGTGTGTGTGTGTGGATATGAGGAGGTAATAACCTCCTCTTCTTTCTAATCCCTGGGTGGGAAAGGGGAAATCACCTTGAATATATATTTTGTTTCTTCTCTTCTCTACTCTTCCTTCCCCATAACGATTGTCCAAAAAGGTGTTCAAATTATGTAGAGCTGCTTTTTTTTTTTTTTTTATATAAAGCCCTTATGACAAGGTAATAGGACATGTAAATAGAACATGTCAAATATCATTTTTAAGCTGGTTTCAGTTAAATTGCAACAGAAAACCTGACTAAATTGACCTAAAAATGGGCAATTATGGGGAAGGGAGGCATCTGTAGGCTCTTTAAATTCAGCAGCTCAGAGATTCCTGGGCTCTGGCCAGCTTTTTTTTCACACTGTCTTTCCTCTCATGGTGATAAGCCATAATTCTAACATTCACTAATTTACACTGTCATATCTAAAGAGATACCTAAAAGAGACATTTTCTCTCAAGTCTTTCTATTTATCAGGAGGAGAAAATCTCTTCTATAATAAAAGTCCTAGACTTCCGGCCAGGCCCCATTGGCCAGAACTTGGTCATGTGATTATCCCTAAATCTAATCACTAGTATATATGGCTGGGTGTCCATCAATTATAATTTTTACCCTGGGATTGGGTCCACCTTCCCTGCGCGTACTGCTGTGAATATTTAAACAGTATTGGATTTCTTTTGGCAAGAAGGGAGTGGGACATGCTTGTTGGACAAACAGCATGGTATGTTAGCACCACACAAAAGTGGATGGTCATAGTATTAGAGCTGTATCCAAGAGTCTCCCTGAAGAATAGTATGAAAGGGAACTCCTCCCAGTTGGCAGGACTGAGCCAGGCCCATGGCAATTCACTTTGTCTGAAGGAGAGGTGGCCAGGGGTATACAACTATAGCTATTCCTGGGCTGTGGCTGGTGGTTTGGCCTGTGGTCAAGGACTTGGAACAAACAAGGTTGGGATTTTGGCAACAGGAGGTCTGGGCAAAGAGCTATGTAGATGGACCCCTCAGAATGGACACAGAGCATGACTGTAGTATCTGTGCCCATGCGAATGCCAGCCAGAGAACAGCGATTGAGGAAGAGGTTTCCAACAATCAGGTGGTGACACAACATGAGTGCCCGGCCTGCCAACGACAGAGACTAAACCCCAGCTCCAGATATGGCTCCGCTCCTGAGAACATTGCCATGAAAGGGATAGCACTTTGCCCTCCCTGCACTGCTTCTGCCAGCATTCCTGTGCGTGGGATTTGGAAATGTCTCATTTACCACTATGCTATTCCACACAGCATCACTTCTGACCAAGAACTCACTTTGGAATGAAACAAATACTCCCATGGTATTTACACTGTCATATCTAAAGGTCTCATACACACTTTGTCACTCCAAAGAACTTGACCTGATGCAGCAATACAATGGCTGGTTGAATGCTTGGTTATAACACTGGTGAGTGAAAGCACACAGAAAGACTGAGGTGATGTCCTTCAGGATGCAGAATATGTGCTGAACCCATATGGGATATATGCTGTATAGTGTCCTTTCTTTTATAGGTGGAATATTTGGGTCTGGGAGATGTGGTCATGGCTTCTGTCACTGTAGTCCAGTAACAGTCTTGTTTCTATTTTTGCAACCTGGGCTCTGCTGCTTGGGTGGTCCCAGTTCCCCAAAGAAGACCTCTTTGTCTAGATAGATAAACAGGAGTTCCATTGAACTGGAAACCCAGACTGCCACCTGGCCTTTTGGGCTATTTATGCTACCCTACTGCGCCAACAGGCGAAGAAGGAATTACTGCCCTGTGCTTGTTTTGATGATGATTCTGATTACACAGTGAAGTTAGGGTTGCTGCTATCCAATGGAGTACCAAGAGTAAACTGTAATCTGACTTACGGACTTTGGTTGATTATAATATGCTAATTTAGGTCCCCTAATTGTTACAAATCCACCACTCTGGTGGCAGTGTTGATAATGGGGAAGCTCTGCATGAATGGGGGTGGAGGTAGACGGGAAATCTTTGTACCTTCCTCAAAATTGTGCTGTGAACCCGAAACTGCTCTAAAAAGTAGTCTTTTATAGTTAATGAAAAACTAGAGTAACCTGATTTCATGAATAAAAGCTTGGATCACCTTGAGACAGATTTCATGAATAAAAGCTTGGATCACCTTGATAGATAAAGCACCATAACTAGCTAAGGTGCTGACTGAGGGCAAAAGGAATATGAAATGGACAGTTAGAGAAGTAAATTACAAAACCCAGGACTAAGGGACCAATTGCAGAAACAGGAACTGTGGTACTTATACTATGTTCTTAGTTGTTGGATACTTACTTGCTTTGATATATTTGTATTTATTAGTATTCATTATAAGTATTTATTCTCCCCCCCTTTCCCATTACCCAACTATAAAATAGAAATCTCTTAATTTATAATTAGCCCATATTTTTTACTTTAAGCTATAAGAATTCCAAGAGGGATTATGACTAAACTAGGAAAGGAGTGAACAGTTCTAGAGATACATCCTCTTTGGCAGGATGGGTGAGTTCATCTTCAGGTTTGTAAGGCAGAAGCAGGATGTTGTTATTATCTTTATTCAGGAGTTAAATGTGGCTAACAGTGGTGCATAAAATTGCTGAGAAAACAAAGGGGTAGACTGTACTTTATTATTTGTTGTCTTTGAGATAGTAATTTCAATTCCTTGGATATGTACCCAGAAGTAAGATTGCTGGTTTGTATAGTAGTTTTATTTTTAAAATTTTGAGGAACTTCCATACTATTTTCCGTAATGACTGTACCATTCTACATTCCCATCAGCAGTGCACAAGTGTTTTCTTTTATCCACATCCTTGCCAGCATTTGTTATTTATAATAATAAAAGTGTAATATGCTAATTAGACCAGAAGTTCTTCCAGAAGAAGCTGAGAGGGAAGCCCAGGTCCTGGGTGCCTGCCAGTAGCTGGAGGGAAACTCGGGTCCCAGGTGCCAGAGGGAAACCGATGCAGGCAGCCTGGGGAAGGAAGGCCTACTCTTGCACGGATTTTTGCATCAAGCCTCTAGTCTCTTGATTATAGCCATTCTAACAGGTGGGAGGTGATATCTTATTTTCATTTCCCTAATGATTAGTGATATTAGGCACCTTTTCATATAAGTGTTATCCATTTGTATATTCTTTTTGAAAAAAAACAACAACAACAAGTCTATTTAGGTTCTTTGCCCATTTTAAAATCATGCTATTTGCTTTACTATTGATGAGTTCCTTATATATTTTGGATATTAACTCCTTATCAGATATATGGTGTGCAAATATTTTCTCCCATTTCATGTATTGCCTTTTTATTTTGTTGATGGTTTCTTTTGCTGTGCGTAATATTTTTAGTTTGATGTAATTCCACTTGTTTATTTTGTTGCTTGTGCTTTTGGTGTCATATCCAAAACTCACTGAAAAGGAGATTTTCCCCTATGCTTTTATCTTCTAGGAGTTTTGCAATTTCAGGTTTTACAGTTAAGTCTTTAAGCCATTTGAGTTCATTTTTGTGAGTGATGTAAGATAGGAGTCCAATTTCATTCTGCATCTGAACATTGAGTGTTTATATTTCCACTGAAGGCTGAAGAGGCTCCAGGAGACAGACATAGGAGTGAGCTTGGCTCTGAGCTAAACTCACCAACATTATCTCAGTGGCTTCTGCCCAAGGATCATATTCTCCATCATTTTCCAGAATGCATCACAGACTGTGGCTGTGTTAGCATACATTTGCCACCAGCCTCTTGTGCTCAGGTTTGCATGTAACCAGTCTTGAGACCACTATTCCACAAAGTGCCATGGAACTCTTCAGGTGGTTAATGTGGAAGTGATCTGAATATATAAACACAAAATGTATTAGTAACAAGTAGGCAGAGTTTCATTCAGATGCTCGTGTAAACCCATTTGAACTAGTCAGATCCTCTGGGGATGGAAAACAGGAACGAAGGAATCTCATTAGCAAACCCCCCCCCCCCCCTCATTTGGTACTTGCTGGCTGTTGGTAGAATCTGACTAGTCCCAATGAACCTTGGTTTAAGTCCAGATTTGAAATTAAGAGGAATTTTAATAGGAATGAATGGGAACTGGCAATTACTGAATTCTTTCCCTGGGCCACACGGATTATATATGGATTTTAAAAATCAATCCCCACAATGACCTTGTGAGGTAGTTGGCCATTTTTCCCACTTTTACAAACAGGAAACTGAGGCAGAGAGTGCATATACAAATTTGATCATTATCATCCAGCTAGTCATTGGCACAACTGGGGTTCAATGTCAGGTCTGTTCAGCACCCAAAACCTACATATGTCTCCTTCCTAACTCTCCATCCTTCTCTGCCTTCTTCCCTTTACCCACATCCAGACTATTGTATGACTCAAAGAAAAGAGATGAACTAGATACAGGAAAAATAAGATTTGGGACTAACATTTATGGTTTATGTCTGTCACCATCTCTATTGTTTAAGCAAAGCACTTTATTCCCAAGGTAAATCATTTTATTTTAAAAAATATTCTCCTGCTGAAACCGGTTTGGCTCAGTGGATAGAGCGTCAGCCTTCAGACTGAAGGGTCCCAGGTTCGATTCCCGTCAAGGGCATGTACCTTGGTTGCGGGCACATCCCCAATGGGAGGTGTGCAGGAGGTAGCTGATCGATGTTTCTCTCTCATTGATGTTTCCAACTCTATATCTCTCTCCTTTCCTCTCTGTAAAAAGTCAATGAAAAAAAAAAAATAAAATATTCTCCTAAAAATAAAAAACCCACACAAATAAATAAAAAAATTCAAGAATCCAAAAAAAAAAAATTCTGTAATCATTTTTTGGAGTCAGCAATCCACACACTGAATATTTCTTAAAACCAGATAAAACTCAGTAGTACTATTGACAGTTTGGACAAAATAATTCTTTGTGGCAAGGAACTATTCTATGCTCTGTAGATATTTTGTGGCATCCTTGACCTCTATATACTACAGGCCAGGAGCACCTCCCCCACAACATGACAATCATAAAGTTTCCAGACATGGCTCCCGTGTGAAAGCCACTGATTGAAAGTGGAGATAAGACAGGAGAGAAATAAAAAAGGAGTGCAATCTACAAAGGATTTCTGTCAGGTTGTTAGTATCCAGTGCATATGTTTAAACAAATGGGGGAGCAGGGGAGCGTTTTTACCATGAAATGCAGAAAAAAAAAATAGAGTTATACTGACTTGTTGAGCATAAATAGGAAAAAAAGTATGTGCATTTAGCAAAAATGTAAAGGTGTTATCTATATGGGGACCCTGGGTGGGTGTAAGAACTGCAGCTTTTTCAAGCCTGCATCACGATCTCCCAGAGAAACAGAGGTAGGTAAACAATCCTAGTTTATAATTGTTGAGCTATTTAAAATCCTCTGACAAGGTGATAATGCACAACTAACTTTAAGTCTGCATTTCCCTCTACTCCGAAGTATGCAATGTGATTCATTAGCTCCACCAATGAGTTTTTAACTCTTTCATGCCAGATCTACTGAGGACCCAGGAAAATGTGAGTCTATGTGACTGGTGGCTTTTAAGGCACAGGGAGATGTGAATCTGTGTGGTTGATAGCATAGTGCAGTGGTTGGCAAACCATGGCTCCTGAGCCACATGCAGCTCTTTGGCCCTTTGAGTGTGGCTCTTCCATAAAATACCATGGCCTGGGTTAGTCTATTTTGAAGAAGTGGCATTAGAAGAAGTTTAAGTTTAAAAAATTTGGCTCTCAAAAGAAATTTCAATCGTTGTACTGTTGATATTTGGCTCTGTTGACTAATGAGTTTGCCGACCACTGGCATAGCGAGTGAAAAGAGCACTGGATTGGCTAGAGAGCTGAATTCTGGCTGTCAGGATGCTTATCAGGGTTCACGGCATGTGCCCTGGGGTAAGTCACCCTAACTATTATTTAAGTCCAATTAAGTAGAGCTGTCTGAACAAACGTGTGCTAGATTGATTGCATTAATGGCCCCAAGTCATTCATTTCTCCCCATCTAGACCTCTAGTCATATCATTTTATATCTTCCCACACCCCATTCTGGTCTCAGCCCTGTGCCTTGCTATGACCAATGGGATATTAACGAACTTGATGCAAGCAAAGGCTGAAAAGTGCTTGTGTGTTTCTGTTTACTTTTGTATTCTCTCCCATCACCATGAAAAACATATATCCCAACATCCTGAATTTCTTTAACATTCTAGCCAAATTGCTCTATGATTCCAGCAGAGGTCACCCTAGAGTTCCCAGATAAATGAGCAGGCTCAGCCAAGGTCATCAGAGATGCTGAGCTCAAAAACCCCACATGTGTGAGCAGTAGATACTTGTTTGCCACTGGATTTAATGGTTAGTTGTTCTGCAGCATCATGTAACTAAGGGTAAGTAATACAGAAGGCATGTGGGATAACATAATAAGGAGAAATGGGTTTTTCCTGGAGGAACAAATTCTGATGGAAGTTGAGCCTTACTCCCGCCCCCCCCCCCCCCCCCCCCAAGGCAAGGTCTAGAAGGAGAAGTTGAGAGAATTGAGTTGAATTCCTCTGCACTAAAAAAAGGTGGGGGGGGGGGGCGGAATTCTGAGTTTCTGAGAAAGGAGATGGAGGCTAGAGAAGGGGAAACAGAGATTTGAGGAGACAAAAAGAAGAGAAAGGAGGGAATCCAGATGTATCAATAGGCCAATTTGGGGGCCTTGGCTAGGAATAGTTGGTGGGCTCTGGGTTGAAGAGCAGTGAGGTGAGAGTCCTCTTTAAGTGGTTTGTCTGTGGAGTAGTATCATCATCTTAAAATAAATCAAACCCCAAGTGAAAGTCAGCAACACACACAGCTGACACTGTCCCTAAACCATGTCCACTCCAATCCATGATCCTTAAGTCACCACATGGATATTAAAAATAAAACCAGCTCCCCATCTCGACTGGCTTTCAGTTCTTCCTGACCACACCTTGTACTGTCCCCTCTCTTCCTCATGGTGCTCCAACTACTTGGGCCATTTAAAAGCATATATATTTATATTGATTTCAGAGAGGAAGGGAGAGGAAGAGGGAGAGAGAGATGGAAACATCAATGATGAGAGAGAATCATTGATCAGCTGTCTCCTGCATACCCCACACTAGGATTGAACCTGCAACCTCCACATATGCCCTGATGGGGAATCATACCTTGACATCCTGGTTCATACGTTCATAGGTCAATGCTCAATCACTGAACCATGTCAGCAGGCATTTGGGCCATTTTTTAGTTCTCAAACTTGTTCCTCTTCTGTGTCTCCTCCCCAAACACCCTCCCACCCCTCACCCCTCACTCATACACATACTTGCCTTGGGTAGTACATTCCTAGCCTTGAGATATCAACCTAAATATCTGCATTTCTTTAACATCCCAGCCTAAGAGAGGTTCCCAGTGTTATATTTCCTTTTTTTCTTTCTTGCTGTTCTTAATATAAAGAATAATTCTGTGATTGTGCTTACTGTGTCCTTGCTTTGTGGCTATCTATGCTATTCATCTGTGTGTTCTGGAAGGACAGAGACCAAGATTGTATTTCACATCCCTGAGTACTTGGTCCCAAGCACAGTGTCTGGCACCCAATAGGTAACTTGGCTTGTATTTAGTGAGTGGATGAAGGCATGCATGAGCAGTTTTATGTTAGTGGTTCTTTGGCAATCACAGTAAAGGGTCTGTGGTCCACAACAGGCATGATGTAAGGAACAGACAGGAAATCTATAGGAGGAGAAACCCAAAGAAGACCCATTGCTCTGAGTACAGAGACTGTGAGTGAGCATTTCTAGGGAGTCAACAGAATGTGTGGAGAATATTGCACAGAGTCCCCACACTGACACAAGAGCCTGTTATTTTTACCCAAAAGGCTGGGAGAATGGGGGATGTCCCAGTGGCAGACAGGAATTTCCTCAATGTTTGCATTTGGAAAGTGAGGGGTTTGGGGCTCAGACCAGATGATAGTTAGCATTCTTCTAGTTAAGGATTCTGTGCCATCACTTCCATGGAGAGAGGGAAGATGGAGGGGTGGTAACAGATGAGAGACAGACTTTATGGGTCGAGGAAAAGCAGGCGAGGATCATGCACAGGATGGTGAGTGCCTTGCTGGTCTTTCTTTCCACAGGACTCCCTCTGATGGATAAACTGGCTCCTCTATTTGGCCACCACTCAATGATTCCCTTTGTAAATTAAGAAAAATTCGACCCATGCTAAATGGTGGGAATGCATTTGTAGCTTAAATATATGATATTTACCTGTGATAAATCACCCAGGCTAATGAAAGGTTGAGCAAAATGCCCCCTTAAATGCCAATTCCCTTTTTTGTCTAAATCACCCTTCTAATTCTTTCATGGAACTAAATAGAAGGAATCTTCATTATATATTCATTTTCTGAATCCATTTTGCTCATTAGGCTGAAATAAGGGGTAGGTGAGGGTTTATTAGGAGTAAGCATATCAGATAAGCATTAAATTACTTCTGATGGCTTTATGTATTTAATTGTATTAGAAAATTAGCTGGGTCTTTGATCTAATGATGCTGTGTTGATGAGGGCTGAGGATTTAACTCTGCGCGTCCAACTGTCACTGACCTGGGAGCCAGGCTGGTGACTGGAAAATCTATGCCTGTTCATCACTCCTGTCCTTGGAAATGAGTCCCTCATTCCTGGTTTCACTAATTGCCTCGCTGTAGGTTATCTTCAGTCCTGTCCCTCTGAATGTCATTATTTGGGCTCCAATGCCACCTGCACAATTGTACCCAACTGCCCCCATATTACACACAATTGCTCCAACTTCTCCCTTATTACCTGTTCCCTTCTAGATCTCTTGATATGTTACAGGCCTACCATCCTCCTCATGACGTAAAGTCCTCAAGATTCAAGATCATACTGTTTTTTAATTCCTCATACACTTTTTGATGTGTTATTGCTTTTCTTTTAGCTCATTCTCATGACTTCCCCTGACACTGCTTCTAAATGATCTCAGTGAGGAGAGTGTTAGATTCTGGGTTGAGTGTGGGGACACAGGATATAGGTTCCTACTGCTCAAAATTACAGAATCCAGGCAAGAGTGATAAAAGTCAACAGATAGTTATATCTTAATATGCATCATTTATAAGGCATAGAAAAGACCACCTGAGGGTCATAATGGGTGGTGAGCAAAGGCTTCAAAGATAAGATGATGTTGGACATGGCCTGGGATAATGAGGTAAAGTGTGCCACGTGTTGGCACATCCTGGAGCTGGCAGGATGGCGAGAGTGCAAACATTGATTATTTTGTTCATTTATGTTATAGCTTTAGCATTGTGAAGATAGGGGATGCCCTCTCACATTCTCATAAGAATGCATGCTTATCTAACTCAATAGTCATTTCCTGGTCTCACTACTTAGTATCACTACTGTTGCACTTTGCCTTGAGTATTTTGAATATAGGAGGTGCAATCCCAAGTTTTCCCATCTTCAGGTCAAACTGTCCTCTATCTTTGGGAAGATGGGTTTATAAGTCAGATGCAACACGTATCAGTTAGGGTTCTGGCAGGCAAGAGTTCTGAGGAGATCTTCCAATGAAGAGAATATTTATCTGGGAGAAGGCAACCACAGGCTGTATATTTAGGAACTGTCAAGGGATACCAAGGCCCCCAGTGGCCAGACATATTGGGAAGTTCTTATCATCCTAGGGCTCAAGGGACAGTCAGTGGAAGCAGGGTCTAAGAACAGAACCTGGCATATTCAAAGCACTCAGTAAATGTTAGCTATTATTGTTATTGTTTGAGTCCATTTTTTTTTCTCATGGAAACAGGTGTTCTGTTTCCATGCTAGCTCATAAAGCCAGCCTGCCATCAGACACCATGAGATATTTCATTCGGCAATGTAGAATATGTTCATATGTTATTTATTTTTGTCTTAGAAACCAATCAAGTGCATCCTGCAAAGAAAAGTCCTGTTCTGGGACCCCCACCCCATTGTTTTTATTATGGGTCTGTGTTTATAAAGATGCATGTATATTATTCATTAAACCTACACTTTCAGTTAACTTAGGGAATAGAATATCAATTTGAGCCATACTTTGGGGGGCTTATCTATCACTTTGAACAAAGAAAAATTTGTATGAGATTGGATTTTACTGCATGAGATGGAAAAACCTACTCCCCTGAATACAGCCTGTGGCTGTAAGACCAGGTTCCAGAGGTATTGTCAATATATCGGGTTCTTGCTTTCACTTTCTAATGATCTCTGTCAACTCTGATGAAGACATGCTCATGTTCATTGAAGCAGAGTTTACCTTCTCCCATTCTTTTCTTTTTTAAAAACACACCGAGTACGCTTTCAGCTTGTCACTCCCCCAGAATTGATGTCTCCACCTTCAAGATTGGTTAGTGTTGGAAAATCAATGTGTCCCCAAGAAGTTTTGTCTTATTTTGGCTGTGGTTTTTGAGCTTTCTTTGTGTGAACTTTCACTCATTTCAAAACTACTTTTATGGGGAAGAAAATTCAGTATTTTCAGTCGCAAATACTGAATTCTCCAGCCCGCCTAGCCAGGCCCTCTTCCCTCAGTTCCCAGGCACAGAGCTGGATCATCCTGAAAACAGCTCTCTTGGATTGTGGCAGAAACTAGAGGTTGTCCCTAATTTTCTGTTTCTGCTCTCCATTCTCCTCTCTTTTACTAATAAGAATGCATGCTTATCTAACTCAATAGTCATTTCCTGGTCTCACTCACAGCTGAGGTGGTCACATGGCTTAGTTCTGGTTTAAAGGACTGTGGGTAGAAGTGAAGCATGCAATTTCATGTGATAGCCCCAAATAAAGGGCATGCACCCTCCATGTCTTCTCCTTGCTGGTGGCTTGAATGTAGCAGAAGCTAGAATAGCCATACTTGATCCCAAAGTGGGAACAACCCACGGAGGATGAGAAGCAACTAGTCAGAAGGAGCCTGTGTCTCTGACCACACAGTTATATTACTGCTCAGACTGTCTCCAAAAGAGCAAGACACACACTATATTCTTTAATCCACTGTTATTCTAGTGCTTTCTAGAGGTGGCTGAACTGGTGTCCCCCCTAATGTGAAATTGGTGATTTGGGTGCTACAGAACAAGACATAAAATATGAAGAATTTACTATATAGTTAGCAGTGGGTGGGTGGCAGACACAGATATTGCAGGGCAGAAAGTGGGTGCTACTCGGTGTGACACAGAAATGCATTTGGTAAAACTACCACCTGCAACCTCTCAGAAGGCAAACCTCATGCCAGTGGAGCCTATGACTCCAGCGGAACCATTTGGAAAAACTCAGGATGGTGGTGTGTGTTGGGTGAATCTTCCTGCTATAATACATGAAGGGCCACCTCAAATAGTCATGCCATCAAGTGGATGCAGAAATAGCAATAGCACCAGATGGCATAGTGCCCCAACCCTTGCTCAGGTGTCTCCGAAAATGCTCTTGGCCAGACAATGGAAGTCATCCCAGCTGCAAAATCAAGTTATGGCACTATCTTCCCACCCGAGGCTTTTGTCTCAGATGTCCTTAAGTCAGTCATCTGGAAGAGGAAGGAAGAGGGGACTGGGCAGAGTACAGAGGCCAATAAATAAGCACTTGTGTTTTTAATTACAAAACATTGGTGTAGATGAGACTTTGGTTGCGGTTACCTACACTTGGAAGTGTCTGGAAGCAAATACACCTTTAAGTCTTTGAGGAAATAGTACTTCCAAAGAACATCTGAGCTTGATCAGCAAATCAGTAATTATTCAGCCGACCCAGACTTTCTTATATGTGCAACTAGGAATAGACAGCAAACTTGCACAGCTGTCAAGAGAGCAACACTCCCCAGGATCCATTTCACATGAGGCCACGGAGGATCATGGACACTGGTTTTTCTCCCGGAAAACCAGGGACTGCTGGAGAGCCAATGCAAGGCACTTGTTTCCCTGCCCAGAGAACCTGGGGATTGCTGTAGACAAGGAGCTCCTGTGTTTTTCATTCATCCTGTTTTGAATGACAGTGTTCACTGTTGTCAACCCTGTTGCTATGGGGACAGTGACTTGTAGAGAGCTCAGACTGGGGACATCCCTCCCAGACCTCTGGAGAAAGCTGTGTGTGAGAACCACAGTTACTTCATGTGAGCCTCGGGCAGGGACTGAACACTACATGAGGCTTCTTTTCTTGGGAACGATGGGAAGGTGTTGCATGCCAGGGAGGAGAAGGGCAAGCTTAAATTTTTTGTGGGGAAAAAGGGAAGTTTATATCGGAGAATATTTATTTGCCACCTTGCTTAGTGATAGAATTCCTCAGATGTACCCGTGCCTGGCTTCCTTGCTAAAGACTTCATTGCCTAATCTCCCATTGCTAGTGTGGCTGTGTGACTAAGTTCTGCCCACTGACATGTGAGCAAGAGTTCTGGGTGCTGATTCTCTTCTATTTTAAAATTTTTTCTTAAATTTTTTTCAAAAAAATATAGTTGGCATACAATATTAGTTTTAGGTGTACATCATGGATGCTGATTCTTTGTTGAGGCTTTAAAGGAAATAGACACATTCTCCCTTTCCCCCTTTCCTCACCTCGGTTTCTCCTGCCTGGAATCTGACCTTGAAGGGGGGGTGGAGCAGCCATCTCAGACCACGAATGAAAGGAATCTGCATGTTGAAGATGCTAAAGTGTCAGATGTGCGGTCCCTGGTTCCCTGACACTGCAGAGCCCCATGCAGCCATGGTCTTTGTGATGAAAGAGGGATAAGCCATCGCTATTATTTTGGCCTCTGTTTTAGCACCTGAAATGGTACACGACTCAGTACAACGTAACACAATTTCTTCTCTGAGGAGCTGGCATGTCCTTCCCGGATGGGAACTGTGGGGACAGTAAGAGTGGGTCCCGAGATTCTCCTGCTGCTGTACACCAAGGGCCACCCCAGCTGTGCAGTGGCCCATTGACAGGCCCTGTGGAGGTGACCGGGTGCCTGGGGGTGGTTGTTAATCTCTGCCCTCACATGAAGTGGCTGATGGGAATGCCTGGTGAGGATGCTGAAGCATCCTGCCCACAAACAGGCACCGTCTGTCTGAACTGCGGTGCTACCAGGAGCTGGCAGGCCTGGAATGCTCTAATTGAAAAGAGAGCTGTGACCTCTAACTCCTCCTCAGGAGTCGCTGCAGATGCCACCGTGCACCTGCCAGCTGAAGGGGCCGGCCCCGTGCTCTCGTGCTCTGCCTCTGAGCTGCCCGTGTTCCCAGGTTTCAGGCACAGCTTGAACACAAGCCGTCAGCTACTTTATAGGCTCCATCTCTGTTCACAAGCTTTGCCAAGAAGCGAAATGCCTTTGGTCTCCAAGCCAGGGGAATTGTATTAAATTCTGCAGTCTCATCGGGTGGATTTAGAGCAAGACATATGATTCAAGGCAAGGCCTGCAAAGAGCAGAGTATTTGGTATAAAAGATTTACATTCTCATTCTGATGCTGCCAAGCTCTGTCGTCTCATGGCCAACACTGGGCTCTAGAATGAATTAATTTGGGGGTATAATTCCTGGCTCTTCACTGGGCAATGCCAGGCAGGTTACTTATGCTCTCTTAAGCCTTAACTGTGTCATCTGTAAAATGGGGTTTTATGTGGTGAGAATTACCTGCTTAGCTCCTTATACAGTGCTTGGTTTAGAGTAAGCTCTCACCAAGTGTTGGATATTATTGGTACTTATATTATTATAACTATACATCTTATCAGGTCTGGGACTGATCACAAAAGTCCTGTTGCTAAAAATCTGAGAGATGCAGAAACCCTTGGTGGGGATAATAATGATGATGATTGATGATGGGGTGGGGTACATTGCAGGAAAGGGCAATAAAACAAACACATTTGACATAATTACCTTAAGAGAAAAGTGAGAAAAGAGCCTGCCCTCAGGCAATGAATATTTATTAAATACCCAGTCAGCGTGTTAGAACAGGTAGCTAGATATTAATAAAAGATAAGGGAGCAAAACTGGGCTAAGCTTAATTAGGTCGCATGCTTTAGCTTCACATGGTCCAGAAGATAGTAGCATTGCTCTGCCCAGGCGATTAACACCCTCTGTCTCCCACAAAGTGCCTTTCAGTGGAAGGACCCCATTTCCATCAGCTATGAGGGCTAGGCTTTGTTCTGGGTGGAAAAAAAATGGTAGACAAGACCGGCTTATCTTCTGGTGGGGATGAGTCACTTAATAAATAAGTAAACTTTTGGGTAACCAACTTTCCCAACTCACACAGTTCACCAGTTAAGTTAGGTGGGGCAGTGCCAGGAACCAATTCCAACATGTCATAATTACAAGAGTTTCACCAAAATGTTGGTGAGGCTTGGGGGGCTCAACAAGGGCTGTGCCACATATGTAATTACCTGTTGGAATGGCTACAAAGCATCTCCCCCAAACCAGAATAGGATAATTGTTTGCTCCAGACAGCTCAGGGCATTTTATTGCCTCATATAGGCCAAACACCTGAACAGCTGTAGGCTATTCCCCAAACTGACAATGCTTCTGTAAACCCTTTGAAGTATTTATCTCCACCTTGCCTTAGGACAAATTGTGTTAATAAAAGCAAGGGTCCTAGACAAGGAGGTAGTCTTCAGTTCCTTTAGCTGAAGATCCTCTGACCACCAATGCCTTTCAAAATTATTGATATCTTTTATTCTTGGACTTCTTCTTAATCATCTGCACATCAGCCCCTTTCTCCAGATTGCTGAACCCTGTGTAACTCGGACAAGAACCCCAGTAGGGCAGAACTCAGATTTAGTTTCTGGAAGTCTGATCCCTGAGGCTTTCAGCTTTACTCTCACATTTTACTTCTGTCCCTAGAAGACTCATATGAATGAATGAGCACAGGGATCTCCTGGTTACAGTTTACTAAGGAAACCAACATTCCCAATCTCTCCTCTTCCTATATACTTGTCCAAAGCTATTCTCCTACTCCCAGCAGCATAGCATACTTAGTTGAATTCCCAGCTTAACCTTCCATGAGCTGTGTGACCTAGGACAAGCTCTGCAACTTCACAACTGCCAGTTTGCTCATCGGTGCAAAGTGAGGACAATGGTGCTGGCTTTCACCAGGTTGGGTGCATTCATCTACTGGCTCCCCCCAAAACAGCCTGGTATACATCAGCCTAAGTGCACTTTGAAAAGTGGGGTGTGATTCCAAATAGAGGCTCTTGGCTGGGGAAGTTCTGTTTGTGACATGTTCCCTGGGCTTTGGGGAAGGACACCAGTTCAAAGGGAAGTCACCAGGGAGCAAGCAGCCGTGGGATTCAGCTAAGAGGCTGGATAGAGCTGGATGCAAAAGAAAGCAGAGTAGCATTCAAGTAAAACCTGGATTAAAGAACAATTACGTGGATGGAGGGTTAATAAAAACAGTCTTTTGAAATAAATGGGAAATCATTCAGACAGTGAGGGAGATGATGAGAATAGGGTGTGAGAGCACAGAAGGTAGAGGTTGGGCAGAGCAAGCTAATGGAAGCGCTTTCAGGATCTGAGTCTCCACCTGCTCTCAATCTCACCCCTGGCTGAGCAGGGATGGGAGTGGACGTCCGATGATTATAACCAGCACCTTCAAGGTAGGCTTGGGGTTCTTACTCAGATTTGCAATTCCACTGCATGGGCCTGGAACCTAATTTCTCTGGGTTCAGATGTGAACATCTAAGTCCATGCAGTCATGATGTCCTGTGTGATTGAATGACATTTGCCTTTATCTGGTGTTTGGTTTTACTTTAGTTCAAGCCTGCAAGCTATTAGAATTTTACTTTATTCCATAAGATGTCTTAAATGGCTGTTCCTTAAGAACAAACAATGAGAGAGAGAGAGAGAGAGAGAGAGAGAGAGAGAGAGAGAGAGAGAGAGAGAGAGAGAGAGAGAGAAAGAGAATATGAACTCAAAGTAGACCTGGATTCAATGCTTGGTTGTGTCACTGATCAGCTGTGTGACTTTGGGAGAATCATGTAACCTCTGGGTGTCTCTAACATGGGCAACACTATAGCTATTTTATAGGGTTATGTGAGGATTCTAGATTATAGATCAGTGTCCAGCTTATAATAGGCACCCAATAAATACCAATTATTCTTAATTTTAATTGATTATGTGAAACAAGAAAAAGTGAGTAGTGTCCTCTTTAGGATTGCTCTATTTTATTCTTTTTAGCTTAAATTCTTTCATTTAATATCTTAAAAATGAGATTATCAGTAGTCATTGTGTGGGTCCAGCTAAGGGCAGAATTTGCTCATTTTTTCCCTCTACTATACTTCTCTTTATTTTAAAGCAAATATTGTTTTCTTAGGAATCAATGGAAATATAGACATAAAACAAAGGGCACAATTAGACTCAATTTTTTTTCCACAAGCAACCCCAGATGAAAATTATTTTAAGACCTTGAGGTTTTTGTTGTTCAGAGTATGATCAATTATATCAATAACAATTTAGTCCATTCTGCTCTGTTTTTTCTGTTTGCCCCTTCCTCTGTCAAAGAAAGTTTCGAATTCTAACATCTTATGAGGTCCTCGGAGATAGACACCGGTTGGTCCCAAGTCAGGACTCCCAACATTTAAATGAACTATTTCAGTGGTTTGAAATGGGTTTCCATAGAGACTATAATGATCATCAGATTCAATCCTTTTCCCCACCTGACACTTACATCACTCCCTACTGTGGGCTCATCACTGGGTTAAGTCCTGACATGCACATTTTGTTTAATCCAGGGACAACTCGGAGTGCTCTGCCAGGCTGGCAGGGCTCCCAGCTTCCTCCAGGTCACTCAGCTAGTGAATAGCAGGGCAGGCCCCCAGGCAGGCTCGCCCAGACTCCCCTTCAGTATGGCACCAGGGAGGAGAACATATGGACACCTCAAAAGTGTTGCTCTCCAGGGCATGGTGGAGAGCCATGGCTCAGCCAAAAAGCACAATTGAGAGCAATATCCTTGCTTACTGCAAAACAAGAAGCCCTGGATGCCAAAATCAACAGGAGGCCATACAGGGAGGTGAGAACAACTTGGGGAGAGAGTACGGAGGGGGAGGAGGCCATCTCTTCTCCCATGGTGCTGATTGCTAAGCACTCTATCTGCACAGGATAATGATGGGCCCATCGGGCTATCTACTTCTACCACCGCCTGCTGACTGTTTCAGGCTAATCATGTCCTTGGCCCATGTGTCCCATCTCTCAGCCTCCCTTCCCTTCTGTGGGAGAAAGAAGACCTGGGTAGACAAAGCCTCTGGCCTTTAAGTGTTTGCATGGGATGCATGAGTGGAGTGAGGTGGTAAGATAAGGGGCATTTCAGGCTCTTTCTTCTGCTTGGGTGAATAGCACATGATTGATTTCAGAAAAAGAAATTATTTTCCTGCAGACATATTTTTATCATCTGCTTGAATTCCTTCATGCCTTACTCACTATGTGCATAGAAGATCCAGCTCTCCCTCAGAGAGAGACGGCAAGGAAAATGGCTAACATTTTAAACCTGAATAAAAAAATATGTATGTATAAAAGACACTGCCAGATAGAATGTTCTGTGACCTATAAGCATTGGAACCGGGTCAGAGGGATTATACCAAAGCTGACATTTAGAAATGATGAGATCCATCGGCTGCTGTGTTTGCATGCAGCAAGCCAAAATACCACCTGGAGCTCCCCTTCAGCGAAGCCCTAAGCCCCACTGAATAGGAGGCACTTTAACCCTGGGAGTGAGAGCCAGACCCAGAGGGTCATCTCCCTGACTTTTACAGGGTGAGATGACTTTATTTAAAGGGACATATTCAATTTAGTTAAACTCTCAGATTTATATATACTTCTACAAAAGAAGGCTTAGGAGAAGCTCATATAAATGGAAATGATTTCAGAGGGAGTGATGGAGAGGAAGGAGGGTGGGGGGTGGTGGACAGAGAAGGAGGAGTTGGAGAGAAAAAGGAATCCATTCATAGGTAATGAGTTTCTTAGACACAAATCAGCTCCCCTCCCTTGATATTTAGGTGAGAAAACACCTACATGGGATGGGTTAATTCTGGGAGCTTTGATAATTTGCACAATGTTAGAAATAAGACGAGCCCCCCCAAGTTAGGGGAGCTGGTAGAACACAAGACATACTCAAAAGCCAGGCAGCAAGGCAAACATCTTTTTTTTTTTTTTTTTTTTTGTAAATATATTTTATTAATTTTTTACAGAGAGGAAGGGAGAGGGATAGAGAGCTAGAAACATCGATGAGAGAGAAACATCTATCAATATCACTGCCTTCTGCACACCCCCACCGGGGATGTGCCCGCAACCAATGTATATGCCCTTGACTGGAATTGAACCTGGGACCCCTTGGTCCGCAGATGCTCTATCCACTGAGCCAAACCGGTTTCAACAAGGCAAATATCTTTATTTCTATGCAGAAGGGTGTGCACACATGGTCTGAAAGCATGTGCACACACTAAGCAGGCTGGCTACTTGACTTTATAATCCCTGATGCACGTGACCTGTTATTTGCTCTTGATTGGAGCTTAGGCATACAGTATTTTGCTACTGGCTAATTCAAAGGGAGGGGTTGGTGTGTGCTCTTTCAAGATGGTGATCCCCAGGGGAGCTGCAAGCCACGTGGCCAATATGGTGGCTGCCAAGTCACGCAGTACAAAATGGCAGCTATCTAAACTATTCTTTGACAGAAAAGATGATTTGTTTATTGTCACAGCAATGATCAGGACTACTTTGTTCCCTGATGTAAGTAAGCATCTTGACCAGGCCATTCTCCCTTTGAACAGGCTGTTCTCAGACAAAAGTTGTATCATAGTCATTTGCAGGAGTTGAAACTGAGCAGTGGAGCAGAAAATCATTAGGCCTGCTTTCAGAAACTGTTTTTGCATTTGCCTGTGAATACCAGGAATCAAAGTCTCCTGGGGAGCAGACCTGTCACTGATTGGTGGGAGGCTGCCTAGTTCCCCCTTCGATCCTTCCTCAAAGGTTCTGTGCTTCTTTTCACTGGTCCTTCCAAATGGACCATTCAGGACTGACTCATGCTCATTGCCTCAGGAGGGGCAGAGAGAGCTAGTATGAAAACTGCAAAGTAGGCAGATTCACTAAATAATTGAATCCCAATGGTCAATAAAGGTGAATGAAGCCTTATGCTTTGAAGACTGACTGTGTAGATAAAGCAGGGTGATTTCAAAAAGTGTTTGAGTGTAAAAGGTACAGCCCAGTTCAAGGATCTAACATGCTATTGAACCTGACCCCTGACTTTTTAAATTGCAAAGTGATTATTCTGTGTCTTTGATTTTATTCAAAATGTATACACGTTTCATATCCTTCAGTTCTTTCTTTCTGGCTTCAACTCCCTTTATTTCTTCAGTCATTCAATGTTTTGTCTGTTTATTTTGCTTTCTCCCTCTGATTGCTCTGCTTGTTCAAGTTCTAGAGGACTAATTCTCCCCTCCCTTGCAACTGGTGACTGTTCCGTGTAGTGGACTATTTCCTTGGTCTCTCCTGGATTCCCCCCTCAGCATCTTGTTCCTTTGCTGATTCTGATCTGTATACTTCTGCTGTAATAAACCTTCACTGTGAGTATATAAGCTTCTCTGAGTTCTGTGATTTCTTCTCTCCAACCATGGAAACCAAGTGTTGTCTTGGGATTCCCTGACGCAAAAAGGCACTCATTTCCTGCCCCACACCTGCGCACAGGTCTCCCTGAGGTCATAGCCTCAAGGTTCAATCATAAATATTTATATTTAGTTGTGTGTATTGTGATCCTTTTCAGGGACAGCTTTCTTCTCCAGGGCACTTGCAGTGTTATGCTTATGTTGGTTTGGAGGAAATAAGCTATGGGCCCACATGTTATCTGAATCTACTCCCCCCCCGCCCCCCTCACACACACACCCCTTTTTTGAGGCAGAAGCAGGTGTATTGGTAGATGTAATATGAGCCTCTCTTGGCCTGTTTGCAGACCTCCAAGTTCTTTGTCTCCTCATTTTTGTAGCCTCCCTATGTTGGCTTCTATGTATTAAGTAGAACTGTTGCATCTCCCTGGGTGAGTAGAGTAGCCTTATGTAGTAAGTGTCCTGTAGGGTCCAGTGACATAGCCTCCATGATCACCCAAGCTGGGCACTCCACTTGTGTCCCCCAAACCTCCATGTGGACTCTGTGCATAGTCCCCTTGTAGTTGAGCCTTGCTTGCTGTTGGCACATCAATGGAATGAATTTACACCCAGGCTGATCCCCTGTAAGGACTGGCTATGACCACCAACCACTGTGGAGGACCACTTCTCCAGGAGCCTGTCCTGGAGAGCAGGACTTAATTTAGAGGGACTCTGGTCACTATGTTGCTGTATAGGTGTTTGGGTAGTGTTTTGACGTGGTTTGAAAATTTCTACCAGGTGTACTGACTCTAGGGCCTCCTAGGAAGTTAAGACCAAGGTTAAATTATTGCCTATATTCTGCCCACAGCCACTCAGCTTGAGCTACCCAATACAATGCAATCTGAAGCTGTCTGCTACTTGTGCTGGGGTTTGAGGTACCCAGGAGAGGCCAAGTTTTGAACCAAGGCTGACTGCTGCTAGTGCCAGGCTTGGGGCCACTTATGGAGTGGCATGGAGCATGCAGAGGCCAAATACTGCTAGTTTAATAGACTTTAGAAAAGCCTGAAGCTTGAGACAAGACAGGCCATTTGTATGGAAAAAGCATGAAACACATGTGGATTGACCACCAAATTTGGTGAGGCAAGGTCTCAGGGAATCACCACAATGGGCCAAACAATGATAGCCAGGTTGATGGAAACTCAGATAGGGTACCTGTCTTCTGGCTCTGTGTGGGGAGGGCTCATCAAAGGAACAGTGCTTTTGTCTAGAAGAAAGCTACCTCTTCCTCCCCTCTGCACTCACCCTTATGCCAGATACTTCAGTTCCTCTCCAAATGTCTCTGGTACCTTTTAAGCTGTTATCTCAAAGCTGGAGCTCAGAAAGAGTGAGTCAGAGTGAATTCGTGTATAGGCCTTTTAAGAGAAACTGCCTGGGACTCCAGCAGCCTTCATCTCCCTCAGATTTCATCTTCACTACTTTTTACAGCTAGAAGTTATGGGGACTTCTCTTCCTGGCACTGGAATCCTGGACTTGGGGGTCTGGTGTAGGGCTGGGACCCCTCACTCCTCAGTGGCACCTCTCTAGCTGAGATATGCTCATCAGACATAGGTGTGGGACCAGCTGGTTCCATGTCTTTACCTCACCTACTAATCTCAATGTGGCTTCTTCTTTCATTCCTAGTTGTAGGACTTCCTTTCAGCTAGATTTCAGACAGTTCTGAATAATGGTTGTTCTGTCCTTAGTTGTAATTTTGATATGGTTGTGGGAGGATGTGAGTATTGCATTTATCTACGCTACCATCTTGTCCAGAAGTCCTATTTCTAATTATTTAGAACAAGGCTATAGTAGATTTTTTCTTCACAGCACTATGCTGGTAATTTAGAGATCCATGTTTCACAATAAATATTATTTCTTTCAAAGTTACAATTTGGCTTATCCAGTTTTTCTGTATGTTATATTGGCCAAGTCTGGTTTGAGTCACTATTGAATTGCATTCTGTTTTATTTAATGAGTTTCTTTTAGCTCATCAAATACTCTTCCAAAGAATTGAAAAGAAAAAGAATCCCCTACAATTCCTCCAGGATGAGAATTTGATGTTCATTTAACATTCCCCAAATCCATGTGTTCATGCTAAATCCATCCTTAATGCCAGCACCCTATTTTCTATGTTGAAGAAAACTGCCTGCCATTTTTCACAAGGACATTTGTGGGCGGAGGGCTCAGTTAGCACCCCTTTGCTTATCACATCACTTGATTTATCTGGAGGTAGAGGGAATGGGGAAATAGGTTTGACAGGCAGTGAGAGCTCAGCCAGTCAGCCCCAAATACCACTGCATGAGGATAAAACCCTTAGCCAAACAGATCTTCTAAATACCACTGAAAAGCAGGAATAAACCATGCAGACAGGAATAAGGCTTCCATCCAAGCATTACAGAACCTCTGTCACACTTGGGCAAACTCAAAACACACCCACGTATATGTATATATCATTTCCCGTTATTACTGGTAACCAGAGAGCTAAGGGTGTAAGTTTAGCATCACACAAACTCAAGTGCTGACAACTTATTTTTACAGGGCAGCCTTGAGAAATCCAGCGGAGGTGAGCCAAAGAAGGGGGGAAATATAAAGGAGGTGAGGGCACATCATTTAATCCTGGCTATTGGCACTCACTGGCTTTTAGAACTCACTTCCCTAGTTCTCTCCCTCCTCCCACTACCACCATTTTCAACTGTAAGCTTTTCTAATAAAATGAGAATCCAAAACAGCATTGGATATGAGGACTGGAAGGGATAGTATGATTGTGTGCGTGTGCGTGTGCGTGTGCGTGTGCGTGTGCGTGTGTGTGTGTGTGTGTGTGTAATGATCTGCGGGGGGCACTGGCAGAGCAGCACTGTTCATTTCCACTAGGTCACCTCTTTCTGCTGAGGATGCAATTGGGCTGCATTGCTAATGTCCTAGAGCGTGAACTTCCAGGCTTTCTGTCAAGTTCAATTCCATTTACTGGTTTAGGATTTCTCTCACCTACTACAAAGCTAATAACTCTTCTTGACCTCACATGGCAGCTCAGCATTGTGGAAAAAGCACTGAATTTGGAGTGAAAAATTTGGATCATGTCCTTGTTTTGTTTCTTATTGATCATGTGACTGAAAATTTGGGAAGCCTTACTTCCCTAATCTGTAAAATAGAAGGAATAATAGCCCCTTTCATAAAATCACTTTGAGAACTCAAGGCAACAGTGCACAGGAAATCACTTTAAAGGTGTGTAATACTTTACAAATGCAGGTGGCAATTATTATTATTTATGGCCTTTCCCTTATCTCATATTTCAAACTCCCATAAGGAGATACTATTAGCAGTGACTTCAGCTGAAACTTTGCTCAAACCTCCTGCCTTTTCTTTCTCCAGTTTAATTTGTTTTTCTATATTATACCTAAAATGTTCTAGAAGCACATGGGAGAGCATTATAGAAAGTGAGAAGGACAAATCCCTTAGAGAGGATAGGTGGGGAGGGTGCTAATTCTTACAAATTGGACAAAAAAATATTTTGGTTTAGTCCAGTGGTTGGCAAACTCATTAGTCAACAGAGCCAAATATCAACAGTACAACCATTGAAATTTCTTTAGAGAGCCAAATTTTTTAAACTTAAACTTCTTTTAATGTCCCTTCTTCAAAATAGACTCACCCAGGCCATAATATTTTGTGGAAGAGCCACACTCAAGGGGCCAAAGAGCTGCTTGTAGCTCTCGAGCTGCAGTTTGTCGACCATGGGTTTAGTCCAGTGGTTCTTAATTAGGAAGGATTTCAAATATAACAGGAGGGATTCCGTGTCCTTCTCAGAGCTCCCTATCACATGGCACATAATTTCACTGTCCCGTTACTGGGGATGTTAATTTTGGTCTCTTGGCGCAGATGGCTCCTGCTGGGCCTCTCCACTATAAAGTTACTATTTCCCCTTCATGTTTAATAAGTATTTTTCAAAGATGTACTTTGAGACTATATAGATATAGTAGAGGCCTGATGCATGAAATTTGTGCATGGGTAGGGTCCTTAGGCCTGGCTGATGATCAGAGCTAATGTGTGGGGTGATTGGCGGCATAATTGGGGGTCCCTTTCACTAGCACCTGCCTTGGCTGAGGCCTGTGGGCTGGGGCAGACCCTGTGTTGAGTGTCTGCCCCCTGGTGGTCAGTGTACATCATAGTGACTGGTCATTCCACCAGTTGTTCAGCCATTCGGTCAATTTGAATATTAGGCTTTTATTATATAGGATTTTTATGTATTAAACATTTATTCTCTAATTTTATCATCCATTGGAGGATTCTTGCTTTATGCAAGAAGTTTTTACCAATTACTGTTATTATGGATGCCAAAGTGTGTTTTGTCTAATCTATTTATATTTATTAGTTGGCTGTAAGAGAGAGCTTTCTGTTCTCATTTACTTATTTATTTATAGCTTTAAGGGCACGTGAGTCTTATTTTATTTAATATGTGATTTACAATTACTTTAATTTCTTGTCTTTAATTTTAAAATGTCTTAGATTGTCTAGGGGGGCCTTTTCAAGCTGATTTCTGTGTTCCTCTGACACTATTTTTTGGAGCATATTCTTACATTCTAAACAACTAGCTGTCTCAGGCTTATCTTTTACTTTTCCAGACACAGCTCTGCAATCAATCATTTCTCCCAGGAAGTGTGGTCCCTTTTATTATAATAATTAGAGATGATGATATTGGTAGAGAGCATGGTTGTTATCATTGCTTCTAGGCTCTAGGCACAGGTACTGTGGGTAATGCACACATATTATTTATCTTCTCTATCTATTTATCATTACCATAAGTAGTTCACACAAATACCTTCAATATGAATTTAATATTTATTCTATTTTATTTCCTTTTGCATATTTGCAATTCCTTTTTCTGACAATGAAAACCTGTTTCCCATTATTCTTGGGTATTTATTTATTTTCTCAATCTCCAAAGTATCCTCACTGTTGCCTTTGTGACTTGTCTGTTTTCTCAGTGGCAGTAACTTTTAAGAATTAGTGAGGTCCTAATTTTAAGAGACATTATAGATTTCTCTTCCTTATAGAAAAAGGAAGACTCTCTTATGCTGAGAGTGTGGGGACCATGGCCACAGCCAGAGACTAGATACATCATTTTAGTTGGCCCTGGGCTAAAACACATACCCACTTAAAAATATTCCCTGTTTAAAGGAGACCAAAAAGACACAATACTTACATGTAATGTTTGATCTTACATTGGATTATGCATTAAAAACATTGCTATAAGGGATATTATTGGGATAGTCAGTGAAATTTAAATGTGAGCTATAATATATTAATATATAATACCATTGTATTCATGAAAAAAATCATGAATTGTATTGTGAGGTATAAGTAAATGTTCCTTTTCTTAGGAAATATACACCAAAGCATGTAGAAGTGAATGTGGATGATATATGAACCTTATTCTGAGAGGGTTCTCAGCTCTATCATTTACCAGCTGAGGTCAGAAAGTTTAATCAACCTTTCTGTTCTCCATTTTCTCATATGTAAAATAGAGATGTTAATAATTCCTTACTCCTGTGGTCACCTTGTGAGTTAATGAAAATGTCTATAAAGTACATGACACAGTGCCAGACACTGAGTTGGAGCTCAATAGATATTTTCATGTACATCAGTGTGTGAATGCTATTGTCTGGTATTCATGAATAGTTATTATAATAATGTCCATTTTTTTGTAGCTGTTCTTAACAGTGCAGAGACACATCTTTATAGTCATAAAATGTGCATTCCAACTTCCTGTTAGAAAGTTCCCGGGGCCTGGCTTGAATTATGTCCACCTCTCTAGACTACAGATGACGACCAGTCAGGCTGGGGAAGAGCTGTAAGAATGAGAGCTTCCATTTGGGGTGGAAGTGAGGGACTTATTATCCAAAAGAAGCAAGGAAATGAGCGCAGAGAATAACAATGTCCCCCACAATTCTCAAAGCAATTTTAAGGAAGGGCTAACCACCCCATTGACACACAAGCAGAGGACATCCTGGGGGGTGAGGACAAATGACCCTCCCACAGTCAGTCATATAGTTCCTAAGTAGCAGAGTGAGGTCCAATTCTTTCTCACATACCATACCAGGCTGTCCATGGCTGTACTATTCTTGAACTGACTCATATTATTGACAGTTTGGCTTTTCTTACCTTTTATTGGTAGGGATCACTGCCTGTTTACTACCTACTGAGCTAAGTGTCTCCTCTGTGCTTTGAGCAGAACCCCTTATTTTCAAGTCCTGTGGTTTCAGTGTATTCATTTTTTTTCTCAAAAAAATTGTATTGATTATTATCTATATGCTTCATTAAATGTTAATGATAATTGTATACATATGAAGATAGAGTGTGTCTTTGTGATGGTATCCACTGGCTTTCTGACTTTGTAGATGTCTGAGCTACAGGCTGCACAGGATTATGTAGCCAAAGAGAAGTATGCACACTCCCCCCTCTACACCTTATGAGTGCTATTCTCTTTGCCTGGAGCACTCCTTTTTGTCCTGCTGTCAAAAGGACCTCCAGGACAACTTCTTGGATATTTTTCATCGTAAATAAAACATTTATTAGGTATCAGCTGCTATTTAGGTGACAACGATTAATGTTACGTACTGTCTACTTTGAGGAGACCAGACTAATCAGTATTCTGCATCATCGCAATTAGACTTGGCTTTTGGTTATCCTGGTCCTGTCTTTTTTATTTTATTTAAAAATTTTTTAAAATATATTTTATTTATTTTTTCACAGAGAGAAGGAGAGAGAGGGATAGAGAGTTAGAAACATCGATGAGAGAGAAACATCGATCAGCTGCCTCTTGCTGGGGATGTGCCCCTTCCGGGGATGTGCCCGCAACCGAGGTACATTCCCTTGACCAGAATCAAACCTGGGACCCTTCAGTCTGCAGGCCAATGCTCTATCCACTGAGCCAAACCAGTTTCGGCATGGTCCTGTCTTTATGCCCCATTATGCATAGTGACAACATTTGTTTTTTCTTGTCTTCTGACATGGAGTGTGGGATGATGTCCTAATTTTACTTTGTTAGTTTAGACATGAAAATCTTTCAGTCCCCTGAGTAATTCATCCATACATTCACTCATTTACACCTTTAGCTTCTATTTATTGAGCCTTTACAAAATTATCTCACTTTATAATAATATAGATTAGTAATTCTCCACTGGGGACTGCTTTGTCCCCCAGGGGACATCTGAAAATATCTGGAGCCATTTGCTTGTCATGACTGAGGGGATGCTACTGGAATCCAGTAGGTAGAGGCCAGGGATGTTGCTAACCCTTCCACAATGCCCAGACCAGCCCCCATGACAAAAAACTATCTCACCTACAATGTCAATAGCACCAAGGTTAAGAAACCCTGATGCGGACTTTACAATTTATAGAATTGGACACAGTCCCATGTTTTAATCTCAAAGATCACCTTAAATCTCTCGAGTCTAGAAGCTGGATACTACAGACTCAGAAATACGTGCCACCTGGGAGTTGTGTAGCTTTGGCTGCTTGAGTTTCTCCTCACAACACCTCCCAGAGACAGAGGACATTCCTGTTTTACTGATGAGGAGCTTTGGCTTGAAGAGGTTAAGTGACTTTCAGAAAAAGTGTTCCCTTTTCCTCTTTCATGAAGTACAGCAAAGAGGTGATTGAGTTTTTACTGAAAGGCTTACTCTGGGCAGCCGGGTGTCAACACTAGCATTTTTGGAGGAAATTCAAGTCTGCTCTCTATAGAGCTGTCAAGTTATGATTTGTCCTTAAAGGTGGGCCAAAAGTCCCCCTATAGTTTTTCAATTATGTGAGAACAACAGTTAAGGAGTTATTGATCTCCAGAGCACCTGTTGGCACAGGGGTGGAAGCATTCGCCAAGAAACAAGACAACTGTGGTTATTGGTAATTTCTCCCACTTTCGCGAGGCTTTGGACAAATCTGGCTGCTTTGGAATCTATCCTCCACACAACTTTTTCTGATTGTCTTTATCAGATTCCAAGCTCTCCTTCCCTCCTGATTTCCCAGGCACTTAGATAACTCATTCACCCTTTACCATCTATGCTCATGTTTATATCACCGTATTTTTCGGACCATAAGATGCACTTTTCCCCCCCAGAAGTGGGGGGGAAAAGTCCCTGCGTCTTATGGTCCAAATATAGCCTACACATATACTTTAAAAAAAAAGTTTTTTTACTTGCCCGGCTCTGTGTGGTCTCTGTGTGCTTGCCCGGCTCAAAAATGGTTCTAAATGCTGCTGTTTACTTTACAGGGTTGATTACATGTGTTTGACTGTGATGTTGGGTTTTAATGCACATAAAATATTTTAGGACACTATTTGTTTCAGAATCTTTTTTTCTTCATTTCCCTTCTCTAAAAACTGGTGCATCTTATGGTCCGGAGCGTCTTATGGTCCGAAAAATACGGTATTTTGCTTTGCAAGGGTTTTACACTTTTATTTGTGCGTTTATATTAACAAAATAACGCTTTTATTTGTGCACCATTCATATTAACAGTTTATATTAACTGATTGTAAGATTCTTCCTGAGCCCAAGACTAATAAATGCTGTCAAATAACAAATGTTCTGTTGCAAAAGAGACTCATCATCTACTCCATTATGCCCTTGACTCTATATATTCCGAAATAACTTATTCAGTATTTCATGTATATCAGATACTGTGCAAAGGGGCATAAAAATGAAATTATTGAATACTGGAAATAAAAGATACTGAAAAACATTGTGAGAGATATAGGCAAGAAAGCAAGAAAATCATGTGACATAATGTTTGGTACCCAGATACATGTGCTCAGTAAATATTAGAGATTATTGTTACTATTCCTTCCAACACATTGAAGAGTGCTATTAAAGGAGTAGGAGTTTTCCACAAGTTGGTGAGACCCAAAATGGGTGATGAGGTGCTGACAAGTGTATTTATAGCCGTCAGCAAAGAGTTTGAGTGAGGACACATTTATATGGATGCATCATCTACTATCAGAGTGGGCTCTGGGAATATTTAATAGGGAAATACATTTATCCAAGTGAAGTGAACCACTGGGTCTGCACAATGAGGAGGAGTCACATTCAAACTCACTTCTCAGCTCTGGGTGTAAATGGCATTTAATTTCCTGGGAACTCTGTCGGCTGCTCTTTACCAAGCTCAGAATACATTGCAGGATTCCGGAGAGCTAAAGTTATAGTGCATTTTATCAGAGAACACCCTTGTAATAATAATAGTTCTAGTAACATATACAGAGGCCAGGGAAGCCCAGTGAACAAATCTAAAATGTCAAAACCCACAGGAAAGCAATTAATTACTAAATTTGGAAGAAAAATTTGTTTTACATGGGTATTCATTGGAGATATGTTTACTCCAGGGCTTATCATGAATGCTGAGGGTTGATGGACAAAACATGAGATTCTAGCTCTCCCTGACAGAAGGACTTCTGTGGCCCATCGCTCCATGTACCACATCCCAACAGCATGGGTCCTGCCTTTGCAAAAAGGATGTCAATTGCCAAGATGATGCATTGCAATGAGAGGTCAGCACATTCTGTGAATTGGCGATAACAAGTCTTATCTAATCCAAATTACTGAATGGATGTTCAAGTCATATGATTGTGAAAATGCTATCACTCTCAAGTTTATAATATTAGTTTGAGCTATTTTACCAGTTTTAGACTCACATTTCCAATCTTAAGTCAACCTGATATGTCAAACACATCCCTAAACAAGCTCTCCGTTCAGCTTCCCTTCAATTTTCACATTCTCTATTCAAGGCTTTGGCAAGCTTCTTGTCAGAAGGCTCTATTCTTCTGTCCATCACCAACACATTCATTGTTGGTTTCTTAATTTATCCATAGTACATGGTACTTAGTAGTTTCTCATCTACTATTTCTTGAATAAAGAGACAGATGCATCTGTTTTGTTACTACTGCCGATTCTCCTTCACTGCCTAGCTTCTTTTACATTCCCACTGCTGCTTGATTCATCACAGTCCACCTTGATTTTTGAAACATTCTTCTAAATGGTCTTTCAGTCACTGCTAGTGTGTTCTTATCCCCATCTGTAATAACCCCTCTTCTTAGTTATCCACCTACAAAACTGTGCTCATATACACCCTTCATTCAAAGAACTGTCCTTGGGTATATTGAGCTGAGTTAGGCTGTGTATGCAGGATGAGACTGACTTAGGCTAAAGTTCTGCCTCCCTATTTCAGAAAGCACTGTACCTCAGTCCCGTTGGGCTTCTTGATCCCCATCTGCAACTTCATTTCAGGTTACTTCATACTTCTTGACTGGCAAAACTCTTATCTTGATTAATCCCCTCCCCCTGCTTCATGTCTTTATTTGGAAAATTCCTACTTACCTTTCAAAACTCAGCTCAAAATTATCATCTTTCTAATCAGCTAGTAAGCTAGTTACTCTTTTCCTTGGCTTATGGCAAGATTTTTGTTTATGTGCCTACAAAACCATTTACTATTTATTTCAAGTATTTTAAACAGTATATTAAGTTTTTAGTACTCATGATTCTATTATTTATCAAATTATTTAAGTTTGTATTCAGGTTTCTGTTCTGTGTAACAAGGATAATACTTATAAGTACTTAATAGGATATTATATAGTTGAAGGGCATTATAGAAATGTAGAATTCTTAGAACTGTGCCTACTGATCACTTGATACATGTTAGCTATCCCTTTTGCTTTATTTAATCATCACAACAACCCTATCAGGTAGGCATGGTTATCATTATTTTATATATGTAGAAATCAAAGTCCAGAGAACTTAATGGACTTGAATAAAGTATATAAGTAGTGAGTGGAAGAGTCAAGGTTTGAAGGTGAGTCTTCTACCTATGGAAACCTGACCTCCCCTCAGCATACTGTGGTTTGATTGGAACTCTTTGTTTAGGTAACCTGCTTCCTTTACTAGATTGGACACTGGTGAAGAGCTTGCTTGTATAACATCACTTTTTACGATAAGCATCCGGCAGAGAGGAGATATACAAGTGAATGTCTAAATAAGCGTCATGAATATGTATTTTAGCTCTGGGATTGGACATCACTCATTAATGCTGGGAGCATATTCCATCAAGAACATAGTTGAGTCGTTTCATTCCCATCATGCATATCCCAGGTGAGCTTTGGACCACAGGGAGCAAGGCAGGAGGGTGGAGCAGAGAATGAGTTGTGAGCCTCTCTTCTTTATCCCATTTTCCTGGTGGCTGCTTCCAGAAAAAGGAGGAATTATATATTGTATGATGCTAACGAGAAATTGTATATTGTATAAAATCAGCTTATGGTTTTTAATCCATAACTCTCACATGCAAGAAATATCACATTCTTTATTTTTCTAAATCAACCTTTCCCCCCCCTGTTCTTACCACCTGGAGGGTGGGAAATTCAATCTCAGTCATTATTAGGAGTCCCTTTCCTTCTGTGTGGGAGCTCTAGTAACCTCAGACATATAGGGTGGTGAGAACGGGGTCTTGCCAGAGCCTTTGCCTAGATTGCCCTTCCTCTATGGCTACTGTTACTGAGAGTAAGGCCCACAAAAAGAAGCCCTGCTTTGCACATTTGTACAAGCATTTTTATCCTTCTTTTCCTGTCCCTGCAAGCATTCCAATGCTTTTTCCATGAGGACTATGGCAATGCATGCAAGAGAGGCCTGGCTCTTGGCTGTCATGAAAATCCTCATCCCTAACCCTACTATCTGATGCTCCAACCCCCCTGCTGATCCTAAAGCATCCCTGTCTCCTGTGAAAGCATCTCCTTTCTCTATCCCTTTCTGGGTGCTTGGGAATAAAAATCCTTGATGGGTTTCAGAAACCTACTACTGGGCTCTTTTTTCAGAAGGTAGTATCAGAAAGAGATGCCAACCTGGATTCAGATTTTACTTTATAACAGACCTGTCTATACACATGCACGTGCTGCCGTGAGTGGGGCAGGTAGCAGCCAGTAGCAGGGGTGGGGGTAAAAAGTGGAAGAAGGAAACCTGTCCTAAGGAATCTCTGTATTTTCCTATCTCTCTAAGTCTTCAATGCCTTATCAGTTTCTCATTTCCACATGATCATCTTCCTCATTCTGTAGACCTATGGTGTGAGTTTTCTTAGGTTCTTATTCCATACCAGGTCTGAATCCTATTTCCTCGCCTACAAAGGGCTTATTGAAAAGAATAAATCATTTTTGGTCCACATGCTACCTCTGAGTTTTCTTTTGAGATCCCCTGTGTAATTTTGCAGGCTCCACCTGGGGAAAGGGAGCCTCTGGCATTTCTTAGCAGCCTCCTTGCCCTTTCTTCTGTATTGGAATAGAGCAAATAATTTAATTTTATCTCTTTCTGTACATTGCTTTTAAGTTTTCTGCCAAAGGCGCATATTGCTTTAGGTGAATTTTGTGGAGCTAAGCAGACCTGCTCATTTTTCATTTTATTCACCATACCAGGTGGCATAAACACCCTTGTTAATACTACTTCAATAATGAGTCTATGGCTGGACTCATTACTCCCAAGTCTTCTAATTTTATCCCTTATAAAGATGACGGATGATATTAATGAGAGCGTTTGCTCCAGATCAGTGAAGACACCTTCACCATTCAATGAAGTTTGCATGCTGAGAGGAAGATTTCTTTTTTATACTATTTCTGGGTGTTAAGCATCCCATATAATAAAACCCTAATATGCAAATCAACTAAATGGCAGAAAGACTGGTCACTATAATGTGCACTGACCACCAGGGGGCAGATGCTCAATGCAGGAGCTGATCCCGGTGGTCAGTGCGCTCCCTCATGGGGAGTACTGCTCAGCCAGAAGCCCAGCTCATGGCTAGCGAGCATGGTTGTGGTGGCAGGAGCCTCTCCTGACTCTGCTGCAGGCGAGAAAGTAAGGAATGAGGGGTCCAGAACTACAAGAGCCTCGGACTGTGAGAGGTATCCCGGACTGTGAAAGAGCGCAGGCTAGGCTGAGGACACCCCCCTCCCCTAGTGCACAAATTTTGTGCACCTGGCCTCTAGTCTATAATAATATAAAAAATTTCCTCCAAAAAGCCTTAAAAATAAAAGATGTGGAGACAATGGTGGGAGAAGCCATCTAACTCAGTCTTATCCACTTCTCAGTCATTCAGTTCTATTTCATCTCAGTCAAATGTAAAATCCTCAATAAGGACTAGTGCTTCAGGGTTGCCAAGGTTAGTTGCTTTGGTGCCTAGGGGATGCTGACTACACCAATAATGACATCTCACCTAATGAAACTGTCAATTGCAGGGCAAATTTCTGAGTAGAGGATGAATAATCAGAAAGAGAGTGGGACACAGACTCCCCGTGTCATTTGTAGTTGGCCACCTGGTATAAACCACTAATGAAGGTACCACTTTATGCTCCTCTAGCAGATGCCTAGTTAGAATCTGGGTCACTGCTGATGAGGATTCTCCTTTTTTAAAAATATGTTAATTACTAGACACTGGGCTAGGCACTTGATTAACACATTATTTTCAATGACTTAATAGCGTTAAGTGCTCAGAATAGCTGGCACATAAATGCTCAGAAAATAGAGCCATTGTTTTACCATTCTTATTCGTTATAATTCCTCATAACAGTATTACAAGGTCAGATATACTATTCCTCTTCTGCTGGTGAGAACCCTGAGGGTCAGTGTTAAAAATGCATAGTACTCAAAAAACAAAAGGTGGGCATGTCAAAGGGACACAGCACCCACCTGAAAGCGTTCTCAATGGCCACAGGTGGGGCAACTGAGCTATAAAATGAGTGATGTGGTATTGGATTGAACCCAAAGTGCAGCATAAATATCCATGAGTCAACACTAATATAAATAGATGATAGAATAAATAGGGAAGAATAGACAAATCTTCTACAGAAAATTCCAAGTAATTTAGTAAATATGCTTTCCTATAGAAAACCCAGCTGAATCATCCCTGTCCCTACCACCTGTGGACTATGTTTACTGACTGGCTTCCAAAGAGGAAGAGTTGGGAAAGTAATAGCACAGTGGAACAACCTGACAAGTACTATCTCAGTTTTAATATCGTCCCTCATAGGTGTTGTTGATAGCATGTACTCTTGACATAACAGGATGAGAATGGCACTTCACTTCAAACCCATAACTATAATATAATCATGAGAAAAATATCAAACATGCCCAAAGTAAGAAGCATTTTGCAAAATACCTGAGGAGTATTCCTCAAAACTGTCAAGGTCATTAAAACAAGGAAAGTCTGAGAAAGTGTCACAGTCCAGTGGAGGCTAAAAGGATATGATGACTCAATGCAATGGGGTATTTTGGATGAAATCCTGGAGCAGAAAAAGGACATTTAGAAAATCGAATGAAACCTGAGTAAATGTAGAGTTTAGTTAGTGGTATTATATTCATCCATGTTGGTTCCTTTTTGGTTTTTTTTGCAGCAAATGTACCATGACAATGTAAAGGATTAACTATAGGAAAAATTGTGTGTGGAGTATATGGCAATTCTTAATACTACCTTTGCAAGTTTCCTATAAATATAAAATTCTTCTAAGAAAAAAGCTTATTTTTAAATCTATGTTCTTAACTAATTTACCTATTTTAATCTATCATAACTTATTGCTAGTGCAAGAATTCAAAACTAAAACTTTATATTGAGAGCCCAGATTCTTCCTATAGTTCTTAGAATTATGCTTAGTAAAATTCAACATTAAATGTATTTAAATGTGAAATTATAATTTCAAAAAAGCGTGATTCTCATATAAACATAAAGACTTTATTTAATTCATTTAATTAATGAGTGAACTAATAAGATACAAAAAGTGGTCCAAATGACATTTGAAAAGCCATATACATATATATCATATATATACATATTATGTATATATGCACATTATATATGTCACACACACACACATGTAGGTCATTTAGGTTTTCCCAGAGCTCTGTAAGGTCCAGTGATAGCTCCCTGCCACACAGCTCCCAGAGCACCATGCATACAGATGCCCTGGGGATGTACCATGTGGTGACTGACATTCATTAGATCTAGAGAGCTCAAGAGGAGTTTTGATTTCTTCATGGAAAAATCAGGATGCTGGTGGAGAGGGAAAGACAAGACAAATTTCTCAAAATTCTAATAAGTACATTACAGGACATAAGACATGCAGTACAGTACACTTCATGTTTGTTCCTGTGTGATAAAAGTGTTTATGACCAATGTTTATGATTCCACTTCTGGGAATATATGTGATGACTCAGTGCAATGGAGTACTTAATTACAGGGCAGACCTCTGAGTAGAAACACTAATTCTAAAGAATAGATGAACTCCTATTTCATTGAAGTGTTATTTACAATAGCCAAGATTTGGAAGCAGCTCAAGTGCCCATCCATAGATGAGTGAATAAAAATGCTGTGGTGCATTTATACAATGGAATGCTTCTTGGCCATAAAGCAGAAGAGAATCTTACTTTTTGTGACAGCATGGATGGACCTGCACAGTATTATGCTAAGTGAAATAAGCCAGTTAGAGAAAGACAAGTACCATATTATTTCACTTATATGTGGAACTAACCCTATATAATAAAGAGCTAATATTCAATTGGCCATAAAACCCTCATGCCCTCACGACCTTGCACCCTTGTGTGGGGGCCAGGGGACCTGAGGCCAGGCCCAGGGGACATGAGGCCGTGCCCCCCTGCCTGGGGCTGGGACTGGAGGACCTGAGGCTGTGCCACTCCCCCACCCTTCAGGGCTTGGTGCAGGTGGAGCCAACTGGGTCTGGGTCTCACATGATTTTGAGGCATGCTAGGGTGGGCAGGAACTTGACTCTGGGTCCCATGGCATGCCCCAAACTCTGACAGGAAGAGATTTTCATATACATTTTACTAATTTTCTTTCATCTCTGATACTTCTATTGTATAGAAAGAGAAAATAGCAATATTAAAATATTTCCTCTAATTAATTCCCTTTTAATGTGCATGAATTTTGTGCATCAGGCCACTAGTTAACAAAATAAACAAACAAAATAGAAACAGACTTACAGTACAGAAAACAGACTGACAGTTGTCAGATTGGAGGACTTTAGAGGACTAAATGAAAAGGGTGAAAGATTAAGCAAAAAACCACACACACCAGACTCCTAGACGCAGACAATAGGATGCTGATTACCAGAGGCAAATGGGTGTGGAGCAAGGTAGAAGAGGGTAAAGGGGGCATAAATGGTGACAGAGGGACACTTGACTTTGGGTGATGAACATTCAATACAATATACAGGATGATGCATTATAGAATTGAACACCTGAAACCTGTATCATTTTATTAACCAACCAGAGGCCCATTGCACAAATATTGGTGCAATAGGCCTTCCTTCCCCTTGCTGCTGGCACCAGTTTTCCTTGGCACCTGGGACCCAGGCCTTTGGTCTGACTGCCACCTTCAGTTTTTGCTCCAGCCAGAGAGCCACTCCTGTAGCTTCCTCCACCACCTGCCCTCCCATCATAGCAGGCATCCCACCCCTCCCGGCCACTCCACGCCTGCATGTGAGCAGCTGGGGGACAGGGCAGCCTCCATCATTGTCAGGCTAATTTGCATACCCACTCCTGATTGGCTGGTTGGTATCACAAAGTGATGGCCAATTTGCATATTTCTCTTTTATTAGTGTAGGTGTCACCCCCCCCCCAATTCAATATGAATTTTAAAAAGTATACTCTTTTTTTTTTTCTTTAATAGCTTTATATTCTGCTCCTAGTAAGGCTGCTTCAGATTACGGAAAATGAGCTATAGAAAAATCCTTTCAGCTCACCTTAGCCAGCTCATTGCCAAAGCTGAATTTTTGCAAAGACAAGTGATCATATATGTAATAGCGGAATGATATTTCTATTTAATCCCTTTATCTTTTATCAAATTCCCAGGAATCAAAACTCATATCAGAATTATCTATTAAGTTGTTTAATTACTCACCTAACTCTAGAACACATTTAGAAGTGCATTTGGGGAAAAGAAAGAAGGACATGTAAATAGAAAATCAATTGACAAGCGGAATTTACTAGAATGGAGGGCAATGTTGCTGGGCCATCCGTTGGTGGCAGAACGTGGCCACCCTCAATGTCACAGCTGGGATTTCAAGTATAAGCACCATGGCTATCTCTACCGTGTGTAGTCCAAACTGTCGGCACAGGAAGTTGCTTAAATTTAGTGGGTTTACTATTTCCTTTGTGCCGATTTTTCCTGATCTATTTAGTTTGTCTGCCTTTACTATGTGGAGATTAGCTCAACCCACTTTATATTGTAGGCTGCCTTTTAGTGTTCACAGAAATACGGTTTTTGCAGAAACACTATACAGTCTGGGGCTTCATTTACTGAGACATTTGTTTTTGTGGCCTGCTCCATATCAGTGCTCACAAATACCAACCTATTTCTCTTTTAGCTTGGTGATTTTTATTCCTTTTATTTTAAGTTAGGTAAGAAATCGCTTCAGATTCTAGAACATGGTACTCTGCATCAAAATAAACAAAACTCTGTTTGCCCGTAGAAAACCACATTACTGTCACTTTCAATACAACTACAATAAAAAGTACAGTGCTTCTATTTTGTTCCTCCCAATATCTCTCTGCAGAATTGGAATAAACCTCATATACCTGTAATCTTAGGCGATGTTGATATATAAAATATTTAAGGGTTAGATTTCCTACATATTTGTGACTACAAAAGAAACCAAAAGAACCCCCAACTCTTAAACCCTCACTTTGTTGAAGTATCTTTGGCACAGTGATAATGAAAACAGACTTCCAGAGACAGAGTCTACTCTTGGTGAAAAAGGAACATCTCCATCACATGATTAGCCTCTGCTTGGAGCCCTCCCTGCACGTTGTTTTCACCTCTTATGTCTTGGAAGGACAGATGACAGAGCCCTTGACCCCACTGCCAAACCGGGGAGGCACTCAATTTCTCTGCTGCTTCCATTCTAATTAAATGTGGACTTTATGTAGACCGCAACCCAGACTCTTTATGAATTCAGAATGTGCTGGCTTCATTATTCTTGTCGGGCGGCAAAACTAGACCATGACAGATGAGTTTCTGAGCATTTGCTGATCATTCATCTACAAAACATAATAGTTTGATTCTTTCACTTAGGGCTATTTACAGAAACAGAAGGTGATTAATTGGAGCGCCAGCACTGGGCAAATTCTCATTCTCTCTCTCTGTCCTGAATTCACTCTGGTTGTATCTCAAGGAAATGATCATTAATAATACATTACTGAAGGAGGAATACAGTGACTCATTCCCTCTAGAGAAATAATATGATTTCATTAATCTCAAATAAGTGTATAGTATTTCTTTAAGTCTAATTTTTTCTTTGTTAAACATATATTTCCATATTATTAGAAATTTTGCTGGGTCCCAAGTATATGAATGTGTTCATACTTAAAATTATCACCAAATATGGAGGCAATAATACTAGGAGTGTGGAATAAGTACTTTAGATTTGTTACTTCAAATTCTAACAACTCTGATAAGTAAGCCTTCTTATACCCATTTCACAGAATAGGAAACAAAACAGAAAGATTAAGTGGTTAATCATGGACAAAGCATTGCTAAATAACAGGGTCAGAATTTATATCCAAGTATAATTAACTCCAAAGTCTGTGCTATTAATTACTATCTATAGTATACTGTGGATGAGGCAAATTAGAACAACAGAGGGGTAGGTTGATGATTTGATAACGGACATCCAGGTCTATTAACTCTGTTTGGAGTCTGTACTATTTTCAAAACCACTTTCTGACTCAACATCACTTCCCACTACTACATTTTTGGAGAACAACAGATGGCTCCATTCTTGAGTCACCCGTTCCTCACCCTAGTGAGTTCCAAGTTCCAGAATTGGAAAGCGACAACTTGGCAGCATCAGTACAGGAGCTATAGCTGCAGCTCCTACTTTGTCAAACGAGAGAGGGCATTTAGCCCCCCTCGCTTATTCTTTTGCCTATGTCCATTGGTTATTCCTAACCGTTGTAAACTTCTAAGTTAACAAAGGTTGTTTAGTGAAGACTGCCAGTATCCTCCATAGCTCACAGAAGACCTCATTTACATAGAACCTGGCCTTCAGTCAGTCCCTTTTAAAAGGTGACTCACAGGCCCAGAGAAACTCCAGGGATGACTGCAAGTCTTTCTTTCCTTCTTTGATCCATTAGCACAATACTATAATAGGCAAGGGGGATCAGGCCCTGCAGAGCAAGGCAGGAGGGAAATGAAGGAGAGCTCTTTAGGACCTTGTTGCCCAAGGATCATTGTTGTTTTTTTTTTTTTTTTTTTTTTTTTTTTTTTTTTTTTTTTACAGGGGAGCTAGGTATGTACTGCAGACCTTGTTCTGACATGTCTTTCAGGGAGTCAGCATCCTGGAGAGGAAAACCCATGGAGTGAGTTCATAAATTGCAGAGTATGCCTCTGACTCCTACTAGCTTCTGTGGCCTTCAGTTCATCCTTTCACCTTCTGAGCCTCAGTTTCTTCAACCAAGGGGACTCCTTCCTCACAAGCTACATGAGGCCATTGATGTCACCTGTGATGCTCTGCTAGAAGGCCAGCCTATAGGCAAGAGGCCTTTTGTTATTGAAATCGTAAGGCTAATTGGAAGATTTTTCAAATCGTTGACATTCCAGACTTGGCACATCCTCATATTTATGTATAGATTCTATGAAACCCACATTGTAGCATCTGGACTGCTTATCTTCTGACTGGGAGATTGGGCCAAGTTTTTATCCTCTGTAGCTCCCCGGTGTATTTCGCAATTAGATAAGTGTGGCTTTATCAAGTTTTCAAGAATAAAGCAATGACACTGTTTAATTCAGCATTTAATTACAATATCCTGCCTCACTGACAAGTTTCTGGGTTATGCTTAAGTAAATGGAATGGAAAATGTCTGTTACTGTTTTGCCTTGAATTTCAAAATTTATTTCCTTATGAGTTGTTCCATTTAGCTTTTATATCCCCACCTGGGTTTGAAGGAGGACACAATATGAGAAATAACAGAGTGGTGTATTATAGGTCTTGTTGTACACAAAGATCTGAGTCAGCTCTCTTGGGTTCCCCCCCTATATTAGGTTCCTATTACTATTGTAACAAATTACACAGACTAAAAACAACACAAATGCCTTCTTTTACATATCTGGAGGTTAAGAATTCAAAATAAATCTTATAAGCTGAAATCAAGGTGTCCTCAGGGCTCCATTCCCTCTGGAGATTCTAGGGAAGGACCTGATTCCTTTTCTTTTTAAATTCTAAAGGTCACCTGTGTTCCTTGACTTGTGGTCCCTTTCTCTGCCTTCAAAGAACATCTCTCCAACTTCTGCTTTCTCCTCACCTGTAGTTCTCTTACTCTGACCCTCATGCTTCAATTTTATAAAGATCCTTATGATTACATTGGGTCTACCTGATTTTCCAGGATAATGTCCTTATCTCAAAATCCTTAGATTATCACATCTACAAAGTCCCTTTTGCTATTAAGATAACAGGTTTGAGGGATTAGAATTTGGACATCTTTGGCATGGGGGGAGGAGAGCATTATTCTGACTACCACATCACTTGCCCAGGGCCATTAACTCACTGCTGTGTCTCTCCAATACACCATTCTCATTTGGGATTGCTTGAACTCTGCCCTCCAGTAGACCGTTATATCTTTGCAACTCTGGCCCCCTAACCATTTTCTTCTTTGATGAGCTTCTCTTAGATATCCAGTTTTTCTTGGCAGAGGAAAAGGTAGCTGTCATATAAGTTTTCTGGACAACTAAATGAAATAGGTACTATTATAATTCTCCTTGGACATATGATGAAAGTTATGTACAAAGATATTTGGGACCTCACAGCTGGTTGGTGGCAGAGCTGGGATTTGAAGGCAAAAATATGTGCTTTAACTGATGAACATATGGCCCCTCTATCAAGTAGAGTTATTTCCCAGTGCTTCTACTATATTTGCAATCCCTGTCCCAGAGTAAGACAGATCTCTACTCCTTCCAGCATTATCCCTATGCTCCAGATTTCACCTCCTCTGGGACCTTGGACCATCATTTTTTTTCTTCTGTTTTATTGAATTCTCCATCACTTTTATCTCATCATCTTCAACATATGTGCTCATCTACAAGATAACCTCCAAATTTACTTCTTCCTTTCCTTTGATATCTGTTCTTGACTTTACCATATTCCTTGGAAGAACCATACACAATCTTCATTTCTCTACCTTGTTCCTTAGTTCCCTGCAATCTATTTTATGCATAAAGTTCCCATGTTACCCATCATCTTTGCAGAATGTCACCATGTTGAACCACATTTTATCTTGGAACCTCTTTGTCTTTTCAAGATACTGGATTTTTTTTTGTTGTTGTTGTTGTTCTTATCCTACTGGTTAGTCATGTCTATGGTTAGCTTCTTCTCTCTCATACATCTTTTCCCTCTCCTTTCACAATTTCACCATCTCTAAAGAATGCAGCCATCATCTCAATCCTAATGGCTCCCCAGACTTGATTTCCAGGGCTGAATTTGAGTTCTGCATGCCACCACCCTGTTGCACATCTTCCCCTGAAGTCAAGATCAGTGTATGCAAATATGAGCTCATTCATGCAGCAGGTTTGCTTGAATGTCTACTGAATGCCAAGTGCCATGTTGTGAATAAAATGCAGATTTTAAGGCATCTAGTGGGAGAAAGAGATGTGCCTACATCATTGTAATTCAGTTGAATATAAAAAAAAATAGCAGGGATGCATCTAGAGGTACAGGTGGAACATAGAGGGAGCATAGAGGGATGGTCTCACTCCCTGAGCAGAGCTTTAAAGGAGAAGTATTAGTCAAAAAGGTGATGAGGCAGATGGGTGGGAAGGGGCAAGGAATAATGGTCCATGCAGAGGAGACTGTTTAGAGCAGTAGGATTGAACATAGGAATATCTAGTCTCTATCCCTAGACAAGTTCTTCCATGGTTAGGTTAGTGGAACCTCCCTTTTCTCTAGGAGGTGGCCTGAGGCATGTGAAAAAACACTCAGCGCTGTCTGGCTTAAAGTTAGAGTCCAATGAATATTTATTGAAGGGAAGGAGGGGTAGAGATTAGAAGTGACCATTTCACAGTGCAAGGTCCTGCCCTGGTGGGGGGACTGAGGGTCTCTTTGCTGGCTTAGCCAAAGTCTCTGAGGTTTTCTAGTTGAAAGGTTCTCCTGAGGCCCTTACTTCATGCCTCAGGCAGTTGCAACCCCATCTGCCTGCCTTGTGCTTATGTCTGGCTTCATTTGATATCCAGATATCTGTTTTCTAATCCCTTCCTATTCAAATAAGCCCTGAACACATCCACTTACATGCACATGTCCTCATCTATTGACTTTGACCCCTAAAATCAGGATATACAGTATTTGTTGAAAGCATTATACCCTATTACAGAGACTCCTTGCTTTTGAAGATGGAGAAAGTGATGTTTAATTTTTATAGAGACACTGGGCCTACACCCTCCATGATGTGACTTGCCTAGCCCCGAGTGTGCTCAGACTGGCCCAGCTGCATCTGTCTTGCCCCAAGCTTGAAAGGTCTCAAAGGCTCTTCAATTAGCAAATGTCTTTTTGGTTGTTCATTCTGTGCCATGTACTCTTTTACTGTTGGGATCACAATAATTAATAATCCATCTCTTGCCCGCAATCCCGTGGGCATAGACACCATGTTGTCAAGGGTCTGAGTGACACAGGAACACAGAAGGCCTACAATTTGACCTGAGTTGATGGGAAGCATGGGGATTTTGCTTTCAAGTTCAAGGAGACAGTTTCTTCCTCCATTCCCAACTTTAAGTTCTCTTTGATGCTTCAGGATCTATGTGTATGTGTGTGTGTCTGTATGTGTGTTTATATTGTGTGTGTATTGCAAATCTCTGTGTGTGCTTATATATGTGTAAAGTTTATATGTATATGTATATGTATGTGTGCACATGTCTTGTGTATATGTGGTGTATAGTTATTGTATGTGTATTTATGTTAGTTGCATGGAGGTGTGTATTATATATGTGGGTGTGTGTAGTATTGTTTGTATTTCCTGTGTGTTTGGGTGTATGTGCATATATGAATGGGTGTATGTATTTGTTATATGTGTGCATGTTGTATGTGTGTAGCTATGTATGGATGTGTGTATTGTATGTGTATATGTTATGTTTATGGAAGTGTATATTGTGTATGTAGGTGTGTATATTTTATGTGTGTTTGTATGTGTGTGAGTGTGGGTGCATATATGAGTGGGTATATGTGTGTGTGGACATCTTTTATTGTATGTGTGTATGTTATGTGTGTGGACGTGTGTATGTACGTATGTGTATTTATTGTATGTATGTATGTCTGAATGTGGGTATGTATTGTGTGTATGTTCTGTGCATGTGGGGAGTGGTCAGGGGGAAGGATGTGTTACACACATGAGGTTGAGTGTGCACTTGCCCCTTTAGGCACCAATGCCCAAGGGTGAGTCCTTCCCCTTCTCTCCCACTGGACTGGGAAGTACTTTATGCAGAGACAGGCCTAATTTATCTTCGTGTGCCCACTCACAATACCATCTACATAATAAGTGCTTCGTAAGTGTTTCTGGGATAAATAAATGATTAATAAAGTGGAGGTTGTAAGTACTTTGCTCGCCTTTGGGGCATTGTAAGACATCATTAGTTAATGTGTGCAAAAAGTTGTATGAGCCTTAATTATTAACATTATTTTATCTGCCAACCGCCTGTGGCTTACTTTCAGTGCATGATTATGGTTGTTGGGTCTGGAACAAAATTCCCTGCTGTCCACTCCGAGCTTCAGGTCCTGCATGGCATCATTAGGGCGGAGAAGGTGCTAGAAGGGCAGCTTTAGGGCTGCCCTCCAGAGCCCTGGCAGAGGAACCTTCACTGGCTGAGGCAGCTGTCTTTCCAGCTTCAGGCCTGGGGGAAAGGAAATGGCTCCCACCTCAGCCCCAAGGAGGAGCAGAGGAAAATCACCGCTTTCCTCATAAGATGTGCCATTTTTCGAATCAGTACCAGAACAAATAGATGTCTGTCTTTTTCTATTATTCAGAGCTTTATTAGGAGGGAAGTAACTTCAGGCCTCATGTGATTTTTTCCTCTCTTTTTTAAATGTATTCAGCCTGGCTCCTTTTCCACTCCACCAACCCTGCAGATGAAAAATGCTGGAAAACTAGCCCAGAAGATCACAAAGCAGTGGAGGAAATCACAGACTATGCTGCCGTGATCTAGGACTACCCTGTCACTGATGAGAGACTTTTTCTCTCCATTCATTAAAAAAAGTATTCTATTATAATGCAGAGTGAAAATTTGTTCCCTAGGTTCCTAAGGGTGAAATAATCTTGAGGAGGAATGTCTCTGTGTGTGTTTGTGTGTGTGTGTGTGTGTGTGTGTGTGTGTGTGTGTGTGTTTATGCATGTATGTTTGTATGTGTGTTGAGACCTTATCACTATGTGGGTCTGGAAATTCGCCTCTTGAATTTTTATTAAACTTTTCCCAATGTTTTTATTTGGGGGCGGGGAAGGAAGCTGTAAGCGGTATGTATGACCTTTTCACAGATTGCCCCTCTCTCTCTCTCTCTCTCTCTCTCTCTCTCTCTCTCTCTCTCTCTCTCTCACACACACACACACACACACACACACACACACACACAATGCTGCTTATAAACTCATTGGAATAATAAGATCTCCATATGGAAAAGTTAATAGTACAAGGCCATGATGTTAATTAGCAGATGACTGGGATGGCTAAACAGTACTGGGAGTTTATTCACAGCATCAGGGGACTCGCACAAAAGTCTGCCTGGGCCAGACTTTCTCATGGAACTCTCTTTTGCTACCTGCTTCTCTGTGGCTACATTGGTTCTCCCCCAACACCTTTCTTCTTGGACCCTCATCCTGGCTGAACCCTGGTAGGTACTGGTATTTGACCTTGGGACTCCAGTACATGCCCTGGGTTATGCCAGTTTGTGTTCATACATTTGGAGTATACTAGCGATTTTCTAATGGTGTACCTTAAGAATTTTTAAAACATGCCATTCCTGGCTATTTAGACAGGGGCACTAACCTCTTTTCTCTTAGGCTGTCAAAAAAAAAAAAAAAAATGACAGCAGCCAACACAACAGTAGCTCTGTCTTGAACCAAAAATGTATAGACCACATAATAGAGTTACGAATTATTGGTCACATTGCATCATAAGATGTGTCTGATTGCTTAATTCTTTGTGCCAGAAATTCTTATATCGAAGTATTGGCACATGATTTCTTTAAAAAGTCACTTTGGAACAAAAAGGGTAGATGATGATGATGATGATGATGATGATGATGATGATGATTTTAACTGAGCTATCCAGCCAGCACATTTTACAGGCATTTTTAAAAGACATGAATTTTGAATCAAACTCAGAATGAGGAAGGTCCCACCCTTGTGGGCAGGGTTAGTGCCAGAGGCTCTGGGATGGGTCTCTGATCTAGGTTCCCAAGTCCCCGAGACTGATTGCTTCCAAATATTTTTGACAAATCCATATAACTCAGCTTACCTTTCAAGAATAATTCCTCAAAATAGGGGCCCTGGAGCTGTCCTCTGGTGAAGTCTGTCACTAAGCATAAATTATGCAAAAACCTTAGTTTGGATGAAACAATTTGCCTTTCAGACATTCTGTCCTATTTTTGCATGTCAAAAGCAAACTGACATCTTTTTGCACAATCAATGCAGCTGATTTGTTTAGTGAGATATATGAATGACAGCGTTCCCTTGTTCCCTTGTAGAACTGATCTGATTTCAAGGTAAAAGGTTTCCTATGACCTACAGTAAGGTTACCTTTGTTGAAATGCCAATTCTGAATCAAACTAAATGGGTTACAATATACTCATTCAAAGAGTCTTCCTAGCTAGATGCTCTGCTCTTCTCCACCCTGTCCCACCCCATCCTACCCTACCCCACCCCACCCCAACCTCCTCTGTTTACTTCAGCATCACTGCGATTTTAACAAAGCTATGAATTGAGACAAAGAACTTAGCTGTGGCTAACTGAAGCAGAGGATTCTGGGCTGACCCTAGCTTAAAAAGCAGATGATGGGTCCCTGAGTGCTTAGCCCATTCCAGCCCGAAAGCTGTCTCTCTCCTGCCTGGCATTGAACCTGAACATACACCAATGAAAATGAGAGGAAAACCCCAAATCTCAGAGCTTTAAAGCAGAAGTATTTTACTTTACACTATTCTTTTCATAGTGCATTTTCCCCTTCATTGCCAAAATGATGGTCACAGTCACCCCTCCTCTTGGCAACATCTCTAGAATGCATTGCTAAGGATGCTTTACTGTGACGATGCCTCTGGTGCTAGGAGGCAGCATCAATTTTGCATCAAGATGTATATATATTCCTACAGAGTGGAAGCTCTGGGAGAGTGAAGAGCACAGGCACACAGACAAAGGTCCACTAAGTTTTATAAAATCACATGATGGGTATCAAGCCAATGCTTTCCCATCAGTAAATAGGAGGCTACAGGCTCTCAATTTGGCCAGCCCATTAGACCCTATCTGCACAGCTGCAGGATCTCCAGGACCTTCTCTTCCCTGCCCTCCCCCCCCCCCCCCCCCCACACACACACACTCTCATTCACCTACCTGTCAATCATGTTTCCTGGGAGCTTCTCAGTACATGCTCACTTTCTCTTCAACTCTGACCCGCTTTTGAGAGTCACTGACCACAGACATTTGGGGAAGTCAGGTCTCTCCAAATCACACTTCCTGGGCCCTAGCACTCCTCACTATTCCAGCAGATGCAGCACTCACCCTCTGGTGACCAACTGGGGCCCAAAGGGTGGCTCCGCTGTACAGTGGTCTTTTGCCCACTGGAGGGAATGGGTTTCTCTCCAACTCAGTGAAATGTGCGCCTGGATGTTAGAATCAGGCAGAAATGGTTCCAAAATTCAAATCTGGCACTTACTGATTTGGGGCAAGTTACTTTATTTCTTTAAATCCCAGTTTACCCAGCTATAAAAATGGGTCATTGGTGACAATGAAAAGGTGACATGTTTATGAGAATTAAGTGAGAAACATGTGTAAAGCACTAAGCAGAATGAGTAGTCCATATAATGAACATCAATAAATATTAGAATTATTATGATCAACATTTATTGATGTCACCACTTATAAAGAAGTATTAATGTCTTAATAAACTACTACTTCTTCTGTCCTATACTTTTGAGTATCCCATTCTAGACCACTAGTCCCATAATAATAATTTTTCTGCTAAGTGCTATAGTCACTGACTATTTCTGGTGACATTCTTATTTGCACATAAAGGTTGGTGTTGACTGGCAAGGTTGGAGCAGAGGGAAAGAAACTTGCTAGTTTCTTTTTGTTGTATGTAGAAGGCCACCTGGGAAGGCACATGGGCATTTCTTTTAATTGTTTCCACCTGAGTCAGGGACAACTGGCAGAGCCATGTTTAAGATACACATTTCCCCAAGATGGCGGAAAGTTTAATCAGCTTGGTCTTCATATCAAACCCAGGAAGAGGGACTAAATATGTAAATCTAGGCATGCTAGGACCTACTTAAGAATGCAAATGAGTTGGTGATACTTCCTGGTGTTGGGGGTATAAAATAAATGTGCTGGGAGGGGTCAGAGTAGTCAGTCATCTTCCTGTCTCTCCATCAGAGAGAATGGTGTCCCACCCAGCTCCCAGCTTTTAAATATATTTCTACATCTTCTTTTTTTTCCTTTCTATTATTTCTCAATCCCTGCCCCCTCCACTTAGAACCGATTTGTTCATCTCTCTTTCTGTGCTGGACATGGAAAAGGGAGATCCCCGCCATGTCTGACCCCCACCACATCAGGTCCCTGAAGTTGTATACTAAGTCCCTTACTACTCAAACACTCATTTGTTTGTTATTTTGATGCGAAAGTTCAGCCTGCTTTCCTGTTACTACTTAAAACATGTGCAAGAAAAAATGCATTTTTTGAAAATCAAAGCCAGCCAAACATACTTTCTGCTGAAATATTGTTCCCCAATTGCTTTAAAAAAATTTTTTTTTTAAATTAGAAGACTCATGGTTTAAACTGAAAAACTGTAGCTGCCCATATTGCAGTGATTAGCATATACATGCTCATCTCTGTCATGGATATATCAAATCATGAAATATGCTACCATGCAAGTAAGAACGTATAGTAGACTGCATTGCAGAACATTATAGCGTCTTAGAGTAATGTAACATTTATGGTTGAATGGCTTTTTTCAATATCAGCAGGTACAATAATTTACCCCATATACTGTCAAGATAAACTTTCTTAGACTTGGTCAAGAGCCAGAAAAAAAATGCTTTTGCTGGCAATGTGGACAACCTTAGCAATTCCCCTACTTGCATTAATATATTTTATGTATTTATGCTTTAAAAATTGCACCTACTCAGACATATAAAGTAGTTTGGGTAATTTTGACTAAACTAGCTGACCAACTGATCAACAATTTAAGGACTGCCATTTGCAATTGGGATTTTTGAAATCTACAGATGCACTAATTTGCATCTTGCCCTCAATTAACATGGAGCAGAGACCTTCAAATGAAAGAATAGGAGTCTCAGTGGTAAACTTTGAGGCACCAAGCAGGCCTAATATGCAGGTACACAATGATGATTGGATATTGGAGTCTTCTAGATCCCTAAAATCATACATACTCGTGGTCACTTAATCTCTATATGACTAACATTGCCCTGTTGTGTACTTCTATTTTCAAATAACTACTTTGAGTTACAAACAGAATTAGATGTTTTCATATTATGAAGGCATGAGTCAAGCTATGTATTTTCATATACAACCCCCTTTACACATTTGATTCTAGGTTACTTCCTCAGAAGGGTCTAATTTTTATTAGCAGTATCAGTTCATGTCAGCATTTGGACCAGCATGAAGCATTTGTTAGATATATATATATATATATATATATATATATATATATTTGTAAAATGTTGTTAAGAATTAAAGCAAAATAAGCCATGCTACTTTAGTTTATCTTTATATGTTTCACATATATGTACATATTTTAAGTAAAACTATTTTAGAATTATATTTCTTTATGAGTAATACACATTCCAAGAACAGTGGCTTAAATAGATGTTTGTTTCTGTTTTATGTAAAAGAAGTCTAGAGGTAGAATTACAAAGCTAGATTGGTATCTCCATGAAGTCACCTGTAATCCAGACTTATATCAGCTCACTGTTCCACCTCGAATGCAGATCCTATACTCATGGTTTCCTGCTGTCACGTTTTATGTAGTAGAAAAAGGGATGCAGAAGAGAGAAAATTCTCACTTAAAAATGCATCTGGAATGTTCCAACATCTTTTACACTAAATCCCCATTGACTTAATCACACACCAAACTAACTGATGTCCACACCCACCTTAGATATGTCTAGGACATATAGTTTTCACCTGTGAAGCAGGGTTTCTGCTAGAAATCCAGACTGCACTACAAAAAGAGAAACACTATTGGGTAATGCATTCATTTTCTATTGCTGTGTAACCAATTACCACAAGCTTCATATCTTAAAAAAGCAATACCCATTTCTTATTTTACCGTCTCTATGGGTCAGAAGTCCAGGCATGAATTCGCTGACTTCTCTGCCCAAGGTCTTACTAGGCTGAAACCAAGTATCAGTGGAGCTTCATTCTCATCTGGAATCTCAACTAATGAAGGATTTCTTTGAAGCTTTTTTGGGTTGTTGGCTAAATTCATTTGTCATAGATTTATGGCTGCTTCGTCTTCAAACCGGCAACAGAGAAGGATCCTCTTGACTCCAGGAAAGGTCTGGATCCTTTAAAAACGCTTTTTTTGATTAATTAATGTCCACCCAGGACAATCTCCCTTTTGGTGACCTTAACATCAACTGATTATGGACCCAAAGACATCTTTTATCTTTGCTAAATTGTATTTTGTTGGTTAGAAGCAAGTCACAGGTCCTTCTACACATAAGGAGGGGGATTATACAAGGAGTGACTTGTCCCCCACAGATAAGTAAGCATCTAGTGACCTTTGCTACTTACTTGCATATGGTTGTTCTTTGGCTACAATCTTTTACTGAACAATGGCATGTCAGACCCAAAAAAGAGTTGCCTGAGAAGTTATCCGATGGGTTAGTATGCCATGTGTCAACTTATTGCTATCTTATCACATATCCTTAAAATACTGGACATCATTTATTTAATGTATTGGTTTGCCTTATAATGTCAATTTATGATTGTAGTATTTTATAAAATGTTTTACTTAGTTAAATTTATTATTACATAATGAAATTAAAAGCTAATTTTGCTGTTTAAGTGGACATTGCCATTATAAGTGCCCATTCAACTATTCTATCCTTGCAATGAAAAGATAATCTCAATGTCAAAATAAAAATTGAGAAACACTAGCATTTACTATACTGATGGATTCTTCAGTAGAGGTGAGAGTGAGTAAGAGTTTAACTATTTTCATCAAAGGATGTCTGTTAATAGTTCTTTCATGTAAAGAGGATTGCTAAATAAGATTGCTATGTCTGAAACAATAAGGTTACCATTAAGAATAAGCAGAGTATCTGCAAGTCTCCTGGTTCATGTCTCTACTCAACAAGAACATATAAATAATAAAGAAGAGTGAATAGAAACCTGAGCAGTTAGCATAGATATTAAAAAATTTGGGTACCAATAATCATGTGCTTATTCAATGGAAAGACTTTCTAAGAGGCTCTCCTATTTGCTTAATAATCCTTTCAGTCTTGGTTTCTGGCTTTGTTCTTAGGAGAGAAGTAATGAAAAAAAATAGACTATCAAAGGTCCAGACCTCAAGAGTGCCAAGAAGTGACCACTTTGGGTAAGACAGAACAAATACAAAACAGAACCAGAAGTTCAAAAAGCACATAATTATGAGGCCATATAGTCCAGGGACATATGATATCATGTCACTACGATCATCTTTATAAAGTCTATACAGTTCACAAGTAATCATAATGATGAGCTTGGATTATCAAAGTACTGAATACCTTTTACAGAGTTTCCAAAGTTGAACTTTTTTTCCTCGTTAATGTCTTTTCTCACAAGATTATAATGAACCAATGCTGTCAAGTACATGACAGAGGAGCTGTTAGATCCTTGATGATATTAGTTATTATTTATAACTAATTATTATCTACTAGAGGCCTGGTGCACAAAATTCATGCACTGGTGTGTGTGTGTGTCCATGTGTGTCCCTCAGCACAGCCTGAAACAATCAACGATGCAAGTGTTCCATGCCTGGTCTGGCCAGAGGCCCTCTACAGCCGGGCATGGAACGCTTGCCTCATCGCTGTGATGAGGAAGCAAGCATTCTGCTAGTCCATTCACACTGCCCATTCTCAGTGGCTGCCCTCCTGGGACTGGGGGACTCTGGCGGGGCTGAGAGGACTGGGTGCCATCATCTTGTGGCTATAGGCACCACCATCTTTGTGATGAAGTGATGGTCAATTTGCATATGAATTCAAAGCTGCTATTAAACTACTGGGTTAAATATGGCTTAGGAATGGAATCAGGATCACTAGTACAGCATGGAAAGGTTGAGGAAAGCTAAGCAATAACAATAATACAATTGTTGACGTTCAGGCTCAACATAACAATAATACAATATTATTATTGCTTAGCTTTCTTCAACCTTTCCATGCTGTACTAGTGATCCTGATTCCATTCCTAAGCCATATTTAACCCAGGAGTTTAATAGTAGCTTTGAATTCACATCCCCCCAGCCAGGTTTTTTATCCTCTTATTTTTTTTAGATAAGAGTCTTTCATACAGATTACTCTAGATGTGGGGCCAAACCACTTCAACTTTGAAAGTCTTGTATGAGCTCATTACTGGAGCTGCTTGGTGATTGAACACTTATTTTTCTAGGTATGGCACAGCTCCATGTTCAGACATTCAATTCAACAAATAAGTGTGCAAGGACAATAGGTTGTTATGGAAGCCGGTATTACAAGCTGTAAAGTCATCTAGCTCTATGACATTGATGCATTAATGAGATGTTTCAGCACTTTGTATGCTCTGGGAGTGTGTGCGAATACAAGGCCATGTTATGTTCTTTTAGTACTTCACATAAGAATCTCATTTTAAGGTAATTACTTATACCTCACCATGTGAGATAAAATGAAGATGGATATTTTCATTGCGCATTTTTTAAAGTAGATATTGAAAATGCATCACTTTATTGTTCTTATTATATATCCTGTGGGTTTAAGAAAATAACAGTTCCATTAGCATTTTATGTATCTCCTGAACCAGGGAATGGTCAATTATTGGCAACAATCGCATTCCCCACACCTCCCTAATGGCTGGAGGCCCACACTGTAAATTAAGTAGGAAACATAAAGCAAACAGAAAACGTGGACCCCTGCTTTGGTTAATTTAAAAGGTGTTTCATAACATTAACCCTGCATGGAGAAATCCCTGCCAATTGCCATGGTACCGTAGGAATATGTGTGGAGTATGGATTTCACTTCTGGGTGCCGCATTTTGAGACTGTCATTAACTGTCTGGATGGTGACCAGAATAATGAAGGATATGGAAACCGTATTGAATGATTGAAGGAAATGGGATGATTTTTCTTGGAGAAAGTGAAATTCAGGAAAGACTTAATAGCTGTCTTTAAATATTTGAAGGCCTGTGTAGGGGAGTTGACATACTCTGTTTTAAGGGGTCATAGTGAGAGCCACGTTGAGAAATTGTTGTCGTACAGGCTCAACATAAGAAGTTTTAAAATAATTTAAGATATCAAACAAAGGAATGGCTCTCTCTTCAAAGAAGAACATTTTCTTTCTTTAGAAATGTTTAAGACAGACCCTGACAAATGTGGTTGTAAATGGGTCTATTGTGTAGCAGGATGAGTTGGACTAGATGATATCTTGAATTCCATCTCAGGAATCATCTGTTTTCTACCATATCTCTGCTTTCTTACCTTTGCCTCACAGTCTTAAAGGGGAAGAATTTTGAACAAAGAAACTGAGAATGACAATAAGCACCTCACTTATTCAATAGTCATGATTCAGTAGTATGTCTGACGTGTGAAGACCACCCCTATTTGGGAGAAATGCATAGAGATCATGGATGCTTGCTTTAGGGGTTGTTGCTGCACCATGATACTGGATAATGTGTGGTTTTTTTTTTAACGCATTGCCTGATGGGAGAAAGATCAATAAAACAATACATTAGGATGATACAAATGGTCTCAGTGTTGTTCAGGTCAAGAAGGCTCTTTTTACCAGATAGTACAGACTTACTGCTAGGTGTAGCCTGAAGTCACCTACTCTGTTTGATAGTTACCCCTCCTCTTGGGTGCAGCTAAGGTTGATAACATGGTATAAACAATATTAAAAAACAAACAAACACACCCATAAAAACAATTGCCATTGCAAAACATTTTAGAATACATCATTTTAGTTCTGGTAGCTTAATTTTAAACTTTTTGTGTGTTTTCCGTGTGTGTGTGTGTGTGTGTGTGTGTGTGTGTGTGTGTGATTTGCTCTAATCAGCAAACTGATTCTAGCATGAGCATGAATTTCTCGGTTAGCTTCTTTTTTAAAAAAATATTTATTTTATTGATTTTTTACAGAGAGGAAGGGAGAGGGTTAGAGAGCTAGAAACATTGATGAGAGACAAACATCGACCAGCTGCCTCCTGCAAACCTCCTACTGGGGATGTGCCCGCAACCAAGGTGCATGCCCTTGACCGGAATTGAACATGGGACCCTTCAGTCTGCAGGCTGACGCTCTATCCACTGAGCCAAACCGGTTTCAGAGGTGAGCTTCCTTAATGAAAAGTGTCAGGGGTCATTTGTGAAAGGAGCTTGTAGAGCCAGGCAGCTTTGTTTTTTTGTAACTACATCTTCCCATTTGGTGAAACCTTCACCTGTGGCCTCAGGCCAAGTACTCTGTGAATACTCACTGAATGTTAGTTGGCAGAAATGATTTTTCAGAGGGTACTTCTGCATGTAGCAAGTTCCGATTCACTCACACATAATTGGCTTAGCAAGTTTCCTGTTTGGGCTCCATAGAGGCTCTCTCTAGGACATTATGGCAGCTAAGGAGTGGAATTGTAGTATTTCTAACTTTGTGTTCCAGTCCTCATTATTTGGCACTATTAGACATGGCAAGAGTTTTGGAGGGCATCACAAAAATCATTCTACAAAGTTTTCTTCAACTCACTTCAACTTTGAAAAGATAATAATTTTTACACAGAACATTTTTGGGAGTTTGAGGAACTATAAACTACTGGCAAAAATTAGGCAATGCCTTGCCCAGGTTTGAGAAGAAGAAATAGATATTAACTGAGAAGTTAATCAGAGAAATATGTTGGACAGAATATAGCTTGAATGAAACCAAGAGCAGCCCTATATTTTCCCTATTTCTTTTGATTGAAAAGAAATAAAACAAAAGAAATAGGTTGATGTCTTGTGTGTTTGTTCATTCTGTTGGCAGAGGCAGAGCCGAAAAAGAATTGACTTTGCTTTATCCATTCCTTTTTAACTACCTGCCTACCCAGGAAGCCATAGATGGCACCTGGGAATGAGATGTTAAAAGACTTCCTGGTCCCTGTCAAGAAGAAGGAAATATGGGGAAGGCCTGCAGCAGTGGATTATTTGAACTGAGGCTGCATTTCTAACCCCAGTGGGGTGTTCTTTCTCTCTCAGAACTGCTAGACTCTGTCTTTGTGGGTTGCCTGTAGGCAGTTCAGTGGCATAGTGGCCCAAACCAAAGTCAGCCTATGTCAATCCCATTTGATTTCCAGTTTTGTGTGAAAGCCATTCCCTTCATTGTTTTTGACACACATTCTTAGATTAGATCCATATGTTTATTAATTCCAAGAGAAATCCAGTAGAAATCATATCTGGGCAATCTCTGACTCCTCAAACCGTAGAAAGATTATGAAATTCTTTTAACAATAAAATACCATATGCAATTATTCTAAAAATTTGTATTCACTTATCTTTATAATCATAAATTATTTTATACCTAATTACCAATCGGCAGAGTGAATAATTGTCTTCATTGAGGAATGTTTGACATTGAGAAAATATCGCCTTATTTTATAAACCTTTTAATGTTCAGACAATAAATATGTCACAGCTAAGGAGTACCACATCTTTAAGTGTATTAAAATCACTCTTGTGTAACCAAACATAATGGGATTTTTAAATGAATTATAACTAAAGTAGTTAACAAACAACTTTTAAAACTTTCAACATGTGTAAAGCTACTTGAAACTGCTCATTTCATATTAAGTGCCCCTACTTAATATGTATATTGAATTCTTAGTCATTGCAAAGAAAAGTTATCTTGGTGGAAGCATCTTTAAGAAACAGATTTAGTAGAAAGAAATGGTTTGATATGAAATTTAATACTTGTTCTTCCATGATATGCACAAGAAATCCCATCATTGAGGGCTTATAATGTTGTTCATGTTTGGGAGTGTTTTGGAACAAGAGCAGTGCATGTGCATTTAATTTAGTAAGAGGATTCTCCACGTGGATTCTAATGCCTGGGAAATGAAAGATTGAAGTTGTAAAAACATGAACATTTTCCTTCTGTTTGAGATCTCAATTCACACCTCAACCTGGCTAGCAAGCCCTTGGAAAGTAAGAGTTTAAACTTTATTCAATTGTTCATTCACTGTACAATATATCATATTTAATAATTCTTATAACAGGTTTAATGACTGGTTTATATAGCTCTTCAGTTGATATTGAGTTTAGTAACTAAATTTCAGTAGAGCAAGATTTTTAAATCTGTTTTGATCACCACTGTAGCCTTGGAAATAATAGTAGTTCAAGAAAGTTATTTTGAATGAAGGAAAGAACAAGCATTTATTGATATCTTGCTTGTTAAAGTTTGGAAATATAAGGGAAAGCAAATAACTACTGTTTTCATGGAATCCACTCTTTGGAAGAGAGGATGGTTGCAGTGACTTGTGAATCTGAAGAGGATACAAGAAAAATTTGCTAATCATAGAACCATTTGCTGTTTTGCTTCAGTGTTTAACAGACAGTGACATGTCTTAGTATAAGATATGCTACCAGGGTGTCAGGGAATAGAATTTTTGGCTGATGGATCCAGGGGTGTTGACTAATCTTAGGGACCAATTCAAGCATGGGCAGAAGGACCCAACAATTCCAAATTTATAGGCAACCACTACAATAAAATTATTGATAGTAGAGATAAGATGCTGACCCCACCTAAAGCCAGATATGGTGTTGGCCATCTCCATCAGAATTATTGAAGTGCCACAGTCATAACAAGTGGTGAGAGGTTCCAGACCAATGACCTTATTATGGAATCCCTTTGAAGTATCTGAGCCATAGTTTCAGAATAGAAAATTTTCCATTGAATTCATTGTAACACAAATAACTAAGGTGTGTCCCTGGTGAGTGTCCTTCTAGGTTTAATGTATTCCAAATCCAGAGTAGGACCCTGTTTATAATCTGTGTGGAGTCCAAGTCAGACATGAATAAGGTGCTGAGCTTGGGCAGGCCACAGGTCTCAGCCACGAATCCAGTGAGTTAATGAAAGCTCAAGGCTAAAGTAGATGAGCAATTGCTATGTCCTTAAGTACCTTTCCATTTCAACGATGAGAAATCATCTACCACATAAAGCAAGACTTTCTATATCACTAGGAACATATTACAACCATTTGAAGAGAAACATTTTTTTCTTTCTTTCTTCACCTTCCCTGATGATATGTTGCAAATTCAGAGTATACGGGTGAGTAGCTCATAAATATTTCCACAACATGATTGGTAGAAGAAAACCTCAGCTAAAGGAGGAAATTCTAGCTGAAGCAAAGGAGGACTTATATTGTATTTCCCCTCCCCCTGCTCCTTGTAGTTAAGCCTATTTTTTTTTCTCATCACTGACATTAAGAAATATAAAACTGAGGTGGACTGGGTCTCATGCATTTCACCTCATTTTTCTCATATCACTTTTGGGAGTGTGGTTATGCTGAGGATAAAATTCATCCTTTGGCCAGATGCTGGTGGGAGAGAATGCTCCATTCCAGCCACTTGAGATGCAGTTGTTATCATGGACTAAAGAAAGACTACAAACAGGAGCAGAACTAACCAAGCAGGGGAGGTGATACTGAACGGATGGTCTTTTGCTAGTTAATTTCAAAGGATGCTTCCACAGGGACATTTCCTTATACCAGGAGTTTTGCTTAAAAACGCATACTTTATTTTCTCCTTCCATCAACTTTGCCCTGTTATCTCATCTATTCATTTCCAATAAAGTTGACCATCTGCTGTTGCTATGCTTCAGAAAAAGCTAGAGACCTCTGTAGACTTTCCCTTCTGCCTTATTTATGATAGTAAAAGCCCAAATAGACAGGAGCTGTCAGAGTTATCAATGAGAAGTCAAGAAGAATTTATTTTAAGCTGGGAAGAATGCAAAAGTCTTTATTTTTTAAATTTAAGAACTGAATCATATTTCCTCTTCTAAAACTCAGTGGGTCAGTAGAGGTGAGCATACCTGAAGATTAAATCTTATCAGCTATTATCAGTTGTATCTCTGTTAGCCCACATGCCCAACCAGAAAGAGAAACATATAAGTCAAAGGGCAAAGGCTTTCCTAATAATTATGAATCCTTGGGTAAGTTATGGAAAGTTCCTATTGAGTTGTATATTTGACTTAAATTTGACCACCAATTTTTACTAATTCACCCTATATTGATGTTGTAAGCAAAAAAAAAAAAAAAAAAAAAAAAAAAAAAAAAAAAAAAAAAAAAAAAAAAAAAAAAAAAAAAAAGTTCAAAGGAGGTAGGGGTGATCTGATCTTGTGTGACTGGGTTTCAGCAAAGGCCTCCATTGCTCCATGGGAACTAGAGGACCAAAGATTTGGCATGTTTCTTCTCTTTCTCACGTACATGGTGTGGAGGACAAGTTAGTTCACTCTTCTCTACCAAATCCTTATCCCTATGAAATGGGATCTCCTGTTTGCTATCTTTAGAGCACAACAATGAACATTGAGTCAATGGAACAAGCTTCATTTATCTCCAATAGAGTAGTGTTGGGGTTAGGAGCATGAAGTCTAGGTCCAGTGCTGGTTCCAAATCTCAGGCTTTGCCACTTATTGGCAGCCGATCATGAACATCTATAATATGAGGGATAATAATAAGGTTTGCCTAGAACAAAGTAACCACTATGCAATTGATAGTCATTGGTATTATCATCCATTGATTCATTCATCCATTTCTGAATTCAGTAAATATTCACTGAGTGGCAGCTATCTGCAAGGCTCTAGGTAGGACCTAGACTTTATTTGGTAAAAATCAACAGACTGCTTCTTTCTTGGAGATTCCAATCTGGTGTGAGGAGACTGTATAAAAAAATAGTAAGACAATTTAAGATTATTATAAATGCTAGGAAGAGTTATAGGTGTTATACAAAGAAGATAAAACAAGGTAACTATTGAAAGTATGTGGTGGGAATTTCTTTGGATCATATTGCTGCTTGGGTTGTATAAGGCCTAGGCCTGTTTAAATGTGCAATTGTGTGCTCCTCCTTGAGGGATCTCCTCTAGTTTTATGAACTTCACAAAATCTGAAAGTGCCTCTGCTGAGGAGGTAGTTAATGAGTAAGAGTAAGAAGGGGTCAACCATGTAAAGACCCAGGGGAAGTGCCTTTCAGGTGGAGGGAGGCATGTGTGCAAAGGCAACAGAGAGCTCTATAGGCTTGAAAGATATCAAAGAGGCCAGTTGGGCCAGGTGTAGTGAGCTGGGGTTATAGAGGTGGGCAGGAGTCAGATCCTGTAGCACTTGTCAATCAAGTAAGGCTCTTGGTGTTTGTTCTAAATAAGTGTTATGGGTTGAATTATCTCAGACACCCTTCCCTGAAAATAACATTGAAATTTAATCCTCCATTACCTCAGAATGTGACCTAATTTTCAAATAAATTCTTTATCTATTAATTGAATTAAAATGAGGATATTAGGGTAGACTCTAAACTGAAATGATTTGTGTCTTTATAAAAAGGGGAAATTTGAATACAGACACAGGCAGGCATAGATGGAAGATGAGTGAAGACATAGGGAAAATACCACATGATGATGGAGGATTGGAGTGATACATCCTCAGGCCTAGGAATACCAAAGATTGCCAGCAAATCTGAAGCAGGAAGAGGCAGGATTCCCCTACAGGTTCCAGGGGTAACATGGCCCTGTCTTGATTTTATTTCAAGCCATTCAACATGTGGTACTTTGTGATGGCAACCCTGGGAAACAGAAATGGGAAGTCATTAAAGAATTTTCAGTCAGTGAGTGATATGTGTTATGGCTATGAAAGATGACTCCTGCTTTGTCAAATGAGCAGGAGAGGTAAGACTAGCCTGGGACTCTCAAGGATCCAGCTCTTAGTTGATGCTGGACAGAGACTGTGGTCATAACTGTGGAGATGGAGATAAATAGATCTGTGATGAATTCTGGCAATGTATCCAATGGAAATTGCTAGTGGCTTGGACATGTGAGTAGGGAAAGGGCTCAAGAATGGCCAAGTCTGTGAGAGTTTTCCTCTATCTTACCAGTCTATCTCTAGCTGATGTTATATTCATAACACCTCTGAAATCCTAGCTCACCAGTTCCATGCCACCACTTCACTTACCAATCTCTCTTATTTATTAATAGTGCTGTGGCATTTAGTTATCACATCGTGAGGGAAGCTATTATGCCAGATGATTTCACAAATAATTACCTTCATACGAGTGCTGTATTTATTTTTGCTGATTACTGGTGCATTTTTGAACCCATCAAAGCTCTACCAATAGGCTCCTACAAGAGGTCCTGTAACCTTAAAGAAGAATTTAGTAGTATGTAGTTGTTGAGCTACTTAACTCCCCAGCCACACTACTGCTTCGCTCATTGAGAGTTTAACGGAGGAGAAAATCAGAATGTATTGATTTCCTCCTATGCCCCCTGGAAGAGTCATTTCAAGCTGGTTTGTGATATTTGGAAGCACACGCGAGAGTGCCTTTTAAAGTATGTGAGGAAATCCAAATCTGCGGGGTGAGCACATCACCAGTTTTCACTTGGTGTCTGTCTCCGTGTTGATGTCGGGTTGTGTGCTCGGAACTGGAGGCAGAAAGAGATGGGGCAGCTCTTCTCTCCTGGGAAGTGTGTATACCTAACCCCAAGTCAAAGTCAAGAACCAAGTATTCCAGGCTGATTCCAATGACTGCATCCTTGCTCTGCTTAAACCAGCCTGCAATTGCTCACAACTCCTTTTTAGTTTCACATGTAAAAATTTCACCAGAAAGAATGCCTTATGGTTTTAAGACACCTATGCCTGCTGTCTGACACCTCTTCCCGTCTTTCTTTTCTTTCTCCCTTTCATATTGTCGTCCCACTTACTTATATTAGAAGATTACACTTGAGAAGTCATGGATATAAAAGATTACAGAAATTTGCCCAAACAATAATAGTCAAGTATTCACAAGGCAAATTTAGTATGTGTATGTAGACAAAGGCACTTTGTAAAACAGGATCCTGGGATGGGAGTAGTTGGACTTGGGTTTTACTTCTGACTTTGACAACTTCTTTGATCTTCTGATTATTATCTTAGAAATATGAGGGTAATGATCCATGTGGTGAAGGTCAGATGAAGTAATGTAGGTGAAAGAACTCTACAAATCCTAAAGTGCTGGATGTATGTGAGGTATTCCTACCTGGAATGTCTAAAATAAAATAAGGAGAATCTATGTACACCTCAGAGATATTGTGGCTTTGGTTCCAGACCATTCCAATAAAATGAATATTGCAATAAAGAGAGACATAATTATTTTTGCTGGTGGAAGGTCTTGCTGTTAGTTTGTAAAAACAAATGCAACACCCGTGAAGCGGAATAAAATGAAGCACAATAAAATGAGTTATGTCTGTATTGACCTGGAAAGAATTGCAAGACTTAAACAAGACACCAAAAAGCAGTATATGTGGTGTGATTTGCACATATGGGAATTTGTATACAATCAAACCAAAACCGTAAGAAAAATGTGTGTATTTATGCCCACAGATGAATGTCCACATGCAGAAAAAAAATGGGAAGGATGTACCTCTTCTCTTTCTTCTTATGGGAAATACTAATGTGAAGTTTGGCACTGCAGCGACCACCTTGCTATCATGAAAGAAAGACCCAATGAGCAGCAGAAGTGTTGGTGTTAATGTTGTTGAACCACTGAATTAATATCATCAACAATTTGTCTCCAAATTTCTTATCCTGTGCGGAGGTTAACTATTCTTTAAGGTGGATTGTATGTTAGTTGCAGGTGATTAGTTTCTAACTAATACAATGATGCACTAAAAACATCTGTATACACAACTTAGTATGATAAAAAAGCAAACAAAGTATTAATTGGACCACAAATTTAAACCCAACTTTACATAAGCAATTCCCCAATGAACTGGTAAACTGTGGGAAACCTAAGCTTTGGGAATGCCTCCAATAGGAAGTTGGGAACAGGAAGACATAGTGCCAGAGACCTAGATATGGTGCTCAGATAAATGATAAATTCTGATTAGGGAGATGGGGCAAGGACACACACCACACATGGAGGTTGTGTGGAAGAATCAGGCTGTGGGCGGACACAGAGGAGCCATCCACAGTAGTTGTACTTAGTGTGATTGACAAATATCTTTTCCTTTTTCTTCTTTACAGGTAAGCCTGCCAGATTTACAACATAAAAACATAAGATGCCCATTTAAATGTGAATGTCAGATAAACAATGAATAATTAAGAAATACATTTTAATGGATTTCACAGAGAAAGTGAGAGGGAGAAATAGAAACATTAGTGATGAGAATCATCAATCAGCTGCCTACTGCACACCCCCTATTGAGGATCGAGTCCTGAACCTGGGCAGATGCCTTGACCAGGAATTGAACTGTGACCTCCTAGTTCATAGGTTGATGCTAAACCAGTTAACCATAGTGGCCAGGCAACAACGAATAATTTTTTGAGTATAAATATATCCCATGCAATACTTGGGTCATACTTATACTCAAAAATTATTTGTTGTTTACCTGACATTCACATTTCAATGAGTATCCTGTAATTACTTTGGAAACACTATTTACAGGCCTGGGGTAGAACTGTATCTCTTGATCTCTACCTAGTTCAGAAAATTAACTAATCTCTTTCTCAGCTTCTGGTTTTACAAAGGAGTTCTTATCTACCTCATGCCTGGGAATGGAGGAGTACAGATTCTGCCCGAAGCTCTTCTTTGATGCAACAGTGGGCCCTTGGAAGTTGTTCTGCCTTTCATGCCTTCGGTTTCCTCACCTGGGTGTAGAGTAGTTACCTTCTAACATTTTGAAATTGGATGTTTCAATAATTGATACATGGGAAATGTTGAATTCAACATTGAAACAAAATTTTAAATCCGTTGACAGGGCTCTACAGTGGGGTTCTAAGCAAATGTTAGGAACTGATCATTAAATGTGAGCTGGATCAAGTTTCACATGATGTCTAGTTAGGTAGCAGGAAGGGGTCTAAAAACATCCAGGTATTCTCTTGACAGAGACATACACATAGAGGTCCAATTAAGTGAGCAAATGAGCTCAGGACCTTTGGTCTCCAAAAGTAGGTTATCTCTGCTTGGCAATTAGTTATTCCAGGAGAGTTTGTTCCCTTCTCTCAGTATGTGTGTGGATTTCTTTTCATGATCTGTGCTTTCTCGATATGTATTTAAAGATAAGAACGTGAGTCATGACATGTTAAACATAGACCAACTGTGAATTCTTTGGCATGTTTCTCTTATTCCTTCTCTAAATTTGGGTGAAGACTAGAAGCAGAGAGAGGGGAAGGCATGGGTCATCACAGGAGGGAGAGGAGAGATGGAGCTGGCTTGGCCATGGCACTTCAGATCAGGGCTCTAGCCAATGGCCGATGGATGTCACACCTCTCCCACAGGGCAGCTGGCAGTTCTCACTGAAAATGGAATGCTGCTTAGTTATCTTCCGAGCCAGTGATCAGCCCTGTGCCTGATGCATACTGGCTCCTCAGACCCTCTCACATAAATCCCTGCCTAAATTAGAAGGAGAAGAGATAGATATTCAGCTTCAGATTTCTGCCAGGCTTTCATTAATCCTCTAGACACTGGCAGGATCTGTCTCGCTTTCTCCTTTTCTTTGCCAGCAAAATGACACTTAACGAAGAAGGTATCTCCGAACATGCTGGTACATCCCTGACAAACTTTCATAAACATGCCCAGCTGTTTCCCCAAAGCTCGGCTCTGTTAGCCTGCAAATCACTGATTAATTTGCATACAGCTGCTCAGATTTGAGGGAGACAAGTTCCCGGGAAACATTTGGTGTTGCTGGAATAAAGCCTCTAATTTCCTTAAGTGAAAAGTTTCTAAAGCTGCTCATGTTGTCTGAGGGAGCTGTGGAGGCAGGGCTCCGGGGCTTCCTCGCTGCTTGTCTGCGAGCCCAATGGTCATGCTAAGAAACCACAGAACTGTACAGTGTTCATAATGTTCCATAGTCTTGGAAGCACCAAGCCTCGGTTTAGCACTTTTTCTTGAAGGATTTTTTGACACCTATTCTATGCAAGGGTGGGACCCATAGCCAACAGACCAGTGTTGCAGGCCCTACCTCCCTTCTTAACTTGGGCCTTGGGCTGTGTCTTTACATGTAATAGGTGAGTCAACACCCAAAGGCCCTTGGGAGTATTTAATGAGATAACATACTTAATAGGAAAGTTTAAAGTGTTTTCATAGCCTTTCTCCTCACTCACTCTCTAAGGGAGACTTGAGGTCCTTTGCCTGCTGTGGGTGTTCAAATTAAGCGAGTGGGTGGAGAAGGCAGTTTGGAAAGATCTGGAGGACCATCTGAAATTACAGTGGGAAGGGAAGAGATTTACTCCTGGATGGACAGTTCTAAATGTGGGCACATAAGAGGAAGAGGGTGCCAGAATAGACTAAATGCTGGAGAAAACACTTAGGAATTTGGGAAGAGAGGAAGAGGATGGTGAATGTCTGATATGCTCTGCATATGAGATACAAAGTAGAGAAAGAGGAGAAACAGAAGGAAAGGAAACATTTTGCTGTGGGTTATGAATCTACTTGATGAAGTTGTCTCATTCTTTTTGAGTGTTGGAGCCACTGAATTGCTTTGGATGTGAAAATGACATGGCCATATATATATATATATATATATATATATATATATATATATATATATTTATGATCACCTTCAGAAGATAAGCTGGAGAAGAGGACCTGGGAGAAGGTGGACTATCAGAAGATCGGACCAGTCTAGACTAATCTGGAGATGAGCACTTACTAGTATTAGTGATCAGTATCCCATAATATACTCAGAAATACCTTGAGATGGTGGATGATGAATAGAATTGCATCTTTCTTCTTATGCTTCTACTAATCTAGAATACTCTTCCTGTTCCTCTCTGACCGGGCAAATTCTTCTCATTCTTTGAGATCCAACTTAGGTTCTTTCACCTCCCAGGTTTCTCTAATATGCTCAACTGCATTATTTCTGAAATTTATATTTCTGACTCACAGCCTGCCCCACCATCTTCAAAACTATCTACCACTGTTCAACTCATCTTCACCATCCTTGAGCCTGACTCCTTTTTCCAACTACAATAGATTCTAAGCTCCCATAACTCATTCTCTTTTATCCTTGGTGACAAGCACACTGAAAAAACAACAACAAATAATAGCTGTTGGGTTGGAACCAGGTTGGGTGTCAAGGTATACCTTACTAAATGGCTGGTATAAAACTAACAGGGCACAGTAAAAAGGTAAGAGGTATTAGAAAAACAGGAGATGTACATAGATAAACCATTCTCCTTGTGGTTTTGATTTGCATTTCCTGATAATTAGTGATGTTGAGTATCTTTTGATTTGTCTATTGGGTATCAATATATCTTCTTTGGAGAAATGTCTATTCAGGTCTTCTGCCCATATTTTATTTTATTTTATTTTATTTTATTTTATTTTATTTTATTTTATTTATTTCTAAATATATTTTATTGATTTTTTACAGAGAGAAGGGAAAGGGGTAGAGAGCTAGAAGCATGGATGAGAGAGAAACATCGACCAGCTGCCTCCTGCACACCCCCTACTGGGGATGTGCCCACAATCAATGTACATGCCCTTGACAGGAATTGAACCTGGAACCTTTGAGTCTGCAGACTGACGCTCTATCCACTGAGCTAAACCAGTTTCGGCTGCCCATATTTTAATCAGAATTTTTTGTTGAGTTGTATGAGTTCTTTCTATATTTTGGCTATTAACCCCTTATAAGATATACCATTTTTAAATATCTTTCCAACTAGTAGGTTGCTTTTTCATTTTATTGATGGTTTCCTTTGCTGTGAAGGTTTTTGGTATAATATTGTCCCATTTGTTTATTTCTGCTTGTTTCCCTGGCCCGAGGAGTTCATTTTATTATTTTATTTTTTTTAATCTTCACTCAAGGATATTTTTCCATTGATTTTTAGAGAGAGTGGAAGAGAGAGGGAAAGACAGAGAGAACTATCGATGTGAGAGAAATCCAGGGTCCAGGCCAGGGAGGAAGCTACAACTGAAGTTCCTGACTTTGATCAGAATGAAACCCAGGACCCTTTGGTCTGCAGGCCGATGCTCTATCCACTGAGCAAAATTGGCTAGGGCCCAAGGAGTTCATTTTAGTTTAAATAAGGTTTTTATTGTTTGATTTTCCAGATTGAATCATGAAAACAGAGTCCCTGAATAGCAGAAATCAAAAGTCCTATATGACCCAAAAATAACAAAGGTAAGTTCTATGTTTGACAGTCATAAAGCAGAAATGCATTGGAGGGGAAATATGGCAGAGAAAAAATACAGCTAACTCAGAAGTCCTCAAGGTATTTGATATTTTGTGCTTTCAAAGAAATGAATTAGAGAACTTTAAAAAACTGAGATACTCATATGGTGATATTGGTGGCTGGCAAACCATCATTCTCACATTTTCGTGCAAACAAATTGACACCCAGAAAGATACGATGGTATTTAAAAATAATCAGTTAAGTAATGCTGGTTTGGTCACTGGGAGAATTTGTCTTTAAGAATATCTGTCATATAAAAAAATTATAAGATCTACACATGCAGGAATGTCTAGTTCTATAACAAAGAAATTATTATTATTTTTTTTTACAGAAGAACTTCCCCCAAATTTATTTAAAAACCAAGCCATCCATTGCACTTGAATTTCAATTTGATATTTAGATATTTGCTTTACCCACAATTTTCAAGAACCCTTCAATTGCATAAGAACATATTGAAATGAAGGCAAAGCCAAGCCAGTTCAGTTTCAACATGTATTAGAAGTGACCCAAGTGTCTGAAGGGTGCTATTTCTTCCAAATCAGCTTATATTTGATTTTATTTCTTTACAAAATAGAAAAAAAATTGTTTTGACTTTGTGTGACTTTCCACCACAGATATATATTCTTAGTTGTGATTCAGCTTTATCTCCTATTTTCTTATCTTCCTAAGAAGATGCACTTGCCCAGAACCAATTTACTTGGCTAATTCCTTCCTCTGTCATCTTTGTAATTATTTCCAATAGTACTTGGCCGAACAATTCTTTCTCTATCATGTGGTTTCATCTGGGCTGAAAGTTTGTGTCTGCAAATCTGTTGTCATGGCAACAGTGGGGCCATGGTTTTATTGAAAGAAAAGGAAACGTTATGGTTTTATTAAAAGAAAAGGAAAAGGGAAGTGAGCGAAAGTGAAGGAGAAATGTGGCCATTCCAACATACCTGTTTTTTTTTTTTAAATAATTTATCTCATCATTATCATCACAGCAAATTCTTTTGCATAATTCTCTTCTTGCAAGGATGTTGAATTCTACTAAATGCATTGTTTTATGCACATTTATAATTTAATTAATATGTATTGAGAATAACCCATGAGGCGTGGTCATGCACAGATAACAGAATTTATTCATTTGGGCCAGTGTCCCATAAATATGAATGTGTCAGACAATGGCATGGCACTCCTGGAGCCTAAATTCTAGTGGATGGGGCAGGCAGTGAACAGGCAAATGCATACATGAGATGACTCAGATAATTCTATGTGGCATGAAGAGGAGAAGACAGAGTACTGTAACAAAGTGATGGGGGAAGGTTGGGTATCGCTCTCAGAGAAGCCTGAAGTTTTGATGTTAATGCAGATGCCTGGATGATAAGAAGGAGTAGAGCATGTGAACATTGTGGAAAAAAGGCTTTTCAGATAGAGGGGACAGCAAGTGCAAGGAAACTAAGTCATGAAATCAGTCAAAAATTGTTAAACATGAAAAATAGCCAGTCTAGAGGCTGGTGAACCAGGAGAGGTTTCAGAGACCCCAGGGGCTCAATGAGGGCTGGCCATAACGGGGTCAGCTTCATTGGTGCATGATCTGTGCCATCACATGGGGCCTCAAAATCATGCCAGAATTTGGTTCAATGTTCTGCTGCTGATGTCTTGAAATTCTTCATGATTTTATCTTGAACTACTGCTTTTTTTGTATATGAAGTCTGACGAGACAAAGTGCCTGTGTTCAAGCAGAGGCAATATACACTATATGTCTGTCTGCTGTTCTTTACCACTCAGTTTGCATATAGTATCTATGGTGGCCTTTGAACACAGAATCCCAGTGGATTCACGATGCTGGAGATTTCAGTGAGACTCAAAGCAAGCACAACTTAATTGTGTTATGTTAACAACTAGAGGCCCGGTGCACAAATTCGTGCATGGGTGGGGTCTGGTCAGCCTGCTCTGATTGGGGCCAATTGGGGCTGAGCTGGCTGAGGGGAGGGGACATGGGAGGGTGGCTGACTGGCCCTGCCCCTGATCATGGTGGTGGGGACCAGTTGGGGCCACAGTGCACATCAAAGCACTCAGGTCTTCCTGGTCATTCCAGTTGTTCCAATTGTTCCTGTCCTTTTGGCATTCTGGACTCTTGGCTCTTATATACATAAACTGAGTAATAGCTCAGAGAGGCCAGGCACTGCATTTGAACCAGAACACCAACTTTGAAAGCAGAAAGAAGGCATGGAATTCTAAGAAACACTGAGCATCCATTGCCACTCATGTTCCTTCTCGGTATCAGCCAGCCAATTACATTGACAATGATGACACAGAAGATGGGCCATTTTCCTTTCAGTCCTCCCTTACTCAGTAGTCAGCCAAAGGTCAAGAGTGCTGGTAGAAATAACACAGTTCAGTTTGTGCAGAACTTCCACTATTCTGGTAAGAATGAAATACACATACATGTATGAGTTACTGAATACAGATTGTATAATTTTTGTGATTTCACATACAAACTAAATGCATTTATATTTGCATTAACACTGGCAGTGTGTAGAATAAAAATGAACAGTAAAATTTATGCTAATAGTTTAAAATTTTTCATTTCCCATTTCCTGAGAGTGACATTAAATAGCAAATAAAAAAGGTTATGATAGGTTGAGAGGCAACTGTGGAGGGAAGGAAAAAAACCTTTGGTACATTTACTAGTACTCATTCTTTCCTGACTTTTGAACAAAAAATACCTTAGTCCATTTGGATTATTATAACGGAGTACTGTAGATTGAATGGTTATAAGGAACATAAATTTATTTATCATAATTTAGGAGGCTGGGAAGTCTGACATGAAGGCACCTGGTGTCTGGTGAGGGCCCTCTTCCTGGTTTATAGAAAGGTGGCTGTCTTCTTGCTGTGCCCTCATGAGGCAGAAAGGAGTAGGGAGCTCTCTGGAGTACCTTTATGAGAGCACTAATCCTACTCAAGAAGGCAGAGCCCTCATGACTTATTAACACCCAAAGGCTCCACCTCCTAACCCTATCACCTTGGGGGTTAGGATTTCCATAGATAAATTTTTGGGAGACACAAACTTTCAGTCCCTACCAAGGGGCCCTGGATTTTTATTTTTGATTGAACTCAACAAATTATGTTGCTGGCCATAGTGATAATGTAAGTCACATCACACATAAGAACTTAGAAAAGTTAATTACTTATTTCCAAGCATTGATTTCCTCAGCTCTAAAGTGCAGATAAAAATATTCCCACAAGCTTGGCCAGTGTGGCTCAGTGATTGAGTGTCAACCTATGAACCAGGAGGTCACTATTCCCTTCTTTATTTTTAATATATATTTTATTGACTTTTTACAGAGAGGAAGGGAGAGGGATAGAGAGCTAGAAACATCGATGGGAGAGAAACATAGATCAGCTGCCTCCTGCACACCCCCTACTGAGGATGTGCCCACAACCAATGTATATGCTCTTGACCAGAATTGAACCTGGGACCTTTCAGTCCGCAGACCAACGCTCTACCCACTTAGCCAAACCAGTTTCGGCACCATTCCCTTCTGGTCAAGGGCACATGCCTGGGTTGTGGGCTTGATCCCCAATGTGGGGTGTGCAGGAGGTGGCAGATCAATGATTCTCTCCCATCATTGATGTTTTTATCTCTCTTTCGCTCTTTCTTCCTCTCTGATATCAATAAAAATATATTTAAGAAAAAAATACCCCCATGAATGAGGTTGTAATTACCACACATCCCTCTGGGCAGAATCCTTTATATTTGGCAGGCATTCATTAAGTGGTTGATTTGGTCCTTGTAAATATACCCTGCAAAATATGATGTTCTTCATGGATGTGACTTATCCTAGGGTAGAAAGATGGGAATGGCCTTCTAGGTGAAACAATCTTTACATTTCCATAGAGAGATTCTTGTTTTAAAAGAACTTGAGAGAGAGCATACACCTAACATATCCCATAATGCCTTGGCTTCGGGAAATTATTTGACAAATTATTTTGTCTCCTTTTTTGGAAAAGGAGAAACGTAGGCTAGATGATAAGTCTGATAGATCTGTATCAGTTCAGATATTTGACTTAGAGAATTTGATTAATAGGTTATGGTAGCATGGATTCAGCTATATGCCAGATAACTTTGTTTCTGGCTCTGTCCCATTTAGTATTTAATTCAGTGCCTTCATGGAAGACCTATCAGACATCATTGCCAAATACATTGTATTAGAGGAAATAGCTAAAATGTTAGGTTACTGATGCACAATTCAAAATTATTTTAATAGACTAGCATCATAAGCCAAATTGAATAGAATAGAATTTAAAAAGGATAACATTAATTAAGAGTGTGATTAGAGGATGGAGTGTCCTAGGCTTACAAGAATATTCCGTGACCAAGGGCTAAGGGTCAGAATTGGCTGAGTCATTCATTCACTAAGTATGTATTTTTGCTTAGCAGCTACTAAGTGCCAGTCAACAAGCTGGTTGCTATGAGGAATATAAAGGTGCTTGGAACAGGGAATTTAATGGTGAACATCGCTGATACAGCCCAATCCAGCCATGTGAAGTCATCATAGAGGGCAGGGCATGCAGATATCAAACAAAAATGAATTTCATTCATTATGTTGTTTGGCTCATGAGACTGTAGACTTATTACATAATCCTATTGGATATGGGGACTTATGTTTAGTTCTTGGAAAGAATATTCCAAGGTGTTTCCAGAGGAGGGTGTTAAGATAATAAAATTTAAAAATGTTATTACAGAAGAATTGCAGGGAATGATTGAGGGTTTTCTATTGCTACTGTTATTGTAATTGATGGTATCTGATATATTGAAACAAAACAAACCACCTCCCCCCATTTTCCCCCCCAAAAAATCTCTGAGTCGGCTAATTTTGCATATTTGACCTGGAAAAAGCAATTGGGAAAGGCTCAATTGCTATCTTTAAATATTTAACAAACTTTTATATGGAAAATAAAATTAGACATTCCCTGTGAAGAATCTTATTGAAAATTAAGACAAATGAGTGGATGGGGAAGGGAAAAAACTTAGACATGGCTTTGTAGACTCTGTCTTTCAGAGATTCCCTGTGCTTGCCACAGCCTCACCACTGTCTGAGCAGTTTCTTACACATAGGTCACCATTCTGAGCATCACATAACCCTGGAGGCCTGGCTTTGGCTAATTGGGATGAGGCCAAGTGTAAGTGGGGTTGTGTGGTCTAAGTGGGGGTGGGTGAGAGAGCTGTAGCCAACATGGGCTCTCTGTGGGAAACTGACCTGCTGGTTCCAACATGTTTGTTTATTTGTTTCTCTTGGTAAGTGTGACTAGAAAACACAGAGGAGTCAGCACCGAAGGATATGGCAGAAGCCTGACAGGGGACAGATTCCATGGGGGTGGCGGAGGCAATGCTGTGAAGACAATGAGAGGGAGAAGACCAATAGAGTGAGGCAGGAGCAGCTGAGGTGGAGATGGACGTCATATCACGTCCATGAGCCCAAGGGCTGTCAGGACAAGAGAACAGCATGCCTATCTAAGTGTGCACCGAGGTGCTAGCTTCTTTGCTGAATGCCAGAACTCTTGTGAAAGATCAGGGAAAGAAAGGTCTTGGTGGTCTTGGCAGTGGTGGAAGGGGTAAGATTTGATCTGAGCAAGGAGAGAATTTGAATTGCCAGGGATAGTACAGATGAGAAGTGGAAATGCGAAGGCTTGTGTTTAGAGAGGCAAAGACCAGCATTACTGAAAGATTATATTTGGGGGAAAAATGGAAGAAGTGTATCTATGACAATCAAGGGCACAAAAGATTAATTTCCCAGAATCCATTGTCCTTATTTAAAAAAAAAAAAATTGTCCAAATGGCCTCTGAGTGGCACTCCTACATGTAACACTCTTCCACAGAAGATGAAGTTCCTACTGGGGAGGGAGCATTCACGTGGCATCCCTCCTGCGCACCCTCTCACTTCTCAAGGTCTTGTCCACAGTCCCACTGAACTCCAAGTGTCTGCATCCCCCTCAGTGTGACAGGGTGATAGGCTCGCTCTAACCCCTTCATCCTTGCTGCTGACAGAAGTGTAAATTGTGAGGGTGATTTGGGGACTGTGGACAGCTGACCACGGGGCCTGGGTAGAAAGCTTCTAATCATTTTCTATAAATAACTAAACTTTTTTCAGTTGGTAATGATTTTCTGTCTCTCTCGGCAAAGCCTGAACTTGAACCAAGAAGCAAATTGCTCTGGCTTTCTGTGGGCCCTCTGACTACAAAGTGGGCTGGTAATCAGCATGGGTGGTTAAGAAAGAAAGCAGTTTTCTCTTGCCACTGATGAGTTTTAAATAAATCTGGTTTCTAGGCTTTAAATTGGGGATGCATCACAACTTGGGGAGGGGGGAGAGGGGGAAGGGAAGGGATGTGTGAAGTGGGGGGTGTTTTTGTGTTTTTCTGAAGAGAACATTTAACTGAGGCTCAGCATGAGGGGGTGAAATCTCCTTGGCAAATGAAAGGTACACAAAGCAAAACCCGGTCTGTTAAAATCCTGTTACCTGGCTCAAAAACTTGCCACTTCACACACACACACACACACACACACACACACACTGCCAAGTTTGCCTGTCGATTTATTAATTCCTACATGGAGAGACACTTCTTTGAGGAGATCATAAGTATAATTTCTGTCAGCCAATCACCATTTCCAATGAAGAAACAAGAACAGCAGAATTCAGAAGGGTTAAGGGAAGAAGTAGATAATGAAAGCTGAGTTATGTTCCTGTGAGTTGTCTTGGGCAGAGAGGTATGTGGGGTTACAGAATATAAACGTGTCTGCCCAAACCCAATAATAGGAGGAAGCTGGACTCCCGGACTCTCTGTTCCAAGAGCAGACAAGCCCTCAGCACACAGGATAGGAGATGAAGCCTGAGAGCCTTAGCCACTCCCCAGCATCCGTAGGATATCAGCACCCCCCACCAGAAGAGCCTAACCTTCCACATGGCGATTTCCACAGAGAATCTGGAGTATTTCAGGCTTAAGGTTACATCATGAATGATCTGCATTCTTCCTGACATCACCCTTAGCTCCAGAATGTGGAGTCCTGGGGAGAATTATGGTGGAAGAGGGCTCACAGAAGATAAAGCGGCTTTCTGTAATTGCAAACTGCAATGTCGTCGCTGGGGTGTTGGATCAATGGGCACTCATTGAGATTTATTGATAGGCCAAGGCTATTGACTAAGAAGAGCTGGGTGTTTAGTTCTGCTTAGAGATGGGAGGAGGATTTGGAGGCTTCTGTTCCAGCCCTAACTCTTTTTGGGGAGCACTGTGTGAATTTGGTCAGAGAGCCTACCTTTGTGCTTTGTAACTTCAGAGGACAGAATGGCAGGGATGACAGGTACAGGCCTTTACTCAGAGGCCTGCAAGAGTCCCTCTAGTTTTCTCCCTCAGAGGGAGTATTCTAACCTGAAAGGTGAGTGTCATAGATGCTTTGGTACCCAGGCCAGGTCCTCCCTTTGAGAGGACTTGCACCCCAACTGTTGAGAGTGTTAATTCATGCCAGCCCACAGTGGTGTCCTTCTTAGGCATTGCCCCTGGCTTAGGGGAGATATCTTGCCCAAGGGTATGCTCCTTCCCCAGGCACAGCCTTGATCCAATGACTCTTGGTGCCAGGGTACAAAGGCCTAGGCTTCTTACCTCAATTCAGGACAACTCTGAAGCCCCATCTCACCTCTGGGGCTCCCTGTGGAACTGCTGGAGGCCTCTGTCACACCTGCATCCCAGTTCTCTTTCTGCCCATTCTGCTTTTCTCATTGTCCACCACCTCACACCCCAAGGGTGATCTGAAAATATCCTCCAATTAACTTCTTGCATGAAAATATGTGCTCAGAGTCTATTTCTGAGGGTAAGTCTAGGAGATTGATTCTGACCTAAGATGCATCATTGCTTTTAGGTAAGGTATTTAATTTAATTTGAATTTTTAAATGAGGCTATAGGAGGGTTTGAGATATGCTTATCATAAAGGATCATGGGTTAGAAAGGTTCAATCATGCTCTCATATAATTTCAAGAACCAGCATGAAGCAAAAAAGGTGGATTTTGTTTGGACCTGAGGACATTCTAGAACTTTAAAAATCACACCTGTCACCTATGTGTCAGGTTTCTGGGTTGAGTTTGACTGCTTGTTTATTGACTGTTATGTCATCATTAGAAAGCATTTTTTTCCTTAACTGCCCCAGCTGATAGAGAGCAGCTCCAACAAGTCTCTCCTCTATACTCTATACATTTGAGGATCCCAGTCCCCACTCTGTATTTTGCTTCCTCCCCTCCCACCACAGACAAGTTGGGGAACTTTATTTTCTTTGATGCTTCCTTTACTGAAATAGTTGTACACTGAGACCCAGAATGGAGAGAGACAGTGAAAAGCAAAAGTTAACTAAAAAAACATCTAAGGAGATATGTTGATAAGTGCATGAAATGTTTCTGTTTTAGAGGAAGCAGAAATATCTCCAAGGTGTTTAGGGGTAAATGGAAGATTTTTAATAAGGCCATAATGGATATTCAAACTCCTTCATAAAAGCTGATATATTTTTATTTAATGATTATAGTAATTGATTAATATTTACCATTAGGGAACCTGTTACCCATTCATTAGAATAAAACTACTACACATCTCTGGGCAAGAAGTAAATTACAGATGATACATTTCTTACCATTTATCTGTGAATAGAGTTGAAAGTGAGCCATCTCCGTCAGTACCCATACATCAGCTTAATAACTCTTGTCATTCACTATAGGTCACTTTGCTATTCTTTCTGGTTCCTTTTATTTCATTTAATGCTGCAGAATTTTTGGATGTTTTAGAAGAGATCAAAGATAGTCATCATCACACATTTCTGTGTTCCTGTGTATTTAAATCAGAATAGGGATTATCCAGAATTATTAGTATCTTCTAATCATTATTGAAAAAGCAACTGGAGAGATTGCAGGTACAAAGATCAGCATGGGAGTGGGCCGAGATAGAGAAGCAGGGAAGTGACAGACTTAGGGGAAAGTTGAAGTTTATAATAATAGTAAATGGATAATGAAGATGACAGGACAAAAGTTTTTAGTTATCCGAATATGTCAAATGGATGTGGAAGAAGGAAACTTAGTTCCTCAAACTACTGATTTCTCCCAAGAAAAACAACAGAATGACAAAAAATCCAGCTATTGAATTACTTAATAGTAATAAGAGAGACAGAAGAAATCATTTCTTGTGTCTTATTTTGGTGTGTGTATACTTAAATAACAGCTATGATGCACATGGCCAACTGCCTCCAGCCATGCAATGTGGGCGGTCTGCATTCCAGGAAAAAGTGCGGTCAGTGGCCACTAGAGAGCAGCAGAGAGCTACTCTTAGATAGGCTTTGATCTTAGAGATGTTCTTTTGGAGGGACTTCAACTCACCAAGGTTACCTCCTCTGTCCATTCCACTGTGGAAGGGAGGTGAGCCTTATTTGTTTGTTTGTTTAAGGAAGGTATTCCAATCTAGGTAAGACTCTGTTCCAAGACTGAACTCAGCTAGGTTACCATTCAGAGTTTTAGCTGTAAAAAAAAAAAAATGCTCTCTGAGCCTCAGAGTTCTCATCAATAAAATGGGGATAATAATAGTAATTAACTGATAGGGAAGTGAACATTCAGCACCAGGGTACTAGCATTCAGTAGTCACTCAACAAGTGTTGCCATTACAAAACTAATAATTATTTTTCTCTGTGATTGGGCTCTTTCAGAGAGCTGGGAGGAGGCTTTCTTTACATACATCTTTACAACAAACTTTGTAATCAATCATAGCACTGTTTCCTTCTGAGCACAGAAATAGGTGCACCATGGGCCTGGCTACAGAACTCCCACTGCAGGAGTCAATCCCAGAGAGCGTTTCACAGGTGAAGGCCTGGCACACTCAGGATGATATAGCCATTTCATATAGAAATGAGGCGAGGAAGGAATTAAATTCTTAAAGAAGTCCCTTCCTAAATGTGATATTCTTCTCGAAAGAAGGGGAGGCTGGTTTGAAATAGTAAAGTTAGAATGTATATCTCCATTAACTTTAAAGTCAATGGCCACTTTAACTGGGCAAGAACAACTAAATAGATGTGTTAGAGTCATCCTGTTCCCCAAATGTGGGTGTTCAAGGAGGCTAATATTATTGCAGTAAAGGTGAACTTCAAATTGGCTTTTTAGTTGAACGTTCCAGTATAAAAAAGGCTTGCTGAGCCCCTGCTCCGGGCATGGCATTGTACCGATTCCCAGGGGAGAGTCAGACAGTGTGGGAGAAGGGGTCTGGTAGCCAGCAGCACTGCAGCTGTGGCAGAACCAAGATGGATCCAGGATGCTTTCCTCTACCTGTGACTTCTAGTGGATTTTTCTGCCCAGAAAAGTGGCTGGAAAACCTAACTGCCCAAAGTCTTCCAAAGAATGAGTCATAGGGTTACAACTGGAGTCACGATGCCGGAGCCATCTTTCTTCTGTTCACACTCTGAAGGTGTCATAAATATCCCCAGCTATTGACTTTTCACTACCTGTTTTCTCTTTTTCTCCGGTTAATGATGCATCCACCTCGGCCTAATGGACACAGTTACTCACTAATCACCGGGATAGACAAATAAACAAAAATGATCTACACTAAAAGCGTAATGTGGGGGAAATAAATTGGAGTTTCGGTTGAATTAAGCTAAATATAAGCCAATGGTGGGATGTGGCAGGCAAAAGAAATCATGCAATCTGTGTCTGATAACTAATGCAGTGTCTGCAAGGAGGGAAGTTAGACCAGTGGCCCTCAGCCATTTTACAGTCACCGATTTCTCTGAAAATACATAAACGCTGAAGCTCTTCTCAGAAGAAGTCCTGTACATTGAAGCATTTGAGTAGACTATTCTGTAGAAACAGTTCTTACCTAACCGCAATATGCTGTCAGAGTCTAATTTCGTGTTTAGCACTTCCTCTGTACTAAGCACTGCCCATGCCATGAAAGGTAACTGCTCCCAGTTCTCTCAACTTACCTGAGAGTAGAATGACCCTAAGTTAAGGCTACCCTGGCTCTCTCCCAGGAGAGAAGAGGAAATTAGTTCACTTTCTATGACTCACAACCTACATGCTACCCCTTTTTACTTTCTGTTTTTTATTAAGAGAATCAAGATTTTTTATTATAGTGCATTGTAATTAAATAATAAATATTTATAATGAACTAATAAAACTATAATAAACTATAATAGTGCATAATAAATACTGTCATAAAACTAAAATGCTATAATAAACTATAACATAATGCCACAATATAAAACTATAATAAAATGTTTTTTTCAAAAATTAAGATATTTATATTCAGTCTTAGAATGATAATCAAAATAGCTATCTAGACTAAATTTTCTGCTGGGAGAGTTCAAGGTCTTTTCATATAGAAATGTGTCCATCTGTGATTTATTTACTTTGACTTTCATCTTGATGAAAGAATGATGTAGTTATGATATTTTTTAAAGAGGGATAGATATTGATTAGTCTTCCCGAATCCCTGCATACTGAACTATTTTGTGTTATTGTTGCAAAGAATGAAAACTAACTTGGAGAAAGTCCTTGGATAAAATGTTCCCGCTCCTTTAAAAGTTTTTATTCATCTCTCAAGTGTTTATAGTTGTTTCCAGATCTCCTTTGATATTCTTTAGGTGAAACATATCTCATTCCTTTTTATATGTTTTATACAATGCCTAATTCAGTACCTTTCTTAAAGTAATAGTAGTACTAGTTTATAATGATAGTAATAGTAATAACATATGGGCTACTGAACATGGACCAAGCATGTTACTAAGCATTTTTATATAGAACTAGAGGCCCCATACACGAAATTTGTGCAAGGGTTTGAGCCCTCTCAGCCTCGGCTTTGTCTAGAAGGACATCTGGGAGGATGTCCTGAAGGTCATTTGTCTGTCTGGTCTAATTAACATGTTATACTTTTTTTATTATAGATGTTTTCTGTTACATTCTCAACAGTCTTAATGGGATAGTTACCATTATTATATCATTTTGTATAACGGACAAATTTACCAGGGGCCACCAGGCTACTAATGGAGATCCCAGCAACTCAAACCCTGGATGGCCTGAAGCCAAGGCTGATGCTCTCAATCAGCACGTGTCCCCTTTAAAGTAAAGGCCTTCAAATAGGATGATGGTTGCTGAAGTTCCCCTCTTCCTTTTCATTTTGTTCAAATGCCTTCAGGAACCAACTTTCTAATATTTCCCTTTAAGCAGGTACCTAGCCATTCTCAAGGAGCCTAGTCCAAACAGGGCTTCTGTTCTCAGCGTCGCTGGTGACCACTGTTCCTTCTTTGCAAGAAAGAGCTAAATTTGAATTCTCTTGATGAAAAAGTTGAAGACCTCCCCATCATTTCTTAAAATTTAAAAGGGCATTTAATGCAAACTTTAGGCCTGAAGCCAACCATGAAGCTGCGTGGGAGGACTAACTGGGTACTTACTGCTGACCATGGCATCAGTTAAAGACTTACAACCCACAGCTCTCCGAGAGCTTGGGAGAGGGTACTTCAGGCCTTACTGGCAGTTTGGGTAGGTAAACTTTATCTTACCTGATTGGAATCTACTTTCTTGAGCTTATTGTTGAGTTCTAGAAGGCAGATTAGGCTGGGCCATCCTCACTTGGCAGAGAAAACAGATGAAGATGGAATGTGCCCTGCCCTCAGAAGGATGACACCTTGCTGACCACTTTTGTGTGTGTGCTTCAATAAGGGGAAAGGAAATGATGCATTGTTCTTAGTGTTGTTGTTTTTTTAAAATAATTTCAGAATTTCTAATAAAGTTCAAGAAATGTATAAATGCCATCATGATTCCATTATCCAGATTTTTACCCATGTTCCTATTTTTAAAAAATATATATTTTTATTGATTTCAGAGATGAAGGGAGAGAGAGAGAGAGACAGAAACATCCATGATGAGAGAGAATCATGGATTGGCTGCCTCCTGCAAGTTCTCCACTGGGGATTGAGCCCATAACCCAGACATTGTGCCCTTCCTTGGTGGGAATCAAACCTGGGACCTTTTAGTTAGCAGGCTGACTCTCTATCCACTGATCCAAACTGACAAGGCCTCTGTGTTCCTATTTTGATGAATCCAGTGCTTCACTACTTGTAAATTTGTATATATTATACTTACCTGACATAGATAGATATACGTGTCAACTAAATTTTCAACCAATTTTATTTTAAAGCATGCTTTTTAATGGCTACCTGGAATTCTATTGTATGGGATTTCTATGATTTTCTTTAACAACTAGGATCCTTTTCTTGGGTCAGTTTAAATCATTCACAGTGAGAAAAAGGATTTTGACCAAGAACCTCAGAGACAGAGCTATGTTTCTTAGACCTTGGCTTCTTCCTTTGACCTTCCCATTGTATTGAATTCCAACATGACCTTTAAGGCAGTATTGTCCTAGCACCTTCAAGGAATTAGGTTTTGCCCAGGATTGTGATATTGTAAAGGTAGACAGGGCAATTCACGTGTGTAGATTGAAGTCTCTAGTGATCAAAACAATGGAAATATGGGAAATCCTTTCACCTCCTTCTAAAAAAAGAAAAACAAGAGAGGGGCGGACAGAAGGTGAGGAAGAGTGAGGGAGGGAAGGGACAGATTAAGACTTTACTTGTTATGTGGAAATTTCTTTCAGCTCCTCACAGGCTTGGGAATTAAAGCTCTGTTCAAGGCTGCATATAGCAGAGATATTAATCATTGAGGGCAGATAATAATAGAAATAATTGTTCACACTTTTATAGCACTTACTAGAGGTGACATTTAATCTTCACAGTAAGCCTTGGTGGTAGGTTTTATCATTCTATCCCTATTTTATAGTGAGGAAATTGAGGCACTCAGGGAAGGAAAGTATAGCTCCCTACAATTAGAGTGGAAGAGCATGACCTGGTCCCCACCTTGAGACAGAGAAAGAGACGATGAGCTTGCGTCTATGGAACTAACCAAATAGTCCACCATGCCAGGTGCTGGAGCTGTTGTGTTCCCAGGACTGGACGCCTTCCTGTATCCTGCCCATATGGCTCAGGATGCCAGCTGCACTGGGCTTGACAGCACCATGGCATTCAGAAATAGGGACCAAAATGCCTGTCATACTCCAGAGTATGTCCTAAGGGAAGAATTACAGAATCATTCAAGGATCCATTTTTAATAATTTACATACACTTCTGTTCCCTGTCAGATTCTTTGACCCTCTTTTCTTCCAGAAGTAATTCTCTTAAAGCCTTGTAAAGAAATCATTGTTTAAAGTTCACGCTTTGATTTCAGAATGGCCACTCATAGATTTTGAAGTGGATTGCCTTGGGCACTGGAGGCTGCAGAGAAACAATATCCTTATCAAAGCAATATCCTTGATTTGATAAGGATATTGTTTCTGTCCTTGAAGGTGATGCTTGTGGAGACTCTCCTGAGTGTTAAGAGATGGAGGGACTGGAGCCTTAGTTAGGTCTAGTCTCAGCTTACACGAGGTTCTACACTAGAGCTACAAGCTGTTAGACACTCAGTTGCTAATGCAAGTGAAAAGGCTCCAAGGGGCAGGAGCAGTCCTGTCTCTTGTGGGTCAGACAGGTGGGGCTTCTTTGTAAAACTGGGCAGTGGTTGTGGGAGGGAGAACAAGTGTCAAAAATGATTATAGCATCATTACTTCAAGGACTCTCTACAATGCAGGATACTCATGCTAAGGGTATTTGTTTAGTTGAATTTTCTAGTTTATATAAATTTAAGCAGTAAACTATATTGACTTCAACTCATATTAATACCCTCTTTAAAAGCCAGGACATTATAGGAATCATGCATGGGTCTTGATTTTCTCCTTTGAAATTTATAGTAGCTGAGGGCCATCATTCTGAACTTGATTTTCATTATATAGAGATATAGGTGTGGAGGTTTAGGCTAAATGGATAATTGTGTACAAATTCCATATAATCCCTGAGAACTTAAATTACAAATAGTTCCTGATACAAACCTGGTTGGCTGCCATTGCTTCCTTTAAGGCACTGTGTTATGAGAGAACAGGGTAAGCACGGGACGCAGAGACATGCCCAGGTTTCCAGTCCAGTCCCTGCTCCACCAGAGATGACTGGCTGGGGACTGTGGACAATCCGCCCCTTGGGCCTCGGGTTCTTCTTTAGTAAAAAGAGCAGATGCATCAGAAGATTTTGAGGAGCCTTCTTGCAGTGATATTTGATGATTTATGAGTTAAGGGGTGGGAAGAAAGAAGAAAACTGATGAGATGGGAGAGAAGAAAAAAAGAGAGGGGGAGTTTAGGGATGGAGAAGGGATAGGAGGAAGGTAGGAAGAAGGAAAGGAAGGAAAGAAAGAAGAGAGGCAGGGAGAGGAAGGGATGAAAGGATAAAGGGAGGGAGGGAAGAAGATAGGGGAGATACTAAAAGACATGAGTACAGGTTCAAATTATTTGGACCTCTTGTGTCTGCCCATAGCAGGGAAAACACTACCCACTACATAACTGTTCAAACCTTCTACCCCTCTGCTTCTTAGTGGGTTCTGATGCTTAGCCAACTGTCTGGTAGTGGCTTCGTTTGGCTGAGCAAGGTGGACATCTAAAGCTGCAGAATTAAAAGTGGCTGAGAAAGACTAGGTTTATCCCTATTATTAGGAAGGGCAGTGAACCAAGTCTGGGAAAATACATTTCTGGGGAAGAGATCGTTGAGCAGCTGCTGGGAAGATTTGGGTGAAATCTGTGCACAGAGAGGATATTTAGGGAATTTCCCTATATGTGTAATGAACATGTAAACCATGTTTCCACTCTGCAAGACTTCATTTTAAATTGCTTCTTAAATCTTTATACATTCAGCTTGTATCCTCCTGGAGCATCACAAGATACATGCCAACACAGGTCCCATTTTATCCCTGTTACAAGAGGTTTTTCTGGGTGGGAATGAGAGGAAGTAGATTCCTTCAAACTCTCATGGAGCATCCAGACAATACTTGGATTGTTCATTTTTAGGATGAGACTTCAAGAACAATGGGGCCGAAGGAAAATTCAATTACAAAGACAGAAGGACATGTCTTACATGATGAGCAGGGGATGGCAGACGTTAGTTGGTCATGAAAAATTAAAGTTTGTGGCTGCTGTAGTTGTTGCTCTGTCCTAAAAGGAGGAGTTTACTTCTGTGGATTGCTCAATTGCTTTGTTCAGTACTGATAATTCCCTCTTGAGAAAGAGGAGGTCTTCTCAGGAATGACAGCAGGAATGGAGGCAGAGAGGAACAGAGACTTGGCAGAGGTGGAGCTGGGTGAAGGAGCCCCTTGGTTGAAATGATTCCCCTCAAGATGCTTGATGAAGCCCCTGAGCACAGTGGCAGGAGCTCTAGTGTCATTCCTACCCCAAGTGGCTGCTTCTGGCCACAATATGTTGGAGACCAGCAGGGGGTTAGGAGGATAGGAGGAGGTAAAAAGAAGGCATATAGGATTTTTCTGACTGGCTCCTTTGTTTGGGTTTTCTGGTGATTTGAGGATCCTCTCCAGCTGTGAGGCTGACTAACTGGATTAAAAGCTAACAGATTGCTGTGAATTCATGACAATTAAAATTAGATAAAATCATTTATAAACATTATTCTAAATAAGGATGCCACAGCTGTTGGTGGCTCTTCTGAAGCCATCAGATTTGCAGTCAGCATAAGGATTTATTGCTCTGCACTCAAGTGTTCTCATAATTATCTCATCTCCCCCACAACCCCCTTGGAATTTTCTGTAGGCTTTTTATTTCAGTTTTTTTTTTAAGCTGCTTCTGGAAAGATTATTTGAGATGGGAGATGTTCTGAGGAATAAAGATCAGCAGGCTTTATGTCCTCTAATACTGAAATTATTGAGGAGAATATAAAAATCTCCCTTGCACATTTTCTCAGGTCAGGAATGACCAGTGATAGAGCCATTTAGTGATATGGATCTTTCTGCCAAAATATTCATGTCACTGAGATCAATGACAAGCACACCACTTTATGATTCTGTTGAAGGAGAAGGTAGTTGCTTTCAATGCTATCAAATATTTCAATTCTGTCTTTGGGTTATAACTTAAAGTGTAATACTTCCCAAAGGCAAGACCATGCCTCTAAAACAGAAATAAAACACAAAACTACCTTCACTACACATGTGTGAAAATATAAAGGAAAAAATGTCTATTAGTAACCATACACTGCATTTAAACGAATTTTAGCAAGCTTGAAATCACTTTTTTTTTTTAACTCACCTAGAGGCATAGGAAAGATACGAATGCATTTTAAAAAAATATTTTCTGAATAATTTATCCTTTCTACTTTGCTGTTGGTGGAAAGGTAACTCTACACTCACATAAAATCTCACAGGATAGATAGCATATGAAATTTCATATCTTCTTCCCTGGAGTTTGGAACTTCTGATGTTCAGTTAGTTCCTTACATATTATGACCTGTGCTTTGTAACTAAATTGAATGTGCTCCCTTCAGAGAGTTTACAAGATTGAATTTTGCAATTTAATATAGTGGGTAAGAGAGAATTCCTGTTCATCTTTAGGTAAACACTTAAGAGATATGTAGAAAAGCAAATCCTACTTTATATCTACAGATGTGTCCTCCACTGCTTTGGCAAACCCAGGACAGAGACTCTTCACTATTTGACTGGTGAAGCCTGAGAAAGAAGAGAGCTTTCTGGGATGGGGAAGCCTTAGGGATCTGCTGCAAGTCAGTTCCTGCAAGCTGGGCCCACCAGGAGCCATGCTGACATAGGACAGTGAAGACAGTGAGGCTCAGAAGAATCAGAATAAAGACCTGGAGAAACTGCAGGATTTACAGCTGCTAAGTGGGCCCAAAGAAGGTGTTTGAGGAAGCAAAGTGACATTTCATTTTTAAAAATTATATATATACTAGAGGCCCATTGCACAAAGACTCGTGCAATAGGCCATATTTTCCCCTGGCTGTCAGCCCTGGTTTTCCTCTTGAACTTGGGACCCAGGCCTTTGCTCCAGCTGCAGCAGAGAAGCCAAGGCTCTGCAGTCTTTAGTCTTAAGTTGTCTTCACTCTTCAGTTGTCTTTAGTCTTCAGTCATCTTCAATCTTCAGTCTTCAGTCTTCACTCCAGCTAGAGACTTCATTCTTCACTCTGTGTCTGCTTATGCAAATCAACCCTCCATCTTTGTTGGGTTAATTTGCATACACACGCCTGATTGGCCAGTGGGCATCATGGAGGTATGGTCAATTTGTGTATTTCTTTTTTATTAGTGTAGCTATATATCCTATATAATAAAGAAGGAATATGCTAATTGACCATTACACCCTCACAAAAGATGGCGGTGCCCATAGCCAATAAGGAGGGAATATGCGAATTGACTGCTATACCCTCAAGATGGCAGCACATACAGTCACAAGATGGTGGCACCCAGTACCCTAAGCCCCACTGGGGGGCTTGCCTCTTAGTCCCCTCAGTCCCCCAGCTGCCCAGGGCTGGCCTGAAGAGCAGGCAAGCCTAAAATGGTGGCTGCCCAGTCACCCAAGGCCAGCCCAAGGCTCAGGTAACCAGGGCCCCTGAGGGCTCCCAGACTGTGAGAGGGGGCAGGCCAGGCTGAGGGACCCCCTCTCCAATGCATTAATTTTCATGCACCGGGCCTCCAGTATATATACAATGTTTATAAGAGTGATACCTGCTTTCTGAATAAAACTTGGAAACTGCAGAAAACTCTTAAGAAGAAAAAGAAATTTTCTGTGATCACCATTCTTTCCCCCATTCAAATGAACCTTTTTGAATGTTTTACTCAGCATCCTTTATTAAAATTCATTTTCCCAAGCATATATTCCTCATTGAAATCATATTTTGTAACCCATATAATAAAAGGCCAGTGACCATAAGCATAATGACTGGAATGACCGCTTGACCACTCACCATGAGGTGCATTGACCACCTCTTGATCCCTCCCTCTCTCCCCTGGCCTGCAGGCTCTGATTGCAGCATGGCAAACAGGAACCAAGGTGAACTGAGGGGTGAAAGGGTGGTGGTGGATGTTGGCAGGTCAGGACTGGTGAACAGGCAGAAGATAGCCCTGATCGCAGGTTAGACCTAGGGACCCTACCCATGCACGATTTTGTGTGCTGGGCCTCTAGTGTATATATAACCATATCCCATTCTATTTTTTCTCTCAATGCTATTCACTTATTCAACATTCCAGAAGCATTTTCTCAATGCCTGCTGGAAGTCCTCAGCTTTAGGGTTTGCTAATAAGCAGTACAGTGTTCATGCCTCAGGCTACCTCCACCTGTTGGGAGAATAAAACAAAGCCCAGATAGTGGTGAGCTGGGTAATTTGTGGATGCCATAATGTAGAGAACCAAAGGAGTGTAAGGTGGAGACTTTTCTGGAAGCTTAGGCACCTGTGGTCAGTAAGCATGCCCCCAGTACCGATAGTGGAGCTTTACGATAGCCTTTCTGCAATAGAAACTGCTCAGTAATGCACTTTTCCAGAGTGGGAAAGAACATTCTACACAGAGAAAACAGAATGTGTGAAGATTTGGGGAATTAGGCAACATGGGGCTCTAAAACAACTCCCCTGTGCTGTGGGGCATGAGGCAGGTCTCAGGGTTTCAAGGAAGCATGCTGGGATCTTCAGCTCTGAATATGCTCACAATGTCCTCTATGCAAGCTGTGCTAGGTTCTGGTGGAAGCTTACTAGGGTAAGAGAGACGTGTGCTAATTAGAAGTTGTGCCTCCTCTTGTGGAGCTTATATAGAGATGGCCAGTCAGGAATAGTCATTGAAAATAGAAACAGTGAGACAAGACAATCCTCATCTTCCCACCACCCCTTCTATCAATATATTCACATAAATAGATATTCAGATGATTTCTGTCACAGTGGACTTGTCACTCTCCTATCTGACACAAATCCTGTTGATTTTGCTCAGGATTCATCCCCTCTCACCTTCTCATGGGCTTTGCTTTATCTTCTTTCCTGCTATCTCCTGAGCCTCCTCTTTTTCCTTTTGTATAGGATCAATCTCATGAGCATGCAAACAAGTTCTAGAATCACCATCTTAAAACAGTATTTATTGCCCCCATATTGCCTTCCAGAAACCAACTGCCTCATTTCTCTATCCTCTTTTATGGTGTGGTGTCTTCAAAGTGTCCTGTACTTGATATTTTCCCTTTCTTTTGATGTCTCTCTCCTCTTCACTCCAGTAAGGCTTTGTCACATTGACTTCTCTGCCACCATGACTTCCATGTAGCCAAATCCATGGTCATGTCCCTGTCCTATTGACACAGTTTACCACTTTTCCTGTCTGGAAAGACTTACATGGACCACTTCCAGAGCAGGATCTCATCTGATGCCCTTCCTATCTCTTGGCCTATCCTTTCATGTTGAGGTGCACAGGGATTGGCCCTGCCACATTGCTGTTTTCCATAGCCTGCTCTTTTCTCTCTCCCTTCCATTTAGTAAGTGGCTCCTTCATCCCCTCCGTTTCTCTACCATGTCCTATTTCTTTCATCATCCACATCCAAACTATCAGTGAGTTGCCTCTCACTCAAAAATATATCAACATATACCCTCAAATGTGTTCATTCACCTTTGTCTAGCTTCAATTCTATCTTGAATCCAAGCAGCAGACTTTCATGCATTATTTGAAGCTCATGCTTACTGAGTATTTGTTAGTATGTACTTTTTTTTTCCACAACAAGCTACCTTAGTGAGGAGAAACCTATTGTCTGAACATGTTAATGTGGTTGAACTGTGTTTCTAGCACATTTCTTGTGTTCACCTAATGTCATAGTAGCACAGACATTTCAAATGTTTAATAAGGCATGCATATGAGATGCTCACACAGTCAAGCTTGGGTGATGGTAAACCAGCTGCTATCATTTCTAGGATGTCTAGTGATTTGCTAGGTACTGAGCTAACTTCTCTCCTTGAATGAGCTCATTTAATCCTCATCTCAGTCTCATAAATTGTATTATTATCCTCATACAGATGAGAACACCGAGAGTTAGAGAAGCTAGGTAATTTTCAAAGTTGCACACCTAGTAAATCAAGATATTTGAATCTTAAAGTCTGAACATAGAGTCTACATTCTTATTTTTCATAAAGCTATATTCAGTGATATATATATATATATATATACTCTTCATAAGACTTAAGTGAGTAGGTGCTTGTGATAGACATATGCAAATGTAGAGAACAAGGTCCAAGGTGATACACATTTAATGGAAAAGTAGTTGCCTTTAGAAAGGGTTAGGGGGGAGGCCAAAATTAAGAATGGCTCTTAAAGGACTTTAGACTTATTTGCAAGGTTTAGACACTTTGTTTTGCAAATTGAATATTCACATCTTTATTATAAAAATTTAAAAATTATTATTATCTTTTGTTATTTAGTTATTTGACTTTATTATTGAATCTATTACAGATGTCTCCATTCCCCCAGCTCCCTTTACCCACTTCCGCAGGAGCAACCATTCTTTTACCATTTTTGAATGACCACTTGACATCTTGCAGTTCCTGGCACTTATTCTCTGGAACATTGCTACTTTATCTCATTCACTCCCCAAATCTGGTGAGCTGTAAGGACACTGGAGGATTAAATTCATTAGAAATGTTATAGAGAAGTATTTCTTCACATTTCTGTGCACCCATTTTTGTTTATGATAGTTAATATTTGATGGGCTAGTTTTAGCTGATGAAATAGTTGCTCTTCTCTCCCCAGAGGTGGAACGTGCTAATTCCATTTGGTGAACTGTCAGATCACCAGAACACTAGTGAGTCATAGTGCTCACAATGGTGTGAACAGGGGGCAGAGTTCCCACCTAGTCAGGAGCCTATTCAGGAACATTTTACAAGTTGGATAGAAACTTCAACAACTAGTTTTCAGGAGTCATTGAAATCACTTTTATACCCATGTTGACCTTGGAGAGTCAAGACTCTATCAAGGAAGAAGGCATGGTGTAATTTAAGTCCATTTTCCAGATGAGAAAACTGAGATTGAGGAAGGTGACATGACTTACTGATTGTGATAGTGCCACAGAAGCTGAGATTCAAAGCCAGGTTTTCTAAATGTAAATGCTGTCATGTTCATTATACAGTGTTGCCTCCCAAATTCTCCCAAATGCTCTTTTACATTTATGGATGCTATAAATTGCATTTTATAGATTTTATAATTTTCAGTAAGACTGAATAGTAACTAGGACACCCAATTAAAAGGAGAAAAAGCTGGGCTCCAGGGAATAAACCGAGTGTTTGCTGACACTTCCAGTTAAAGGGATCTTTATTACCATTTGATTTCTCTTGTTTATATTTGATGTGAAAGTTGAATAAAGACAAATACCACCTTGGGGAAACATTAAAATGCTACAAGTAAGTTTTGCTTTATTTAACCAACTGTCATTATTCTTGGGATCCTATAAAAGTGCTCTTTTGCCTTTTAAGAAAGCATGCATGTTTAGTTTTATGAGATATGACAGATGGGGCTTTGATAAATATCTTAGAATTATTTTAGATTTAAAAAATTTTGGGTCATATGATATCAAAATTGGAAGAAACCTCCAGGAATAAACTTTTTTTTTTTTTTTTACTTTCTTATATCATACCTCATTTTATCTTCCTTGACTAGCTAGATATCAAACTGTTCTTGAATGTGTAACATATTCCCTCAAAAGGTAGCTCTTTTATTTGGTGAAAAGGCTAATTTTTTCTCTTTTTTTATGATTGATCTATAATCTTCAACCTTATAACTTTCACCTTCTTGTCCCAGTTTCTGTCCTACAGAGTCACAGATATGGGAGGATATTTTTGTAAACTACAAAGCATTGCTCCTATGTGTGCTCTTCTGATAACACAAAATCTACTTAATCTTTCTTCCACTTCAACAATCATTACAACTGTGTTTCTATTGCCAGCATTTCAGTAAGGAGGATTCATAGTAAGCTATTGGTATATAATCCAATGCTTTCCATTTTGTTTAGCCTAGCTCATCTTGTAACAAACAAAGTTTATGTGTGATCCTTAGACAAACAAACAAACAGACAAACAGATACACCAAAAAATAAGCAATGTGATTTTTGAGACATTACGGTGTGCCTTGGAGAAGGGCTTTACTCTGATAATTGTTACCATCTGAAGCCTCCATATTGCAAGTGAGCATACACTTTGGGTCTAAATGGAGTGTGCTTGCTGTGAGAAAGTGGTTTCAAGGTATTCCAAATGAACACACAGTCTTGCAGAGAACAATGTGTTTGCAAACCCTGCTTCTGGAAAAGTTTCCTCCATCAGGCCATAGCCCCTTCAGCACACGTCTATAAAAATTCTGAATCAATCATTGCTCCAAATATTTATAGCTATCCATTCCACTTTTATTCATTTTCTATTTCAACACATTACCACAAGCTTAGTAGCTTAAAATTAGACAAATTTATTATCTTATGGCTGTAGTGATCAGAGTCCACCATGAATCTCACTGGGCTAAAATCCCTTCCTCAGGTAGTAGGACTGTCTTTGTTGCTGAAAATTTGAGGAAAGAATTCATTTCCTTGTCTTTTAGAGCATCAGAAGGCCACCATACTCCTTGGCTCATAGCAATATTTCTCCATCTTCAAAGCCATCAATGTGACATCTTTCTGAACCTGTTGCTATTATCACATCTCTTTCTCTCTGTTTTTTTTTCCTTCCTCTTCTCATTTGATTAGCTGTTATTACCTTGAATCAACTTGGATAAGCTAATACGGTCCCTCTACTTAAAACTCAGTTGATTAGCAAATGTGTCCTATTTGCAACCTTAATTCTTCACCATGTCTTTTAATATATTCACAGGTTCTGGGATTAGGACATAGACATTTTGGGGGCAAACTATTGTATCTATAATGAAAACCTTTCCAAAATCTTCCCTTTTTCTACTTATCCATCCCTGTTTTCTTTCCTCCCATAGCACAATATTGAATCTTTCCGGTTGCTTTTCCTTGGGATTTTTTATTTTATTAATAATACATTGAGAATTGCTATAAATCAGATGTTGTATTAGGTGCTAGAGAAAACCACCTAGTAATAGATGGTTTTGCCACAGAATTACAAGGATGGTGACAGAGATGTGCATGAGATTCTATAGTGGACTATGTTTGCCAGGAAAGTGACTCTTAAAAGGAAATGAGCACTCAAGAGGTTTAGAGAAAGCTTTTGAGGGCTTCCTATGGACAGGAAGAGAAGGAAGCAGGAATGGGCAGAAAGAAAAGTTGATTTAGGATTGACTCTGCACTGGGAACCTTAGGTGACCTGATGACATGGTCTGGTGATAGAATGATTTTTCACAACTGTTCCAACTTGAGGCAAAGGTGCAAGACTTGTGTGGAAGATCAGTCATATGATGGTTTCCCTGGGGAGCATACATGACTTTGAATGAGGCCACTCTCTTTAGATGAAACAATACTGGTAGGGAGCCTACAGTCTGGAAGCATCCCAAGCAGTGGGCGACATCATCTCTTCTTCATATCTGAAGGGGGATTGAGAATGGGTCACAGCTTTCATCTCAGTGCTATGGATTTTTAGCAAAACATTTTCCTGGTCTGGCAGCTGGATAAATGCCAAGGAAGTGGCCTGGCACTTTCAGCTAAGCCTTGGTGTTGTTAAGAGCTGATCTGGCAGTCACAGCTTGGCTGTAGTTTTTTCTTATTGAATCTAAGCTCACAGAACACCAACGTCAGTCAAGGTTGCTATGACTGTGATAGATCAAGGCAAAACAAGGCCATCTACAATCATGTCTATAGTCAGACAAAAAATAAGAGCATGGTTCAAGCTGGAAAAAATGACCAAACATCCTCTTATCTTGGCTAACATGAATGACTGCTGCCTCTTTTTGCTACACACACACACACACACACACACACACACACACACACACAGAGTTTTGGCTTTGCTTTCATTCCCTTGCTTTTTAGATAAGAATTATTGATATACTAAATAATAGAATTAACTATCATTATTTTCTGACAACATCCAATCCATAACAAAGCTCCACTTCCTTGACTCTTTCCCCAAAACCCAATATAAGCCCAAATCCAATGATAAATAATTCCTAACCCCTTAACTCTGACACTCCATGATCCCTGGTATGTAGTCTTTGTTATAGCAATACGTTGCAAACTCAGTTTATTATAGATATATTATTGTTGACCTTTGGCTAGAGGGGATTGCTTACTCTAAACCAGTGGTTCTCAACCTTTCTAATGCTACAACCCTTTAATATAGTTCCTCATGTTATGGTGATCCCAAACCATAAAATTATTTTTGTTGCTACTTAACAACTGTAATTTTGCTATTGTTATGAATCATAATGTAAATGTCTGTGTTTTCTGATGGTCTTAGGTTTTACAGCAGCGGTTCTCAACCTGTGTGTCATGACATTAGAAAGGTTGAGAACCACTGCAAACTCTTTGAGGCAGGTTGTGCCTGACACATAGTCCTGTCCTACATTAAATATCTATACTACCATAAAAGAGAAAGATGCAAATTGCTATACCTTCGTGACACCCACCAGCCAACCAGGAGTGATTATGCAAATTAACCCAACAAAGATGATGGGTTAATTTGCCTACACAGGCACCAAGTGGCTGGGGGAGGAATGGGATACTTGCATCATTACCATGGCGAGGACACAGGTGTTTCACACTGCCCTAGATGCTCTGGGCCTCTGGGCAACATGGGAAAGTGGGAACGTGGCTCTGGCTGGAGCAAAGGTGGTGCTGACAGCCAGGGGAAGGAAGGTCCTTTCTTGCATGAATCTTTGTGCACAGACCTACTTTGCTAATAAAAGATCATATTTGGAATTGAATTTCTAGTGCTTTGAGTATTCAGTAATGAAAAACTTATTGGGTATTCAGATGTCCAATATGTTTGTAGAATTTGTTCACTGGTTGTTAAATGAGAAAATAAGCCTGTCTTAAAAGGGGTAAAAGCATTTTATAAAAAGAGTACAATAAAAAACATGTGGGGAGGATAGGGTAAGGAGAGGATAATTAAAATAGTTCGGTATACTCTGGGTATAGGGTGCCAGGTGATGGGAGAACAGTTTCAAGTGCAGTGATAAAAGTTTTTTTTTCCCCTGAAGGAATGTCTATTTTTCTAAAATCAAAGAAGAATTATTTTAGTGTTTTATATTGTATGGCTTCCTCTTTAGTGGTGGCTAGAACTTTCAAGGTAAGCTGTGTGATTGGCTAAGAGAATGGGGCCATGATTGCTAATTTATATCATTACATGTCCTTGGGATCAGTGGATTCTTTTAGGGACCCAGTGCTGACTGAAGTTGAGGATGGTGCACTATCTGGCATGATCTAGGCGATTTAACTAACTTGTACTGTCCCAGTTTGCTACATTGGGATGTCAAACCTCAGAAGACTAATTCTTTGGCCCTGTGCTGAATTTAGTGGATTATCACTGACTCTGTTTTCCCTTTTATACCTCCCAGAGAGTTTTCCTTGCAAAGACTAAAGTGAGAAGAGCATCTGGAAAATCGCAAGAGGGCACAGAGTGCTTTGGTGCTTCATGGGGACATTTCTGAGTTATGCCAATGTAGCAGCAGAGAATCCCCACTGCACTTGGCTGTGTTTGAAATGAGGTGCCACCATTTTCAGGTTCCTGAAGCTTCCTGTACAGTTTCTTTTTCTTTCTTTTTTTTTTGTGTGTGTGTGTGTGTGTGTGTGTGTGTGTGTGTTTAATATATTTTATTGATTTTTTACAGAGAGGAAGGGAGAGGGACAGAGAGAAACATCAATAAGCTGCCTCTTGCACACCTCCTACTGGGGATGTGCCAGCAACCAAGGTATATGCCTTTGACTGGAATCAAACCTGGGACCTTTCAGTTCACAAGCCAATGTTCTATTCACTGGGCCAAACCAGTTAGGGCTTCCTGTACAGTTTTGAGGTAGTACTGTTCATAGTGGTCCTGTTTTGAAATCACAAAACAGGCTTACCAACTTGTCAACTCCATATGCTCCAAGTTCCTCCTGACCATCACCACCTTCAGGATATGGGTTCATGAGGTAGAGACCCAGGTGAAAACAGGGAGTGGCCCAAGTGACCTCAGGTCTTCCCAGACTCCCTTTTCTATTGTCTTGTCCATCCTCCCTAGGTTCCAGAATTTCAGCCTTTATGTGACTTTTGCATGACCAATGTTAGCTCTGAAAAATTCTCTCTCAAGTTCATTGATAAGGTAAAATGGATATTTTCCCAGGAAGCAGGATATAAATGTCGGTAGAATTTAGGCATTCTAAGCATGACTTATACATGCCTGGGGCATTTGAGAGTTCCAGCGTTTACCCTGCCCTTGGAATGACCATACAAGCTCTGCCAGGAGGAGCAGGAAGCCTCACTGGAGGCATCATAATCTTTTTGACCAGATTCCTTTACAAAAAACAAAAAACCAAAACCAAAACCAACATACATAAGCCATGCTTATGGAGAAGAGACTAGCAGGACATTCTCTCTGATTCTCACAAGCCAGAACTCAATAAGAACTGCACGCTAAAAAGTCTAGAATCTATTCCTTACAAATTGGCTCTGCTGTTTTAACCTGCTTCCTGGGGTCATTTTCATTATATCTGAAAACGAGTAAAGAGAGGCAGATGAATTAAATTTCCTTTTATAAGTAATTACAATGCAAATTTAAAACGGTTAAACTTTGTTTCCTAGAAGTGACGGGGGGGGGGGGGGGAGATTTTCTCTTTTTACTTTTACATATCCCCCTACTCATTTAGAAAAAGATGTAATTATTAAAGTGGAAATGGAAAAGCAATAATAGGAAATTACGTGTAAAAGGCAACTTAATTTCCTTGTTGCTTTGAACATTTATAGTGTGCTGTGTGTTTATTCTTGTCAAAGTAGCTTAATTATGGAAAACACTTCAATGCCTCGTTTAACTTTTTCTTTCTTCAAGATAAACTAATTTCAAAAGTTGTGCCCGTTTAATTTATGCACCTTAATTCAGGTGCTTATTTGGTTGGTGTGCTGCAGAATGAAAACTCCTTAACTATTCTGTTGGTGTGATAAAATGTGAAAAGTGGTGCTTATGTCTGAACATGATTCTGATTTAAAAAAAAAAAAAAAAGACTTCTGTGTCCAAGCCCATTTAATTAGTGAACACACAGAATGTCATTTCATCACTTAAGAAACCTTCTTTGACAATTGCATTATTGCCCTTAGAGCTAAACTAGGTAGAGCACAGTTTAAGAATGAAGTAGACCCCCACAGGTGGCCCTAAAATGGAGAGGGAGGTAGGCTTACAATTTTATTGTCTGGAGATCTTTGCCTCTCAGAGTGTAGTCTGTGAACCAGCAGCATCAGCACCTCCTGGGAACTTGTTAGTGCAAGTTCCTACTTCGGGTCCTACTTCAGACCTGCTGAGTTGGAATATGCATTTTATCAAAACTCCATGAATATTCATATACAAGATTAATATTTGAAAAGCAGAGATATAGAACATTCTAGGGCTGTAACTATTCTTCTGTTTTCTTTTTTTGCCCTACTCTGTCAAATAGTATTATATTATTCAGAGTAGGCATCTTCACAAAATATAAGCTCAAATCTCAGGGCCTTAACAAAATAAGCTTATTTTTCACCTTTGAGTTCATTGGAGATTGGGGTGGAGGGAAAGGAGGTCTTCTCCATGTAGTCCTTTGGGGGCCAGTCTAGTGGCTTCTCAACCTCCAGAGACCTCATAGTTTTCCACTGGACCATTGGTTCTGAGCTTTCAATGAAGGAAGGGCTAGACATGGAGTAATGTACAGGACCTTTTATGGACCAGCCATGAAGGAGAGCTCACCACTTCTACTTACATCTCATTGGTCATAACTTAATCACATGGCCACATCTAGCTGCAAGAGAGGCTGAGAAATCTCATCTTTTTGCATAGAGGGAAGAGGAAATGCTTCTGGAAAACTTTCAGTCAATCTCACCCAGTATCCAATCAAAGATTTATCTCTTTCTCAACTGCTTTAAGCTAGTGGATGTATTCTTTCAATTCCTACAGCATTTATTATTCTGTCTATTTATGTACATATTCCGTAAATATTCTTACACAGTATCTATTCAGAGAGTTATGCCTTATTTTCCAATAGAATTTATAAGCATGTGTAAGTCAATGGTCACACCATTTAATTTTTAAAATTCTCTGTAGATCCAAAATTACTTTTATGCATACGATGAACAAATTATTAAAATTTATATACCAAGTTGGTGAATATAGTGTTTCTTGTATCCATATGCAGTAGAATATCTTGTGATTTACTTCAATATCTGGGCTTTGTGATTAATTCTAAGTTTATCTCTGGCTGGGTAGTTCAGTTAGTTAGAGCGTTGTCTTGATATGCCAAGGTTGCAGATTTGATCCAGGTCAGGGCACATATAAGAACCGACCAATTAATTCATAAATAAGTGGAACAACAAATCTCTCTCTCTCTCTCTCTCTCTCTCTCTCTCTCTCTCTCTCTCTATCAAATCAATAAAGAAAAATCCACCCAGATTGTTTGAAAGTCACTATGCTAATTTTGTTTATGAACCTTACAGAAGAAAAGTCACCCACATATCCTGGCATTCCATGGTGCTTCTATGGCATCTGGTATTGTTCCTCTGGCACAGTGTCCATGTGTGTACCAGCCCCTCCAGATAGAGTCTTTGAGAGCAAGCCTGATGTCTCACCCACCTTTGATTTCCTATTGCTGAGTACAGTATCTTGTATAGAATGGAAACTCAATAAATGCTTGTTTAATGTTGCTGGATGTCTCTGGATCATTTAGTGAGATGATGTATTTTTTGAGTTCCTTGATCTCCCAGAGAGATATATCTTAAGAGCTGACCAAAATCTTCTTCCAACGATTTGGCTTGTAGCATGCAATAAAGAGCACACAATTCAGATGCGCTCTGAGAAAGCCCGGGGCACGTGCCAAAATGATCTGTCTGTGCTATGAAGAGACTTATTTCTTTAGCTGGGAACCAGAAGCCACAGGATGCTCTCCAGATGTAACTGCTATGTTTCGTGTTTGGAGTATTTTTAATGCTTCATGACAAATAACACTTTAATTGGAACCCAACAAGGCAAGAGACTTACATTAAGTGAACAAGTACAACAGACACAAAGGAGAGATGGAGGACAGAGGCTGCCTTCATTATGGGTGTGCAGTTGAGCAGCAATGATGCTCTGAGCGAATCTTCAGTAGTCTAGCAGAGTGCAACCCCTCAGCTCATCTGTGAAGTCAGTGAATATGGTAATCAGCTTGTGACAGAAGCCTGCCCAGCTGCTCCTCAGCAGTGTAGTCTGACCCTGGGATTTGTTTTTGTTTTAAGGGTCACTGGCCTCTCCATCAGGCATGAAAGAGAAAAGTCTGACCCTGGTTTGCAAGATATATCTCTTACATGCTGATTTCAGCTACGTTAGCATCTTGATATATGTGTAAGGGATATATTGTGGGGTTTAATTTGGAAGAATAAACTTGATTATAATCTGTTCCTCTCTGCCCTCTCACCCTTCTCTTCCACCTACCCAAATACGTATATTCATGACATACCTAAGTTGCTAATTTCAACATCTCCATAGAAGATTTAAGGAGGTCAGATCACATGTGTCTTGCTTTGTGGTGTACCAAGAGAGGTTAGGAAAGGACTGAGGAAGGAGAAGAAAGATCATGGGCTTGGAGGCTACCAGAGCTGGATTCGAATCCTAGCCCAGCCATTTTCCAACAAATTCCTGATGTAATGTTTGATTCCCTAGTCTCTCATCTAATACCTAGAGCAGTGTTTCCCAAAGTGTGGTACGTGTACCCCAGGGGTATGGGAAGAGTTTGGTGGGGGTATGCGTTGCACCGGAGTTTGGTGGGGATATGCACTGCACCATGCCTAGCTGCACCTAAATCTACATTCTCATGAGTACAAGGGGTACTCAGCGTTACGAAAATTATAGAAGGGGTACACATATGTCAAAAGTTTGGGAAACACTGATCTAGAGGTAAAACTATTTGAGGGGCTGCCACCAGCCCAACTGATCAGGTTTGGCATTGTCTGCCTTGCCTCTTCTGATGCCTCTGCAGGCTGCTGTCTTGTCCCTGTTCTCTTCTTTTATCTTTTACCCAGGACACAGTTTCTTTCCAGGTTAGAGCATGCCTCACCTGCTCAGTCCCAGGATTTATAACCAGTACCCAGTGGGAAACATTTTGTCCTGAGTAAGGACACTCCCTCATGTTGATTAATTGTTATAAAGAACAAAAGCCACCTTAAACAGGGTTTACTGTAAAGCTAAACAAATCTTGGAACTACAAAGGAAACGTTTTGGAAACCAAGTCAGTTCTCTGAAGGGCCATAGTTTCCCATATTATCAGCCCAACAGTTTCCCATAGGATCTCTGCTTCAGCCACCTACTTCTCTTCTAACAAAGTACCCCAAACATATTGGCTTAAAACAACAAGAATAGCTTATTGCTCATGGTTCTGTGGGTTGGCCAAGTACTTCCTTGACTTCAAATAGTTCCTGTTAGTGTTCTGGGATGTCTGGAAGGTCCAAAATATCCTCCCTCCAATGGATGACAGGTAGTACTAGCTGCCAGTTATGTGCTCCGCTGGGACTAATGGTTGGCCAGGACTTTGGTTCTTCTCTATGTTCTTGTACCTCTCATCCTGATTGGTTGTCCACATTTTGTTTCATGGGGACACTTTTATTAGCTGGCACCTGGGCTAGGGAGGCTTCTGGAACTCTACCCACATCCATCACAGTACAAATGATCCAAGAGGGACAAGGAGCCACGATTTCTGCTTTCACTTACCTCCTGTTTTGTCATTAATTGCCTGAGAAGACAGGTGCTGTTCTGCATTTTATCTCTGCTGGGTCAATTACTGTGATTTCAAAGGACATAAATAAGCCTGACAAGTCTTATTGGAAAGAAAATTCCTTCAGATTAGCAATAAATTGATCTGATTACTCAATTCTGGTATCATTCAGAAGAAAAATGCAAGGGTGAAGTGGAGGGGCAATCTTATTCATACCAATCTTTGAAAAATGGGGAGTAAAAGGGAAGCTCCAGGCAGAGCATAAAAAAATCTCTCTGAAGGCCAAAATGTACCTGCATTTCATAGATGTTACTCCTGAGCAATGTGCAGGACAGGTAGTTACAGAATATTAAGAATATTACAGACATTAATTTACCTTTTTGTAACAGTGCTAAAGTCTCAAGACCTCAATATTTGGATCACAAATGGGAGGTGGCTTTGCTTTCTGGTTAAGAACTATCAAATTATTTTTAGACAAAGATATATGTTCCAATTTTGTGATCCTAATGACAATCAACAAAAGAACAGTAAATTATGACTATGACTTGCAGTAAACTTGACATATATGTTGGACATAGTACCTGACTATGGTGGTGAAAAATTCACTTAATAGAGACTAATAGTTTTCACTTAATAACAAAATAACTATTGCTTTTGATATATTATCTCTGTGTTAAAGGCTTATCTGACCCTCCCAAGCAGAGTTATTCCTTCCTTCCTTCTCTCATCATGTACTGAATTTACCACTTTTAAGAGACTTCTCATATCTGTTCAGTCAATAAAATATTTATTAAGTCCTTATTAGATGTGAAGGTCTGCACTAACGTGCATTAGCAGTGCCTTAATTCATAGTCTCCATTCCTAATGCTTTAAGTTGTTCCAGCTCTATCATGGGCTTTTGTACTTAAGAATATAATCTTCATTCCTAGGAAATTTATAAACTGGTGAGTGATTGTTGCAGATGCTGTTGGTTAAAAATCAAGCAAGCATTATTTCTGCCAAAACCGGTTTAGCTCAGTGGATAGAGCATCGGTCTATGGACTGAAAGGTCCCAGGTTCGATTCCAGTGAAGGGCATGTACCTTGGTTGCTGGCACATCTCCAGTGGGAGGTGTGCAAGAGGCAGCTGATCGATGATTCTCTCTCATCGATGTTTCTAACTCTCTATCCCTCTCTCTTCCTCTCTGTAAAAAATCAATAAAATATATTTAAAAAAAAATCAAGCAAGCATTATTTCTGTTTTTCTCTACAGGAAGAGAACCACCTATTGTTCTGATGGCTCCTTCTCAATTGCATGACCTAGGTGATCTCTGTTAGTTTAAACCTATCATGATTGACTTGTGGGGGGTCATGTGATTCAATCCTGGCCAAGGATACACAGGAAAAGTTGCAGCAGAGGTGTCTAAGAAACATTTCTTCACTGGTAAAAAGAGACACTGGTCACAGACAACAGTGTGGTGATACCAAGAGGAAAGGGGCAAGAAGGGACTAGGGGGAAGGAGGAAAAGGGTGGGAAAATCTGCAATAGTGTCAACAATAAAAGTAAAGAAATAAATATAAAAAAAGAGAGAAGCACAGGAATGTAGGGTATTTTCATTTTTAGATTTGATGTCTGGAAATTCTATATTCACTTGTTCTCAGATGAGTCAATAGTTGGGGGGGCGGGGTGTGAAACGGTGGGAAGAACATGAGTTCTTGATGTTATCTTAAAGTAATTCTGTTCAAATAACCCAAACTGGAAGTATTCTACAATAGACTATGCATTATATGCACACGAAATACTCTCGAGCCCTAGACAGTTTGGCTCAATGGATAGAGCATCAGCCTTTGGACTGAAGGGTTCCATGTTCAATTCTGGTCAAGGGCACATGCCCAGTTTGCATGTTCAATCCTCAATAGGGAGCATGCAGGAGGCAGCCATTCAATGATTCTCTCTCATCATTGATGTTCTCTCTCTCTCTCTCTCTCTCTCTCTCTCTCTCTCTCTCTCTCTCTCTCTTCCTTCCTCTCTAAAATCAATAAAAATATATTTAAAAATAGATAAATATGTTTTAATCTTCTACATGTTGTTAGCTGAATGCTTACTTACTGAGGTGAACTGATAAAGAATAAATTTATGGGAACAATAAAGTAGAATTGAGAAACACTAAAAATGATACAAAGTGCTATGAGAATTCAGGAGAAGAAGGAATATAATTCAGTAGGGTGAGGAGAGATAATATAACCAAAGAACCCATATACATTTATGCATAACCAGTGAACACAGACAATAGTGTGGTGAAGGCCTGTGGTGGATCAGGGGCTGGGAAGAGGGAGATAAATGGAGGTAAATTGAGGGACATCTATAGTACTGTCAATAAGAAAAGAAAGTCAGAATTACAACATAAGACATACATGGGCAGCACATTTAGAACATAAGCATTTTTGGGATATGTGCCTGGCTTACAGAAAAATGTAAAAGAGATGTCAATAATATCAGAATCTTTCCTATAAAAGTCAATATTTATTCTTGCATACATGACTCCAGTGCACACATAGCAACAGAGGCTGGGGTTGAGGACTGGCAATCCTTTTAGATAGGGCCTGGAGTTTTCCTGAGATTTGCTGCCTTCATGCACACATCCTGCCTGCCTCTGACTCCTGTCTCTAGGAAAGGAGAAATGTTTGCTATAGGAAAGCTACTATATTTGCTATTGGTGATACTTGAGAGCAAAGTTTATCAGAATAGTGGAGACATAAACCAGGAGGTTTGGGGAAGAGGAGGTTTGGTCTCTCTCTCTCTCTCTCTCTCTCTCTCTCTCTCTCTCTCTCTCTCTCTCTCTCTCTCTCTCTCTCTCTCTCTCTCTCTCTCTCTCCCTCTCTCTCCCTTTTCTCAAAGACTACGAAGTGAAAAGAGAAGGAGTGGACTTATTTGAAGGCATTTGGCAGTTAGAAAAGGATTCATTTCTTGGGAAAAGGAAACTTTAAACTTATTTCCAAGCAGAAGGATAGGGTCCATTGTGTGTTGAGTGCAATGAGACTTTTTAATAAAATGAATGATGTCTGTGGAGTCTGCCATAACACTCGGTCTACAGAATCCCTGAGGTACTATCTATCCTAGAACTTTATTTTCCCAAGCACTTTCGAGTATGAGGACACATTATGGGTTATGGAATCCTGTCGTTATATTTAGCATACTATTGGATTTACCTACTAAGGTAGAGGCTTGATTAAGATAAATGCCGACAATGATCTCATCCTGGAAGGAATTCCTTTTGCAAAAGAAGTTGACAAGAAGATCCTCTTTTTATCTGAACAATAAAATATTTCAATTTCTCAAAACTGTCATGTTTGGCTAGTTCATCTGGTAAGAGGATGGAAAAAGGGAGACATCCATCAATTTTATAATCTGTAGTCCATCACTCCTATCAAATCAGGAAGAAGAGTGTGTGGATAACACATTTAGAAAGGAAAGTCATTTTCAAAACATCTGAAATAGGGGAACAAATTCCATTAGCTCAATTCCATCACTAATTGCAAATAAGATTTCATTCTTAAGAATCCTCATTTGTTCGCATTATTTATAAAGCTTTCCCCACTGGCTGGCACATTAAAATTAATAATGTGGCTTTAGAAAAAAAAATAAAAGTGGTATAATTAACATATTATTATAAGGTTAATAATGTTAAAAAAGAAGTCTAGCTATGTGCTTAAAAATAAAATAAAAAATATTTACACTGAATTGGCCCCGTTTGGTTCTTTCTGAGAAGTTAGAATTGCTGCAGATGGAAATCGCTGAACACATTAAACAGGTCTTGAATTGTTTAACAAATGAAACCCAGCAATAAAATGGAAAGAGGAGGTGAATACATGTGTGGAGGAACATAGCCGGCTAGCTTTAGCACCATTCAAAAACACTGAAGATTTTGTTGAACGTTTTGTTTGGGATACCAGTCTAGTTACAAATATCAAGAAGAATTGAATCCCCCCCCCCCCAAATTTGACACATAGGTGTGAAAACTAAAGGGGGGGATAGTCAGTGCACAATGGAATTCCCTTACATGCCTGGTAGGACTTCTCATGATAGAATGCTAAGCATTTTAAAATTATTATTTTTTTATTAATGAAAGTTAAAAATGGTGAAATAATACATAATTTTACTAAGGAGATTCTACATACAAATTGGAAAGCCAGTCTGGGCTATGATGGACAGCAGTGATATTTGAGAAGTATATTAGGGTTTGGACCATGGCAACAGATTTCCGGGCTAATCTCCTAATTCCATCTCTTATTAAATGTGTGACCATGGTTTTTTTTACTAAGCTTTTTGGTGACTCAGTTTTCTCGTTGGTAAGATGGGGCCATTGATCATACCTCATGGGTTGTTTAATTGAATGAATGGTATGGTGCATGTACAGTGCTCAGCACTGTTTTTAGCAGTCAGCATGCAGGAAATTCTCATTCAATATTAGACATTATTGCAAAGGTATTTTATATTTGTAGCTCAGTGATCTAGGATGGTCTCATACATATGTCTATGTACTTATGTACTTTGAGACTATAAAAAAATCAAAACATCTATACTTGTAAAAATAATTTTACATAGGAGGGGCTTAATCATTCTCTGTTGGATAAACATATAAGTGTACAAATAGTGAATCTTAGTTATCTGGCTCAATTTATTAATATAAGAAAAATAGGTAAGTGGATATAAAAGTTATTTGAATGCAAGAATGCCATTTTAATGTAAAAATAAAATAAAATTCAAATTTTATTTTACAATCAGGAACACTATTAAATTCCTTTGTATTTTATGTATCATAGTGAAATCTATACACATAGGGCATTTATTAAAATTCAGTGAAGAAATATTCGTTAAGAGTGTGTGCTCAGAGTGTCAGAGGGTTGGTTGGCTGGGTGACACCATGTAGGGTTCTAACCCCCTAAGAATTTCCTCATGTGTAAAATGGGTATATTAATAATATAGGTTTGTGGTGAGGATTAAATGAAAGAATCCAGGTATATCATTAGCACACTCCAGATACAAATCAAGCATGGTTTATGTGTGTATTATACAGGAGTTCTGCCATGTTTTGTAAGTTCTCAGTCTCTGGGTTGGGAAATTATAGAATGAGCCAGGATTAAATGTTTTGGGTTTGAGTCTCAGCTCTTTTTCTCACTTGCCAATAACATGACCTCACTTGCTTGGAAGATTCACCAATGATGTATTTCTGAGCAGCAAGTAATCCCAACATTTAATGACTTAATAGAAAATATTATTTCTCTCATTTCTATGAGTTAACGTATTAGTTCCTCTGGGTTGAGCCAGCATGGTTGGAGCTCAGTGGTCTAGGATGGCCTCATACATGTATATCTGTGGCCTTAGGTGGGAAAAGTGGTCATGTGGAATGGCTGAGATATCTCTCCACATGGTTTCCAAGTCTGTAGGAAGACAGTCCAAGCTTGTTCATATTGAGATGAAAGGGATACCAGCAAGAAAGGGAAAAGCCCAATGTGGTGCAAGAACTTGTGCATCTTCTGTTTGCTTCACATTTACTAATGCCCCATTGGCTAAGGCAAATGCCATGGCCAAGCCCAGATTCCAGGGGCAGAGACATCGATTCTATCTCTGGATTGGAGAAGCTGCAAAGTCAGATTACAAAGGAGCATACATAGAGGGATGGGAACATTTTTTTGTGAAAACCATGCACCTTATTACAAGAAGAAATTTAGTTTTTAAGGTCATAATTTCCCAAGCTTATTCTCTGTCATTCAAGCTGAGCCTCAGATACTTTGATTATTTTTTTTGTTGGTTTCAAAGAACATATGAAATATCTTGAAATGGGTATTCAATTCAATTGCAATTTGGAACCACTAAATTCTTCATTATCTTACCCATTTTTAAAAGATGAGTTCTGAACATGGCTTAAATTTTCATACATATGCAAATAAATTCTAGACATACACAAAAGATTGACTGTGTATTTACTATATCCCTTTTTGCATTTTAGTTTAAACTTGTCAATACTTCCATCTCTGCTATGCAAATTCATGTGTTTGATACTTGTTAGTTGTCTCTGCAGTTGGACAGCCAGCCCTGTGGTAGGTAGATTGCAACATGACATCAAATCTTCCCCTCTCCCTGCATTCATAGTCTTGCAACGGCCTCATTGTGAGCAAAGTATATTGCTCTACTCTTTGACTTTTAACTTGGCCATTTGGTTTACTTTGGCTAAAGGCATGTGGTTGGAAGTGACAGTGTATCAGTCTGAGACTAGAAAACTAGGCTTTCAGAGGTGTGAGGATTTGTTCTGTGAGTCTTTCCAATTGCTGTAAGAACATGTCCAGCAGCTTGCTGGTCCTAAATGAATGAGACACTGTGGAGCAAAGCCCCCCAGGTAACCCACACACTTGCAAAGAGAAGTAGAGCTTCTCTAGCCCCAGAAGGCTAAAGTGGGGCACCTAGCCAACTTTGGCTTTAAACAGCCTGATCCCTAGCTTGCTGGGAGTCATAGTCAGTGGCTGCTACTTTAAGCGACGGTGCTTTCAGGGGGTTCGTTATCCAGCAATAGCCAAGTGGCACAAGCCCCTCGAAGGCAGACTGTTGACCAGGACGTAATCATGGACACATAGTAGGAACACAAGAAACATTTATTGGTTGGTTCAGGTTTGCACATTGCATTAGCTTTCTGTTGCTGTCATAATAAAAACAACAAATTTAGTGAAACCGGTTTGGCTCAGTGGTAGAGCATCGGTCTGCGGACTGAAAGGTCCCAGGTTCGAATCCGGTCAAGAGCATGTATCTTGGTTGCAGGCACATCCCCAGTAGTGGGTGTGCAAGAGGCAACTGGTCAATGTTTCTCTCTTATTGACGTTTCTAGTTCTCCATCTCTCTCCCTTCCTCTCTGTAAGAAATCAATAATGTATATATATATATATATATATATATATATATATATATATATAAACAAAACAAAACAAAAAACAAATTTAGTGGCTTAAAACAAATTAATCACATATAGTTCTGTAGGTTTGATGGTTTCCACTGAGCTAGAACCAAGGTGTCAGAGAGCTGCAGTCCTTCCTGAGGCTCTAGGTAGATTCCATGTCCTTGTCTTTTTCAGCTGCCAGAGGTCACCTCCCATGCTTTGGCTCATAAACCACTTCTTTTGTCTTTTTTTTATGGGCTGGCTTGTATTCTCCCAAAATTTGTATGTTGGAGTCCCAACCCCGGTATCTTTGAGTGTAACCATATTTGGAGATGAAGTCTTCAAAGAGGTGACTACATGACAATGAGGTCATTGTGTGGGACCCTAATCCAATATGACTGGTGTTCTTATAAGAGCAAGAGACACAAGGGGTGTGGGTGATCAGAGAAAGGACCATGTGAAAACACAGGAAGGAGGTGGTTGTCTGCAAGCCTAGCAAAGAGGCTTTAGGAGAAACCAAACCTGCTGGCACTTTGATCTTGAACTTGCAGCCTCCAGAACCTGAGAAAATAAATTGCTATTGTTTAAAACCATTCGGCGTGTGGTATTTTGCTATGGAAACTATAGCAAGCTAAAAAACCCCACAAGTAGTGTCTCTCTGATTGTTTTTCCCTCACAACATCTCTTCAGCTAGGAAAGCTTCTTTTTATGCTTAAAGGATGCTTAAGATTAGATTGGGCTCACTAGCTATTCTAGGATAATCTTTCCATCTCTATGGACTTAACCCTAGTCATAACTACAAAGTTTCTTTGCTCTGTAAATTAACACAGCCGCAGGTTCCAGACATTAGTGAAGACTCCAACCTTGTTGGGGGTGAGGTGGCATTATTCTACTGACCCCAGACATATAAGGTGGTATTTTTTTTAAAAAAATTTTCATTTAACTTTTAATTACACTTGACATTTAATATTATATTAGTTTCAGGTGTACAGTGATTTGATATTTGTAGTACTAATGAGGGGATATCTCTGGTAAGTCTAGTACCCAACCGCTACCATAAGTAATTATTCCACATTATTCACTATATTCCCTTTGTTATGCTTTCCATCTCCATGACTCTTTTTTTTTTTTTTTTTTTTACACTGTTTAAGTCTATATAACGGCTCATCTCATAGAGGAGGGCACCGGAATAGGTTAGACTTTGTTGCTATAGCAAGCTCAAACCGTGACTCTTTTGCACCTGCCAATTTATACTTCTAAATCCCTCCAGTTTTTCCATTCATCACCCTTACTCTCCTCACCTCTGGCAACTGCCAAAATGTCCTCTAAATCTATTAGTTTGTTTCTGTTTGATTTTGATTTTTAGATCCCACATATAAGTGAAATGGTGTGATAGTTGTCTTTCTCTGTCTGACTTATTTTACTTAGCATAAAAAAAGGTAGTCTTGAAATTATATGCATTCATAGTCTAACCAACAAGGTTTTTTTTTTTTTTTAAGAAATAAAGTATTAATTTCATTATTTCGAGAGACTATTGCAATGCGAACAATCATTTCTTAGAAACCATTTCTTTTATTACTTGCAGAGCCATTTTCTTATTTCCTAATTCTAGGGTCCAAATTTTAATTAAAAGTTGCCTTGCTCTTTGTTTTCTCGCAGCATGTAGAAAGATTTACTCTTTCCATGCTTTTTTCTTTTCTTTTCCATTAAAGGGCTTTCTACAAGAGCTCCCTGCTTAGCATTTGCCTGTTTTTACAAGATGCCCTCTAGCTCTTTCTACACACTGAATCCTGCCTCTCCACTGAGGAGTCATTAACAAAAGCTGCCGGCTGAGAGCCTTTCCTCCAATCCATTCATGACTCCTCAGAAAAAGCCCTCTGAATCTTCTTCCTTCTGAAAGCCTTCCCCTGCCAGGGGAAAGTTGGGGAATGAATTACATGGCAAGCTTGCTTTTTCAGGATCTAGGTCTCAGAAGCTCTATTAAAAGCCCATTAAGTATTTTTATCAGCTTCTGTTGGAGCCGCAGATGATAACTTCATGTTGCAATTCATTTTCCACACACGCCAATTATAATATCAGTAGTGTGCCGAGCTGAATTTTTCCTCCTTGCCTTTGATAGCTGGGGCCAGCTGCTGAGCGTTTTCCACTGTGGATTGTGGCATGTGCATCTTTAAATTTAGATATTCAAACACACACTACACATGCAGCGCAAAAATACTGAGCAGGAAACCCATTTTTTTGGCAGACTCATAATTGAACATTCAATCATCAAACAATGCCACTCCATCGGGGCACCGGGGTCATATCAATGGATCACAGCTTCTTTCACTCTGGTCAGAAACTAACTTGCCTATTCTTATGACAATCTCTATTGTTCAGTAGAAGTTGTCATAGGGGTAGGCAAGTTAGTTTTTGGCCAGACGTTCAGCTTTTGCATTCTGAAAGAATCCCCCAAACACAAAGTGACAGTTGTTCTCCGAGTTATCAACGTAACCCTGAATCCATTAAGACCTTCGCTGCTGTTTCTTGGAGGACTTCAGCTGCTGAGGCACCCAAGAGCCACTCAAAGTTCTGGAGATTGCAGTGCTTCATGGCTCATTTGAAATTGAGTCTGCACAACGCGAAGCTATAAGGCAGGAGCTGAATGCAGTATCCTGGGTGGCATCTGGCGCTTTGTGATCTAAGGCGAGTAAGCTTGGCCAGGCGGTCCCCTGGGGTTTTTCCCAGTGGAACTCGGCTTAAGCAGACGGAGAGGCAAGAGGATTTAAAGTGTCATGGGTTTCATGCTAGAAAAATTTGGATTTACATTCTGTTATTTGAGCTGTCAGGTTCCTAAAATGGATGAAGATCTCTGCAGTCACTCCATGGGACTTCTCTGTGTGGGATCAGATTTTTTTTTGTAAGTAGAAAGAAAACACCAGGGACAGAAGTTAAGCCAATATTTCTGTCATTCTCTGTGGATGTAAAAAAAAAATGAGTAAAAGGTGGGGGAGGTGGCCCTGAATGCAAGTTCTGCTGCTTCTAAACACCCTGTTTTGAGCTGTTCTGCAGCTCTAGGTAGGGCAAGAAAGGGAAAAAAATTCCTTTTTCTCCTGACACGGTGCCCAGGTCAGCAGAGCCGCAGTGAGCTGCAGATACATATGGTATTATAATAAACTAGAGGCCCGGTGCACAAAACTTATACAAGCAGCTGGGTCCTCTCAGCCCCTGCTGCCTCACCCTCACAGCCCCAGCTGCCTTGTAGCCCCTCAACCCCGCCCCTGCCCACTGGTCATTGGTTCCGCTCTAGGTCTCATTAGCATATTTGTTCTTTATTATATAGAATGATGATTTTATTAGGGAGCCCTTTTGTGGCAATAGGTCATTGACACAAGACTGTTAACATTTAACAAACATTTAATAGTTATTTACTAAATGAATAGATGAACAAAACTATCTTCAGAATATTTCTCTGTGTAGATGGACACAAATAACACACACACACACACACACACACACACACACACACTATGTATATGTTTTTGCTTGTCTATCGAGTTAGACCCTTCCCTATTGTAGTTTTTATGATTCTTTTTTGAAAGTTGGTGGTTTGGGGTTAATTGGCTGGTTGTGGAGTTCACACAAAATGAGAGGCAAATCTACCTCACACCAGGACTCTCCAGTTTTGTTTTTCACTGAATATGTCTTCAATAACCATGTAATTAATTTGCATATGTTTTGTTGTTGACCAACTTTCCAATACTTAGTAAAATAAGTAAAGTTTTGCAAACAAGAGTTCAGTAATATTGCTCCCACTCGCCCCACCATAAAAAAAACACACAAAAAATTTAATTTCCTAGGAAGTACTGTGATTTAAAAAACACACACATAATGTCTATTGTAGGCAATTTAAAAATTGTGCTGCAGGAAATGATCAGAAGAATTTTCTTCTGTATTAGTGCTATAATTGCACTTATGTAGAATATAGAAAATTTAATTAATTTCACTGCTCAATGGGAGTTTGAGATTCTGGCTCTATAAGCTAAAATCAGAAGTAAAACCTTGAGTGGATAATAGAATTCAAGTTTCCTAATCAATTACTGTCTAAACCTATTCAGCAAGGTGTTTCCAAAGAATGAAAAGAGAAGACACATCTTCCAGAGTGAATCAAAATGATACCTGGTAGGTAACTGATGACACATCTGATTCCAAAAACAATTAACATTTGGAAAAAAAATATTTTCTAGACTTCTCAGAGAATTTTAAACATGCATATACTAATATATATTGTTGTGAGCATTTTGTGATCATCAGACAGGATATAACTCTAATTTGGTAGAAGTTATAATTTCTACTGAGAGTTTGGAAAGCTGCAAAACTATGGCTTTCAGATCAGCTATGAAGGCATATGATGAACTGATCGCAGTCCTCAATTCCCGATACACACATATTTTTAAACAGGAAGCAAGAGTACCAAGGACACTAGAATTTGAGAAAAATACACCCCCGGCTACTAAAAAATTGCTTATCATGACCTTCTAAGATTTGTCAGAGAAAGGTAGTTGGAATATGGTTCATTCTGATCAGGTGTCAAACTTTTCCCTGACTCAGGTCCTTGTAGGATTTTGAGTGTTTCATTCTAAGAGACTAAACATCATTTGGATTTTTAAATTAATGACATAGTTATTTTCTTTTTCTGTGTTACAGACTTCACTAAATGTATATAAAATAATAATGACATAAAAACACGGGCTATTTTTATACATTGGGAATGCAAAAATCTTTTCTTAGTTTTGATTTTATGTATGTACCTGTCATTGCTTTCTTCAATTGAATGGTTGGCAGGTGAAAAAAAGAATATTGCTCAAGTCATCCATTGATGGAATCATCCAATGGATTGTATGACTAATTTGACCAGTAACAGAATGATCTGGGCAATAAAAGGATCCATTTTATTTCTAGTAAAATTTTGAATTCTGAGAACTATGCAGAAGATGGATTCCTGAATTTAGAACTACTTTCACAAAATCCAAACCTATATGGGGGCAGTGCAAATTTTGAGGGCTTTAAAAATATACTTTCTTGAATGATTATTTAGGTGATTGTTCACTTTGTGTAGAGGATATTCATGCATGCATTTGTATATGTGCATGTGTGTATGTTTATAAATATGTATAATGATCTAATAAATTTATTTTTCAAAAAGTATTGAAGATAAAGATTCACCTCAAGTTTCAAGTCACACACACACACTGTTAATTCTGTTTCTCTGGGGAACTTTAATACACACCTCAAGGCCTTTTCCCATATTGTTCCCATCCTGGGGAACTCTTCTAGCTAACTCCTTCTCATCTTTCAGATTTCATTTTAAATGTAATTTAGGCAGAGACGCTTCCTCTGACCTTCTGAATATGATATCTCTTTAATAAAATAACTCACTTTGACGACACTGCTTTCGCTTCATATGATAGTATATGTGTCAGTAATATATCATTTGTGTAATTATTTGTTATATATAAATGTATTTCATATTAGAAAAGTGTTTTTCAACTACATTTTTTCATTATCATTCTCTAAGTTGCCTTTGTAAATATTTTTTTCCTTCTCACCTATCACCATACTGTTTATGCACCATCTGTGCTATACACGGGAGTCTTTCTGCTCTCAAGTCCCAATTTTTAACCTCTAGGGGGCGATATTGCCCTTGGTGTGAGTGCATGCAATGCAGTAAAAGCTCCATGGAAGGACAGAGCTTCTTTTAATCCCCTCTCTGCCCCCAAATATATATAAAAAGGACCATAATTCTGAATCTCTAAAGAGATATATTTCTCCTTTAGAAAACACTCTTTTGTTTTATCTTATTCCCTGTAAGGAAAAAAAAGTAGTTTTTTGTGTCTGTTTTTCAGTGTATATTGTCAGTCATTTTTAAAGGATGTTCTCTCGGAGAGCTCATCCTTTAAAATAAGAAGACAAAGCCTACAAACAAGCACGGCATTAATGGCAAGAATATAGCACTCAGGTCATGCATTACCTTGTTTACAGAAGCTGAAGAACTAGACTTCATCTGTCAAGAAAGCAAAAATGCAAAGGAAAAAAATGATTTTCCATCAAACTGACAAGTTCAAATCAGTAGTGTCATATCATGGAGTAACTGATCATTAAATGTACTGTCAGAAGAATGGTTTAAATTGTTAATACTGTCAAATTCTTTGACGATGGCCATCTTTCATAACACTTAAATAAAGTAGAGGGTCATTGGCTTACTTCCATAGTTTTTCCAATATTTTTTTAACTAGATAAAGAATTTTTTTTATTCCCAGATAATAATTCAAAATAGAGAGTGGCTGTCAGGGTTTCAATGCTGAGGACTTGTAAAAGTGAATTCTTTTTTCTTCTTCCTCTCATGCGTCTTTTTCTTGTCTGCTTCATCTCTTTCTTTTATGCTTTCTGTCTCCCCTCCCCATCTTCCTTACCTTTTTTTTCTCTCCGAATACCCATTGTGTGTATGGGGCTTCTCTTAGGATGCAGCAGGCCTACATTTGTATGGGGAGCATCCTTCATGAGAACCATGAATGGTCTAGGTTCTCCTCTGATATGACAAATTTGGCTTTCCTCCACATCATATAATGATAGGATAGTCACAGGATAGAGTAAATATATCTGACATTGCCTTTACCTTAAAAAAGAACCAGTTGACTTTTCATCATGCAATCATGAACCATATGCAGTTTCTCCTCTATGAGAAAGAAAAGAACTTGTGAAGTAGCTCAATCCCAGAGGAAAGTTATCTTCCAGAGTGTGTCTTACAGATGTGTAATGCCCATGGCTCTGCAGATGATGTGGGAGCTTGAGAGTTTAAGAAGACACCATAAATGGGGCTGGGCAATGGGAATGGAGAACCAGCCAGCTGAGCATGAAACTTCATTAACCACATGTCCAGAAAGGGTGTCACTGTGCCCATCATCTCCATGAGCTGCTTCAGGTGGAGAGCCACAACTGGAGGAGTGTTGATCCAAGACACCAAGACTGGGAGTAACCAAAGGACCTGGCAGCTATCAGGACAAGATAAAATCACATTGCCAGCATCCCCTCCACTGAGGAAGTTTGGATCAATATTGCTTATATCAGCAATTTTCAACCATTGTGCCACATTAATTTTTATAAACATGCAATACCTGACTACTTAGTCAGGAGCACTGACCTTTTTCCCCTTAGATTGTCAAATACAAAAATGACAGCAGCTAACACAATAGAAATCTGATGTGAATTAATAAAAATTATACCTATTTTTTTGGTCAGATTGGCAAACATGTAATTTTTGGTGTTTTGAGAATTTTAGTAATTAGTTTATATGTGCCATGAGATGAATAAGGTTGAAAATTGCTGGCTTCTATGGAAGTGATCATATACCAAGGGGCAGCTCTCACACTCCCTGTGGTCTATTAGTAGTCAGAGCTGAAATCTTGCATCATAGCTCCCATTCCTCCAATCTCCATGCACTGAAGCTTTAAATTGATTGCTCATTAATTCAGATGACTTTTCCTGCCACGTAGATTATATTAATACAATAGGGCTCAACTGTGTCATTTATATCAAAATCACCATGAAAAATACAAAACATCCCTTGTGAAGCTTTTTAGAATTGCATATTTCCTGGCCTGACCCAAGCCTAATGAGTCAGAATTTTTAGAAGGAAAGGTCTGAACTTGTGAATTCCGAGACTTGCGATGATTTGGTGCCACACAGCTGCCACTGCTCTAAAAGCTTTTCTTTGCCTTGACATTTTATTCCTTTTAGAAAGAATCAGGTGAAGACAATCTGGTGAGTCTCAATTAAGTTTCAACACCTTCTTCAGTTTTTTAGTGCCAGAAGATTGAATCTTCTTGAATTGGCTGGAAGCCGGACAATTTATGAGTGAGCCAATCCTATTGTTCTGATTTATGGTGCCATTACAGAGACCTGGTCATTTGGGATGGATGTCTGACCTCCGGTGACTGCCAAGGGCTCTGGGAAGTGAGAGAAAGTTTCCAAGGATCTGTTGGAACCCGAGTCAGAAACCAAAATGTACTCTTTTCAAACAGCCCTTCTGTTCAAGCAGGGTGACAACTGGCAAGATGTTTATCTTCTCTGTGTTTCAATTTCAACATTTCTGCACTGGGGAAAAACTTGCCTCAGAGGGGTTGTTGTGAGAATTAAATGGGAGAAAATGTAGGATGCACACATCCTGACATACAGTAGGTGGTAAGAAAGAGTGAGTTTCTTCTTTATTCATCTACTTCTTCCTCCTGTATGTTTCAACATTAAGCATAGAATACAGCAGTCGGTTACTTGTCTAACTGACTAATTCAGAGTAGTTCCCAAATACCAAAGTACCTGAGTTCATTATCAGTGTAGAGTGTGCTTTGTTTTCTAATGAAAACTCAAATTCACTTGGGTGCAGTAGTCCCTCCTGATCTGTGGTTTTGCTTTCTGTGATTTCAGTTAGCTGTAGTCAGTCTTGGTTTGAAAATATTAAATTCCCCACCACCAGCATCAACATGGCTCGATGAGCCAACATCACCCAAAACAGATGACTCTTTTTCTAATGTGTTGCCAGAAAGTCAATAGTAGCCCAACACTACATCACAATGTGTACATTATTCACCTCACTTTAATCTCATCACGGAGGCATTGTATCATCTCACATAATCACAAGGTTGAGTACCATATACATTTTGAGAAAAAGACAACATTCACTAAACTTTTATTATAGTATATTGTTATAATTATTCTATTTTATTGTTGTTAATTTCTTTCTGTGACTAATTTACATATTAAACTTTATCCTGGCTATGCTGCATATGTAACTTTGAGTTACATAAATTTTGTTTATGTAAGAGACATCAGATGGCTCCTTGTTCTACCTATTAACTCCAGGTACCATTTGAATTGAACTCCAAATTCTTAATTAGGCATGCGACCTCCTGGAATACAGACTCCCTTGCAGTATATATGGTTATATAACTAAATTCTTGACTGTAAGGAGAACATAAGGAGAAATACATATGCAACTTTGGGGATACAACTTTAAAGATAGTGGCTGCACTTTTCCCTGTCTCTGCTCTGTTCTATGTTGACTAGGATGGGCTTTTTGGACTAGCGAGGGAACAGACATGTTGAACCTCAATGAAAAGGAGGTTATAGTGGATGAGCTGGTTCAGTGTTTCATAGTGTAAGAGATTAAGCTCTTTCTTTGTTTTAGCCATACTTGGCCATGACATTATCATGCTTTGTTTTCTGTCATATTTAACCATTGCTGAAATTATCTTGTTTACTTTTACTTTTTTATTTTTATTTTTATTGATTTAAGAAAGTAAGGAAGAGGGAGAGAGATAGAAACATCAATGATGTAAGATAATCATTGAATGGCTGCCTCCTGGATGCCCTCCACTGGGATCGGAGCCCACAACCCAGGAATGTATCCTTGATTGGAATTGAACCTGAGACCCTTCAGTCTGCAGGCCAATGCTCTATCCACTGAGCCAAACCAGTGAGAGCTATCTTGTTTACATTTTTGTTTAAGATTTTCCTTATCTCACTAAGCACAATCTGACTCAGCAGTGTTTTTTCTTTTTTTTTTTTCCTTACATACTTAGGATAAAGTTTAATTTATAAAGTAGGCATAGTAAAAGATAAGCAACAATCCTACATAATAAAAGGGTAATATGCAAATTGACTCTAACAGAGGAATCACCATGAATGACCAGGAACAACCTTTTGCTATGATGTGCTCTGACTACCTGGGGGCAGATGCTCAATGCAGGAGCTGCCCTCTCTACCCCCAGGTGATCAGTGCACTTCCACAGGGGGAGCTACATTCAGCCAGAAGACAGCTCATGGCTGGCCAGTGTAGCTGTGGTGGCAGGAGCCTCTCCTGCCTCTGCAGAAGCATGGGGAGCAGGCCTAAACTGTCAGTCAGACATCTCCCGAGGATGAGCAGCAACCAGCGCCAGGAACTTGCCAGCCAGGTGGGTCAGTTATGTCCAATTGGGTGGCACGGGAGAGCACCCATGGAGTGGTATCAGCCACGGGGAGGAACAGATGGGGCAGGTAAGCAGCAGGTGGAACAATAGAGCTATCATTAAGCCCGGTGATGCAGTGGCACATTAAATTTAGTTACATCTATTTGTGAACACGTTTAAAATATCCCCGAGGACACACAGACATGCCTGGGTGGATAGAGAGATGGAGCTCTGCAAATAATGGACTTTCTGTGTCAGTTGAGAAAGACAACAATCTATTAAAATTTGAGTTACTGTTGCTTTATCTGAAGTCATCTGTGCCCACAGGCTGTTGATAAGTGGGCATTTGCATCAGGACCTTTCTAATCTATGGCTTCAAAGATAAAGTCAGTTTTGCTTCTAATGGTCTATACCTCGCTAAGAGCAGGGTCCTCAAAACGTCCCCTTTCCCCTTATATCTTGCTCCTGCTTTTCTTCATGCCCTGCATGCCCTTTCCTCACACATCTTAGAGGGGGGTCTGAGGTTCATTAAAATTGTCTAACTTATTCGCCTCCAGTTCCTCCAATGCATAAATCACTGGGCTCAGCCTTTTCCTTGGATGTGCCCTTTTGCCTTGGCGCTATCTCATTCACATGGTTTACAGAGATAACTTACGGGTGATAGATGCTTTGTCTGGCTTGGCTTCGGGGTCTGAAATGACCCACAGGGCAGTGGTTTGTGTGCAGTGCGTGTGGGAGGGAAGCAGAGATAAATGCTCTTTGTGGAATTATAAAGTATAATAAATTATTCTGTGCTTCACCTGACTTCCTCTCCTTCCCAGCTCCCATGTCATCACGTGAAGAATGGGGAAGGGGGAAAGGGAGGGAGCTACAGGCATCTATGAATAATATTACTTACTGCACTTCCAATAATGCGCAAGAGCTGCTGTCAAAACTTGGAATGAGGGACAGAAACACGAAAGGCGGTGTAACCACAGTACGTTGAAAACTTGAACATTTGGAATGAGTTGCTGACAGAGGAGCCAGGGGAAGCATCTATCCTTGGATAGAAATGGCCATAAGAGATTGGTCGACTATAAAAACATGTAGAAAATCAGGGGAAAATATTGTTTGCAAGGGGATTTGCTTTATTGCTTAATGTCATTACCATGCAGACTTTTACAAATTCCTCTTACCTAAATATAGGAGAAAGAGATTGCTCCTTAAAACCCTTAGAAGTGCCTCGCATTGATTTTCTTGATGCTTTTTGTGTGTTTGGGATCCTTCATCTCAATAAACCTGTCTGGAAGCAGGCCACCACCCTCTTGGATTTTCTCTCCTAAAAAAAGTACAGATATAGTGCTTTGGAAAGAAAAATAAGGTTGATATGACCATTGAATCCCAAGTGCCTCAGGCATTGGTAAAGCTTCACGCATTCCTCTGCTGCTAGAAGCAGATCAGAGATACAAAGCAGCTACCAGTGTTTTAGGTGAGAAATTCAGAGGTTAAGTGACTTAGTCCATCATGCAGCTGCCTTTCATTGCCAAGGTCAGGATGGGGCCTCTGACTTTTGACCTCTGGTATGATGTTTCTTTAATGTTTAACTGAATCTCTTAACCAGTCACTTCTACTAATGCTTTACCTAATATTTGTATGTCTGATAGTTATATTTGTTGATATGTAAGGTATAAAATTTAAGGATTTTATATATGAATACCTTGTGTAATAATCATTAAAATAAAGATAATTAACATATTCATGACTTCACACAGTTACCATGTTTTTGTGTGTTGTCATAACACTTAGGATTTACCCTCCTGGCAAATTTCAAGTACATAGTACAGTATTGTTATCTGTAGTCACCAGGTGATATGGATAACTTATTTACTTCGCATAACTCAATATTTGTATCCCTTGATCAACATCTGCTCCATTTACCTTTCCCTGGCCTCTTGTAACCATCATTCTACTTTCTGCTTCCAAGAGTTTGAGTAATTTAGATTCCATTTATAAAAGAGATTACACAGCATTTGTTTTTCTGTGTCTGGCTTATTTTACTTAGCATGTTATCCTCCAGGTCCACCCATGTTATTGCAAATGGCAGGATTTCTTTTATTTTTTTAAGTTTGAGTAATATTTCATTGTATGTATATCCCACATTTTAAAATCCATTAATTTGTCAATGTTTTCTCCATAATTTGGCTATTGTACACAACACTGCAATGAACATGGTAGTAGAGGTATCTCTTCGAGATTTTGACTTTGATTCCTTTGGATAAATCTCCAGAAGTGGAATTGTTGGATCATATGGCAATTCTAATTTTAATTTGTTGAAGAACTTTATTACTGTTTCTCATAATGAATATACCAATTTACATTTCACAGCAGTGCAGCAGGGACACCTTTTTCACATCTTTGTCAACACTTGTTATTTCTTGTCTCTTTGATATAGCTATTGTAACAGGTGTGAGGTGATACCTCTTGTGGTTTTTATTTGCATTTTTCTGACATATAGTGATGTTGAGCACATTTCAATCTGTCTGTTAGCCATCTGTATGTCTTCTTTAGAAAAATGACTATTCAGTTCTACTGCCAATTTTTAAATCAGATTTCTTGTTTTTGTTGTTGTTATTGTTGAGTTGTATGAGTTCTCTGCACAATTTGAATATTAACCCCTTATCAAAAATGTCATTTGCTAATATCTTCTCCCATTAGGTTGGTTGCCTTTTAATTTTGTTGATGTTTCCTTTGGTGTTCAGAAGTTTTTTGTTTGATGTAATCACATTTGTTTGATTTTGCTTTTGTTTTCCTTGTCTTTGAAGTCAGATCTAAAAAAAACCTATCTATGATATATGTTACAGAATTTACTGCCTATGTTTTCTTGTAGCAATTTTTTTTTGGTTTTAGGTATTACATTCAAGTCTGTAATCATTTTGAATTAATTTTTGTATATAAGACAATGGTCTGGTTACTTTTTCTTTTGTATTGCATGTGACTGTCCAGTTCTCCCAACACCATTTACTGAAGAGATTGTTCTTTATTTCATGTTTTTGGTCCCTTAGTCCAAAATTAATTTTATATATATATATATATATATATATATATATATATATATATATATGTGTGTGTGTGTGTGTGTGTGTGTGTGTGTGTGTGTGTGTGGTTTCTTTCTGGGCTCTCTGTTCTGTTCTATTGGTATGTGTGTCTTTTTATGCCATTAACATATTGTTTTGTGTCTATAACCTTGCAGTACAATTTGAAATCAGGAATTGTAGTGCCTCTAGCTTTGCTCTTCTTTATCAAGATTGTTTGGCTATTCAACATCTTTTGAGATTCATATAAATTTTAAATATATTATCTAAGGCTGATGTTTCTTCACTGATTTTATGTCTAGATAATCTATCCATCAATATAAGTAAAATATTAAAATCCCCCCTACAATTATTGTATTTCTGTCAATATCTTTTTAAATCTAATAATATTTGCTTTATATATTTAGGTGCTCCTATGTTGAGTGCATATATATTCATGAATATTATATTTCCCTGTTAGATAGGCTCTTTTATCATTATGTAATATCCATCTTTATCTTTTATTACAGTTTTTGTCTTAAAGTCTGTTTTGTCTGATATAAATATAGCTACTCTAGATTTATTTTGGTTTCTATCCCTTCACCTTCAGTCTGTGTGTGTCCTTATTTCTGAAGTATGTCTCTTATAGGCAGCATATACATGACACTTTTTTTTTCTTTTACCATTTAGCTACTCTATGTCTTTTACATTTAAATAAATTATAGATAGGTATGTATTTAATGATATTTTGTTAATTGCTTTCTGGCTGTTTTGTAGTTTCCCTCTGTTTTTTTCTTCTTCTTGAGAATATGACAAACTTTCTCATGTCTTCTTTAGTATATAACAGCCCAGGGAAATAGGCCAAGGAAACTTGATTGCAAAGCTCAAGGCACTTTACTTTGGGGTTATGAACACATTTATCTTGACATATCAAGAATCTATGAAACTCCAGTTATTTTTGGAGGTCAAATATGCAGTTTTATATGACTTCCAGAGTATGAACACTTTAAAAAGAATTATTCTATCTTTATTTTGTAGACTCCAAAATAAGTACATGATTTTCATCAATGTAATCCATTAAGCTCTTTTTGCTTTGTATTTTGATTAATTTGTTTCTTAACAAATTATTGTGTATCAGTGATTTTCTTGTGTCCTAATCGGTATGAAATCACCATGGTTAATTTGTTATTATATAAGGTATAGAAAGAAAAGTGAAATGAAAAAAAAAAAGGAAAAGAATCAGCATTTAGTGAAGACTTTATAAGATAGACACTTTTATTAATTCAGTGCACAAATGCTTCCAGGTCCCATGTTAAGAGTTGAAGCTACTACATTGAATAAATTAGTGTTGCTATTCCTTTAGTGAGCTTACTATCTTGCATGGATGTCAGGCATTGATAAGTAAAGTAAAGCAAGTGTGATAAAAAGGGAAGAAGGACTGAGGATGAAAGCATTATGATTTCTTTGTACGTATTTAACAAATGAGGAAGCTGAGGCTCAGTTAAGAAGCTTGTTCAACCAGTAAGTGATCAAGATAGCATTAAATCCAGCTCTGTCTCTTCACCCCAGCATTTTCATTTTGCCATGTGTGAGGCACTGTCCTAGGTGCTGAACATGCAAACTATTTCAGAATGATATTCTGAAATAACAATTTTTGAGTTTTAATGTGAATGAAACTATGGTTGGAAAAAAGCTTTTTGGATTAAAAAATTACAAATATTAGATAAGTAGATAGGATGGAAGATTGATGAGAAAGCACATTCTTCAGAAAAGGCCTAGACTTATATGTGTTCAGTTAAGGAAAAAATTGGACCGAGCTATTGTTTCTTTAAGGGCAGTGGTGGGAGAGAAATTTGTTAAAGATATTTGGGATCCTTGAATAGCAAGATAAGAATTTGGATTTCATTCTGTAGCTCAGTGATCAGAACATTTCTTAAAAGTATAGTAAATATTGTAGGGTTTGAATATTATGCAAATCCTATTGCAACCACCCAACTGTGATGTTGTAGAGTGAACACAACCATAGGTAATAGGTCAATAAACAGGTAATACTATATTCCAGTGAAACTCTGGTGATGATTTAAAGCTTTGAAGCAATCAATTCACAGGTAGGTGTTTGGGGAAGTGTGATCTGGTAGTGCTGTGTCAGCACGTTCCTGGCATAAAGCAGGATTCACTGGGACCTGTGGACAGTGAGAGACGGGGCCATGGAGCCATGAAAGGGATGGAACTCATGCCTCATTCCATCACCATTCTATCCTTTTACTTGCTGTGACTTCTTTCTGACAAAGTAAATCTGTGAACATCTGCATTGTGTTGGGTGCAGCATCCTTTTAATATCATGTTGAAATGGTGGCGCTCTTTGAATTTTAGACTCATAGACTTTTGCATAATATAGAGGTCTTAAAGGGCCTTCAGGATAGCAGATCAATGTATACATGGTAAACCCTGAGGCCCAGACATATTGAAGTAGTTGTTTGTGGCCAGACAGATTCATTGTTGAATTCGTGTGCTCCCTGCCTATCTCCCCTCCCCGAGAAAATTATATAATAATTTAAAAAATCAATTAGAAATTAACAGACCTCTATAATACGATGTTACTGTACCTATCAAGCTCTACCACAGTCCCCACTCCCTTACTGATTTTCATAGGGGATACATTCTCAGACCCCCTCTGGATATTCTAAAACCACAGAAATATACTATGATCTTTCTATATACACATATGCCTGACATACTAGTAGTTTAATTTATAAATTAAGTACAGTAAGATATTAACCATTAAACAAATAAATTAGAACAGTTATAACAATATGTTAAAATAAAAAAAATATATGAATGTGGTCTCTCTGTGTAACTTGGAAAACTAGCATGGGTTTCTTTTTCCTGGATAGAAGATTCATTTTTACCACAGATCTTAGCCATTTCAGCATATACAATTCTTTTTCCTTATTAAGTTGAGAACTTTCTTTTTTTTCACTTAAAGGAAGCACTTTTAAGCTTCTCTTTGACATATCCAAATTGTCAGCATCACTATTCATGCACTTCAGGCTTGTTATTAAGTAAAATAAGGGTGACTTCAACAGAAACACTGAAATACCACAACAATTTGATAAACAAGATGGCTACTAAATGAGTAATAGGCATGTTGCATATACAGTGTGAATATGCTGCTAAACAAAGGGATGATTCATGTCCCAGGCATAATGGACCAAAGTAGCATGAGATCTCATCACACTACTCAAAATAGCACAAATTGTTTCTCTCTGGAATTTTCCATTTAATGTTTTTGGACCACAGTTGGCTGTATATAACTGAAACTGCAGAAAGCAAAACAGTAGGTAAGAAAGGAATACTGTCCAGTCTTTTCTCAGTTCTTTTCCCATCTGGAAGAGCCATTGAATCTTCTCTAAGAGTTTACCCATCTTTCCATTTGAGGCTCAAAAAAATCACTTTTCCTACTAGGCTGTCACCGACAAATCCTCTTCTCCTTTAATTCTCTGTTTGCTGATGACACCTTGCCTTTATCACACAGTTTCGCTGCCCTCATTTATTTTACAAATGATGTTTGATCTCCAGAGGAAGGCATGGAGTGTGCAGACATAATTCGTTATTTTCCCCTTTTGTAACCATGCTGGGCATATAATAGGGACTCAATCAATAAAGAATATGTGCATAAAAGTCTCAGTTTATAATAAATTCTTCAGGATGAAAGGTGTTTGCATATAAGGAGTTATTCATCTGAGGCTGGCGGGACACACCATTTGTTACTAACCTATAAGTCATCCCACTGCATCTCATTAGTCTGCCAATTGCTCACCGCATTTTAAGGTTGTTTGGTTTAAGAACCATTGAACTTTTTAGTGGGAGAATAACCTGTCTCCCAACCTCCTTAATAAAGGCTCAATAACCATTTCATTCACTTTGTGTATAAATAATCTCAGGGCATCTTTCAGGGAAGAAAAAAGAGGTGTGTACTAACACAGGCCCCTGTAATTACCACCAACACTTCATTGCTTTTCTTTACAGCCTACCCCTCAGCTCTAGAAAGAATCTAACCAACTAGATAACTATTTAAAGCTATTGAAAAAAAAAAACTATTAAAAAGTAACCAATCTTTGAAAAAGAAAATATCACCCTTGCTCCTCTTTTTCTCATGTTAAAAGTATGGTAAAACACTGATTAGAATCCACATAACAGTAGACAGTTATATGAGGATAGAAAATTTGAAGCTTGTGTATAGATCCAGTCTAAATATGGATTTATGTGGGAATTTCTGTCCCCTGCCTTTACCATCCACAGTACAGTTTGTCTAGGATTGGTATTATATAAGAATCATTTCTTTTTTACACAATATCCAGAGACTAAGATGGCTATTGCATAAGAGTCATCTCTTCAGTTGGTGAAACAAAACACTAGAATTTTTTTGTATTTTATTTTAATTTTTAAAATATATTTTTTAAGAAGGGAGAAGATATAGAGATATAAACATCCATGGGAGAAGAACATCATTGATTGACTGCCTCCTACATGTACCCCTACTGGGGATGGAGTCTGCAACCCGGGCATGTACCCCAATTGGGAATGGTGACCTCTTGGTTCCCGGTTTGATGCTCAACCACTGACCCACACCAGGCAGGCTGTACTTTATTTTTTAATTATTTTTTTGAAAGTATTTCATATTTTTAACACCTGGCTAATTATTATACATGTGGTCTATAATGTTACATACAGTCTTAAAATACTTGCTGAGAATTTGAATGGCTTCACATCTAGCCACAACATTCTGCCAAGTCCCTCATTAGATAGCTGGACACAGATTAAAAAGATTCTTTTCTGACCCTCTAGTCAATTTCACTGTAACCGAATCATTTAATCAGATTTTATAAAACTCCGCTACAGCACAGTGAAATGTTAAGCACATTCTGCTCATTAGAAACAAATGAAAAACTCATCAGCCTTGAGACTCGGCCATTTATATTAAATATATAAAATGCTACCAGAGAATTTAGGTCTGTGTTGGTCTAATCTGAGAAACATCCTATTTAAGAGGTTTTAAAAATATGTAGTCTATTTCATACTTCTACATTTTCCATGGTCTACGAATAAAAAAAAAACCATAAAAAGAAATTCAAAAAGCATATTTCACCTTATCAGCTATTTAAATGTTCCATTTTATTTTTTAATTTGGAATTTTGTTGGTGCCATATTCCAATGTGAATCAGAATAAAGAGTCCTCCATAATCCTGTGTTTGGTCAATAAAAACAGAAATATAGCGAATGTTTGTTCATACTATACTACCAATCTCCCACCACACAACTCATCACTTATAAATAGGCTCCAATTAGAAAATTTAAAAATAAAGAAAAAATTAAGAATGTAAAATTTAAAAAATAAACCTGTGAGTAACATTTTTATTTTTATTTTTTTACTTCTGGACTACAGTCACAATGAGGCTGGGAGCAGTGTATATCCAGCAGCCAGGGTACACAGTATTCTGGGCTCATTGTAGTTGCTCACTAAAACTTTCAGGAATGACCACATGGAAAGTAGTTACACTGTGAGAATTTTAAAGCATCTGCCAGTTAGAGTAAAACCTGGAGCAAACAAAGCATCCTGAGCAGACATCAGTGGTCAGACAGGTCAAATAATCATTGCCTGAGAGGGACGGTGCTTTGTAATTAAGAATGTGGCCATTCCTAAGCATGCCCTCCACCCTCACCACAGTCCATGAGGTTGGGAGGGAAAATATTTCTAACTTACAGATGAGGGACCTAAGACACGCTCACTTGGTTATTTGGATATCCATTCATGCAGTCAAGCATACATGCTAGGAAATGACTTTTGTTCCTGCCCTCAAGGAATCCCAGACCTCAGGCAGAGATGGGCACTGACACATTCACCAGAGAGGGCAGTTGTAGCCAAAGAACCTTTGATAGGACTGGGCATCCTATAAAATAAAAGCCCAGTGAGCATATGGCAGAACAACTAGCACAACCACTCGGCCAGTCACTATGAGGTGCACTGACCACCTTTCACTCCCTTTCCTGAACCTGCAGGCTCTGATAGCTGATGGCAAATGGGGACCTAGGGTGGGTGGTGGAGAGGGGGCGGGGGGATAGGATTGGTGAGTGGGTAGAACAGGCCAACCTCTTGGTCCCTCCCCGCAGCCCATAGGCTCTAATTGGGGTGGGGCAGATGAGCAGGTGGGGCCAGTGAGCAGGCGGAACAGTCAACCTCTCTCTTCCCAGCTGTCAGACTCCTATCACTGGATGGTGAACAGAGTGAGTGGTGGCAGGGGGTGGGGCCCAGCTGCCAGGGGAAGATGGCACTGATTGCAGGCTAGGCCTAGGGACTGTATCTGTGCACAACTTTGTGCACCAGGTCTCTAGTGGTCCTATAAAAAGATTGCTTGGAAGATGAGGGAAGGAGTAGTTTGTTAGGCCTTGGGAGGGGTGATGCTTAGAAGCTTCACAGAGGAGGTCAGGCTTGAGTTGGGGGAGATTCCATGGGCAGATGAGGAATATAACAGAGGGAACTCCTTGCCTTAAAGTTGGGTGTGTGTAGTGGGAGAGAAGTGAGAGATGGAGCCATGACAGCCGTGGGCAAGGTCATGGATACCATGCTCCTTTGTCTTGCCAAAGAGGTTGCACTTCACTTATAGAGGATGTGCAACTTGGGAAAACTTTCAAGGGAGGCTGACATAAAAAATGACTTTTCATTCCTTTATATATTCCAGACTATTTCTGACTCACTAAAACCTCTCAAAGCAATATAAAAACTCTTGTATTTCTAACTTACCTATCGTATTCCCCCTTATAATTTCACCCAACTTAGGATAAAGCAATTTTAAGTAAAGTATTTATGTAGGATAGGTATGTTAATATTGTGTAATATTAATATTGTGAAAATATTAATTATTAAATTATAAAAATGAGAACATATCTTTTGATATAACCAACAATATATGCAGCTTGCTTTAGTGGTCATTATGTTGGTAAAAAATGATTTGTCAATGAATCAATTTTGAAATGACATTTGTTTTGTTTCTTGTTGAAAAGGATTGTATGTTAAAATGTTTATTGAAGTAGACCTGTATATTCCAGCATAAAAAAATGCTTTGACCAAATTATGTTTGAAAATGGTTGATTTTATGCTAAGAAACTCCATATTTTATAGATATTTTTCATGTTTATGTGAGTGCTTTTTGCAAGCATTCTTCTATCATTAACACATTTGGGGTACAGATCATCTTTATTTCTAATAAATGAAAAATCAAACAGGGTTTGATAATTGTCACACCTACTCTGCTGTCATGACAGGAGAGGTCTTTGAGGTGGCATGTGCATATTGGAAGTGAAACTCCAACTTATTTGAGGATGATAACCTTGAGAAAAGTTTTATCTTTCTCTTAAATTTGCATTTGACCTTTTTCTTTTAACTAATAAGACTGTACATTAATGAATGTATTACAAAAATGAACTCTATTGAAAGCCATAGAGACCTGTGTTTCTCACCCACAGAGTTCTTGGCACATAGCAGATGCTCATTTGTTAAATGAATGAAGGAATCACACTGCAAAATGTTAACAATGAAATGTATTTCAGAGCGTTTGGAAAATAAAGCTAGAACCAGGTCTGGCATGGAGAGTCTCAATGAATGTTTGCTCCTGGTGTGGGTTGAATTGTCTCTTCCCAGTCCATATGTTGAAGTCCTAACCCCAATACCTTAGAAGGTGGCCTTACTTGGAAATAGGGTCTTTACAGAGATAATCAAGTTAAAACCACTTCCTTAGGGTAGGCACTAATCCATATGACTGGTATCCTTATCAAGATGGAAATTTGAAGACAGACATCCACAGAGGGAGGATGCGATGTGAACAAGAAGATAGATCAGGGATGTTTTTACATGTCAAGGAATGCCAATGATTTCCAGGAACCACCAGAAAGAAGTTAAGGGAGAGGCAGGGAGCAGATTTTTACTCACAGCTGCGGAAGGACCCAAACCTGAAGAAGCAACTTTAGAGTTCCAGTCTCCAGAGCTGTGAGACAATAGATTTCTGCTGTTTAAACCCTCAGGTTGTGGAACTTTGTAACAGCAGCCCTAGCCAACTAACAAAGCAGCCAGGCCCCATTCCTTTATGTTGTTAGCCTCCTTGCAAACTTTGTGACAAACACTTATGAAGGGAGAACAAAAATTGGGAGCCCAGAAACTTAAGGAAACCTAGAAATGGTTACATGTCCAGATAACTTTAGAATTAATTCATGATGTTTGATCCCGATACAAAGGTCCCTTTGGATCACATGGAAATAGAGTTTATGCTGCGTATAAATGTAGGTTACAATAACATTTAATTCTTTCAAAATGCCTCAACAGAAATTTCATTTGCTCAAACGAGATGTGATTTGTTATCAAATTAGATTTTGTCATTGGATTTTTGAGTCACAAAACCTTTTATAGACTCTGTAGAATTTTGGTCATAGAAGTGCATTTTGAGATAAGTCAAATGCCCTGATTCTGAGAAAGCATTGTGCCAGCTGTCTGGTGCAGCAGACAGAGGAGCTCAGATGGATATTTTACATGGTATCCATAGTTACCTGCTTCCCTGCTCCTGAAAAGAATGTCCGTGCCCCAGGGAGCTTTTGGAAGCTGTTGAAAGTAGCAATATTCAGACCCCACCTCTGGCAGCCTGGGGATCGTAATGTGCCAATGGTGAGGAACTCGGCATCCTCTTCTTGTAATCCACTGGGAATTCAAGCTTCTGGACACACCTTGATCATTGATTGCCCTTGCTGTACGGCATCTCATTTATAATGATCTGTTGGTGTGTCTCTTACCCAGACTGAATTTTTTTTTTTTTTTTGTGGTCTCTGTGCTTGTATTTTATACTTTCCTTAATCTGCAGCAGCTGATGCAATGCCTGGCCTAGAGAAGGCACGTGACCCTTCTTAGCATCACAGCAAGGCATCATTCTGGTGCTTAGCCCTGATGAGCAAATCTTGGGATCAGAAGAGATTACACATCACCAGGGTCATGGAGCTGGAGTACCTCAACACCAACTCCCATTAGCGAAAGCCAGGAATCAATTTTCCATACTTATCTATTGGATATAGATATAGGCCAAACTGGCTCTGATGGCCAGAGAGAGGCTTCAGGCAAAGCCAGGCAGGTGCTAGGAAAGGTGGAAGCTGGGCAGTGTGCTCTGTAGTGAGAGAATAAGACTATGACTGGGGCACTGACTTCACCTCCTGAATCTATTAGAATCCCACTGGTAAATGTTCATCAATCTTCAATTTTAGTGGCTTAACCTCTGTCGAATCCCTGGATCCATCTAAAATCCTGTTTCCTATATGGCCTCCCCCTTTGCAGTTTTTCCAGGGTTTTCATATGTAGTATCTCATTCGGTTGGCAATACAGATGATGAGAGCTCATCTATATATTTAAAAGGCTAATATGCAAATTGCCCCCTCAGGAGTTCTACCAGCAGACCTGGAGTTTGATTGCTCTCTATGATGTGTGCTGACCACCAGAGGGCAGCACAGAATGAAGGAAGGTTCTGGCTGGCAGCTTAAAGGAAGGCCCAAGTAGCTAGCAGAGGGCAGTCTACAGCCCAGGAAGGAAGGCCCTGGCTGGCAGCTAGAAGGCTCTGATAGGCCTTGATTGCCGGCCAGGCCTCGGGACCATACCTATGCATGAATTTTGTGCACCCAGCATCTAGTCTCCAATAATAAGAATGCCACTCTTAAAGTCTGTATCACATCCTGATTCCTACTTAGCCGGGGTAGGGCTGAGATGAATGCAGTGATGATTAGATGTTAACCTGCGTTGGAATTGCCTGGTTATCTTGCAGATTCTGATGGTCTTGGTGGTGGTGGTGGTAGTGATGAGAGTCTTTATTTCTCACGAACTCCCAGGTGATATAACTGTTATTGGTCCTGGATACACTCTGAGTATTGAGGGAGTAGAGAACATAATACCTCTCTCCTAGCTCAGCATTTTGTTCATTAATCCATAGTAAGTCTAGATCTAAAACTCAGAGTGGGCAAGACAAGGTGCTAGGATTTATTGCTAGGATTTCAAGTGATAGGCTTGTTCTCGGGTTATCAGTAGATCTTTGAGGTCTTGGGATCTACCTCTCCCTCTTGCAGGTGATGACACATGGCCTTTAGAAGAAAGGGAGCTGGACCCACCAAAACAAGAAAAAACACTGCCCTCTGCAATCAGAACAAGGTAAGACCCCTGGTTTCCTGGCTCAGAATCCAGTGCTTGTCACATCTCATTATCCCCTTTGCATATTTGGAAGCATTGGAAGTTCAACAGGATCTAACAGACTTGGGTGTAAGATCCCAAGTCGAGTGGGATCTTAATCCTGAAGTTTGTGTAGCCAAGTATAATCTGGGAACAACTGGCTTTGGGGTTGAGGGGATGGGAAAGTTTGCATCGGGCATAATGAATAAACTTGAATGGGAAAAGAATAGAGAGAAGAGGCATCACTTCTTGTGTGAAAGCAATAGATATTAGGCCCAGTTCTAGGCCCTGGTTCTGTTAGGAAGACAGGAGTTGCTGCTCAAACCAGATTTTGTTAGGAATCCTGTGTCCCACTGCCTCAAAGTTTCAGAGTTACACTTTCAAAGTCCAATTAGTCCACCCGGGATGTGCCTTTGGTTGTCAGCAGTGGCATCATTTTTCATGCAATGGTCTTTACTTTCATATTGAAATCCAGTGTTCTTTCATATAAGTTCTGCTGAAAACAGCCATATTGCCGCAAGTGTAAATGAAGGTAGATGAACATTAATGGTGTCAGTTCACAGCTGTTCTGAAGTTAAATAATTACTGCTCCTTCCCTTGGATCTCCGTTCAAAATGCCCACGTGATTCAATTAGAAGCACAAGGCACTTTCCTCGTCATTGTGATTAGGATCAGGTTCAGGCTGACGAACTTGCCTGTGGTATGAAACATGGAAATAAGGCTGGGGCTCCATGGATGAAACAGCCAGCTTACTTTTGATAACTGTTCGGAAGCTGTGCTTGTTTCTGCAATTTTTTTTTTTTTTTTTTACGTTTTCTTAAAAGCATCTACATTAATGCTACATTAATTACTGGTGTGTATGCACCCTGCAGAATATGTTGCTATTAATTGCATCCATTATCACAAAATAAACATTGCTTTATGAAAACAAATGATGCTTCATTTTCATACGTGGCTCCGAACGCCCTCCTCTGCAGCTGTTGCGACTTCTGTTTTGGTGCTTTCCCTATGAGGGGCCACCTGTTACAGTAGACATTTCATTTGTTTTTATTTGGGGAAAGAAGGACTCTTGGAAAACAAAACCCCACCTCATAAAGTATAATAAACATAAAAAATGAAGCTCCAGAGAAAATCTGCATTTTCCCATCAGAAGTTCTCAATAGGAGGCTGGCCCCTGAGCGCTCAATCCAGATTTGTTTGCGTTTTAAATAATTAAGGATCTCATTCTAACATGTAAACTTCTGTGCATTGCAGGTAGAGAAACTGATAGCCATGAGAACCAATGTCCCCCGATTCTATAATGGGATTTTGGTCCACCAGCATTTGACTTTTTGGCTGCATCAGCCTGTGGACTGTATTGACTAGCCCTGGGACCTTGGGAAAATTACTTACTCATTCTGACCCTCCGTTTCCTTCACCCCATAAGGGGATGAATAACTAATTCATTAGGGTTGATGTGAAGATTAGATGAGTTAACACATAAATATGGCTTAGGATAGTGACTGGGATTTGGTAAGTCCCCAAAAATTCTACTATTGCAGTAACTGCTGTTGTCATTATTACTACATTTATTATTAGTGCAAATAGTGAACATTCTATAGTCTCTTCCCCAAGCTTTAGATATGATCATAGATTAACGTGTCACTTCTAGCATGGAGCCTCCTTCCACCACATTGGAGTACTGCTTTTATGCAACCTCTCAATCTTTGGTTGTTATTTAGTGTTCATGAACATGAATTAAATTGAATTGTAAAGGTGAGAAGGAAAATAGGAGGGCAATTTTGGGGGCTTATAGCCTAGTTCAGTATCTAGTTAAACAATAATCTTCACCATTCTGATTGACTTGGGCGGAACTACAAAGCCCACCCTAGGAGCCTGCCACAGGAAAATATATATATCAAACCTCCCACATTGGCAGTTCAGGCTTTGGATCAGAGTCCCCTGGACAAGCAGCACTGCCTAATAAAGGTTTACTTTCCTGAGTCCTCTGGGTGCTAGCTGTTGTTCTCCTGTGCCATTTGCCATGAAAAAGGGGCAATCTATACTATTCTAAGACTTACAAACTATTTAAAAGTATTCTTAGATTTGTTTGCAAATGAGAAAACTTTTGCCTAAAGTTACATACCTTTTAAGTGGCAAAGTCAGATGAAAACTGGGGTTATTACCATTTCATCAATTAGGAATGTTGCAAGAAGTGGGCAGGGAGGAAGCCATGGATAGATCTCAGAGATGTGAAGAGAAATAACAGATTCTTATTCCTGTTTTTATCATTAGTTTGGGGGAAGATGACTATTCTTATCTTTAGGCTAGCTCAGTGCAGATTACTTGTATCCTGGGAGATATTCACAGCTGTTTCACTGAAAAAAGAACTCTCTATCAATAATAATAATTTTAAGAAATTAAAATGATGTATTTATTAAATAACTCTCAGAACATTTAATATGGAAATAAAGTTTATATCTCCAGGAGGCTGCATATGTCATGGTCAGCATTTTCCAAACATTTTACTTTCATGAATGACCATAAACGTTTCACTAAAATTATGAAACCAGAGGAACGGTGAACTAGCAGAATGATAAATCTTGGCGTGCATGGTGTGATGCTAAAGACAGACATGCAACACTAATTCAGTGGCATTGCCTCTCTGCCAGGGACGAGGGGGCTTACAGAAGAAACCCACCCCACCCCACTCTAGAATGCCTTTGTGAGCAAAGGAAATAATTTTATGGTTGGGGGTTACCACAACATGAGGAACTGTATTAAAGGGCTGTGGCATTAGAAAGGTTGAGAATCACTGTTAACTGATCAAGGAGCTTAACGGAGGATTTCACTAAATGGTACCAGTGGTTCCTGACATGGAGATCTTCAAAGTCAGTTATTGCCAAAATTTTTATGCAAGCAATGCAACTATCCATTTGTTGTACATAAAAGCTAAGCCTACTAAGTTCAATATTTCTGTCTACAGAAATGTTTAAAAAGATGAGATTCATGTAAGACATTTAATAATAAAAAGAGTTCTAGGTGGTTAAAAAGCCAGAAGCCACTGTTTTCCAGGTTGTAAATAATGCTAAGACTTCATGGATGTTTCTGGGAATGGAGAATAGAAAACTTTTTGAAACATATCTAAAGAGCTTAGAATTTAATCCTGTGCTATAGTTTACATTGGAAAAATTAAAAATTTTAGAGGAATTTCTAAAAGGCACCTAACATCTATAATCAGCATGATCTTCATGGGCTGGGCTTGTCTATCTCTCTAGCTAATACTTTCACTCACCCTGATAACACTTAACACTACCAAAACATTCCCAGCAGTTTCGTGCCCTGTGCTTTCTGTCTGAAATGATTTCTCAATCTTATGCAAACTCTTCATTTGTTCCTAGAATTTCAGCTCAGGTAGCACTTTTTCTACAAAGCTTTTCTGCTCCTCAAAGTAATCTCATGATGTTTTATTGAGGAGGCTGTTTACCATAGCAGCTGATGGATTCTTTTTAAAAAAATATATATTTTATTAATTTTTTTTTACAGAGAGGAAGAGAGAGGAAGAGAGAGTAGAAACATCGATGAGAGTCATCGATCAGCTGCCTCTTGCACACCCCTTGCTGGGGATGTGCCTGCAACCAAGGTACATGCCATTGACCAAAATCGAACCTGGGACCCCTCAGTCCGTAAGCTGATGCTCTATCCACTGAGCTAAACTGGTTTCAGCAAGATGATGAGTTCTACAGGGCAGGATCTCCAGCCACTGGAGTAAGGTCTGACCCAGAGTGGGCGCCCCCAAAGTGTATATTAAATTAGATTGAAATGAATCATCCAGTGTCTTTGCAGAAATCTTAAAGTAGAAGGTAAAGGAGCAAACATGGATTTTTTTAGTCCCAGGATTTGTCATATCTTCAAGGTCTGTTATTTCAATTATGCAAAGAGAATGTCAAAAAAAGAGGATAATCACAATGTGATGACTAAATTCTGGGGAAATCGTATTGTACTTGGGGATTTGAAGCTTAGGAACAAAGTGGGTTGCAAACTGATAGGGAAATGATTACCAAGTACTTTGCTTTTTTGCCTCCTGAGGTAATGGTAAAAGGACTCATCAGTGAGGCATTTAAAATGACACAGAGAGTTGAGTATCTGTTAAAATTTAATGGGCATTTGAATCACCTGGAGATCTTGTCAAAGTCCATGCTTTGGTAGGGCTAGGGCGGGGTCTGAGAACTTGCATTCTAACTCTCAGGTGATTCTATACCTCCATGGAGTACCACTCTTAAAATAAGAATTCTTTGTGGATGAAAAGATTGGCTCAACTCTCAATAGCAATGCCATAATAATTTTAATCTTAAATAGTCACTCAGTTTTATATGTAACAAGCACATAAATTCAGTCTTAGGCTTTTTCTCTTCCTACCTTGTGATTTATTATATATCATCCTTAAATTTTTCTCTCTATATAAGTCTGATCATGTAAATGATTAAATATAAATTGGTTGCTAAGAGAAGCAGTAAATGAGACATCATAGTAGGAATAAATAGAAAACTTAGCTGTTAGTCAAGTGAGAAGAATAGAAAAGTAGATTATTAGCTAGCTTTATTCCTATTCATCACATAACTTTTAAGAATAACAGGATATCAATTAAGTGCTAGATATTATCTTCCTCCACATTAATTGTGATCATTGACACTGCATTGCTTAATCAATCTTGTTATACACTAATTAAATAATTGCAATTTTTTTTTAAGATGAAAGACTAATCAGTTACCAACTGATAGCAGTTAATTCATGCTCTAAAATTTTCTCCTGTGGGTGAGAAACCTGTTTATTGTCCAATTCTATGAGACCAGGGAGCTGTAAAAGATGAGATGCAAAGCCATGGATTTAATTGGAACCTTACCTCCAGAGGTAGCTCCCGAATATCTCTTTATGTAGGAGACATTTAGGACAACAAATCTGTTTAGAAACATAAGGTACTCATCTTCAAACAACATTAACATGACAAGGACATAGCTATACTAATAATAGAGGGATATGCAAATTGGCTGGGATGCTGTCACATAACTACCAATCAGGATGGGCATGGGGCTTCGGTGGAGAGCGCTCAGCATGCCTCCGCTGGGGGTCTGAAGGGTGCAGAGAAGAAGGGAGAGCAGACAGGCAGTTAGGGGGCTCAGGCCAGGAGGGGAGAGCAGTTAGGGGGATCAGGCTGGCAGAGGAGAGCACTTAGGGCCATCGGGCTAGCAGCAGAGCACTTAGGGGCATCAGGCAGGCAGGCAGGTGAGTGGTTAGGAGCCAGTGGTTCCGGATTGTGAGAGGGATCCTGGAATTTGAGAGGGTTCAGGCCTGACTGAGTCCCCCTCCCCCCATGCATGAATTTATGAATTTCATGCATCAGGCCTGTTTATGTTTAAATTCCTAAGCAACTATATGGCCATTTGATTGTCTGGTAGCTATGACACACACTGACCACCAGGGACACTGACAACCAGGGGTCAGATGCTCACCCAGGAGCTGCTGAGCTGAGGTGACTTGGCAGCTCCACCCAGAACCAGAGAGGAGGGAGCCTGATTCCCAGTTGCATTACCCAAGAACCACCCTCTAGCAATCTGGGACTCTTGGGGTAAGGTGACCAGATGTCCCGTTTCTGGCGGGACAGTCCCGATTTTTAACAATTTGTCCCGCATCCCACGGTGTTTTAAAAAAGTCCCGATTACCTTTGGGGGATGTCATAGATTTGGTTCGGCCCGATCCCTGCAGGCCAGGTCTAGGGACCCAATTCCTGCTGTTTATTTTTTTGTTTTGTTTTGTTTTTTTGTTTTGTTTTTTGTTTTTTAAAGGCCACTTGGGGAAGCAAAGGAGTTACTGATGGGTTAATTTACCAAAACTTCTTGCTTTCACCCCAATCTCCAAAGCCACCTTTTAGAAGTGCCATTAGCATGAAATGTACAAAAATATCCAACATATTAAAAAATGTGCTATGGCCTGTAACTACTAGCCCCAATTTTTTCCTATTATAATTGAAAGAAAAAAGTCATAAATGACAGTGAATATAGTCTGACTCTGTGTTGAACTCATTTTTAAAGAATTGCAAGTGAAGTTTGAAGCATCCACAGAATATAATTATGCTTCCACTGCTTAATGTATGGACTCAAATTTTGACTTAATTATTCTGCAACTAAATTTATATGTCATTTATACAGTAAATCTTGGCAATTGCTCTCATAACTATCACCGGAAATATAATTAACTTGGGTTAGTAAGTTTTTACAGTGAGAACTAAATGCAGTATAATACCAAGGCATTATTTAAAAGGCAAAGGCTAAGTACATCTTCTTCCTAAACTTTGTTTGTAATTTCTTTTCCCAGAAGGCTAAATGCTGAGCTTGTTTTCTTTTCCCAGGTCCACATTTTTATCTGCTAATTGGAAGCTTTTCTCTTCCTTTCTTTTTAAGGACAAGAGTTTTACTCTTTGTATTACATCTTTTACTAAGAATCCAGTTTATTTTAGAAAGAAGATTCTTTGTGTTAAAGCTGTTTGTGGTTATATTTTCAAAGCTAAGCTTTCTTTGTTTTATTGTAGTTGAATATTGAATTGCTTTTTTTTTTTTTGTAATTTGCAACAAAGTCTTCCTTTGAGGAACATTTTAATGAACCTAGAATCTTTGTTTTTATGATCTGTTAAGAAGTGACAATGCCCTGAATTACTTTTATTATAAAAAAATATAAATGATAGTTTAAAAAGAAGAAACAAAAGAAAGATTATCAGGCACTGTGTCAGCTCTCTGTTGTAAGCTTATTGATTAATATATATATATATATATATATATATATATATATATATATATATATAATTGCACTCTTACTGTTTTGAAATTCAGTCAGATCATGATATCACATCAAGATTATATAATTTTTTTTTTCATTTTAAGTTAATGTTCCTGTATATTGTTCCCTTGGTGAATGATATTTCTCCTTTTATAAATGAGAATAATGGAAGATATTTTTAAATGTTTGGAGTTTTATTTTCATGTTTGTTTCATCCATCCTTATAGTCTTAGGATTATACTAACATAGAATTCTTATATTTATTTCAATTTAATTATTATTTATTTGTCTTGCCATGCTTGCTGCTAGATGCCTTCATATAAATATACATGAAGATGAATAAAATGGAAATCATATACACCAAAAACATTTCCAAGTAGATTATAGTTCAAAATATGAAATGTAATGCAATAAAGTTTCTAGCAAATAACAGGCAAATATATTTATGGTTCTGGAATATATAGATATTTGTTAATATACAAAGGATTTTGGGTGGGGACAATGGGGGAGAAGGACACATATGTAATACCTTAATAAATAAAGAAAAAAAATATATATACAAAGAGTTTCAATAAGTCAATCAAAAAAGACAAGTAACTTATAAAAAGAAATATCCAAATAGTCAATAAACATATAAAAATGCTTTCAACATCACTTAACATAGAAGAAATAAAAATCTAAACCATAATTAGATATCATTATACACCAAATAAAATAGCTAAGTTGAAAAATTTGACAGTACTAGGTGGCTCAGCACAGATGAGGCACCTGAAATTCTCATACATGGCTAATGTGACTGACATAAGTTAACAGAAATCACTTGTATCGGGCCATATAGTAATGCAATGATGAGACAGATGAAGCTCCTGTTCTCATACTTCTGATAATCTCATAGAGGAAGAATGCAAAATGTATTTTCAGTACAATGAAGTTAGGACTATGCTATGAATTCCAGTCTTCTCCCCTTATTACCTATGTGACTTTGATACATTACTTAAAATCCCTAATCTTTGATCTCCTTTTTTTATAAAATGGTATTGTGATGGTTAATTTCATGTGTCAACTTGGCTGGGCCATGGAGCTCAGATATATGATCATTTTTATGGATGTTCTGTGATGATGTTTCTGGGTAAGATTAACATTTAAATTGGTGGACTTTGAATAAAGCAAATGCCTTCTATAATGTGAGTAGGGCTCTTCCAATCATGTGAAGGCCTTATTATAACAAAAGATTGACCACTCTTGAGCAAGACGGAATTCTGCAGCAGATGATCTTTGGGCTTCAACTGCAATTTTTGCTCTTCCAGGATCTCTAATCTGACTGCTTTGGGACTTGAATTGTTCCTCTTTCCTAAGTCACTAAGCTACTGACTTCTTCCATCAGATTTTGGACTCTCCATTCCTTCACAGTTGTGTGAGCTGATTTCTTGAAAGAACTATCTCTATAATGATCTCTATCTCTATCTCTATCTCTATCTCTATCTCTATACCTATCTTTATCGATATCATCTATATCTATAAAATCTTTCTATCTATCTATCTATATCTAAATTTATATCTATATCATTTTTTAGAGTTCTCAATATGCTATTGGTTCTATTTCTCCAGAGAACCCTGACTAATGCAAAGGTATCAGCACTAGCTTATATAGAATATATGGGAATTAAACAAGCATATGTGAAAAGCTCTGTGACTACTGTCTCCAGGTAAACTCTAAAGCAATTCCATTTCCTTTCTTCTCAAATACCAAGAAATATATAAATATATATATCATGGTGCATAACAGTCTGAAAGATGTTTGTAGAGCAAAGTTAAGTTCAACTTTTACTGAATATTGACTACACATCTTCATAGGTAAGATGTTAACTTTTTATTAGAATGGGAATGTGACATGTTTCTTGGGAACTAGGGTTGACAAGGGCCAACTGCCAGCCTTTACTTTTTTCCTTTATTCTTTTTCAGGCTGATGGATAGCCTTCTCTCTTTCTACTTGTATCTCCAAGAAAAATTACCTTTTATAAATTTGTAGCAACTGAAATGTGGCAAAACCACTGAGTTTACAAATACTTTCCTGAAATAGGTGATATAAAAAGCCATCTTCTCAGATGTGAAGGTATTATTTCCGCACAGATTTTAAAGTACTCAAGAAATGAAATGAAATGTAGTTAACACTGATTTTCACACAAATGAGTCAAAACTATGACTTATCAATTGGATGGTTTTATAAACATTTTGTACAGGTAAACCTTGGAGGTATTGTGGGTTTGGATCAACCCACAGACCACTGTAATGAAGCAAATATAATACATCAAGTTAGACGATTCTTTTACTTACCCAGTGCATATAAAAGTTATGTTTATACTATACTGTAATCTATTAGGTGTGCAATAGCATTATGTCTAATTAAACAATATCCTTATCTTTACGAAAACATTCTTTATTGTTGAAAATATGTTAACCATCATCTAAGACTTCCAGAACTCATAATCTTGTTGTTGGTAGAGTGCCCTGCCTCAATACTGATGGTTGCTGAAGGTTAGGGTGAAAACCGGTCAATTTTGTAACATAAGACAACAACAAAGTGTACCTCATTGACTGATTCTTCCTTTCATGAATTATTTTTTCTCTAATATGAAATGCAGTTTGGTAGCATTTTCAAAATTGGAGTCAATCCTCTCAAACCCTGTCATGGCTTTACCAATTAAGTTTATGTAATATTCTAAATTCTTTGTTGTCATTTCAACAATCTTCACATCATATTCACTGGGAGTTGATTTCATCTCCAGAAACCATTTTCTTTGCCTACCCATAAGAAACAACTCTTCACATGTTAAAGTTTTATCATGAGATTGCAGCAATTTAGTCTCAGCACCATTTTTCTTTTTCTTTTTCTTTAAAAATATATTTTATTGATTTTTTACAGAGAGGAAGGGAGAGAGATAGAGAGCTAGAAACGTCGATGAGAGAGAAACATCAACCAGCTGCCTCTTGCACACCCCCTACCGGGGATGTGCCCGCAACCAACATACATGCCCTTGAATGGAATCGAACCTGGGACCTTTCAGTCCGTAGACTGACGCTCTACCACTGAGCCAAACTGGTTTTGGCTCAGCTCCATTTTTCAATTTGAGTTCTCTTCTATTTCTAATACTGATGTCTTGAACCCCTCAAAGTCATCCTGAGGGTTGAAATCAACTTCTTCACTTCTACTAATGCTGATATTCTGAAGTCTTCCAATGAATCTTGAATGTTGTAAATTGGTGAATCCTCTCCAGAAGGCTTTCAATTTCCTTTGCCTAAAACCATTGGAGGAATAAATATCTTTGGCAGCTACAGACTTATAAACTGTATTTCTTAAATAATAACAATCAAATGTATAACTTACTCCTTTGTCCATGAGCTGCAGAAGGGATGTTGTTTTGGGTGGCCAGGTGCATTGTAAATGAGCAATAATATTTGGAAAGGAATCTTTTTTTTCAGGTCTCAATAGAGGGTTTAAAATATTCAGTAAACCATGTTGTAAAAAGAAGTTCTGTCATGCAGGTTTTGTTGTTCCATTTATGTAGCACAGGCAAATTAGACTGAGCATAATTCTTACCTAATAACCCTAGGATTTTCAGATGGTAAATGAGCATTGGTTTCAATTGAAAGTCACTAGTTGCATTAGCCCCTACCAAGAGTCAGCTTTGAAACCAAACATGACTTCTCTCTAGCTATAAAATTACTAGATGGCATCTTCTTTTAATAGAAGGCTGTTCCATCTACATTGAAAACCTGTTGTTTAGCCTAGCCACCTTCATCATTTATCTTAGCTAGATGGTTGTGGGGTTTTTTTTTGTGTGTGTGTGTTTTTTTTTTTTTTTTTTTTTTTGGATAACATGCTGCAGCTTCTACATCAGCACTTGCTGCTTACCCTTGCACTTTTATGTTACAGAGATGGCATCTCTCCTTAAACCTCATGAACCAACCTCTGCTAGCCTCAGATCTTCCTTCTGCATCGCCTTCACCTCTCTTAGCTTTCATGGAATTGAAGGGAGGTCGGGCCTGTTCTGGACTAAGCTCTTATTTAAAGGTACATTGTGGCTGGCTTAAATGGCACCCAGATCACTAACATTTTCTCCATATTAGGAATAAGGCTGCTTTGCTTTCTAATCATTAGTGTATTCACTGGAATGGAGCTTGTAATTTCCTTCAGGAGCTTTTCCTTTGCATTCACAGCTTGGTTAACTATTTGGTGCAAGAGACCGAGCTTCTGGTCTGTCTCAGCTTTTGTTATGCCTTCCTCATTGAGCTTAATTTATTTTAGCTTTTGATTGATAGTGAGCAATGTATGGCTCTTTTTTTCCACTTGAACACATAGAGGCCCTTGTAGGCTTATTAACTGGCCTAATTTCAGCATTATGATGTCTCCAGGAACAGGAAGGCCCATGGAAAGGGAGAGAAATGGGGGGTGATATAAGCAGTGGAGCAGTCAGAACACACACATTTATTTGTTAAGCTGACCATATTATATGGGTATGGTTCATGGTGTCCCCAAACCATCACCATAGTAACATCAGGATTACTGGTAATACAATAGATCACCATGACAAATATAACAATAACAAAAATTTTGAATTTTTGTGAGAATGACCAAAATGTGACATGGAGACATGAAGTGACAAAAGCTGTTCGAAAAATGGCTCTGATAGATTACTATCGATAGATACAGAGGTGCACAAACCTTCAATTTGTAAAAAGAAATGCAATATATGAAATGCAGCAAAGTCGAAGAACAATAAAATGAAGTATGTCTGCATTGTATTTCTATTTTAGGGCCATTTTAGCTCTCCATTAGCATCCCTCACACAGCTTTGAAAGTGGCCACGTGAACTGTAGCTCCCTCTTTATTAGAGACTTCAGTTTTTTGCCTGGACACAGAATTGCATTCTGTCGACTATTTTTTGAAACAAAATTCAAAAGAGAGAAATATCATCATTCGTAATACACTTGTTTTATGACGTATTTATGTTTCCCCTCTTATTTTCAGAGAAGAACTGGCTGTGGAAAATAAAAAGACAGATTTGCCAGATTTGTGAAATAAATCAAAAGAAAATTTTTTTTTTTCTTTTTCTTTTGAGTGCTGACCTTCCTTATTGGCTCTTTTGGGTGTGTGAACAGTGAAGTTGTGAAAACCAAGTCATTTATTCAAACCTATACTCTTTGAATCAGGTGTATGTGAGGGAGCAGGCTTTGAGCTCTTGGGTGTTCAGAAATGTATTTTGCATTTACTGTTTATTGTAGCTTGATTTGGTTTAACATTCTAAATTAATTTCCTTTAGACACTTAAAGGCAGTATCTGTTCTGTTGGTGAGAAAACAGATGTTAATCTACTTCTTCCTCTGGTATAAATAGAAGCTCTCTTCTAACTTGGGAACATTTTAAGGATATTTTCTTCTATGGTGTTCTGTAAGTTTACCAATGTTCTGTAATGTATGGGTCTGTTTTCACTTATTCCACTCAGGCCCTTTCAACATGTAAACCTGTCTCTTCAACTCTAGAAAATGGTCTTTTTTTAGTTTTTTAATTATTTATTTCTCTTTTATTTCTTTAATTCTCTATTCTTGAAATTTTATTGAATAAGACATTCATCTTCTGTATCCCTTGCTTTTTTTGTCATGCTATTCTCTTTATCTCATGTCTTCATGTTCTGATATTTTTCTTTCCTATCTATTATTGACAATAAGATCTCTACCTCTATTTGGCCCATTTTCAAATCAACCTGTTTCATGATGTAATATCTTTTCAGATCTTTCTTGGAATGCAAACTGAAACTATCCAACCCCTTTCTTTTCTAATGAGGCAAGTCCTTCAGTTTGTTTATTTTTGAAAGAAGTTTGTCCTTTTATGTTAATGCTGCTTTTTTAAAAAAAATAACAAGTTTGTGGTGATATTGATAAATGGCTCAATTTTTAAAAATGTATATTAAAATATTTTTCTTGGGGTGGTATTTTTAGCATGGCAATGTAAACAATTAATGAATATTCTCCACACACACACACACACACACACACACACACACACATACACACACACACTCCACACACACAATGAGTATAAAACTGAACAAAATTGTGAAAAAAAACAACATTGCAGTGCTTTGTGAATCAATTTAGGCAAACAACAAATTTGGAAGTATTTCTTGGTGAAAAGCTATTAGAATTTAGAGTAAGAAGTGTGGCAATCTACAGTCTTGTAGCTTCAGGCGTCTCTTATTTCTCTCCTTCACAATTTAGTTTGCAGAGTGGTTTTATCAGGATGGGCTGGGCTGTAAAAACAAAAAATCTTGCCATTGGGGCTATATTTTATTTGAAACAGAGAATGAAAACCCATGCCTGTTGTCATTATTGGAAAAAATAGCAGATTTGTTATAAAACAGAAAACACACAGCTCTGTTAGCCTGAGGTTGCAGACTTTCTTAGGTGTCTGGATTAACCACAAATTTAACAGAGACTCAGGAGCTGAGAGAGCCACAGAGGACTAGACAAGTTCTCCAAATAGCCCCAGCTAATGGAAAATTAGCATGCAATGTGCAGGGGAGGCCTGAAGACTTACTACCCTGTTTCCCCGAAAATAAGACAATGTCTTATGTTAATTTTTGCTCCCAAAGATGCACTAGGTCTTATTTTCAGGGGATGACTTATTTTTCCATGAAGAAGAATACTGTACACATTTATTGCTAAATGAAAATAAAGGAAATTTATTATCTGTATATGGTACTGTAGTACAGTAGTTGTCAACACAAACCAGACAAACTGTGAATCCTACAGTATCAAGAATTTACTCATTTATTCAATGACAATCATGCCATCATCTTCTAGAACACCATCATAACAATCCAATTCCTGAATTTCCTGGTGTATTTCTTGTGACTCCATTTCTTTCAGAATCAGTAGACCAAATCTCTCATGTTTACTCTGGGGGGGGGGGGGGGGGGGGGGGAGGCTTATTTTCGGGGGATGCCTTATATTTCACTCAGAAAGAAACCTGAAGTAGGTCTTATTTTTGGAGGATGTCTTATTTTTGGGGAAACATGGTAGTATATAACCTTGGTTCTAGACCTATTGTAAAGCCATTCCAATCTGTTGGAGAATACATAGACACATAGAGCAGTGAAACACAGCAAGGAGGCCAGAGACAGATCATCAATTGACTTTCAACAAAGGTGCAAAGAAATTTCAATGGAGAAATGATTTTTCCAACAAATACTCTATATTAATTGGATATCCATATACAAAAATATGAACCTCTGTCAGTAAATCACACCCTACTAAAATTAACTAAAAATGCTATATAAATTTAAATATAAGGGCTACTACTATAAAATGTCTAGAATAAAACAAAAGAAGAAACATTTCTGACTTTGACCTAGGCAAAAATTCTTTGATAGAACACCCATCAAATAGAATTTGATAAATTTAAATTCATCACCTAAATTAAAACCTTTCCTTTTAAAAAAATACTAAGGAAATTAAAAATAAGAGACAGATGGGGAGAAATATTTGAACATTGTATAGCTGAAAAATAATTTGTATTTGGAATATATGAAGAACTTACACTCATTAATAGGAAGACAAACAATCAATTAAAAATTGGGCAAAGTATTTCAATAGATACTTCACCAAAGATGATATAAAGATATAACAGTTCTTGGTATACACATAAAAAGATGCCCAACTCATTATACTTTAGGGAAATGCAAATTAAAAGTAGTATGTTATTCACATATATACCCTCTAAAATGGGTATAATGGTGTTTTTCAAAAGACTAAAGATTAATAAACTTTTGATAGGTATTTGGAAAAATTGGGACCTTCATGCATTGCTGCTAGGAAACAAATTGATATAACCACTTTAAATATGGTTTGTCAGTTTCTTTAAAAGTTAAGCATATACAGTTGACCATTGAACAATATGGGTCTTAGGGACATCAATGCCTGGTATGGTAAAAAAAATCTGCATGTAACTCCCTCTGGCCAGTGTAGCTCAGTTGGTTAGACACTGTCCTGTGCACCAAAAGTTTGCCAACTTGATTCCTGTTCAGGGAACATGCCTGGGTTTTGGGCTCAATTCCATGTGAGGCAAGTCAATCCACCATCAATGTTTTTCTCTCTCTCCCTCTCCCTTCCTCTACTTAAAAAAATAAATAAAAATATTTAAAAAATATGTATGTAACTTAAATTGGCCATACACATACATGACTTCTCAACTGCAGGTAGAAAATATGGTTTACTACAACACCTAACACTTTCACTGCTAGGAATTTATCCAGAACAAATGAAAACATATATTCTCACAAAGGCTGCTATGCAAATATTCCAGCATTATTAATAATAATAGGTTTAAACTAGAAACAATCTAAATGCCCATCAATATGTAAATAAAATGGAATGTATTTATACAATAAAATTCTATTTTTCAATAAAAAATTAACTACTGTATGTTATAGTGCAAATATAAATTTTAATAAGAATTTTATATTAAATGAATTAAGCCAATATGAATGATCATATAGTAAATAATTTAATACATATAAAAATCTGGAAAATTAAATCTATATGGACAGTAAGCGCAATCAGTGATTTCCTAAAACTGGAGGAAGGAATGAGGATTGACTGGACAGGCACAGGGAAATTTGGGGAGATTATGAAAATATTTTAAAATTAGATTTTGTTGAAGGCTGTATAACTGTATAAATTTATTTAAGATCATCCTAGACTGTGGGTCAGTTGGTTGGAACATTGTCCTGTACACCAAAAGGTTGAGTGCCCATATTGAGGTTGTGGGTTTGATCTCCAGTTGGGGTATTTGGGGTGTGTACAGGAAGCAACCCATTGAAGTTTCTCTAGTCACATTGATAATCCCCCCCCCCTTTCTCTCTCTCTTTCTCCCTCTCTCTCTCTCCCCCCTCTCTCTTCTTTTTTCTCTGTTTCCCTTCCATATATAAATTACTTCCTAACAAAGATAATATAAAAATAATACAAATTTTTCCCTGCTCTAACCTGAGACAAAAGTCATATCATTACATACAACTTTTTTGTGTCTTTACAACATTTAAGATATACTCTCAAAGCAATTTTCAAGTGTTTATAGTATAGTATTGTTCTCTATAATCACTATACTGAGCATTATCTTGCCAGAACTTAGTCACTTCTGGAAGTTGATACTTCCTTATTAACATTTCCCATTTTCCAAATCCTGGTAACCACTATTCTACTCTGTGTTTCTATGAATTTGGCTTTTTCTTGGACATTCTTATCACTATTGTGCTCTTCACTGCAGCAGTTTCAGATATTATTACATAATTCTTTATTCACAGAATATTAGCTCTTCCAAAATTAGATTTTCACAGTAATGCAGATGGTGCCTCCACTAAATCCTATACTATAGAAATTCTATAATTGTGTTCTGGAACTAGATGGTGATTATTAGCAGTGGGTTATTCATTATTTATCTATATTCCCATATTAAAGAATAGAAATGTCAATTCCTTCTAAAGAAAGACTCATTTTGATTTTGAAACAAGAAAATTTCTCTTCACAGGGTCCCTTTGATTAATTAATTTCTTACAATACACTCTCTATAGGTTGCTAACCATGCTTCTTTTACATAAATAAACCATGCATCAACGTCTCTTCACTAAAAGATATAAAATTGATTACTTTATTATTACTCTGCTTTACTGGTTTAAATTATGTTAGCCTAGTGGATTGCTGTTATCTTATTAATTATGGATTTAGTTTAAGTTGTGGAGGTAGAAAGCATTAGAAGGTTTCCTTTAATTAATTGTGTTTAGGATGAATTGCTTTTACAATGCTTGAGGTGAGCTAATGATGCAGCCTTTCATTTTTTGGAGACAAGGTCCTGACTTAGATGAGAGCCATAAACAATGTGAGCCACACCTTGTTTTAGGTGCCACTCCACACGTCCTAATCCTAACTCAATCAGGTAACTGACGGGGGGGGATTGGCCTCATTCCAAAGAAAAAAGATGAAGGAGTTTCATGAGATCTGCCTTTGAGAAAGTGTTCTACATGAAGATCTGAATTCTAGACTTCATTTTTGAGCACATGCATTGAGTTATCACCTGTGCACACCTGACTTACGCAAGTGACGAGAGCACTTATCTTTCAGTAGGGTTAGGTGAAGGAGTTGCTCAAGGACAGGCACACGCTAAGGGAGAAGGCTGCTCTTTCCTCTTTAATTATGACAGGAGAGGGGCGTTTTAACGGCTGTAATTAATGCTTTGAGTTTCTTTGAAATCCCCTTGCTCTTCCATACAGCTACGATAACATCTCAGCCGCTGTGTAAATTAATTCCAGGAGCGATGAGGGACATGGACTTTATTCACATGAAATAGCCTTTGATTTCTTCTCATGTAATAGCTGCTTATCATGGCTACCACCTTGACTTTGCCAATTGCTCTGAACTAATTTCTCACTTCTATTATCAGAGTAATGTTTTATTTAAATGAAACTTCTGCTGAAGAACTCACTTTGTTTTGGGGTTGTAAGGTAAAGAGAAAAAATATGGGAAGTGTGCATAAAATTGTTTCCACTCGCTATGGGCATTTTGTGACCTTTGAGGTTCCTCACATACTGCATGATCCTGGATTAGTTCTTGAATCAGAAACAGTAATAGAATAATAGACAACATTTGAAAAAAATCTGTATATTAGATAGTAATATGACATCAATGATAATTTCCTGAACTTGTAAATTATATTCCAGTTATGTAAGAGGTCAACATTTGAGGAATTTGGGTGAAGAGTGTAAAAAGTTTCTTTGTACAATTTGTACAATTTTTTTGTAAGACTGAAAAATGTTGAAATAAATTTTTAAAAAGTCTTTTTACTATGGAGATCTGAATTTATGCAACTGTGGAAAATGAGTCTTAACAAAGCTAAATCTAAGCCTCAGTAAACTGGGTGACAATGCAAAAAAAGGGAGAGAGACGCTACATTTTGAGGGAAAACAGGAAGTCTGTTAGAAGTGGCAAATTTTGGAACAAGGCCATTAAACTTTCTGGTGATAGTGACCTTGAGAAAGGCCTTGAAAAATACCATAGAAATTTCCAAAGTAATGATTGTGGTCATGTTTCACATGCCCTCACATGAGAGAGATATTAGAGTTTCCTCTGTATAAACTTAATCGGTTAATTAAGGCTGTTGGATAAAAGGTATAAAAGATGATTTGGGGGTTATTATATAGGAGAAATTTCTGACAATTAGACTTCTTAAAGATATGAAGTGGAGTACCTTACAGCACAGTGTTATTGTCATTATTAGAAAGTTAAACTAAACACCAGGTGAGCTTTTCCTTTTAATACTGAAGAATGAACTCCTGAATTAAGTAGAAAACAAGTAAAAACAAGCTCTAAGTTCTTTGTTATGATTAAAAAAAATGGCTGAGAGATACTGCAACTATACAATTCACTGTATTAATACTACTGCTAATACTAATATTGTGTGTGTGTGTGTGTGTGTGTGTGTGTTTCTCAGGTTCAGTGTTTTTAAAATATTTGCCCCAAGATGATGATTTATATGGACTGTATATGTGGATAATGTTAGATGCTTCACAGTACCTATTAAATGTGATTTATTTGTCTGTAGATCGGTAGTCCAAGACTGTTCCAAATATATCTACAGGGTGCAGGTTTGAAATTAATGTGCTAGAATACTTTAATGTAGTGAGCATGCTGGCTGGGTTTGCTGATGTTTGGTGCAGCCAAAGGCTCTTACATTGATGGATGGTTCTTTCTTTCTTGATCAATGCATGAATCATCCCTCCTAGGTCAACAAAGAGAGAAAACAGTGGGTGGGCCTGCCCACTGCTGGATTATGTTCAAAGCCTGGAGAGAGCTTTGCGTTTGTAGGGAAGATATAGAAATGCTTGTTTATGTGAATCCTTGGCACATTAGTCTTTTTCAAGCTCTGTCACCCATCTGGATAAAAAAGGACCAGTATTTTTTCTTTACTCATTGAAATGGCCTAGATGTGCCATCCTTAGACTTACCTTTGGTTTTTCTACAAATAACAGTTTATTTATAAACGAACCACATCATTAGGTTTTAACCATTAGATCAAAACAAACTCTTAAAACTATCTTTATTTAGTAGTAAATTACCATTTTTGTTCTAAGGGAATAAAATAATACCTAAGAACATATTGCAACATGACAATTGGTCATTCTTGTTTCCATCTCTAGATGAAGAGAACCTTCTACTCTATGTCAGAGGGACCACTGCTACTCTAAGAGCCCCTATAGGTGGATCATGAAAAGGCAGCCTAAGAGAATGAATTGCCATTACTAAAATGGAGTTTTAGATAATAGTAGGAAGATAGTGCTAGAAGTGGGGGTATTCTATAGGGATAAATCCTGACTGACTTAAGTTCAGCAAACCACCATATAGGCAACAGAATGGATAAAGAAGTATATCCATGAGAACAACAAACTGTTCTTGGGGAGTCAAAGAGGGGCTTTGGCATCAGGCAGACATGTAGGATTATTGTTTCTTTTGCTTACTGATTTTGAAATCTCAAAAAATGAGTTTTTTTCCCCCCGAGTTGTAATTTTTTAATTTGTAAAATATATGACTAATATTTATTTCAAATGGCTATTCTGAGAATTAGAGAAGATAAACTTGAGTATTTAGCACAGAGTACTGGCACAAAATAAACACCTTAAAATTTATATTAACATTTTAATTGTGGAATTATTTGTGTGGTTTTTCTTTCTTTTCTTTTTTTTCTTTTTCTGCTAGTTGATCCCAATTAGGACAAGAAGCACATCTATAGCTCTTGTTCTTGGTACTCTAAGAATCTAGCACTGTGCCTTGGACTAAATTACTAATCACAAAATATTTATGTACTTAAATATTTCAGTAATTTAAATTTCTATTCTCTTGGGAGTTTGAAGTGTGGGATTGGTCAGTGATAGGAATATCATTGAGAAGGCTGCAGGGAAGCCAGAAAGGATCCCCTAGATTTGTCTATTTGACTCTTTCCATCCATTCATTCAAAGAATCTCTTCTTCCAAGAAGGGAAGACATATCACCTGAGAAATTCAAATGTAATCTTCTTAGAACTGGAAACATTCAACTTGTTTGGGATTTACAGTTAAATCTGGAGCCTTTGCTAGAGAAGGAATCCAGGCCAGCAGTCAGAAGGCATTATAAAGGATAAAATAAAGCAGACTGGGGAAAAAATCACATCATTCTGGTTTCTCTAAGTACCATAGTATGGATTACCTGGAAGATCCTTTGAAGAAAAAGGTAGTATTCTTTCTTTACTCATTGGAACAGCCTATCTTCCTTTAACATCAGATGAAGGCAACCGTTTCTGGCACAATTGAAACTCTTATTCCTTCAAGATACAGAATTTGGCTTAATATTCCATATTAATCAGAGAAGAGATGACATTAACTTTCTCAGGTGACATGTGGTCCCTTCCTATTGATAGAAGTCTCTCAAACTTTCCATGAATGAGAGCATGCGTGTTCTGCAAACAAATGAATCCCTGGAGCTCTCAGAACATCACTTTATGCAGACCAATATGTTCAGAAAGCGGATCATTATTTTTTTGAAATTTCTGCCATCAGGTCTCTATAAATTTTTTTGCAAAGAACATTTAATTGTTAAACATTTTACTAAACTTACTTTTTTCTTTTCTCTCATTTTTCCTCATTCCTTTTTTTCCTCTTCACAATCCATTTGAGGTTTCTGAATCACTTCTGATCTTTTATTTTTTGTGTGTGTGTGTGTGTAATGAAAGACTGATTTTTTTTTTTACTTCACATTTACAGAAATGACTGATTCTGTATGAGTGCTCCAAAACCGTTCTCTGAATGTTCCCCTAAACATAGCTGACTGCTACTTAATGTTAATGGCCATACAAAATGTGTGGACTCACCAGAGCAGTTAAAAGAAATGTCTCTCTCCAGCCATAGTTGGCAGTTCACTTCTAACATGGAATATAATAAAATCTTGCCATTGGTGAACATTTTAGAAACAGGGAACAGGCAACTATTGTCTGGTGTTAACTCTACGGGTCTGTAGAGACTTAATTATCAGTGTAGCTACTTGGAAAATCACACCTTATATAAAATGCTAGTGAAACTAAATAGTGAATGTTGCAGTGGCAGAATTCATGGAGGCCATATTGTATGTACATCAGAACCCATGTGCTTTGAAGTCAGAACAACCTGGCTGAAATTCCTGGCTGTGTGACATCTATGAGCCTCAGTGTTCTCTTTTAGACAATAGAAACACATACACATACCTCAGACAATAGGGTCAATGACCACATTGAGAGGATAAATATAAACAAATCTAATACCATGTATGTTTCCTTGCCTTCTCACCAGACATAACTTGAGAAGCAAAATCTGTCTTTGAAACCTATTTCCATTATGGTTATCTGTACAGATTCTGGGAAATTACTTACTCTTTGAGTTAGTTTGTTTCTTTTTGGTGGAGCTAGGCATGCAGGTGCAGAGAGCCAAGCTAATCCTCCTCCTCAGTTCATTGGGCACTATCATCAATGATCCATGCAAATTCCCCCTAATTGTGTTTATTTATTTCATTCTTTTTTAAAAATGTTTTTATTATTTTTTTTTTAGTGAGAGAAGAAAGGAGAGGGTGAGAGAGAAAGAAACATCAACAAGAGAGAAACATCAATCATTGCCTCTGCACAGCCCTTATTGGGGATTGAGCTTGCAACCTGGGCATGTTCCCTGACTGGGAATTGAACCATGACCTCCTGGTGCAGGGAAAAATGCTCAACCCACTGAGTCACACTGGCCAGGGTATTCATTTTTTTTTTCAGGGTATTCATTTCATCCCTCTGTCCATCCTTGGTTCTAGACTACAGTACAGACCCTCCAATTTGGCTTTCCTAGACATTCTCTAGTTCACAAGAGTCTTCATATTCCCAAGAGTTTTTGGCAGTTTGTCTTTCTTTCTTTAGATCCATCTCCTTCTTACTTCAGTAGTTTCCCCAGGGTTAATTTTGAGGGCAATCAACAGTTGTTGTCAGTTTGTGTTCATTCATGACAGTAACATATTAGTTTCACTATCTGAATGCCATCTTTATTTATACCATTGTCTTGAGAATGAAATGAAGATGCTGGCCCATAGTAGGTATACATCCTATAGACTTTTATAACATGTAACATGTCAATGAGGGCCTGATATTTCAGTGTCCACCACTGGAAGAGAGCCACATGGCGGGGGCCCATCCCTCTGAAGCAGTAGTTCCAAACCTTGGCCACTTATTAGAATCACCAAGGAACTTGTGAAAGAACAAGTGCCCAGGCCACACCCTTCTCTGGTTACATTGGAATCTCTCAGGGAGGAACTGGAGCATTTGCATTTTTTTAAAAGTTTCCCAAATGATTCCAATGTGCAGTAAAGATTAAGAATCTCTGAATTAGTTCTCTGACTTGGAAATTTCCCCTTTTCTTTATAGCCCAGTAACTCTGGATGGTCATTGAGAAGAATGAAATTTCTAGGCAAGATATTCTGCTTCTAAATGAAGTCACCAAGCTTAATGTTTTATGTGCATCCACTCACACACAAACTTATTGTACTGTAATAAATCAAGTATTTTAACTGCTCAGGGGTGGGATAGAGTTGAGGTGGAAAAGGGCGAAAATCTGATTAATCTGGACTGCAAATAAACTTTTCTGTTTTAAAGGACATATTCCCTCTGAGTGAAAAATTCCTAAAATTAGTGAGCTTAGCCCTCTGGAAAAGGATTTTCTGACTTAAATTTAATAGTTAGGCTATAGTAATATTCCCCAAGGTGATTACATCATTCATTATTATAAAGTTTGTCTCTGAAGTCATGGGTCAGCAGGGGATATGACCTGGTGAAACGTATGCTTCTGTGTTATATGACTCATCAGTCTTTCTTCTGGCTCTATGTAATTTGAAACAAGCCAGAATGGGAACATCTTATCTTGAGTTATTATAAACTCCGGTGTTTTAAAGTTGCCTGCCAATTCTGAGTAATATCTGTGTGTTCTTTCCATGGAGGGAGGTATGGGGTTGGGGAGAGAAAGACTTGGCACAGGGGGACCATCTTCGGGAACAGACAGAGCACAGATGGCCCTGACAGTTGGGGGTGAGGAATTGCAAGCCATGGAGGAGATTGCCACTGAAGACAGATTATGAACTTGCCTTAGAAAATGTCGTCTGAGTGAGAGTTGATGGGAGTTTACAGCCTCGCTGATTGAAAAGAGAAAGAAAGAAACACACAGAACTTTGCATCCAGCTTCTCAAGGCAAAGTTTTGAATCTATTTAAACGACCATAGGCAAACTAATTGAGAGTGGGGTTCAACATTTCCTACTGTGATTCTTATGTTTTCTTTCAGTTTTAATGATGCCATGAGATTGCTACTCTCTGTAACACCTAGCCAGCAGCTAAGAGCTGATCACCAGCCCTAGAATGTTGAAGAGAACACAGAAGGATAAAAGTGATCCTTATGGCTGCCCCAGGGAAAATTTCTGATGAAAGTTAAGCATGTTTGCAATATCCTTCTCCTTAAAACATTGATATTAAAACCACAGTAACCCATCTGCCAGTGTTATTCAGTTTGGAATAAACCTTTCCTTAGTCCCAATCAAATTTATCTCTCCTTGTCCTTCCCTGATTCTACTCTCCTAAGTGACAGTTAATTTGACAAATGACTCCTTAGTAATAGGTGGTTAGTGCATTCATTAAAAAGTAATAACAAGCGTTTATTGAATGCTTTCTATATGTCAGAAAATGTATTAAAAGTGCTCACATATATTATCTCCAACCAAGTTAACATTTTCATTTTGAAAGGTGTCTAATGATTTAACCCGAGAGAATGGCCAAAATGGCAGACCTCTGGGCTCCTAGCAGGGGGGAAATGGTGCATTTATTGGCTAGAAAACATGGTAGAAGTTCTCAAATCACATCTGGGGGTCTATCGTATACTTTATCTGTGTCTAGATATTTATTGGAAAGCACATAAAATATGAGTCAGAATCCTAGATTAGTATCTTTTACAGACTTTGGTCTTTAGCCATCACTAAAATTGTCTGAGCTTTAGTTTCTTCCTTAGTGAAAGCAATATAATTTGTAAAATCTTTGTGAATGGTGGTGCAGATTAGATCTCACTATATATGAAATGATCCAAACATATCTGAGTTATGCTAGTGTTTTATACTAATGAGGCTTCTGTCAGGTTTTAGAATCAGACTCCTCAAGGCCAGTTTTGGGATTTTCACAGATATCTTTTCAGTATAATAATTTAGAAATCTACATTTAAAGTTTTTTATCCTTACCCAAGGATGTGTGTGTGTGTGTGTGTGTTAAATTAATTTGAGAGAGAGAGAGAGAGAGCGATGTGAGAGAGAACTATTGATCAGTTGCCTCCCACATGTACTCTGATGGCATCAAACCTAAAACCTTTTGGTACAAAGGATGACATTCCAATTAATTAAGCCACCTGGCCAGGGCTAATTTGAAAGGTTTTAAGCTATTAAGAAATTCAGCCTAATTTAAGATTACCATAAAAATATATTTGTCATGCTTATTGTAGATTACAGATTAGTTGAATGGATAAATAACACCTTGAGGGGGTATTTTTAGTTTCTTAACTTCTTGCTCAGTATATATGTGTTTCTAGACTATGTGGGTTTCTGATAAATCTTAGTATATTAGATATATGAGCTTAATAATTTCCACTTAAGCTTAAAACCATATCAGCTAGTAGCTGTTAGATTATAAAGTTGCGATTACATAGGCACTTTTAAAATATTTTGGAAAAGTTGTTAATTTTTTTTATTAATGCCAGAACATACACATTTATTTTGGGTTGGCAAAAAAATAGGAAGCAATAGTTTGGGAAATTTGATTCATTTGGCAAAGAAATACAAATGGAATAAGATTTTTTCTCTTCAATTTCAAGACACATTGTTCATTTGGTTTGGAAATTTTCCTCATTAATCTGAAGGGCTTATATTAAAGTAAAAAAAATGATGCTCTGGGTTTTTTTTATGGTCACATATGTAATAAGAGAAGTAGTTGATATTTCCCACTAGTTTGTCAGTAATGATAATATTTTGAGTTTTCATGGAAAATAGGGACAGTTAAAATCTGCATAAGCCTCAAGCAGAAGTAGTTCACAATGTCAATATTAGATGATGCTATATTCTTTCTTATGGTGTCACATTTGTGAATCTGTTTTTTTTTAATTGCAGTGGTAAAATGCAAAAAATTAATGTGGTGCAAGCAAAGAGGGTAATGGCATCTGACCTACAAGTTCTATTTTTAACAGGCATATATATCTCATTAGTAAATATGACTAAAATAAGATATGTTTCTTTCAATTTGTGTGTATTATTTTTCAAATTGCTTTTAACCTATTATTACATAAATAGTTAATCAGTTAGAAGGACCCAATTGCTTAATGAATGAAACTCAATTATTTCTTTCTTTTTAGTGAGTGCTATTAAAAAAAGAAAAAACAACAACAACAGAACTCTAGCCAGGCACAATGGATGCTATGAACCAAGAAAGTTTGGAAACCTCTGTTATATTGCATGAAATTTGTATTCTTTTCAATACCTAGAGTGCCTATACTTTTCTATTTGAAACTAGAGGCCCAGTGCAGGAATTTGTGCTTGGGTGGGGTCTGACCAGCCTGATCTCAATTGGCGGATTGGGGCTGGGCCTGTTTGGAGGAGCAGATGGCAGGAGGTTGGCTGGTTGGGTCAATCTGCCCTGATTGGAGCCTGATCAGGGCCAGGATGGCTGGGGAGAAGGGTCATGGGTGATGGGCAAGTTGGCCCTGCCTTTGATTGGGGTTGGGGGACTAATCAGGGCCAGCAGCCTGGGGGAGGAGCCATGGGTGGTTGGCCAGTTGGTCCTGCCCCTGATCGGAGTAGGGGGGGCTGAATGATGTGGGCTGGGAGGGGCCACCGGCCTATTGGGAGTGGTGAGGCCCATCTAGGGCAGGGCTGGCCTGGGGGAGGAATTGAAGGAATTTGGTCAGCTATCCTGCCCCCTATTGGAGTGGGGGAGGTGATTAGGGGCAGGCCTGGTTGGTGGAGTTGGGGGGAGTGGCCACAGGAAGTTGGCCAGCCTGCCTCACCCCCCAATAGGGCAGGTTCTCTGGTCACAGTGGGCATCATAGTGACTGGTCATTCTGGTCATTATGGCATTCTGGTCTCTGGTTTTATATATATATAATATGTGCCCATAGTATAGTACTGAGTTTTCTAAACAAACTTTTATTTCTGTTTGACACAAATAAAACATATGAAATACTTCAAAATGAAAAATCATCAAGCACCAGACCCCCACATATGAATCTGTGATAGGTACACTAGTTGTTAAATGTAACTACATGAGACAGTTTTGCCTCCTTTAGTTTCCCCCAAAAATAGTTCATTCTTCAATTACCTTCTCAGGCAACTTAGCTTAAAAATAAAGAAGGTTCCATATATTCAGACTCTCCAATGTCTGGTAAGTAATAATAAAGATATTTGGCCGAAACCTGTGTGGCTCGGTGGATAGAGCATCAGACTGTGGATTGAAATATCCCGGGTTCGATTCCAGTCAAGGGCATGTACCTTGTTGCGGGCACATCCCCAGTAGGGGGTGTGCAAGAGGCAGCTGATTGATGATTCTCTCTCATCAATGTTTCTAACTCTCTATCCCTCTCTCTTCTTCTCATTAAAAAAATCAATAATATATATATTTTAAAAGATATTTGACCTAATATCAGACTCAGGCCATAAAGATGACATCAATGAAGGTGAAGGTAGCTTTTATCTGAACATAGTCGGTCAGGGTTCTTTCGTATGGGCCACCCAATCAGGTTACTTCAGGTTTGTTCTGAGAGAATCCCTGAGAAGCCTGGCTCACAGTGTCGAGTTATTAATTAATTGCCTTTTACCATCAGATGCCAGATAAATCACACACACAAAATACCCATATAGACTGTATTTGAGGAGCAAAGTGATATAGGAGCACCAAGCAATTTCTTACATTTGGCAGAAATCATTTCTAGAAGGATATGTGCATGTACAATGAATTCAATATACAAGGGCATAGGGGTTTCTTATTCTCTGAGATGGGAATATTTCCTCGTCTTAAGCATTTGCTGTAAAGGGCAGTCAGGAGCAGGTTATCATGGGACACCAGACTGCATAGCCAAGATGAGTGAACATTATTATGGACCACAGGCAGAAGAATGCAGGGAGGGTCTAGAAAGAATGCAAATAACACAGAAATCACACTTTGCAGATTTTACAGTATTGCCTCAGGCCAGCCCTGGAGCTACCTGACAGTCTGATTATTGTTTAAAATATGAATTCCTCCTTTTATAAGAATGTGAACCTTAAAATATATACTTACATTTATGCAATGATTTCTATGGGCAGATAGGGCACATGAGAGTTTTCTCACATAACTTTTTTGTGGTCACTCAACATTAATGAATTTATAGAAATTTAATATTGCTGTTACTGTTTAAAAAGCTGTTGTGCATATGCCATTTTGTTTTTAATTAACTGAAATTCTGATCAATAAAAGGCGGGGAAGAGAAAGAGTAGTGGTTGCATCCTCAGGAAAATGATTTGAGTGGTAAATGCGATATTTGACTATTGTTGCATCAGTTAACTTCAAAGATGGAAGTGATGATGTGTACAGTTGATTCTTTTTTAATAGGCTAATAAGAACCTACATTTAAGTATAACAGCCAATCAAAATAGGTTTATTGTTGTTATGAAAAATTATCTAAAACTTGGAAACAAAGAAAAAAAGTGATTCCATGTCCTTACAATGTTATAATGGGATGGTTTTACCAGGCTTATACAATTTTTTAAAATTATTTTTTATTTTTATATATTTTAAAAATATTTTATTGATATTTTTTACAGAGAGGAAGTGAGAGAGCTAGAGAGCTAGAAACATCGATGAGAGAGAAACATTGGTCAGCCGCCTCCTGCACAACCCCTACTGGGGATGTGCCCACAACCAAAGTACATGCGCTTGACCAAAATCAAATCTGGGACCCTTCAGTCCACAAGCTGAGGCTCTATCCACTGTGCCAAACCACTTTTAGCTGCAATTTTTATTTAATTATCTAGGAGAAAGAAAATTTGTTTGAATTTGCTATTTATTATTTGATAAGAGTCTAGAACTAACAAGATTCATATTAACTTGAGGATGTTATACAATAAAAGAGTATGTCAAAGGTTACAGTTTTATTGCTGCACAAAGCATTAATCAATTTTACATCTATCACCAAATTAATTTCAGTATTTCTTTGACTGATTCACTACATGCATAACCATTCCTAGGATGCTTTGAACTACCTTTATCATATTACTGGTTCTCTCTTTCATTACTGAGCTGAAGAAAACATGAAACACATGGTTATTCTATGTTTGCATGAGAGTTGTTTTTATTTTTTTGAAAATTATACTAAGATAGCATTTGGATGGATAATCTTTGCAACATTCTCTGGCCCACCTCTTTAAATCAATCAGATCTCACACTGTTAACAGTTCAGAGAAGCTTAAGATATAATTTGGACAAGGAAGAAGTAGTCATTAGAAAAACTGCCTATGCAATTCAAGTTATTCATGTGTGTTCACCATATGTTTTCTGGCCAGAAACGATGCCTTTTAACTGCAAGATATGTTGTATCTCAAGAGCAGACATCACATTATCTTGGCAACTAAATGAAGCATATCTGGGAGATGAAAATGGTAGGGTATAAAACTAATAATTGCCGAGGGCCTACAACATGCTATGCAGTTGTTATTCATGCTCAAATTTGGTTTTTAAAATAGCCCTACAGGGTAAGATTATTGTCCTTGCTGTATAGATGGGAAAATAAAATGCAAATAAGTGAATTTACTTGGCCAAACTACATTACATGGGTGAAACCCAGGTTGCCTAACTCCAATGTAATGTTCTTTCTCCTGTTGTGGAACTACATCTGAAATTGTTTCCAAACATTGAATAGAAATTATTAGATCAAGAAGAATACTCAATAATTAACCAAAATCATCACTGTTTTTTCTTAGATAGTGATTGAACTTTTTGGTCAAGTATTTTGAATGACATTCTCAGTACTGGGTCACCAATAACTCTGAGTTGATAATACATAGAGCTAGATTAAGTAGAAAAAATGAAGCAAATAAAAGAAAATATTTGTAGGATCATTTTAAGATAAAAACTTCTTTTAAATTCTTTTTCCTTTTATAGGAGATGTTAGCTGTCTAATATCAAATACCCTCCTCCAGACTTCTAATTTGGAGAACCCCTATTTTTAATTGAAGTGGTATTAATGCTGTGTCCCATCATGGAATTTGAAGGCGAAAATCCTCATCTTTTTCTGCCTCAGTGTACCCATGGTTGGGCACTTGTTGATTTTGGCTAAGTCAATAAATCATTCCTTTCTGAGATTCTAAAACTTCAGTGAGTGATGCAATTATATGGTGGCACTAAGAGGTCAGCCATTTCAGGGACCAAGGAGGTGCATGGATGAAACTATTTCTGCAGAATGATGCTTTTGCTGTGCTTAATACTTGGCTAATAGTAATTCTCATAATGTGGCTCAGACAATTAACACTCTCATGGTGTTCATTCTTCTCTTATATATTTTGGTAAAGTTTAATCTGGGCACATGGCTGGCAATTATAGACTCCAATTTTCATCCTTCCTTGTAGCTAGATGCGGCCAAGTGATGGAAGTTTCAAATAATAGGATGTGAGCAGAAGTAATGGGGTCCACCCCTGGGTCATTTCCTTGCCCCAACTCTCCTTTTTCTCTCCGTGTCTGCAGGTTTAAATGGGACCATTATAGCAATGGCCACAGTTAGGGACTAAAAGGCTGGGAAATTCAATCTTCCTTTGGGTAAAATGCCCTGCTCACATTCTATTACTAAGGAAGGAGAGGCAAATTGTCATTGGGAGCTGATTAATTTAAGGTCAGAGGTTCATTTTATTTCAAGATGACCCAGAAAGACATGGACTATACCCAGGGAAACATGATCGAATAAGATGCTTCCTTCTTTCAAGGAATTGAATTAGAGAGAAAAGGCCCAAGATGGAAAATTTCAATACAATAAATGGGACATGAGAAAGGTCTGGTGCAGGTGCTATAGGAGCGTAGGGAGCACAGAGGAGGGACAGTTAGTCCAGGTTATAGTTCCATAAAGGCATAAAAAAGGAAGTAGTTGAGGTACTTGTGATCATGATGACAAAATTTTGCCCTATCAGCAAGTTCATTACCTATAAGTTGACTGTTCTTATATGAAGAGGAGACCATGACCTTCTCAAGGCCTGCCAAGCACCTACTCTCTGAAGGAAACTGGTCTAAGCGGGTCTTTCTACATGTTGGTGCTATAACTTTGTGAGTCATTTCACTGCGTCACTCTCTTCATTACAAGGTCTGGGACACCACATACTCAATTTCCCAAACTCCTTTGCCATGTGGCTTCAGAATCGGTTCTGCCTGCGGGGACTCTGAAGCAGAGGCAGCGTGGAAGACAAGGAGAGAAGCTGTGTCTGCAGCTGCAGTGATCATGAGAGCGGCCATAGGGGGACTGACAGCAGCCAGGCTCTGATTATACAGCCTCCTGGGACCCTCTCAGGTGGTTCATCTCCTCCCACTGGAAAGCTCTTCAGTGGAAATTAGTCCTGGGGTCTCATAATGTGTTTTCCTGTTTTGAGCCTCAATCCCATAGCTGTATTAAATCCTGTCTGTTTGAAATACCTGTAGTGATTTCGGTTTTCCCATGTGGATCCTGACAAAGGCAAATGGGTATGGGTAGGTGTTGCTTATCAAAACAAAGGCAAACAAAAAAGAATTGAAAATAATTACTCTAAAACAATGGTTCTTTAAAAAAATTTAAAATATATTTTATTTGTTTTTTATAGAAAGGAAGGGAGAGAGATAGAGAGCTAGAAATATTGATCAGCTGCCTCCTGCACACCCCCTACTGAAGATGTGTGCACAACCAAGGTACATGCCCTTAACCAGTATCGAACCTGGGACCTTTCAGTCAGCAGGCTGATGTTCTATCCATTGAGCCAAACTGGCTTTGGCTAAAACAATGGTTTTTGATCAAGGTTTTTTGTTTTATTTTGTTTTTTAACACTGCTAGAATTTAATTTGTTATCAGAAATGGATGAAAATAAACTTGGTGCCTTGAGTTTTGGAATGATAGGAAGCATATATTTTAGTGGTTTATAGTCCCTGGAAGGGACCCATGTAGTGAAACATACATGTCTTTAGATCTACACTGGGAAGGAAGTGATAATTTTGTCAGTCTAACTGTTGGCCTAGTCAGTATTCACATAACATAAAGAGTCTGAGGAATGGATTTCCCTGATTTACCATCAGATTATTTACTGTGGAAAACAAGGATAAAGGTTTCGTGATATTCTGTGTGCCTAAGACTCTGTGATGGCTTATGTCCGTTTGAATACATGACATGCCTACCATAATGATTTAAAATTGGGTTTGGCCAAATTGGATCCTTCTCATCTCCAGACCCATAACAGAATTCTGTTGAAGGCACAACCATCTATTGACTATTCTCTTCTGCCTCCACACAACGTTTAGGATGTCATGATTATTTTTAGTAAAAGTAAGCCTTATCTACATTTCCCTTGGGAAAAAATGAACCAATAAGTACAAAGTCAGCCAGAGAAAAAAATTATACAAAGAGACAAAAGATGTGGAGAATGACCATTTAATGTCTGACACTAAAAGCTGAGGTAATTGAGTACTATTGATCACAAAATAATAGAGTTTAAGAGCCTAAGAATGAAGAAGGGAAGGGCCAGGACTGAAAGGATTAAATAACCATGAAAAGCAGTTAGATCAACACAAGGGGTCAGCAAATGAGTTCTAATGGACTCAGAAATGAGGGCTAACAGTAGTTCAGCTTCTTTGAAGACTTCTGGAGGCTATATGAATTTAAAACCAAGATGAAAGGAAAAGCCATAATCCCAACATGGAGGGAAAATATGGAAATGTCAATGTATGTGTGCCAGGAAAATTTAAGAGTCTGAAAATGGACAGGCCATTAAGATGCAATGGGGAAAACATTATAGGGGAGCAAATAGCACATAAGGATTAGGTGAGAAGCAAGGGGTCTATGTTTGAGAATTTTGTAAAAAAAAAAAAAAGTGTGGTAGATGGGAGACAAGGTGTGTAAAAATGTCGTTTCTTTCTCTTTCTTACAATATGATTCTGCAAGACACAGTGAGCAAGAAGGGGTCTGGCATCCTTAACAGGGACATTGCACTGACTTGGTTAATGTAGCATAGTGGCCATATAATTTATTGCCCAAACAAGAACACTTTGAATAGTTATACTGAATAATAGACATAAACAGAAATGGTCCCATTCGACTAGATTATCCAGTTATTCTACTACGGGAAGAAATATATATTAGAATGGTTACTGTGAGGATGGTTAATATGGGACACTAATAACCACATAGAAGTGTGGTTAAAACAAGCCCCCGCCCCCCCAAAAAAAGCAAAAAACACAACTTCCCCCAAAACAAATAAAAAAACTACACCAAAAACAAAGCATTATCCAAGGTTGTCTCTATGTAATCAGGAAGAAAGAAGGCAGAAAAATCTGAAGTGGGACAGAAGAGGGGGAAGAAGAAAGATGAGGCAAAAGTGGACCCAATCAGATGAGTTCTACTTTGTTGTTTTGTTTTTTGGGTCATGGAATTAGAGGGGGGGGGGGCCTCTGCCTTGTAGGGGTGTTCACCAATTCATTTCAGATGTGACTCACCATTATTCTAAAGTTTGAGAAACTAAATTATCACTATTTTTCTCTCTAAAAATTTTAGTTAAGTACTAGAAACACCTGCATTGCTAGGTAAGAATTCCAATCTTTTCAAAATACAGATATGAGTGAAGATAACACTGAAGTCCATTTATAAAATGATTTTTTATTTAATAGTTGTATTAACTTCTTGATTTTTCACATCCATGCCCTCATACTTCTTATCTTTGGCCAAGTCCATAATACAAAGAATATGACATTGAATACAAATAATACAAAATTTCACAAGGTTTAGAGCCACCTTTATGCTTGATTGCCCTGGCTGGTCCCAGCCACAGGAGTGGGACATGGAAAGTTTGGAGGCAAATAGTCTGAAACAGTGTCCCCTGAGACATGGGGGACTATTAATGATAAGTGAATTAATGAATGAAAACCTGTAAAAGTAGCTTCATAATTTAACATTAATTTAAAAAATGTTACCCAATTAATTTATGTATTTAATAATTATGTTCTTAAGAACATAATTGGGAAGGAATTAATAAAAGCTGACACCCTGGTGCCTTGTCACACATTCAGTGCTGGGAGGTCAGGGTAGCAACTGTGAGATACATGAATCACTGTAGTGGTGAGAGGTTCTGTAATGAGAAGCCAGGTCCATTTTGAATCACAATCTAGCTGGCTTTGGATATAACTCATCCTGCCTGATTCTCAGTTTTCTCATTTGTAAAGTGGGCATAATGACAATCTTGCAAAATTTTGTAATTATCAATCATATACACTAAATGCTTGTCATTATCTGTTGACCTGGAATGAATGCTCAAAAATAAAAAGGTATGCCTCAACTGGTCTGGCTCAGTGGATAGAACGTTGGCCTGCAGACTGAAGGGTCCCAGATTCACTTCTGGTCAAGGGATTTACCTTGGTTGCAGGCACATCTCCAGTGGAAGGTGTGCAAGAGGCAGCTGATCAATATTTCTCTCTCATCAATGTTTCTAACTCTCTATTCCTCTCCCTTCCTCCCTGTAAAAAAAAAATCAATAAAATATATTTAAAAAAATAAAAAGGCAGGTAATGTGCTGCCAGAGGGAATATCTCAAATCCCAAATCCTTCCTCATCCACAATTGCAAAGGCCACTGATCTTGCCTGCAGGGGCCTGATGCAGTGGGGATCTCCCTTTTCCACATCCCGCATGGAAAGAGAGATGAATGAATCGGTTCTAAGTGGAGGCAGCCAGGGATTGAGAAATATTAGAAATAAAGAGAGAAGACACAGAGATAGATTTTAAGTTGGGAACTGGGTGGGCACCATCCTATCTGCTGGAGAGGCAGGAAAGGATCACAACCTTTCCCAGTGCATTTATTTTATACCCCCAATACCAGGAAGTAACACCAATTTATTTGCATTCTTAAGTAGGCCCTAGCATGCCTAGATTTACATATGTAGTCCCACCTCTGCAGACACCTGGGCAGATATGAAGGCCAAGCTGACAACATGTCCACCATCTTGGGGAAACATGTTCCCAAAGTGTGGCTCTGCCTACACCCTGAGTTTAGCTGATGATAATTAAGGAAAATTGCCCATGTGCTTTTCCAGGCTTCCCTCTACACTTGGCAAGAATATTTGTTTTTTTTCTAACCTAATTTGATGGCATAAGTGACAAAAACTGATGTAAGGCTATTTATAGACCATAGTTGACCTACTTAGTGTGACTGTTGATGCATAAACCTGCAGAACTAGAAATGTGTTTAATTGTGGAGTTTTGACCCAGTCCCCACTGCACATGTCAAATGCTGCATAGGTAACACATACTGGTTGTTGTTTTAAAATTACAGGCAAACATCTAAAACATAACTAGCCTCAAAGGTTTTGAAAAGGTACTGGGATCTAACTCTACACGTCTTTTGCTTCTACATGAAGGCTATCATCTATCTTTTCTATCATGTAGTATTGAATGCCCCAACTAAGATGTGTATGTTTTTCATTGAAGATATAGCTTTTTATAAACAGACAGTATAATTTTCCAAGGTAATGGAGTGCAATCACCTCTCTGTAAGTGTATTTCTTGAGCAGAAGCTTGTTTTGCATAGATTTCATTGGCAATTTTGCATGCTGTGGTTGCTGCGTAAACATTAAAAAATAAGTTGCTAAGAATTATTTTAGCAAGTTATCTTGTGTTCATGCTTTGCTTACTGTGACACATTTCTCATGCTCCAAAGTGTTTGGTGAGATAGACAACAATTTCCTTTGCAGTCAGTACATTAACACCAGCAGAAACATAGAAGAAAGTAGTGTTGGGGCCAGCCAAGAAAGATACAAAGAAAAAATTTTCAAAGATGAATGTTCCTACATTGAGGCTGAAATAGAAGAAGTATATGATTGTTTCATTTTTGCAGTTTCAGGCTATCTCTGTTCTGCCTTGGAGGGGGAAAAAATATACACACTTGGTCATGTCAGCCTACTTCATCCTGGTACTTTATTGTTCTAGAAATGGCCACGACTACATGAGTTATAGCAAAGGATCTTAAATAGAGAAAGAATATGAACCAGAGCTCCAATTTCTTCTTTTTTATATCTATTCCTTACAGATGGTTATTCAGCAATAGAAGCAATGACTGAATAAGTGGAGAAATGCTCCTTGGTTCAATAAATCAATTGAGGTCCACCATGCTGTTCAGCATATCCTTTAAAGCAGAATTTCAGGGGATAAATAAGCTGCTGATAGACTCTGGTGTTCTCTCTGTCACCACAGCCACTTTACGGTGAGAAAACTCTGCACTTGAGAGGCCTAAAACAGGTTCAAGTCCAAGGAGCTGGGCTCTTATTGTAAGGGGTGGGTGATATAGGTTGTCAGAGAAGCCAAACAGAGCTATACAATGACTGTCATAGGAAGGCAGTTCATGACTGGACTATGAGGAAGCCTAGAACCGAAGCTGTACAAAACTATGAAACACATTATGGCACATTATAATAGACTAGGGGCCCAGTGCATGAATTTGTGCACTTTGAAAGGAACTGTGGGCCTCGAGGCTGCAGTGGGCACAGAGGTGGGTCTTGGCCCATCCTCCATGCCCATACCCGATCCCTCCTACTGCAGTACTTGTCTCTGGTCTCCCAGCAGCCCCACTCCCATTGCTGCTGCTCCCACATGCTGATGATGATGGCCCTGCTTTCATCCACTGACAGTATGGAGCAATTTGGGCAGGTGCCAGCAGTGGATGCAAGAGGGGCTGGCACCATCAGCATGTGTGAGTGGCAGATGCTGCCCCAATCACCCCTCAGGAGCAGAGGGAGGTAGGGAAGCCCTCAGGGGCGATTGGGGCCAGTGCCAGGCACCAACAGCAGATGTGAGCAACAAGCAGGACTACGATGTGCGGGAGCAAAGAATTTTCAGTAGCTACCAGAGGCTTGCCTCAATGACAGTGACTGGCACCCTGCCTTGGTCTGGTGCCCCTGCTCACCTGCTCCACCATCTCACCACAGCTGATGCCTGCCATGATTTGCTCTCTGCCACCTGCTGCCAATGTCTGGCATGTTTCTCATGCACCCCCTGGTGGTCAATGTACTTCATAGTTCTGGGGTTCCTTTTCCCAGCATTACAAAGGGTTCAGCATTCTGGAGAAAAGGCTGTGCATAGATGATTAAGAAGGAGTCTGTGGACGAAAGATATTTTTGAAAGGCACTGGGGGTCAGAGCTTTCAGTTGAAGGAGCTAAAAGACTCTACCCTTGACCAAGAACCCCTGCTTTTATTAAGCACAATTTGTCCCAAGGCAAGGTGGAAATACACACTTCAAAGGGTATGGTATCAAAGGGTTTACAGAGATTGTCAGTTTGGGGAATAGCCGGCAGCTGTTCAGGTGTTTGGCCAACAGGAGGCAATAAAGTACCCTGAGCTGTCTGGCAGTTAACAATCCCATTTAGGTTTAGGGGAGATGTCTTTTAGCCATTTCCAACAGGTAAACTGCATGTGACTCAACCCCATTGAGCTCCCCAAGCTTCACCAACCTTTGGGTAAAAAAAAAACCCTTGTAATTATTACATGCTGGAATTGGTTTTTGGCATCATACTGACTGGTTGTTGGGCAGTTCAGTCTATTTGCATATTAGGATTTTATATATATTGATACCTCTTCATGTTTATTGCTCTCAATTGCACTATCTCATTTGAAAATTATTACCAGACACTTGTATAAATAATAAAGCATAGAAAGATTCTCTCTGCATTTTGTAGTTAACATTCTTTCAGAAAGAATAACAATTTTAGGAATTTAACTTATGTACCTCCTGAGACACTACATATAAGTGAATTTAGATACTTGTCTAACACCTGCAAAGAGTGTTTATTTGTTTTTAGATGGCCTGTTTTATTCTAATTGCATTCCACGCTGAATTTCTTAAACAGATGTGTGCAACTCAAACATTAGCTGCAAGAGACATCTAATTAATTAAAACTCTTGCAAGCTGAGAGTCAAAATAAAATTTTATCCAAATGTAAGTGACCAAAATTGAATTTCTCCTGAATCTTTTCTCTGAAATTCAAATATGTCTTAATAGTGTTGCAAAAGGAAATGGCGAGGAGAGCAATTTTCCCTGAGAACAACTTCAGGGAAAACTGGAAGGCAATTTAGGAAATAAAAGTTGCACTGAAAGACCTTTCTAATTTGTTTTCTTGAAAATGTAGCTATAAAAATATTTTCCTTTGGAAGTTGATGTCTCATCTCACTGTCCACGGAGTCATGTTATCTATCCTGGGCAGAACATTTGCTTGAATATATAACTTGCATTAGTTTAAATGTGTGTCTTTGATCCAGCAATGCAGAGCCAGTCAATAGTTGCACAGAAAGGTTAAGTACTGAAAGCATTTAAGTTCCATGTCCGGTTCTTAGCGAGTCTATCTCTGAGGTCAGTTTTATGCACCTTAGAAAGATGACTCCAATATACAATGAGTAATATAAAAACCAGTTCCTAGGGGTGCCTAAATGTATTTGCCCACACATTCAAAACTTCCGTAGTTGTCTAAAGATGTGGTTCCAAAGATCAGCAAACTCCCTGAAGGTCTATTAAGACAGATTTAAGGCAGCTGTAGGACAAATGGTAGTTGAAGGGATGATGTCACATTTTTGAGAATTTTTTTTAAAATTTTTGTTTTTGGCTTTTTCCCCCCCCACATTATAAAAATTGAATTTGATATTTCTGACTGGCTAATAGACAAATTATGTTTTCACCATGTTTTGAAAGTGAAATCTTTAAATTCTTGGGTTTTGTGTATAGTAAAAGACAAAAACCAAGGAACTATTGTTAACATAAAACATTACATCTTAGTCTCTGTTGCTCACCTACAGTTCTGACCACTATTACTAAACATTTCTGACTTCTTTTCTCCCCCCAAAAAATCATTAGATCTGTCTTCTTTCTTGGCCTGTAAGGTTGTAAGGGACTCTGCCCAGCTTTAGGAGCCTATGGCATGTCCTGCCAGTTCAGGAAACCAATCTGGTTTCTCTGTTAGGAAACAGATGGCACACTCAAAGGTTAATTGAAGAAAGTTTAATTAAGACTTTTGCAAAGCTAGGGCAAGGTTAAAGGAACCATGTAGGGAATAACATATCTAGAAGCCCAGCCTATGCCTAAAGGGGCAAGAAGGAGCATTCTTGAAAACCCAGCTGGAACTGCAGCAATTGGGATGAGCCACCCATGAGGAGCCTTCAGTGGATATGTGCAGCCACTGCCATCCCAGGGCCAGCCAAGAGGCAGCCTGGGAATACCCTATATTGCTCTGCCTTGCTGCCAGCATCCTACCTCCTGCTGACACCTCCTGGCTGATCCCATCTGGAAGCCAGTGGAAGGCTGCCCTGGTGATCAAGTTTATAGGGCTCAGCTTCAAGAGCATAGGGCAGGCCACTGAAGCGTGGACCTGGCAGTACAAATGAAACATAAAGAACAGCTGAAACCAGTTTGGCTCAGTGGATAGAGCGTCGGTCTGCGGACTGGAAGGTCCCAGGTTCGATTTCGGTCAAGGGCATGTACATTGGTTGCAGGCACATCCCCATTGATGATTCTCTCTCATCGGTGTTTCTAACTCTCTATCACTTTCTCTTCCTCTTTGTGAAAAATCAATAAAACATATTAAAAAAAAAAAGAAAAACAAAAATAAAGAACACTATTCTCAGCCTTAGCATGGCACAGTGGGAAAGAAACATCATTGCCTGGGCTGTTCATTCAAGTCTAGGATTCACCAGTGTGACTCTGGGCACAATAGTTAAAAATCTCCAAACTCCCTTGTATCTGGTACGTAAAATGGGCTTTGTGTGTTTGTGGTTATTAAATAAGATAGTTCCTATAAATGTTAATAACAATGACTGTATTTCACCAAGCCTAAAATGTACTGCACAGGATTGAATAGTATCTCCCAAAAGTGTATGTCCTAGAAGGTTGTGTCCCCCAGATCTATATGTTGAAATAGCCCCAAAGGTGATGATATTAGCAGGGGGTACTTTTGAGAGGTGATGAGGCCCTGAGGGTGGAGCCTTGAGAGAATTAGTGCTCTTAAGAGAGATCCTACAGAGCTGCCTAGCCCCTCCCATCTGTGAGGACAGTGAGGAGCTGCTACCTGAAATGGGCCATTGCCTAACCATGCTTGCACCCCGAACTTGGACTGTCAGCCTCCAGAAATGTGAGAAATAAATTTCTTTTGTTTGTAACATTTTATGTAACAGCCTATGTTATACCAACCTGAACAAAGTCAGTCAGTCGCCTTATTGGGAAATAGAGTCTTTTCAGATATGGTATTATTAAGTTAAGGTCAGATTATAATGGAGTAGTGTGGACCCTAACTCCAATGACCATAGGAAGATGCAGTGAGAGACAGGGGCAGGGGGAGAATTCCACTTGAAGTTGAATGCAGGTAAGTTTTTGTAATAGATGCAATGATTTATCCTTTAGTTATTAGTGTCTTAAATTTGATGTTATAGTAATAGTCTTTTGTATTCTAGCTCAAATAATTCAGATATATTTGGTTATTTTCCTTTTTACTGTTCTTGTAGTAAAATACATATAAATGTTTTTTAATTCTACAGGTCAGTGGTATTCAATACATTCCTAATGTGCAACCATCACTACCCTCCATCCCAATAACTCTTTGCATCTCTTTAAACTGGAACTCCAAAGCCATTAAATACTAACTCCCATTTCAGCCCCTTCCTAGACACTGGAGCCACAGTTCTACTTTCTGTCTCTACCACTTTGCCTACTCTAAATATTTCATATAAATGGAATCATACAGTATTTCTCTTTTGTCACTGACTTAGTTTTTCTTTAAAAATTCACTTTTATAGGTTGAATTTTTAAAAGTAACATTTTGAAAGTTCAAGAATCAAAATCCCCCATATAGTATTCATGAGAAATGTTTCTTTAAAAAGTGGCATTGGTTGAGCAATAGTTTTAAAGGCCAAGGCTGTACCTGATACAATACAGGCCAAAAATATCCTCTGGATAATTATTTTCCAACTCTGTCATTTCGGTAAGAAAAGTATCAGATTCTGAATAATATTTTTTAAATGCACCAAGTCCATTAGATTATAATGTCTCTCTCTAGCAGAGCTCAGCAGTGTCATTTTCCAATTCATTGGCAGTATCTACCCTATTGTATCTTCCCTTTTGAATATACAGTAATGGTTATGAAGAAGTTCCCATTAGATGGTTAAATGGAGATAGAATATTCTAGTTTACCACTTTAAAGAAAGTATAAAATCCCACAAAATGACTGTGCGCACATTTTCTGCATTTTAAACTCATAAGTTAGTCTCATAACACTGACTAGGCAATATAAATTGTTTATGACATAGTAAATGGAAGATGGCATATAGTTAAGAAAATATGTTTTAATAATTTTTAAAACGTATCTCATTAAATACAAACTCTTTTCCTTTTCACGCTATAAAATTATAGAATTTTAAATCTATAGGGAAGCTTAGATGGAGTTCATGTTGTATTTTAGTGCCTAACTTATCATAATTCTCAAATTGTTTATCTGCATATTTGGCATTTTGTGAATTCTATAAGGAAACATTACTCCTGTCTATGTTGCTTATTTTCATTCTCATAATGAATGTTATCCACATCCGTGATCTCTGAGTCAGCAATCTCAGTTTCAAATATCTCTACTAGTCAGCCAGGTGATAACATAAGTGAAATTGGTCAAATGATGTCCGAGGAACACCGGAGAGCTCTTGCCTTTTTGAAAGGGGTGGTAGCCAGCCCAGCCAGTGTGGCTGAATGGTTGAGAAATGGGGCTTGGCTATGAAACATCCATGGGTGGGACTTATAGTTTCTATAGTATCTGCTATTTGATAGTATGGCATGAGGTCACAGTTTGATTCCAGATCCAGCAGGGCACATGCCTGGGCTGCAGGCTTGATCTCCAGTGGGAGGCTTGCAGGAAGGAGCTGATCAATGATTCTCTTTCATCATTGATGTTTCTATGTCTTTCTCTCTCTCCCTTTCTCTCTGAAATCCATAAAAAAAAATCTTTAAAGAAACAAAAGGGGTAGTAGTCAACTTCAGCACCCAGTGTGGTGAAGTACAAAATACTCTAAAGGCTGGTTTTTAATATGAACTCCCTCAATTAAAATTGACAATTAAATATTTTTGAAAACTTTATGTAGGACAAATAAAATATGTCTTCAGGCCACCAGCTTTCAATTTCTGCTCTTGGTGTTTATACCCTGAAATGTGCAGTTTCTCTTGAAATAGTAGTCAGTTTTTCTGTACATGAGAAATCTAAGAGAGGATGTGTGTCATTGCTCTGGAGAAGGATTAATTCTAAAAATATAATCAATACAAAAAGAAAATTTGGAAAGTCTTGAATTACAGCTGCTTAGAAATTCCTCATACCACTGCCACTCACCAAACAGAGTAAGGCTTTGATATCGATGAGTTGAGTAATCAAAGTTCATTTTATTGGCGTTTTTTAAAACATAATCTTGTGTGATGTTAAGGATTATTATTATGTAGGTGGACAGAAGACCCATCATACTAGTTTCTAGTTCAATAAGTGACACCATCATTTTCTAAGTCTACAAATTAGATGCCCAGCTGTATTATGAACACTTTCCTCTCCTTAACCACCCATTGGCAATCTACAAAACTTTGAAGCACTTAATTTCTGTCCTTATTGCAAAGGGAATGTTCAATAAATGTTTGCTCTAATTACTATTGTTGCTAATTTTTTTTTCATGGACACTAAATTAGTTCAAGTACTACCATTACTTGCTTGAACTATTGCAATAACCTCCTATGTAGAGGGCCGCCTGAAAAGGCACATGGGTATTTTCTTTAATTATCATCAGCTGAATTCAGTGCGATAGGCAGAATCACGCCCTGGAAACATGATTCCCCAAGAAGGCTAAGCATGTTGTCAGCTTGGCCTTCATATCAGCCCAGGTGTTGGCAGGGGTAGGTCTAGTTATGTGAATCCAGTAAAGCTAGGGCCTACTTAAAAATGCAAAGAAGCTCCTTTGATCCTAAGTTTTGGTGTTACTTCTGGATTTTTGGGATGTAAAATAAACCTGCTGCATGGCTCAGGGTGCTTGCTGCCTCTCCATCACAGAGAATGGTGTTCTACCTAGTTCCCAGCTTTATAAATCTATTTTGCATTTTGAATTTTGCTCTCTTTCTTTCTTTAATTTCTTAATCCCCAGCTCCTCCACTCAGGAACCTGACCTGTTTCTTTTTCCGTGATGGACGCAGAAAAGAAACACCCCCCACATTCCTAATTTTTTTTTCTATATCAAAAGTCACACCCCACCACTCAAATTCTTTTTCCCCCCAGATAGCTAGATGGCTTCATTAAAATGCAAATTTGATCTTGTTTCATTCTCTTTTAAAAACACCTGTATGGTATGGGGCTATAGTATCTCCAATCTCATACCATACTGTCTGTACCCAAGACACACTGATGCTTTTTTTGGTTTTCTGATTGTGCCTTCCTCTTCCTACAGGTTTATATGTGTTGGTCTATTTGATTGGCATTCTTATATCTTATCTTTATTCCCGTTATTAACTCCTATTTATTCTTACATTATTTCCCTTGGAAACCTTCCTTTTGAAACACTAACCATAATTGTAATTTTACATATATTTTTTTGAATTTTTGTCTAATGTCTCTTTCTTCTAGACTCTAAGGTCCATGAGGAAGGAGACTATTTACATTCAATACATATGCATGAATAATTAAATAATGCTATTTTAAAATACCAGATTCAATAGCCAATAAAAAAGATATGATGGGGTCATATAATAATAGAAATGATTCAGAAGAGCATGTCCTCTTCAATTTGAATGTTTATAGTTGTCAGTCTCTGCACCTTGCAGGTCCTGTTCTGATGTGTCCAGGTAGGCACTTATGGAGTTAGCAGAATTGTATATTTAGGGTCTATAGGAGAAATGTAGCGTAACTGTGAAACATACACAGGTGCTATAACAGTTTCTATATTATTTGCTATTTGATTCTCCTTAATCCTGGCAAGAAAGTAGATTAGCATTGTCCCATTCAGAAAAAGAGTGAACTGTGATTTACGTATCCCTAGGCAAATGAATGCATTATTCTTATGTTCTTAAGTTCATGTAAAGCAAAGAAAGCCTAATGAAGATTTATATTAGGATCTACTCCTCGACTGTAAAATTTATTATCCTCTGACTTATCATGCAAGGGAAGTGGTGGAAACTCCATCCTCTGAGCTATTAAGACTTATGAACAAGATTAGGTGCACTCTAGAGATCCATCTTTTATGGATTAGGTAGTGTGTTGGTCATGGATTTGATGATATAATCGGTCATCTATCTCCTCATTTTGTAAGAGGGCATAAGAAGAAAATGTGGCCAGTGAAAAAGCTTTAATCATTATTGAATGTTCTTGTTAAGTAAATAGCTGTAGGATATAGAAGGAGATTAGCATTCTATGTTAATTTTTTAATTTTTTTTAAATGAACTGACTTCAAATCTCTGGCTTCCTCAATCATATGTCCCTCATAAAGTCATAAACACAACGTGCATTCTTTTGCTGGGGTGGTTGGCCATGTGGTCTCATGTGCTCTTATCTAATACTGTAATTTTCTCTTAGTCATCCATATACTTAAGGATTAACAGAGTGTCTGTCACAAAGAAGGCATTGGGCATTTGTTGGTGGCAAGAATGAACAAATGGGTTGATGTTATTCAACTGTATTCCTGGGAATTACATTGAATAATTATCAACTTTGAAAAAATAATCTCAATAAATTCATTTTTTAAAAGAAATAAAAAATAAGCTGTAATAAAATAAAATAAAACTTATAATATACAGCTAAAGTCCATCTTAGAGGGTTACTAGAGCTATGTCTTGCCTTATAAAACTTCCTTCCTTCCTTCCTTCCTTCCTTCCTTCCTTCCTTCCTTCCTTCCTTCCTTTCTTCTTCCCTTTTCTTTCATTAATTAAATTCGATATAATATAATTACTCTCTCAGTTGAACTGAAGATCAAGTTAAGTTTTAAAAAATCCAGTTATGGTTTCTGTTGAAATTTCATTGAATCAACAAATTAATGCAAAAGAAATGGATATGTGTACAGCATGAAGTAATTTGATCAAGCCTTTTTTATATCCTCTATTAAGTTCTATGTTTTTCTTCATCTGGGTCCTACATAGGTCTTATTGGGATATGCTGTTATTGTTTTGATTTGTGATCATAATCACTTTACCTATTATAATTTGAACTGGTTTTAGTTGTACTATAATGATACTACTGATTTTTATTTAAAAGAAAAAAATCTGTTTTTACTGCTATAGGAAATTATTTTCAGTTTCTTTTTTTCACCATTTTTTTTCTGATCCTGATTCCCTGTTTTATCTTCCTCTTTCATGCTCTCTCAAGAGAAATTTCTCATCTTTCTGAATTAAGCGTTAATTTCAGTGTACTAAATGACATCAAAACTTTATTCTGACCCATAAAATCCAGCTGTCTTTCTGTAGTCTGCTCTTTTAAAACATTTGACAGAGGTTGTATTGCTAAGTATTGCCACGTATGTTTTCCAGTTTGGAAAATGGTGGAAAGGAGATAACTTTTAATTATCTTGGAACTGAGAAGCCTAACAGTTAAGCCTAGTACCCTGAGGCTGGCATACAGAAAATCTGTTTTGGGTTTGTTGTTGAAAATCCAGCCATCTACTCTTTGAGCCAGCATAAAACCTCTTTCATCTAAAAATTTCTTTCCAACTTCAGTAGTGTATTAAGACAGGGCTCTCCAGAGATGGACTACAAATAGAAATTTAGGACATTAGGACACTTGTTTGAGTGTTTTTAATAATATATTGCATCAGTTACATGTAACAGCAGCAAATTTGTACTCTCTGAACATGATAATGCATTCACTTTTTTTTGTAAAATAATCTTAAATTTATCTCTCTAATATAACATTTAGAGTGTATTTGAAATATGTCTTCTTAATAATAAATACCATAATTGGTAATTAAAATGTTAACACTTAATAATGCCACAAATCTATGACCTAGGTATTATTTTTTCCATTCTGTAGATAACAAAACTGAGGCTTAGTGAAGTTATCAAGTTTATCCAAAATCACATATTGAGTAGCAAAACTCAGTTCTTTCTAACTTTAAAGGCCATATTTACACCTATGCTTCTTTGTACCAGTTTAAAGTTGATGTTGCAATTTGACACCTAAATTTTGAAAAGTCATCTTTATTACCAGGTAGTGGATGGGATAACAGAGACATTTCAGTGAGATTAAAATGATCTTAAAATCAGTTTAAGTGATATGTGTAAGTTCTCTGACTTGGGAACTTCTTCAATATCTATCGTTCAAAAAAAAGTGTCTTTTATTTACAAAAATGCTTGTCTGGTAACCACTTACACCTTTGCTGTGAAAAAATCCTGGCTCAGAACTGACTGCTGTATCTTAATCAATAAAGAAATAAAATAAAAAATAAAAAAAAGAAATGACTGCTGGATGTTGACCCACTGAGCTACACATTTGGGTGCCCCTGAAGTGTTCATTTTGGGCACAGCCCACCTGGCACCTCTGAAGAGGAAGTTGTACTGATTTTTTTTTCCTTTGGAAATATACTGTTTGGGGAATTTACTTGTCAAGGTCAGTTAGAGAAGAAAAACTTTGTTGCCATAATTTCTTTTCATCTACACAGTCGGTTTGTCTTTTTCACTTGATAGCTTTCCGTGTGTTAAGCCTTCCTCTTTTCATCCCTTGTCTGACTGTCTGCAAGATAGAATTTGGTCATTTCAGTTATCACTTATCCTCAGAGGAAACCATGCCTGGAACCTGTCTCCAGTTTTACCTGCTTGGTAATAGCCAGTGGTTTTTAATAGGCAACTAAGTATTTTTCTCCAAAACTGGCAATAAACCAGAATGAAAATACCTAATGAGAGAGGGAAGATACAGTGGTGCCTCACACAACGAACTTAATTCGTTCCAGGAGCAAGTTTGTTATGCGAAAAGTTCGTTATGTGAAACGCGTTTTCCCATAACAATACATGTTAAAAAAAATAATTCGTTCTGTAGCATAAAATATGCTAAGATGACATAAAAAAATAAATTTTTTGTTATTATTTTTATTTAGATACATCTAAAAACATAATTTTTAAAAAAAACACACACATTTTTTTAATTTTAAGACAGACTAGAGTCTACCGAATCTTGCACATCTTCATCCATTTTCTGCTTTTTGGCCGATGGTTTCATGAAAAACCTGTCCAAAGTCGTTTGTTTTTCTCTTTTCTCCAACATCTGCCGGAAATAACGGACAAGAGTATCGGAGTAAAGATCGTTGATCCTGTTTGCTTCAGCTGAATCCGGATAGTGGGCATTGGTAAACTCCTGAACTGCTTTCCATTTGACCAGGATGTTCTTGATGTCAGCAGTTGGGATTGGTTGATTGTTTGATTGTTGCTCCTCGTTATCAGATGACGCTTCCCTTTGAGCATTGTCCTGTTGCTGGACCAGAAGTGCTTGGAGCTCTTCAGTTGTCAGCTCTTCTTCGTGTTCCTCAATAAGCTCCTCTACATCCTCTTCCTCTACCTCTAATTCCAACCTTTGGGCCACTGTGATGATGTCCTTCACCACTTCTGTGTCATCAACTACTGCTTCTTCCTGGGTCCACGAAGGCACAAGCATCTTCCAAGCAGAAATGAGGGTCCTTTGTGACACTTCTTCCCAGGCCTTCTGTATAAGTCGTATTGCCATAAGGACATCAAATTTCTCCTTCCAAAACTTTCGGACAGTCATATTGTCTCCACCAAACTCGCATTCTTCAAACACCTTATTAAAGAGGGCTCTAGTGTAGAGTTTTTTAAAGTTCGCAATAACTTGCTGATCCATTGGCTGAAGAATGGATGTGGTGTTTGGTGGCAAATACTGCACCTTGATAAAAGGATAATTTTCCTGCAATATTTCCTCTAGGTCTTTTGCGTGAGAAGGGGCATTGTCAAGTATCAGAAGGGCTTTGAGCGGCAGTTCTTTTTCCAGCAAGAATTTCTTCACGGCAGGAGCAAAGGTTTCCAGAATCCATTCGTTGAAGATAACTTGGGTCACCCAGGCTTTTTGATTGGACTTCCAATGGACGGGCAGTTTGGACTTAATAACGTTATTTTTCTTGAAAATTCTTGGATTTTCAGAGTGATAAACCAATAGAGGTTTGGTCTTGAGGTCTCCGCTGGCATTAGACGAAAACATAAGGGTAAGTCTGTCCTTCATGGCTTTGTGTCCTGGCAATTTCTTCTCCTCTTTTGTAATGAAGGTTCTGCTCGGCATTCTTTTCCAGAAAAGACCCGTTTCATCGGCATTGAACACTTGTTGTGGGCAGTATCCTTCATCCTTAATACATTTTTGAAAGTTAATAGAGAACTTTTCTGCTTCTTTCTTGTCAGCACTGCCAGCCTCACCATGCATAGTAACGCTGTGGATTCCACACCTTTTCTTAAATCTAAAAAACCACCCCCTGCTGGCTTTGAATTCTTCTTCATTATCTTGATTGCTGCTACTTCCAGGGACGTTTTTCTTTAGATCGCCATAAATTCTCTTGGCTTTGTGACAGATAATATCTTGGGTTGTTACGTCACCTTCCACCTGCCTGTCCTTAATCCAAATCGCTAATAGCCTCTCCATTTCCTCGTGGATTGAAGACCTATGTTTTTCATGAAATAGTATGGATACTCCTTTGGCTATTTTGGCTGATTTGATTGCATCCTTATTTGTCAAAATGGTGAAAATGGTGGTCTTGCTGAGGCCAAACTCTTTGACGAGGTCACACTGTTTTACCCCACATTCACTCCTTCTAATTATTTCCTGTTTCATTTCAACAGAAATCACCTTCCTGCTTTTTTTAGAAGCCATGATATAAAAAAAATATTGAGTTTAACTTAAAAGGATGACTGCCGTGATACGTGCGTGATTTAATTCGTAATGAAGAACGATTGCCGCGATACGTGCTTAAGTTAAGCGCAGTGACTAACGACTGCCTGCAGTGCCTGCGCGGAAGGATGCAATACATCAGCAGCGATCGTGGAAGCTCGGGCGAAGCAGTCGTGGAAGCTCGGGCAAAGCGGTCGTGGAAGCTCGAGCGACTTCGTTGTGTGAAATGAAGTTCGTTGTATGAATCATGAAATGAAGTTCGTTGTTTGCAGCGTTCGCTGTGCGAGGCGTTCTTTATGCGAGGCACCACTGTACTGAGTTATATGTTTGAAAGGAGTACATGGCTCCTGTCAGATCCCTGGAGCAAGTTTTGGCTGGGACTTAGGAAGGAACTGGTTAGGGGATCTGCCAGGGCGTCAGTGATGTGGTCACATTCTCTCTGGGAGGAAGCATGCTGGGGAAGGGACCTGGTACAATTACACCATTTCTGGACACATTCTCGAGCAAATGAGCAAGACTCTCCAATGTACTTTGTTCTCCCTGCCTCTCTGCCTCGATTTCAGTTAAATGTTTACTCATCCATCAGATGAGTGTTCTTTCTCAAAATATTTCCCTTGCCAAGCTCTCCTTGAAAATCCACTTCATTTGTTTTTATACTTCTTACAATACTTTCCATTTAAAAAAAAAATTAGTTACTTTTCTTATGATTATCTTATTTTCCCTTGAAAGAAAAATTGTTTCACTTATTATTATTATTATTTTTTTAATCTGACATAACATGTACTTCAGCATACTCCATTTAACAGGTTCCAAAGTTTTACTGAATATAAGTGGATCTTCATGTTAAAGAAAAGGTATTAACTTTCCTGGGTACATTAAAGACATTTAAAAAAGTACTTCATTATTATTATGGTTCAATCATACATTGTAAGTCAAATGATTGTGAATTCTGGCTCTATGATATATCAATAAATAATATCTAAGTAATTTGAAGAGATTAATTAAAGATTCATTGAGAATGTAGATATTTTAGATCCAACAAATAACATTTCCCTTTTTAATTTTAGGTGAAATGTTGGCAAAAGAAAGCCAAATATATGCCTTATGATAGCTCCAATCTGCATCTTAAATTTCGCTTGGGATTTTCAATATTATGTTTCTAAGCCATTTAGTAAACAATCAATTAAACACTAAGTGTCTTCACAGAGAGCTCTGAACTTTTGTAAAGGTTACATCCTGCTCCCTTTGAGTAATTTGTTGATTTTTATAATTTCTTACAAAACTGCATGATAATACATCTAAATGCTGTTAGCTGTTTTACCATGAAAAGTGGATATCACACAATAATGCTGAGTGTGGCCACTAGTTAGTTTTCTAAGGTCATTGGCTAAGTGAACCTCTCACATATAATATTTTGTATCCCATCAAGATAGCACATTATGATGAGCCATAGTCTTTGAGGGATAATTCATAGATAAATAAAACAACACATTTTAAATTCATGAATGCCAAAGATTCACCATTTTAACCTATACTGTGCACAGGATATGTGAAGTGGGACCCTAGGTCACAGACAGATAAGTAAAGTAAAAACTTCCTCTTGAACATTAAGAGCAAACGTTAAAATATAGTATGAACATGATATTCTAAGGAAAGATAGTTGATTCCATGTGGCAATGTGGTTGAAGCCTTCATGGAAAAGAAATAATTTGTGTGGATTCATTAAGATTAAGGAGGATTTTTAAAATGTGAGTTAAGAATGATCTAAAATGAAGGGAACAGATGAGAGGTAAAATTAGGTTTGGGTGATTTTCAAACTCTTCTAGCAAGTTTTTAAGAGCCCTCTCATTCTAAGTCAGCTTAAATTGCAACTCACATCTTTTCTGAATCTATAGTACCTCCAGAATTCCTCTTATAACCCACTCATCATTCTTTTATTATTATTTCTGTAAATGATGACCTGTTAATGTGTGACTACAGCTTGTTGGCTTAAGGATTCTAGAAACTATCTTCAAAGAAGCAGACTCCAAACTTTAGACATTCTGGCTCCAGGATATTTGCTGACCTTCAACCAGTTATCTGTTGACTTGCACATAGTCCCCTCAACAGAGAACTCTCAACCTCCTCCTTTCAATTTATTTATTCTGTTGTTTTTTTTTTCTCCTCTTTCCTCCTTGTGTCCCATTATTAAGATAGTTTTTGCAACATGAGTCCACCATCTTCTTAAGCTTCTGGCTCTTGAATAAACCCACTTTCCTCCACCAGCCCCTGTCTCTTGATTACAGTACTGGTTTTTAAGTGGCAGGCAGCTGAACCTGGGTTCAGTATCACTATTATTTGAACTTCCTGTTTAAACAATGTAGTCATGAGGAAAAAATCTTCTCAATATATTTCATTCCAAGTGCATAGTTTTCTTGGAAGATTGATGCCATTTTACCCTAAGGCTCCACTTGTCTTTCCTTAAAGTATTTACAATAATCAAACTAAGTAATTGTAATGCATTATATCTTCATAAGTATAAAGGGTTAACTCCAAATCATGGTTATTTAGTTTGAAAGAATAATTTTAGTAAGTTAACATCAATAATAAAATATTTAAATGGAATTGACATTATTTAAAAAAGACATTATATTGAGGTATGATTGACATGTAAAAAGCTTTACATATAAAATGTGTACAACTTGATGAGTTCAGGGATGAGTATACACTAGTGAAAGCATCATCACATCAAAGTCATAAACATATCCATCACTTCCCAAAGTTTCCTCCTCCCCTCTTTCTTGTTTTTATTATAATTATTATTTTGTGGTAAGAACATAATATAAGATTTATTATCTCAGCAAAATTTAAGTACGGAATACAATAGTGTTAACTATAACTGACATTATTTTTATTATAGGTTTATATTGAATTATTTTGCTTTTTGCCTTTCAGCTTTAAGTGTGATAAATTTCACAAAACCTTAGATTATATATATGGACACTTTTAATTAGCAAAAGATTAGAAGTGATAATTGAACACAAAATTACTCTGTTTCTATCATTAATTTTTTATGTAATCTACAAGAAGAGAAATAAAGAACAAACATAAACTTTATTAAAACTTCAATATAATATTATTAAAAGAGAAAAAGAATATTGAGCTCTGTTTGGTCACTTTGTGGTTTTGCAAAATTAAAAATATAATTTTAATATGATACCATAATATTACATTCATTAAAAAATACCAGATATATTTGAAATGAAGTTTTAATACTGATTTCAGTGGCTAAAGTGTTTCTCAGCTACCTCACCACTTTGGTACTGGATGACACAGATGATACAGTTTACTTAAAGGAACCTCAGGAGGAAGAGAAAGTTTAAAAGAGTGAGACCCATTTTCAACATAAGACAGGGTCCCTGCCTCAAACCACACACCTGGGGACCTGCATTCATTCCTCCTAAGCAGGTTACACTCAGTTTAATTTCTCAAGTATGCTTAGGCATTTTTGCATTTCCAAGTTCTAATAGTTGACATAACGAGAACATGCTGAAGGATCCAAGGTGACAATTTCATCTACAGAACAACAAAGACAAAGTGATAAATTCAGGTTGTAATAGGAAGGAGTTAATTCTTCCTACCTGTGTTCGTTTTCATTGATTGGTTACTGTTAGAAAATTGTCAACTCTTCACTGTAACTCACTCTGCATAGTTCCAGACTGTTCTTAGCCCAAGATGGGGGACGCTTATGGTGTCAGTAAGAATCCATTGGCTCTGAAGTGTAACCTACCACTGGATAAGCCTGGCTTACCCCTCCCTATGGAGCCAGGATCAGTATAGCATAAAGCTGTGCTCAGCACCTTAGTCTCTTTATAGAGAGTTATTTGTGTCTCCTCTATTTAATTTGAAACCCAAAGAATTTTCTATTTGCCATGTGGATCCCAAGTGGGTCTGCAGGGAGGCAGCCGAATGATGATTCTCTCTCATTATTGATGTCTCTATTTCTTTTTCCCTCCCTCTCCCTCTCAGAAATCAATAAAAAATATTTTTTTTAAAAAAGTTTCTCTTTAAGTTTTGATTCTGAAAATAGAAAGCAAAATTCAACTAGATTTAAATGAATCAATTTACTTGCTCTTAATTACTATTGCTAAAAACCCAATTTACTTTCTATTATTTGTTATCAGTTAATATTTGGGAAGTAAAATTTTTATATATTCAATATTCTATATTTGACATATTTTACTTTTAAACAAGGAAAATTATTTGTGAATCTACAAATTTATGCAACATTATTTTAAAAAGGGTCTATTTTTAAAAACTGTGTAGTAACTGATGTGACACCATTTAAGTCTAAGCGAAGCTTTCAGTGGATGTTAGTAAAAAGTGGTTTTGCTTAAATTCTTCCTTGTTTATTTACAACAGAAGTAAAATCTGATACAGAAACTATATTGACATTTCAAAGCTTATTCACCCATGTTATTTACACTTCTTGGTTTACTGAGTTTTATTAAAACTAATCTTTTGATCAACATCTTAAAGTTATTGAGCTGAAAAATATGTAACCTTCATGTTCCATAATTAGCTGTTCAGGATTTTGATGTCCAGTGGAGCAGAGTGTACCTGTGGGGAAGGGATTTATGAAAGTTTAATGAATGATTTATAACTGCATTTCCTAGTGAGGAAAAAAAAAAATGCTTGCAACCCTGAAGCTTGAGAAACCATCTTTTTCTCCTAGCTAAGGCATAATGACATGTATGAGGAAATAGAAAAATTATAATGAAAATACTAGGGGTTTTTGAAATATTTTCCTTTTTGAAGGCATTTAGAAGCGTTATAATTTCAATGAATCTTGCCAAAGCTTTATTTCCAATCATACCAAATTATAAAATCTAAAAAAGTCAGAATTGAACTTCTTGTTTCCTGAATCAATAGGGGAGAAATTATATGAATAATATGAAAATAAATAATAATTGAAAATATTTATAGCTTGTTTTAAAATTCACTCTGTTTTTATGAGGAAAACAAAATATTTACCACGGTGATGCATTAGATATGCCATGAGTGAACATCACAGACTATCATGTCATCAAATGCACAAACATACTTTATTTTTAATGTGACTATAAAGGTTACCAGATTTAGGGGTTATATATGTACGTAATATATATATCTATTAAATATTAAATTTAAGGTTTAGAAAAAGAACATTTTAAAAATATTATATGATAATCTGTGGGACTACTCGATTGAATTATGGGATGATCAGGTTATCAGGTAAAACATTGTTTCTCTAGGTGTCCCTCAGGTTGTTTCTGGAAGAAATTAGCATTTGAATGTGTAGACTGAGTAAAGTGTATTGTTCCCCCAGGGTGAACCCAATCAATTGAGAGTCTGAATAGAACAAAAAGATAGAGCAAGGGAGAATTCACTATCTCTTTGAATGAGCTGGGATATGAATCTCCTCCTGCAGTTGATGCTTCTTGTTCTCGGGTTTTCAGACTTGGACTGTTATGTACATCATCAGCTCCCAGGCTCTGCAACACCTACTTTCCTGGGTCTTTAGGGTGCATGTCATACATGGTAGAACTTCTCAGTCTTTATAATAACATGAGACAATGCCTTATAATAAATCTGTTTATATACGTGATATACTATATAAACACTCTATATCTACATCTATAATAAACTCTACAATAAGCTTACATTCATATATTGAAATATAGTGGCAACCATACTTTGGTAAAAACTGCTGTTTGAATTTTAACTCTGCTAAGTCTGGCTCTTGCATCTGATAAAAACACTGGGTACTTACCTCAGCTTCCAGGTGGAGACCTGAAGGCAAAGGCAATTTTCCCTTGCTTAGGGGCCAGGACCACAGGAGATTGATTCCCACTGACTCAGTAACTTCAGGGATAGAAACTGTAGATAACCTTTAGAGTCTAACCACTGAGCTCTGCTTCTGTGTTATCACTATAGCAAGATAGGGCACATCCCAATGTCCAGCAGGATGTGACTGGGAACCAACCCTGTGGAGCTGTCCCCAGTCTTTAGAATTTAGTCTTTAGGATTTAGGAACAACAGAAGAATTCTTGCAGTTTAAACCTTTAAAAGGAATTGCCTACCCCTGAAACGGGGCAGTCCTGTGAGACCACCTGCTTGTGGTGCTCTCGCTGCTGTCCTGGCCAGTTCAATAAATCCTTGCCTGCTTTTTTTAAATTAATTAACCAGCCTCCGGTGGTCTTATTTTGAACCCAAGGTTTGACCCCACAACATATATGTCTCCTATGTTGCACAATGACATACTTCTACTAAAAATTCATATTTAGCTACATATTCTTATATTTAATCTCACAAACCTTGGGAACAAATGCTTAATGTGCCTCCATCTTATTGATCACCACAGAACTTTCAGAAGAACTATAGGAGGTTCAGCATAAGGAGGAAAAGATATGGTGAGTAGCATTCAGGAATAATTAAGGTTCCTCCTGAGAACATCCCCTAGGTCTCAGAGAATCTCTCCCTGACTCTCGGGCCACTTCAGGCAAAGAACTTGATCATTCCAGGTAGAAGGTAGAAATACTTCTCCTCTGTTTAGAGATCTTATCAGAAATGATAGAAAGTGACACAAAACAAAACAAAACAAAACAAAACAAAACAAAACAAAACCCTTGCTTCTCAGGTGTCTTCTGTGTCAGTGTGGGGAAATCTTCAGAGAACAAACTGAAATTCTACTACTAAATCACCATAAAATTCATTGGCAATGACTGAGTTAACCAGAAAAATTTTGTTCATGTGGCAATACCCATTTCCAATCATAAGATGAAAAACCAAATCTTTGACAGATGTTAGGAAAAGTTACATGATTTGCAATTAATTGATTTTGTCCTAATTTTAGTCTCTGGCTGCTGGTTACAGGATCTTTACAAGATTTAGGCACCTCAGCTCATTATAGTGCTCTACACCCACTATATCCCCATGCATAATAAATGTTGCATTAATCAGAGGCACAAAAGAGGGAAAGTGGATGTCAGTTCTGGGAAGGAGCGAGGTAGGACAGGTCACTGTTAAATTTAACAACTTAATTTATTGGTGACTATTTTTAAAGCACTTTCTTAACTCTATCCACTCTTTAAATTAAATTTTAACACAGAGCCATTCTAACTCTCATACCTTTTTTTCTCTCTCTACAAAATGTGTTTTTTCCCCCCTCATCTTTATCTGTTTGATGTTTATATTTAGCTAGTTATATTAATGAGTAAATCAGGGCTCTGAAGACAATAGTTGCTAGTCTTGAATTTTATTCTGTTATAAAAGCAATAAAAGGAGAAAAATACTTCAATGTTGTCCCATGTTTCTAAAGCCTGAAACATATCTTCCTGTTAATTCAATTCTTCTTATAGCATTCTGAGACTTCTTCATATCAGTCATTTTGGTTATAGAAATCCCTTGGGCCTTTTGAATATGTGTTGGGTAGTCACCATAAACAACTGTAAATAAATCTAAACCTGATGGTATTTGTCATTGCTATTTTCTATATTAAAAACAAAACTATTATTACTAAGGATCAATATGTATAATAATTTAAACTGTCAACATTTTTATTCCTATACTTTTGATCATGCAACTATTTGTTCAAATGAAATATTACAATGGAACCTATGCCATTAATACTTACAAAAATTGAATGCCTCTGATGAAAATGTCATTCATTCATATTTCCCTTTGTGAGATTACTGGAAAGGTTTCAGTAACCATCTGCAAATCCCCAAACCACATTTAAGTGTAGTGCCCACTACAAATATTATAGGAAACAAAAATGTTTATGAACCAAAATTACAGAAGCAAACAAAAGAAATGGAAGTCCATTAGTACACTTGCTCTCTTTTCTAAATCCTTTCTCCTATTTAACATTCAAACTGACATTGGACATCTACAGACCAAATGAAATGTTTCTGAATTCCCCCACTTCACTCTACACACTCCTCCCTTAAATTAATTATTTAGTACTAGAGGCTCAGTGCACGAAATTCATGCATGGGGGTGTGTCCCTCAGCCCAGCCTGCACCTTCTTTAATCACCCCTAACTGCCCTCCAAGCAGGTCTGATTACCCTCAACTGCCCTCCCTTTCAGACCTGGTCCCTCCCAACTACCCTCCTCTACTCTCCTGATAACCCACAATTGTTTTCTCCTACCATCTTGTGGTGGCCATATTGTGTCCACACGGGGGTGGCCATCTTTGACCACATGGCTGGCCATGTTGTGTGTTGGAGTGATGGCCAATTTGCATATTATCTCTATATTATGTAGGATTATTACAACTGTGCACATCTGTCTCCTAGATTATACACTTGGGGCCTCAAATGCCCTAACATATCTTCAGATACTAACTGGCATAGATGATTCACAGACAGTTGAGAGAGATACCTGATACTTCCAGTGGCTAAAGCTCTACCTTCTCTTGAGATAGAGAGTGCCACTGTCATAAAAGTTATGCCGATGCACCAGGCTCTTCCAACTTGAACTGTACTTCGAGTGTCAGGGGCAAAAATATGGCAACTTCCCAGTTGTCAGCTCTAATCTGCTGAGACTGACCAGCAGACCCTGAATGACAGATGAATGGATTACTCTGACTCAAGTTTCTGTGAAAGAGAGGGCTAAGGGACTGTGTAACTATTGGGACCAAACAGCTTGTTCACCTGCCTCTTTAGGCTTCTATTGTAGCAACACCTTGAATTAAAATTAACTATTAGATACTATCAGGAGGGTAAGTATCCTTGAGAAGACACATGCATCTGTCCTTTAAGCAAGGTCATTTTGAAGTCTAAAAATAAAGATTCCAGTGAAACACCTGAGGGCTCAGACTTGTTTGGAAAAGTCAAGGCAGGGTCTGCTGCCTTCACCATGGTCTTCCTAGAGGCCCGAACTTTTGGATATTCCTCCTTATAGACTTTCCAACAAAGCCCCATTCTTCTCCACACTAATCAACCTATAAGCCAAATAGAAAACTAAAACATTTTTTAAAAGGTGAAGTTATGAATTGCTCTCTAAACTACTTTGTGTTCTTTTTTTGAACTTTGTGAAGTTTCTAATTTTCCTTTGCTAGAGTCTTACCCTCTGCTCTAAAACCAAACTAACAACTTAAAAGAAAATTAATTACCTCTATGAGTCATTCAAACTAAAGCCTACACATCATTCTCTATAACTTCTTCCTCAACAGGCATTGAAAGTTTTTAAATTATATTTCTAATAGTGCAGACTTTGAGTTTGATTAAATCTTGCATTTGTTCAAAATTTAGGACAATTGATCTTTTTTTATTTATAATTATCTGATTAAACTTTTTGCTACTTCAGAATTTTCTCAATAATCAACTACAACTTATGAAATCATTCTATTCACATATTCTTTATCCGCTTAACTCACATGCAAACTTCAAACCTAGATAAATTTCCTGGCCTGCACTCCATCTCACCAACATGATCTGATTTGGACTCCCTTGTATGTTCTCCCTTAGCACCCTGTGCTTACCTTACAAATCTGAAAACACTTATTAGTCAGGGCCAGCCTCACTTGACATTTTATCCTCAACACTTAGCACCAGATTTGGCAAATAAATATATAAAAAAGCAATACGTATGATGATGCATTTATTCCATGTGTGTATACTATGTGAACTACTCAAGATTTAAGGATAAAGACTGCCACATATTGGAAAAAAGCATATCTAAATAAATATGTATTTATATAATATTTAATACTTAAATCCAACAGGATAAAGTCACATGGACAGAGAAAGGGGACAATATTTAACTCTGATGGCATGAGGAAAGACCACAGGGCACATCCCAGGCATTTTGGACAATATGAAGTTTCACCCAATCTAAGTCACCTTCTATTGTAAGCCATAAATTAAAAATATAATGTAATTTTAAAATAATGAAATAATATGTACTTATTATCTTTGTAATTATAATTTTAATAGTATTTGGCCTAATATGATATCTCCAAATTAAATTGTATAATCCATTGGGTGATTTAGATTTATAATATGGAGTTGAAATCAGTTCTAAATTTTTGCTCACTGATGGAAGATCCAAGAAAAACTCAGGTCAATTTAATTAACAACTCATAAGTTATTTATGAAATATTTGACAATTGTTTTATCAATACTGAGCCATAGTTCATATCCTGAGACACATTTATTGCTGTAATTGAAATGTGTCTTTCAATATTGATCAAATATTTATCAATTATTTTATAAATTCTGAGCCTTTTCTATATTTTTGAGACATTTATTGCAGTAATTGGTTATAGTGTTGGAGGAAAAGACTTTATATTGGCATTTTTGACCAAGGCATGAGACAGTATATACAATAGATGTAAAAAACCCAAAGAGACATGATTGACTAACAAGTAGAATTGGCCGACAGTCTTTTTTTTTTTTTTTAATAGAAAAGTAAGCAATCATCTGATGGCAGCAAAAATATACTTAGGGGAGTGAAACAAGGGAGGGCATAGAGGAAGCAACAGGATAGCCTAGGAGGGCTGCCTTAGTTCACTGGGAAGCCAGAGAATAGGGGACTCGGCAATAGGTTCAGGGGTTTAGCCTGGGACAAGTTGCCCCTGCCCATTGCTCCTCTGGTCGCAAGTCTCATGGGGTTCCTTAGAGGTTAGGGAATATGTGCAGGGGTGGAGGTGGAGGGGGGGGGGCAGGAGAGAAGAGGGAGAAGAGGGAAAAGGGAATGGCACAGAGGTATGCTCCCTACAGGGAGAGTGTGGCCAAGTTTTAAACACCACAAATGGGTCAGAGACTTCAAAGAGAATAAAAAGTATTGGGATAAATTTTTCCTTTGGAGAAAGCTGTACTTTGAGTCCCCTGAAGCTGAGGTGCACAAAGGAATGATGCTTGATTTCCATCAGGGAGATAAAGGCTGCAAGATATTTGGACTGGTAAGCATCTTTGCTGGACCAGCTGGGAAGAGCTGTGGCTACGTTGGGACTGGCCTGCTCTGGCAAAGTGTTTGGTTTTCTGTAGGATGATTATTGCTACGGAATATATTTTCATAATTTTTGTGTTTTGTTTTGCCTTCATAGCTCACTTTTGTATATTGACTTTGCATATTACCACCTTGCTAAATTGACTCTTTGTTGAAGTAGGTTTTTTTTTTTTTTTAAGTTATGAGATTTTATATGTTTTTGATCATTGTCATTTGCACATAGAGACAGTTGTCATCTGTCTTAAATTCCATCTCCTTCATTTTCCATCTGTAAGACTTTTAAGTCCTCCCCTTAATTCACTGGCTCAGACATGTGGTTGAATATTAATAGGTCTGAGAGTGGGTATTCTTGCCTGTTTCCAATCGGGAGTAAAACATTCTGTCTTTCACTGTTAAACATTATAGTATCTGAGTTTTTCATACACATCCTTTATCAGGTTAAGAAGTTTCCCTCCTATTCCAATTTAATGATATTTTATCACGAGTAAATGTTTACAATTGTAATTTTTTTTGGTATCTATTAAGATCAGTAGTTTTTCTTTTAGTCTGTTGATATGGTGAATTTCATTGATGTACCAGTCTTCCATTCTTGGGATAAAACCTACTTGGTTTTGGTGTGTAATTTCTTTTACATATTGCTGAATTAGCTTTGTTCACATTTTGATAAGAATTAATCTGTTTATGTTTATGAAGCACATGGTTCTTAGTTTTCTTATAATGTCTTTGTCTAGTTTTTATATCAGGGTAATGCTGGCTTCAATTTTCTGAAAGAGTTTGTATAAAATTGGCATTATGTCTTCTTTAAATGCTAAGAGACATTTTAAGTCACCAACAAAGATCACTGGAGTTGGAATTTCCTTTCTGAGAAGGTTTTTAATACTAATTTAATTTATTTAATAGACAAAGACTATTCTACTTATCTATTTTAGTTCCTTGCAAGAATAGTTTGTGTTTTACAAGGAATTTATTAATTTAATCAATGCTTCCAAATTTATTGGCATGAAATTGAGGATAATCTTCCCTTATTACCTTTTTAAGGTTTATAAAATCTGCATTGATGTTTTCTCTTTTATTTCTAATATTGATCGTTTGACATTTTTTCCTATTTTTCTAAATTAGTATATTCAAAGAGCCAGTTTTTGTTTTATGTATTTGCCTCTATTAATTCCTGTTCTTTTCTTTCCTTTCTTCCTTTCTTTATTCTTTATTTCCTTGTTTATTATTTACTTATTTATTTATCTACCTACCTACCTACTTACCTACTTTTATTGTTGAGAGTATTATAGATGCACTTTTCTTTTCCCTGGCAGGGAATAAAGGAGTTCAGGTTTGGACATGTTGAGTTAGAGATGTCAAAGACATTCAGGTCATATCATAGACTAGGGGACACTTAAGTTTCCATCTGAACTTTTCTTGGATATCCCCTTTGTTTTTGTTTAACATGAATTGAATACAATAGGCCTCTTCCAGGAACTTCAGATTGCCAGTGTCCCTTGTACCTCAGGGCTTTTGCACCTACTAGAACACTCTTATCCCAGCCTCCAGCCACCCCCTACATTTTTATAAATAGTCAGTACCTTAGGATCTTCTATGAGCTACCAGATTCCAATCTGAGTCATCTATCCCTGCCATTTGCCCTCACTTTTCATAAAAGCTCTGAAATAATTATTAGTGAAAATGTACTTTAAATGCCTAATTTTTTCTACTTGAATATAAAACAAAAGGGATAGGGGATTTAAAAAAAATATATTTTTTATTGATTTTTTACAGAGAGGAAGAGAGAGGGATAAAGAGTTAGAAGCATCGATGAGAGAGAGTCATCGGCCAGTTGCCTCTTGCACACCCCCTACTAGAGATGTGCCCACAACCAAGGTACATGCCCTTGACCGGAATAGAACCCGGGACCCTTCAGTCCACAGACCGACGCCCTACCACTGAGCCAAACTGGTTTCGGTGGGATAGGGGATTCTTTATGTCTTTTGTTCAACTTTGAATTTCTAGCATCTGGCACAGAGCCTGGAACATAAAAACATTCAGTAAATGTAATTGAGCGAGTAATTTTATTCATTAATAAATTTATGTATTGCTTACTGTATGCGCCAAGCATTGTTTTAAGCACTTTATAAATACTAAGTCATTTTAAGTGGGGAATATAGTAAAAAAAAGAGTAGATGAGAAAATTATAGACCACTGCCAAGAATGTCTTTATGAGGATGTAATTCAGAAGGATGAGGAACATGGGGTTTTAGAGACAACCTACCTAAGCAAAGGGCGACATCCTAGAGCCTGAATGCTGGGGATCCAATGCCACTTCTGTCCCCTATAACTGTGTAATTTGGGCAATCCTTTCATCTTTCTAATCACCTATCCATATTCTTTTATTTCTCTACATTATGGGGATAATGATAGTATTTATCTCATGAATTATTACTGGCATTCCATAACTGAATTTTTATTTTGCCAAACATCAACTCAAATTTTGGTTTTTCTTTATTCTCTATGAAGACTTTCTCCAATCAGAGCATTCTGTTGTCATCTATATTTTGCTGAAGTTCTATTATAAATTATTTAACAATTAATAAAGTTGCTTTGTAAAACTACTTTTCTGGGCTTCCATAGAATGTTGCAACAATAACTTGAGCTGAAATAAAAGGTAGATTTCACCCCATATAAGAGATGGTGGAATTTCTCTGGTGTGCATTTGAGAAGACCTTCTCTAATCTGCTCTTCACTGCTCACATTTTTTAAAAAAAGTGGATATAGTCATTTAAAGGGTCATGTAATTTTTATTGGGTAGCCTGTAGCCATGTCCAAATGCCAGCTGAAGTAATTACATTCTGCTTATAAGCAGTAGCAGTATAAATTCAATTAGAATAACTTCAAATGGACTAATATAAACCTAGGGGTTTGAAACTCACTCAGGTCACTAGAAGATAAGTTAGACATGTGACTAGGAAAATGCTCAGAGGTAAAATTAATTTTTAGGCAACTCCTGATGGCTAAAAAGTCAATGGATTTGGGAAAGAAGGAAAGTGTGGTGGAAAGGATAAAAGGAAAGGGAAGTGATGGAATATATAAAATAAAGTAAGTATTTGAACATATTTCCCATGGCAGACATTACTCTACATAAATTCACTATATTTAGCAATAGTTAAATATATATTTAGCAGTAGAAATATTGTAGGTGTGCATATGAAATCTGGTGATGATCTTTTCTGGGCAGAACTGTATTATGGATTGTTTTTAATTTCTTCTATGTGTTTTTCAGGATAATCCAAATAAGCTTCAAAGAAATACTATATTTTATCATTAAAATAACTACATTTTATATTATACAACAAAAATATCAATTGTGGAAATGTTTTAAAAGTACAATTAGAGGTAAATACTTTAAATAATCTTGTTTTTGTTCTTATAGTTTTATTACTGTATATTTTATAGGAATAAAATTATGCTACATATAGTTTTATAGATGTTATTCTTATACTATTCAGCTTTCATATATTCACATCAATATATATTCATTTTATCAACATATAATAAAATTTTATTTCATTATGTGGATTATATTTGTTTATTTGTAAGCATGATTTAATGGTTACTTCAGTTGTTTACAAACATATATTATTAGAATAATACTACAGAAAATATCTATAGCTCACTCCACTCACAAATAATTATTTTTCAATGAGAAAATTAAGAAAGTTGACATTTCAAAAATTGTGTGTAATGTTAAGGCTTTTGATTGATATTGGCAGGTTGAATTAGAAAGTTTATAACAATTTACACATCATACCTATGTTGTTCTACTTTTTATCAAACAGATTTTACATTTATAATCTAGGAAAACATGTTATTTTGTCTTAAATGTAAGCATAGAAAAATAAACTGAACTCCTGTTGTTTGGTAATGAAAATTCTTTGAGGATTTGGATCTTAGTAAAAGCCTTCACCAGATTAAAAACAGTGGCATAAATATATGAATGATCAGTAGACCTACAGAATGATAAAAATCATGAAATTGTCCACAAAGCTTCTACTAAATAAAATAAAGAAACTTTGTGTATTTCATACATAAATGAAATTTCCTGGAAATTCTGAAATATTAAAAAATGATCTGCATCCTATTTCCACCTTTTTAAAAAATATTTCATCTAAACATTATCTAAACCTTAGCGTCTGAGATGATGAAACCTACTTTTGTTTTTAATTATCTATTTTATTAGACCTGCTTTGGTCATCAGACTGTATCAAAGGGTGGCTGGCTAAAGGTCTATACAAAACTTATATCCATCGACCAGAGGACAGTAAGTTAGGAGGCCTAGCTATAAAAAACTTAACAAAAACTTAAACTTTTCTATATAACTTATTTTGGCATGTCTTAGTTTTTCCATTAAGTAAGGTAAATGAACATGCCAGTTACTGCTGCCAAATTCTTGAATTGTTGTGATATGTTTTGAATATTTATTAAATTTTAAATTAAAATCTATTCACAATTCCCACCAAATAAGAAGGTCTACAGGGAAAAAAGGCAGTTTGGCTGGATTTGGTTGCAGTAACAAACAATTTCTGGTTCTTTGTTACCACAACAGTTTTCATTCTCATAAAAAAAGTTGGGTGGATGTGGGTTAGACACTGTTCTACTCCACCCATTTCCTTCATTCTGGAACCTGAGCTAACGAGGGGTCTCTCTGGGACATGTCATTCTCCTGGCAGAGGGAAAAGAGGGCTCATACACACCCATGTGATTTTAATGAATTTCCCTTCAATGCTACAGACAGCAGCCTCTATCTAAAGCTTTTAGGAAAGGAAAATGATAAACGATGTCTGGTAGTAATGGAAGAAGTCTTGAGGGGGAAGCTTTTGTGAGGGCCCAAATGAAGGCAGGACCAGGTGTTGGGGGAAATGTAGAAGGAGATTTGACAACATTTCAGAAGCTGAATAAATGGCACATTGTCTTTAGGTGATATCCTCTAGTCCAGTGGTTTTAAAAACCCATTTTATGTCAGTGATTCCTTTTACTTCCCCAACCCTGACTTTGTGGTCAAGGAGTAGACTGCTAAACTCTGAACTCAAGAACTGAATATGCATCTTACAATGGTTACATCCAAAACATTGTCCTTACTTTCGACTCTAGCCTCTACCCTAGTTAATCCTCTCTGCGTATTTTTTTTTTATCAGTAGAAAGACCAGGCGTCTCAAAAAGAGGCGCAAGAAAAGAAGAAAAAGGGGGGGAAAAGAAAGGGAGGGCGGGAGGAGGGATGGAGGAAGGAAGGAAGGAATGCGGAGCGTAAGGAAGCGCAGAGTAAGTAGTGACTTGGAGTCTGTTGTGGAGGTGGCGGGAGGGATGGCGAGGCGTTTCGTGTGTTTCTGGCTGGAGGACGGGACGAATGCAGGAATGTCTTCCTCCGGACTTAGCATTGGAGGTCGTCGGGATGGCTTGGTCGTCTGATAGTATCTTCTCGCTCTCGAAATCATCTTCCTCCATTTCTCATACTCCATCCTCCTTCCTTCCTTCCTTCCTTCCTTCCTTCCTTCCTTCCTTCCTTCCTTCCTTCCTTCCTTCCTTCCTTCCTCCTTCTCCCTTCCTTCCTTCCTCCCCCCCCCCCTCTCAATTTCTCTCAGTATAAGTCATCCTCCAATTCTGACTGTTTAAGTTTCAAAATATATCTTATATCTTTCCAGTTCTCTCTGGCTTCACTACCACCCTAGTTCAAGCCATATTGGAAAAGGTGGCAAGAATATAATAGGACTTCTATAAACAATTCTTGAATAAATAAATGTTACTGTATTTGAACTTGTCCTTCTTCATCTTCTGTGGTCCATTCTCCATAGTTCTGAAAGACAGATCAGATCATGTTACTCCCCTGCTAAAAATATTTAATGGTTTCCTATATGGTTCTGGGAAAATAATTTTCTCATTGTTCTGAATGTTCTACTTCTAATCACCTCTGAATTCTCATGTTATCTTATAACTTTTTCCTCTTTTGCTTTTTTTCTTTCCAAACACACAGATTTATTTTCCTTTAACTTGCCAAGTTCTCCCTGCTTCAAGCCTTTTGGACTTTTTGCTTCCTCTGCCTGAAATAAGTCCCCTCTCCCTCACCCCATATTTTTGAATAATTGGCTCATTCTTATTTTTGAATTCATAATTCAAATATTATTTTCTGCCTTTTAAAATAAAAAAAAATATGACTTGTGAAAGATCAATTCTGGCCATAGGCCTGATTTTGGTAGGTTAAGGGGTGACTGGGTTATCATGAAGTTGAGCAAGAGATCTTAAAGGTATTATGTCCAGAATGTTGCTGGGGAAATAAGAGAAAGGTGGTCAGGTGACAGAGCAGTTTCAATGAGGATAATTAAAAGAATAACACATTTTTCTTCAAACCACACACTTGTGCCTCTTAAGAAGTGGTTTCTAAAATAAAACTGAGTACAGTGGTCTTGTGATATTATTTTCTTCAGTTATTCACACATATCTAGAGTTTCATTTAAAAATGTATTTTGTATTATGTAAATTACATCAGCACAACCTTTGGAGGACAGCTTTGATTAAACACATTATATCTCTATATTGATGTACAAAATATCAGATCAAGAATTCTTACTGTACACAAATGCTACAATAAAAAGAGAGACAAACAATGATAATTCTGAGATTAAAAATAACCAATTTGAGTGAAGTCATATGGTTCTTAACTTTTTATGACTGACATTTTGCTAACCATAATATCCTTAAGGTCCACCCACATTGTTGCAAATGGCAGTATTTGATCTTTTCTTATGGCTGATTCGGATTCCATTATATATATATAATGGAATGGTCCTTCAAAACTGTCAAGGAGGCAAATATATATATTCAACATCTTCTTTAATAATCCTCTAATGAAAGACACTTTGATTGTCTCCATATCTTGGCCACCATGGGTAATGCTACAATGAATATAGGGGTATATGTATCTTTGCAAATAAATACTTCCAAGTTTTTTGGATAGATACCCAGAAGAATGATTGCTGAGTCATATGGTAACTCTATTCTTAATTCCTCAAAGAATTGGCATACTATTTTCCATAGTGTCTGTGCCAGTTTACATTCCAACCAGCAGTGAATGAGTGTTCCTTTTACTCTACAACCTCTCCAACACTGTTATTGTTTGTCTTATTAAAAATTGGTTTGTCTTGCCCTAACCAGTTTGGCTCAGTGGGTAGAATGTCGGCCTGCGGACTAAAGGGTCCCAGGTTTGATTCTGGCAGATGCAAGAGGCAGATGATCAATGTTTCTCTCTTATCAATGTTTCCAACTCTCTTTACCTCTCCCTTCCTCTCTGTAAAAAATTAATAAAACATATTTTTAAAAATTGGTTTGCTTTATTCTAACAGATGTGAGGTGGTATCTCATTGCAATTTTGATTTGCATTTCCCTAATAGCTAGAGAAGTTGAGCATCTTTTCATATACCTGCAGCCATTTGCATGTCTTCTTGGAAGAAGTGTCTGTTCAGGTCCTCTGCCCATTTTTTAATTGGACTCTTTGTTTGGTGTTGGGTTGTCTGAGTTCTTTATATATTTTGGATATTAACCCCTTATTGGAGCTCATATATGGAATATAAAACTGAAACTCATAGTTACAGAAAACAGTATGGTAGTTACGAGAGGAAAGGAGATGGGGGAAGTTAAAGGTAAAGGGGGCCACATATATGGTAATGAAAGATGATTTGACTTTGGGTGAAGGACACATAATGCAAAATACAGATCATGTATCCTAGAAATGTACACTTGAAACTTATATGGCCTTATTAGTCAGTCACCCTAATAAATGTGATCCAAAATTAAAATAAAATAAAATAAAATAAAATAAAATAAAATAAGCCGAAACTGGTTTGGCTCAGTGATAGAGCGTCGGCCTGCGGACTGAAAGGTCCCGGGTTCGATTCTGGTCAGGGGCATGTACATTGGTTGTGGGCACATCCCCAGTGGGGGGTGTGCAGGAGGCAGCTGGTCGATGTTTCTTTCTCATCGACATTACTAGCTCTCTATCTCTCTCCCTTCCTCTCTGTAAGAATCAATAAAATATATTTTTAAAAAATAATAAAATAAGAAAGCAAACAAACAGAAAAACACTAACCAACTTGTTTTAAACTCTTATCAAAGTGATATTTAGAGTCTTTATGAAGATCATATGATGTTATGTCCAATCAGGCATTTTCTTTTGAGGCTAAGCTCCAGACTACTTTTTTTTTTCATTTTTAAAATAGGCAACTGATGATCAGACTCCAGTGGTCCTTCAAAACTGTCAAGGAGGCAAACAAGATTAAAGCAAAAGTACGCAAATTTGCTGGTGCACATTTGGAAGAAAGAAATGGGTGCCATCTGTGAGAAGAGTTCATTTGCTGCTTAATTAATTCTCCCATGTGCCCTTGTACACCAATGCAAAGCTCCCAGCTACAATTGGAGAGAGAGCAGATGGCGCCTTTCAGTTACCTATTGACAACTGGGATCTTCTTGCTAATTAATCTAAATAAAGCACCCATTATTTAATCTTAAACAAAAATTCAACTGAATAAGGTTTTGGGGTGTCATTAAGAAAACGTTTTCCTTTGTTTGCATTTGCATAAATCATCCTGGTGTTTACTTGGAGTTTTAATGACTCCAAGAAGTTGCAGAAACATTTCCATCAGCCAGAAGGCTTTCTTTCTCAAATTCACCCTAAGGTTGGTGGAGAGTCAAACTTCTAATGTTAGAACTCTAATCTAGTGACAACTGTCACAGATTAAGTCTGAATTTTTTTAATTAACAAAAGGTACCAAAATACAACAAAACACATACTCTTCATAAGAAACTCAAGTGATATTTTGTCAGCTTAGTCTCAGATCATGTGCTCAGAAGCTGGGTATCTGAGGTATCAAATTCTAATTTGCTTTAATAATGTTAACAAATATTAGATGTTTCCTTTTAAAGCACAAAGATTCTTGCAAGAGTGGGCTTTCCTTCCCCTGGCTGCGGCACCGCCTTTGCTCTGGCCAGAGCTACCTTTTTGCTTTCCCACACTTCCAAGCATCCTGCCCTACCCTCGCCACTTGGCTTGCATACGCAAATTAACCGAGCATCTTTGTTGGGTTAATTTGCATGCTCACTCTTGATGTCAGGAAGGTACAGTCAATTTGTATCTTTCTCTTTTATTAGTGTAGATGGGCTTCTAAAAAATATCTGTGCTTTTTACCTTTATATTTCAAAATTTGTCTTTCTGTGTTGCTTTGATAACACTCTCAAGCCTGCCTTTTTGTTTCTCACTATCCTCATAGTTAGACATTTGAAAATTATAACCTTTGGATTTGGGAAGAGGCACTTACATTTGAAAAGAATTTAACAGTATTTTAATGAGTTATTAAGGGAGATAATAAAGTATGCTTAAGAATCACACAACTTGGTTTCATTTCACATAGTTGAAAAAATAATTAAAATTATGAGTGTTACAAAAAACAAACTCAGTTTAACCTCAAGTAGGTATGATTTCTTATTTTTTTGCTCTAATGAAGTCATTACCCTAAAAGGAAGGTGCCTCTATCTTAACATAAAAGCTTCTTAACAGTAAACAATTTGTGTTTCTTCCAGCAATATAAGATGGTTTTACATTCTCTGGCCCCAGATCTTCTTCAGTACATCAGGCAAGTTAAACATTTTCTTTTTCTTTGGAAAATAACTTCTTGATAAAGAATTTATTCCTTAGAAGTTCTATTTTTTCTTTCTAGTTCAATGATAGCACTTATACTGTATTGTTTTTTTTATTTTTTTAGTGTGACTAACTCACATGTCTGAGAGGTTGGTTCCAGAAGTCAGAGAACACATCCATTTTATCATTTTACCTCAAGCCTCTAAAAATGTGTGTGACACAATGTTTGGGTTCAATAAATGTTGTCCAAGTGAATGAAGGATTATACATTCGTGTTTCAGGTCAAAATGCTTACTCCTTTGACTTCACTCTGGTTTGTGCTCAGCGAAGTAACAAACCTTAAGACAGCTCTTTGTAAACTACCTTAGCAACCATGCTGGTCCCTTAGGGCAGTGAGGTGCAGTAGAGAGGAAGTGTATCATTAACTTCCTCCATCACGAGCCATCCTGACCTTGGCCTGGGGTTGTCATTTTCCTTACCTGCCACCTGCATCCCAGCATGAACAAATGTCAAGCTCCTATTACCTCCAACCCAAAATATTTTCTTCTTTCTGATCATAAATTAATACATATCTGAGATCTAAATATTGTTTTTATTGGATTCTCTACCTACTCAGTTTCCATAACTGAGTGTTGGAAAGAGCAAAACATCTGAGAAAGACAGTACCTCAGCTGCATCTGCTACTTACTTTACTCATACTCCTAAACTGACCTCCAATACCCCTGATAAATATTATTCTAGGTTCCTTAAGAGTAATTTTGCTGCCTCCAAAAGTCCATTCTAGTGGAATTCTTTATGGCATTCTTCCTAATACTGAGATAAACTATATTACCTTCTAACTTTTCTGTGAAATATCCTCACAGAGTTCATACTACAAACCTAAAGATGATGTACTTACATGAGTAGGGTTTTCTGATAACTCACATTATCTGGCATCTAGCATATAGAAGGAGAGGTAAGTAGCATGTCTCTAAAATGTTTCTTCCTGCAGAGGGGAAATGAGAAACACTTAATAGGCAACAAGAATTGGTAGGAGAGAGAATCCTGAAAAACTCAGTCATTGGTCACACTGAGGTTAAGGAACCTCAGTTGCAGTAATAATGAATACAGGATATATAAATGTATGTACAATTTTAATTTCCCTGTAGCAAACAAAATTGCAATGCAAACATTAGATGAACAAAATCTAGTAATAATAAAAACTAAATATTAAACTACAAACAGAAAACTAGGAAACTTTTATGGATATTTTTAATAAATAAAAAGATTGCTGGGGAGGAACATATTCTAACAATATTTCAAAGGTGAATAACAATATTTAGAAGTGAATAAATGAATAAATAGATTAATATATGAATGGACGATTAGGAGAAACGAGGATGGAGGAATAGATGTAGAAGCAAGGGAATTTCAGGCAGAGGCAAAAATCAAAGGCAGATTAACTTATAAAATGCCTAATTATAGTATCATAAGCTACATTTTAAACATTAAATATTATTTAGTAATTATGTCTCATTTTATTGATAAATTTTATTAAAATTATACAACAAAATTTGAGCTGAAACTTAGGTTGTGTGTGTGTGTGTGTGTGTAGAGAGAGAGGGGGGGGAAGAGAGAGAGAAAGAAGGGGGAGAGAATTTGGGAAAGATATTGATTTGTGACTACATAATTCTTGCAGTCAGCTACAGAAAACCACTTCTATTGGTGGAGTTGTCCTTAGTTCAAGCTACTTTTGGATAGCAGCTTACCGATAAGGGAATTTAGTAGAAAAATATGAGTTATTCAAAACCCAACCATAAATGTAGCAATCACGGTTATTGAACATGTGCTATGTCCAGACTGTCCCTGGGTTGTGCAGTGGGATCTGCCACTTCACTGTGGCTTCAGAGTAAGCGCATTCTGGCTGAGCCCTGCACAGTTTGAAAAGGCCACCAGGCCTGGGTCATCTACGAACCCAGACTGACTGTCAAAAATCAAGGTCAAAGACATCTAGGAGTGAATGTTTCATTTTCTGCTTATTCTAGAAAATATTCTCTTCTTTTTAGGAACTGATCCTGTGAGAAGTGTTTTTTTCACCTTTAAAAACTAAGCATTCCATTTAAATTGAAGAAAAAGCACACACATTTCCTATTAAAAACAAATCTGACACAGAATGTGGTACTAGGAAGGACTCCATAAATGTTAATTTTATTAAACTGTAAAAGAAAAATGTCTCCACTCTGTCCTGAGATTGCAGAATGAGGTCTGAAATAATGAAAAATGAGTTTTTATCCTTCCGGATTTCAAAGTTCTCCAAGTGTAAGAAATTATCAATCCAGAAACAATTGATTTGCTAACATACTTTGGAGGGAAAATGTACAATAATGAAGTATAAATAATTTAGTTTAAATATATTAAAATCTGAAAACACATGCACATTAGAATTGAATAAATAGGGGAGGTCATTGCTAAGCATTTAATTAAATTTTCCGAACTTTGGTGAAGGTATCATGGTTAGACCAGTGAGGAATGATAAGACATGCTCCAGACCTTTAATATAAATCCCCGAGTAATTGAAAATGCATCCATGCAATTATGGTGACTATGTCACCTGCTTCTTAACACAACCAGTTTGTAAAGAAAGTAAGAATTTGTGTCCATCTGTAGCACAAATAAGTGGACAGATCTATAGTTTCCTTAGCAAAGGAGGTACAAAAGGGGTAGATGAGCATACTGATATTCCAAAATTGTAAAATCCGTCTCCCATTTAGGTGCACAGCTTATTAAACTTTTCAATGATGAAGCCAAGAAAGAATTAGAAACAGCAGTTTTCTTTTTGTTCCTGTAGCAAATCCCTCATAACGTTTTTATAGCCTGTCTGAAACAATGGCTTAAATCCTAGTTTATATCAACGTTTTAGTTTCCCTCTCTGTCCATTTATGCACTCTAGTAAATATCCATCTTTGTCACTGTTGAAGATAAACTACTTGTATCCCATATTATTCTTCATAAGAAATTCCAGATATTGCTACCAAAAAAAAGAGGAGTTAAGTATGATAATGGTGTGTTAGATATTGTACAATGTAGATCTAAACCATTAACAAGCAAATGGAATATAAACAAATCAATAGCAGAACCTATAAAAGCATAAAAAGCAGGACATTAGCGTTTAAAGAATGTTCTTGTCATTGTATTACTGGAATCTACTATGAATGTGCACCCTAGGGAGTAGTCAATTTACTTTTATTGCTGTTGTTATGGGTTGACTAATCTGGGCAAAGTATTCAGTCATTTGGTAAAGGTTATTGTAAGGGAAGATGCAAAAATCACAGTGGTGCCTATGCCAGGTGCCATCCATTCCAGGAAATCCCAGAGAGATCCAGCCATTTTTGACTATTTTACACAATAAAGTTTTCATCCGTCTGAAGACTTCTCAGCATTTCCCAAGGGTTTATTCCACACATCTTAACCTTCAATTTGATGGAAGTGGACTCTGTGGTTAAAGAACATTAATGCAGTAAGACCACACTAAGATAAGATGAGATTTTGAGAAGACTTACCTGATCAGATAGTATAAAAAGCAAAAAAAAAAAACAAAACAAAACATAGGCTATACTTATAATTCTTATAGCTTTTTAATGGCTTCCTTCCTCTTTGAACTATTTTTTCCCCCTCTTTTCTTTTATGAGCTTTTTTTCTATTATAAACTGTTTGGAGTTTTAAAAAAATAAAAACACAAAAAAACAGATGTTATTTTTTGAGTATTCTGAGTTCCTAGTAGTCCTGGTAAAGTTATGATACTTTTCCTTAAGCTTTAACAAAGGATTTAAGACAACAGAATTCATGCTGGATTATGTTCATTCTCTCCCCTCTCTATCTCATTGTGGCATCATCTGCCTTTGATACACAGGTATATTCGCAGCTCAGGCTGCCAAATACAATACCACAGGAGGTCCCATGTCAAGGTGCACTCAGGGTTGGTTTCTGTTGAGAAAACTCTTCCTGGTTTGTAGATGGCTCCCTACTCATTGTGTCCTCTCCTGGCCTATTGTCTCTGTACTCACAGAGATAGCTTTGGTATCTCTTTCTCTTCTTATAAAGGCACCAATCATCTAAGATTAGGACCGTAGGACCTTCATTAACCATAATTACTTCCATAAAGGCACATGGGGGGAAAGGTTGGGGCTTTAAGGTAAAATCTGAGGAGACACAATTTAGTTCCTAACTCAGGATCTATTGCTCCAGCCAATTCTGTGAAACACTTTTTCTTAAACTTGGCTCTGAGAATTGATGACATTTGTGTCAATCCCTTTTAAATATTTTATTAGGAAATTCTTGGCAAGGATGATGAGGCTTGTTTCTTGCAAAATTCTTGCAAACTAAATTATCTGGGTAAAAAGTTTGCTCACCTGGTCAAAGAGCTCCTTTATCAGATAACAGTTTATTATCAATACTTACTCAAAATCTTCACTTCGCCATGTCTACCAGTTTCAAACTAAGAGTCATGAATTTTGCATAATCCCAACTGGCTTTTTCTCTTTGGGATGCCTGCCTGAAGTCCCTTTAACCCAAACGAAAACATTATGGCTAGGCTTTTCTAAATCCCCATTGGGAGTCTCTGTAGAGATTGTTGAGATTGTATTCTCTCTAGATCTTATGAGTTTAAAATTTCTCTTTTGTTGATTCACAGGTGTCTTAATTCTTTTGATCTGCTATAACAAAATACCACAGACTGGGTGCAAACCATTACAAATAACAGAAATATAGTTCTGGAGGCTAAAGTCTAAGATCAGTGTGCTAGCATGGTTGGGTGAGGGCCTTCTCCTGGGTTGCACATTTGTTGTATCTTCATTGTTATATTGGAAATCTGAGCTTAACAGAGGATGCCTTAGTAAGCCAAATTTAGAGTATTATGCCAGAGGTCTCAGAGGAGTTGCCTCTCAAAGTCTGAGCAAAGTAATATGGAGGAAGCTTTCCCTTTATACCATCCTGGTTTCTTTATCTCCCAAATATGGGATTATACTTCCAGACCTTTTGCAGGCTTTACAAAAAGTCCTATGTACTGGGAGATATTTTGCAGGAAGCTTCTAGCCTTGAGCACAGCACAATTCAGTAACCTTGAGCACAACACAATTCAGATAACTAAAAGACACTTGGCATGGGAGTGACCAGGAACAGCAGCAGAGTGGCTTGCAAGGCCAGATAATTGAGCTTATTTTCCATTTTATTTAAGCAAGCATGTTTACAGAAGCCAAAATAGCAGAGTTAATTCACAGAACAAAAGACATCTATGTTTAGTGGAAATTTTCAAAAAGCAGTTTTTATAGTATAAAGGTTACGGGAACAAGATGGAATTTCCATGCTTCACATGTGATAAAGGAGGCTAATGTACTCTGTGGGTCATTTTCATAAGGGCACTGATCCCATGCATGAGATCTCTGAGGAACTAATCAACCCTCAACATCTTCACCTTCTTACAGATTCACAGTGGGCATTAGAAATAATTTCTACATATGAATTTTAGTAAGACACAAACATTCAGATCATAGCTACAGGTTTCCTTGTTGATTTTGCAGGGAGTTGATAGTAAATATTTTATAGTGGCTAAAGAAACAGCAGGAAAACATGTTTCCAGTGCATTGGAATCTTGACCATGCCACATAGGTAAAAGCATTCCTCCTGTCTGTGCTAACACTTCAAAATGAGCAGAGATATGTGTTGGGGAAAGCAGTATCACATGCCCAGTCTTTTGATCCTCAGTTGGCCATATAAGAATGAGCCTGGGACCTGGAATACTTCCTTACCAAGAGATAAAGTGCCTGCATAGCCTGAACTAGGCTTTTACCTAGTGGGAATATCACTTGGGATGTTCAGAATATCCTTTTTCAGGAGCAATGAGTGTTCCTTTGATCTTCCTAAACTATTAAGTCAGTGGATCTCAGGCAAGCCTCCAGCTTTCAGTATTTTAATCTCTGAGGGGGAGGAGATGGGCCCTTCTCCTGTGGCACAATAAGGGTATGCATAGACCAATTGCACTTTTTTGACTGCCAGGTGCACCTGCTAGACCTGAGGGACCATTGCAGACTTCTGAAGCTGATGCTGCTCTGTTTCTTCACTATGTAAGTAATGTCTTATTTCATACAGTGCCTTGATCATGTTATGTCTCCCTTGGCAACTCCAATGGCAACATGCAATGGACAGAAGTGTTTGGAGTCCTCCTTTGGAGTGCTAATGAGTTCACAGAGTTCTTCCCCACAGTATGCTTATGAAAATGAAAGTGGTTTGTTAGATGTCACTGGGAGAGGTGCTGCTCCTACTTTCATCCCAAGTTTCTCCACCTTCACCCACGTGTTATGACAATGAGTTCCATTAGCCATTGGTTTCTACTTTCATTTTACAAGAGCAATAATCTGATTGTCTTCTTTTGAGTTTATGTCAGTCACTATGACTAGAGTTGCAAGGTCATATAGCACATAGCATTGGGGCACTGCCCAGTGGACTGAATCTGTTTCCAGAAAACAGTGACTCATTAGCAATTGGAGAACCACTACAATTGATGTTCATTACTGGCCTAATAAAGTTAGACTTAGAGAATGGCTTTGTAAAGTCCATAGAAGACTTCTTAATGAATGAAACTCAACTTATCAATTTCTATTATTGGTTAGCAAACTGTGTATTGAGGTAACTTAGGGTGCCAGTGAACTCATAGGAGTGTTTCTGAGATAGTTCAGATATTTAAAGGAATTAGTGATATTTGTCTTTTGTCAGACAATATATCAATATACCTCAAGGTTTATTATAGTTTATACATTAGCTGCACTACTTTCATATCAATGGCATTTCTTTGAGAAGTTTAAGTTCTTGGTGGATGCTGTGATTAAAAAAGCAAGTACTGGGTAAAAATCAATGTGTAGCAGGAAATTAGGGGTGGATGCCCACTCTGATTCCAAGGTTGGAAAGGTACACTTGTTTTATTAGAATTGGTCATTGTGATTAGTGATTGTGAACAAATACAAAATAGTGGGGTTTTTCAATTTTTATTATTTATCAACAGTTTCTAAGTTGTTAGGCTATAAATAGTCATTAGGTTCTTTGTACCTAAGTACTTACAGTGGAATTGATGGATGTTTCTTTTGGACATGAAAAATATTCTGGGACAGTAAAAAAGCACCATATAGTAAGAAAATCTAGAAGCTTCTGTCCTACAGTCTTTTACCTCTTGTTTCATTTCCTTAAGTCAGAGGTGTTCTATACCAGTGATTGCTTAATTTTAGAATACAAAATAATCCCCTGAGGAGAGTGTTAGAATATAAATTGCCAGGTGCAACCCCAATAGATACAAATAGAGTATTGCTGGGATGAGATCCAGGAATATGAAATTGAACAAACAAGTAGTTCTAATGCCAATGTCCCATGTACCACACTCTGAGATGCAATTTCTACATGTGGATCTTTTTAGAGCTTTAAAAGCATTTAGTGGTAGCTCTATACTCTTAGATGTACCTTCCCTGCTCTCTCTCCTTATTAGTGGGAGCACAGAACTTTGTTGATTCACACATACTGCATGGAAATCCCCATTGTATCATGGTTTCAAGCCATGAAAGACCACTTTTATTATTTCTATTCCCCAAGGTATGAACCTAGCATCCTAGTATTGGCCTGTAACCTGTCTGAGACAATGTGGCTAGCAGATCACTTATGTGGTTGTCACTATTTGCTCACTTTATTCATCACCCCCTGTAATACACAATGCCGTCTTCCTTTTCCTTCCCCTCAAGGTAAGTGTCATGACTAAATTGGAAAGACACACAGAGTGATGAGAGGAGCCTGTCAATCAAGCTGCCTGTTCCACAGAGCTGCTGAGTCTGTGGCTCTGGATTCTGAAGAGCAGCCTGTTCTTATTTGACAGCCTTCTGGCTGTTTGGCACAATATTTATCTTGCAAGGTTGCTCCTGTTTATGTCAAAACAAATAAACCACAAGAAAGAATCCAGTACCAAAGAAAATGACAGGAATAGATCCCACTCACATTTCTGAAGGCAGTCCTTGGAAGCTTCCAGAAATAGGTGGTAGGTATGGGTGACCTCCTTTTGGTCTGGCTTTTGCTCTTTTTGCGCACTCTCTGGTTGTAACCATGTTTACTAGTTACTTATTCTTCCTCTGCAAAATTAGCATTGGATAATTAAATAGCCCTATAATTCAACCATTTGCCTATTCTTTTATTATGCTGAGTGCCTTCTATGTGCTAGACACTATGTTTATTGCTTAGAAACAACAGTGAAAAAAACAGACAAAAAATTTTCCCAACATGAAGTTAATTGGACAAATACTAGGTACTAGGCTCTCTGTTTAGTGTTTACATTTTTTTATCTCATATAAAGTTCTCAACAATCTAAAATGTGGAATCTAGTTTTACCTCTATTTTCTAGTTTAGAAAACTGAGGCTTAGCATAAGTACATGTTTTGACCAATGAGTGCGATATCAAGCTCATTTAAATTTATAGAACAAATTATTAACAAGTAGATTCTAAGGAATAATTATTAGCAAAAATCAAATGGCAACATTTTCGTGAATTATTTATTCTTTAACAGGTGACAAATCCTAAGCTAAAGGAATGGATTTGAGGTGGTTAGTTATAGATATGAGCTTCCTGAAAGAATGGATTTGGAGCAGAATCTGATGGAGAGTTAGGGATGAGAAATGCATGCCTTCAGCCTCTGAAGACACAACATATCTCTTCCATTGTGCTCATTTGTATTGCAGTTCTACACGGCTCTCAAAAGAGGTGTCACCCTGAGAACATGCCTGGCCCCACCCTTCTTATGACATTGGTGTGAAGACAAGTTATGTGCCCTACTTCAGCCATCCTCCTATGGAGGATAACTGAAGGGGCAACAGGTTTGGTTGGGGTTAAAGTTGTGTTGCAGGCCGAAACTGGTTTGGCTCAGTGGATAGAGCATCAGCCGGGAGATTCAAAGGTCCCAGGTTCGTTTCAGGTCAAGGGCATGTACCTTGGTTGTAGGCACATCCCCAGTAGAGGGTGTGCAAGAGGCAGCTGATCGATGATTCTCTCTCATCAATGTTTCTAACTCTCTATCCCTCTCTGTAAAAAATCAATAAAAAATACATGTATATTTTAAAAAGGTGTGTTGCAAACAATATCAAATAAACATCTGGGACTATGATCTAAGCCTGGGAGGAAGGTCTCAATGGGAAATAAACATGTGTGAGTTTTCTGGAAGCAAATGCTAAATACTAGTAAAGCCATGGGGTGAACTTGGCAGGAACATGGACATCAGAAAGTTAGGAGGTATTTTTATAGTTATTTACTTTGTGATAGGTTGTCCAATGTTTAAGACAGTCTCTTGAAATGCATTGTAAATTATAAAGTACTATGCTAATGTTAATTGCTGTTTGTTTGTTTTTTAATTGATGTCAGAGAGAAGGGAGAGGGAGAGATAGAAACATCAATAATGTGAGAGTAGCATTGAGTGGCTGCCTGCTGCATGCCCCCCATTGCGGATCGAGTCTGCATCCTGGGGATGTGCCCTGATTGGAAATCAAACTGTGACCTCCTGGTCATAGGTTGATGCTCAACCACTGAGCCAAACCAGCTGGATGTTAATTGTTATTTTTAATGATAAATGACAAAAAGACATTTCGCATTACGTGTTTGTGAGGGCATTTAACGAAGAGACTTAGGGAAGATCCAGTAAGTGACAGAGGAGAGACTTTCCCCTCCTGCTCTTGTCTCTCTTTGCTTCCAGTGGGAGAACATCCTCTGCTTCTAAGGATTCCTCATGATCAGACTGGGTTGTCCTGATAATCCAGAATGATTTCCCTATTTTAAAATCTATCATTTTAATCACATCTGTACAATGCCTTTGTCACATAATATATTCACAGGTTCCAGGGATTAGATTATAGACATATTGGGAGCCATTATTCTTCCTGCTTTAGATTTCATTTAAAGTGAAAAAGTTTATTAAGAGTTCTTAACCAGGTAGGGGTAGTGATATAACCTCATTTGTGTCTTAAATTTATGAAAAAGATAATTCTTTTTTCATTGTGCATTAAGTGAAACTTGACAAATGCCTGTATTTAGGCTGTGACTATGGGAGTGAAAAAAAAAAGTCAAAGCATTGGTGTGTGGAAGATACTACCCTATCTTTCTGGCCATTGGGGATCCATCCCTGACCTGGGAGGTGAGGGATATGGCCAGACATCCTGAAGTGAGCTTGTCTAGAGAAGGGCTAATAAGCTAGTCAGTGAATAGTGAAGGATCACCTCACGTGTGTCCTAGTTCTGTCCACAGGTGATGTCCTGGTATCCCTTAAAAGAATTTTGAAAACATGTGCCTCCTTTCATATGTGTAAATTGACTGTCACCCTGTCACATATCTGACAGACAGTAACCAAGACAGGAATTGGAGGGTCAGTGGGAGAAGATGTCACCCCCTAAGTGAGTTGCAAATGCCCTAAAACAGGAAGAACTCCATGGTTAAACAGAGCTCTATGGTTATAAGAGCCTCTCCTCTGAAAAGAAGTATTTCTTAGTCTCAGGGACTGGCATGCAGCTCACTGTGGCTACACAGATAGGATTGCAGTCCTTTCTTTTTCCTGATTAAACCCTTTTTTTTTTGCTGACAGGATACATAGTTGACTTTTTCCTTACATTCAACAACCTCTACATTTTAGTTTAAATATTAAGGAAATATATGATTTCTGTTATATGATTAGTATTAATATAGTTAAATAAATTGCTAGATTAATTATCAAAATATATCCAATGGAACCTAACCACGATTGCTATAAATCCACAGTGATCTATTTAAAAATAAGTGAACAGTTCTGCTTTAACATTTCATTTATATCTTAACTATTTCTCTTTTAAATCATATTTCCATGATTATCCCTCTTAGAGTTTCATCCTACATGTATTTTTATGCTTAAATGTTTACTTAAATCATTAAATGTGTATAACTAACATCTTTGACTGTAGATTCTAATTGTTAGATAAAAATGTATTCTATATCATCACAATTATTATTAATAAACATTTGCTCTAAATACCATAATATAGTAGATGTCATAGATTTTAAACTTTAAATGTTTTTTTTTAAAACTTGTAGTTTTAAATAAACAAATGTCATTTTCTACTTATAGAAAATGTCTATCTTTTACCCCAATGATTAGCCAAATCAAATTTTAAAAGATTACTTGCTTTCTGTTTGAAAATGTCTTCCTTCATTTTATATTTTAAGTAAGCATAGTAAAATGTTTGTTGAGAAGCATTACTTTTTAAAAGTATAGACATAAATTATAAAATAAATCTTATAAAGTGGAGTATGAAAATAATTGAAGATAAGATGTTGAAGATTTAGTAAAATTCATGTATCCATTTTGTAACTTATAAAGTAAGATAAAATAGTAGGCTATTAATCATTACATAAATGAAAATAATGCAATAAAATGTGTAACTAAAATATTATTTAGAAAGTGATAAGTAGAAAAAAATACATTTTTATTACTTTCCATGTTTATGTGCTAAACTCTTATGTTTAACTTCTGAAAAATTAGATAAAGTAAGGAGAAACATAAGAAAAAAAATATATGAGGATAAATACATGGCCTACAGATAAGATAAAGTGGGGGCGGCGTGGGGGTGGCTCTAAGCAAAAATTCGATTGTGATGAGGAGGCTTGGGGTTATCCTAATCTGTGGGCTCCTCGGGCCGTCTTTGGGCTCTTTGCGCTCTCTTCTTCTCTTTCTTCTTCTCCTCTCCTCCTCTCCTCCTCCTCCTCCTCCTCCTCCTCCTCCTCTTCTTTCTTCTTCTTCTTCTTCTTCTCTTCTTCTCTTCTTCTTCTTCTTTTCTTCTTCTCTCTCTTCTCTCTCTCTCTCTCTCTCTCTCTCTCTCTCTCTCTCATTCCCTCCCTCTCTCTCTTTCCAAGGGAACAGTCTACCCTAAACTCTAGAGCTTTCTCAAGATGGACTTTAGGAAATTCCATGAGAATTTGGAAATCAATTATCTGAAAACTTTCAAAGTACTTGCACACTTTGAAGAGTTGTTGCCTTCTGCATTTCAAAGCATTTTGCTGTAGACCAGGGTCATACAGTACATATTTTAGGCTCTGTGGGTCACAGGTCTCAGTTGTAACTACTCATCTCTGCCATTGCAATAAGCAAGCATCCATAGACAACATGGAAGTGAATAAGCATGGCTGTGTTTCATAAACTTTCTTTACAAAAAAAAAGCAATAGTCTGGATTTGGCCCATGAACCTTAGTTTGCTGACTGACCATAGCCGTAGACTGCAAATAGGTCTGATAACAAATGCAATCATCATCCAACATTTCCCAAGAAAACTAGCACAAACTTTTGCTACTTGGACAACCTTCTACCCATTAGTCGGTGATTCCCAAAGTAAACCTCCCCAATAAATAAATGTAATGTCCTCAGGGAGATAAGAGAATTATGTGATATTAAATAGGAAACACTATATTCTGATACATTGTGCCAGAATGTACTTGCAATAGGGTTCAATTAGAAGAAATGTATTTAAGCAGAATTTGGCAAAGTTATGTAAATGTTGCATAAAGTTCCAGTTCAGATGAAAAGTACTACAAGTCAGTGGTGTTCACTCAACACCTTTTGTTGAAGTCAGACTTGGATACCATCAACATCTATTTCAGCTTGCACGGGGTTTCATTGCTGCCATCCAGGACACTTCCTTAATATCAAGCGGAAAGCTCAGGTCATTTATAAGGAAGTCCTGGAGAATTACCCGCCCACCAACTGAAACTATTTTTGTTGTAATAAAAGTGAATCAACTAGGAAAGGACCACAGCTCCTCTAAAAGCCTGCTGTCTAGGAGAAGCTGGAATGGGGTGGTTGCAGGCACAACTAGGAGACATTCTGTTTAGAAAAGTAATAAAAAACTGTCAGGTCTATGATGAAAATGACTGTGCCCTGAAGGACCTTTCCACATTGATTGAAATTGGGCCAGATATCCCAGAATGACTGTGCATGGCCCCTCAAATCAGGGCTTTAATCCCAATTGCCTCAGACACTCTTGGTGAGGGCTAGACATTTCTGAGGGCTTGGCCTGGGAGAGATTACCAAGTCAGTCTTGACCTTATTCTTAGCCACAATCTGAACAGGCACATCATAATCTATGGCTAATTTTTTCCCTCACAATGTTTTGGAGTTTCTAATGCTCTGAAGATGAGCTTTATTCTATCTGAAATACCTGCCCACAGATGTGTTTTGGTAATATTTCATGATCCGAAAATCAGATTTCCATTGGAGAAGGTTTGCAAAAATGAGAAGAAAAGGAGACACTACATGATATGCTTTCTTGTTCTGTTATGCAAGTTTTATTTGTATAAATACAATTATTAAAAAAAACACTAAGGGCTAATGAATCCTATTAATCACATTATAGAATACACCCTGTTACAACTGGTTTGTAAAATATAAACCTCTTGTTTCAGTTGGATCTTTGTTCTCCAAATCTAAACTATTAATAATTACTGATGAATCAAATCCTGAGACTCTGTTGGGATCCTGGAAATAGCAAACATTTAAAAAAATATATATTTTATTGATTTTTTACACTGAGGAAGAAAGAGGGATAGTTAGAAACATCTATGAGAGAGAATCATCTATCAGCTGCTTTTTGCACACACCCTACTGGAGATGTACCCGCAACCAAGGTACATGCCCTTGACCGGAATGGAACCTGGGTCCTTTAAGTCCGCAGATCAACGCTCTATCCACTGAGCCAAACTTGTTTCGGCAATAGCAAACATTTTATTGAGCACTTATCATGTACCTAGATCTATTCTAAGCATGTTACTGGTAGTAACTGATTTAATGCTCATGTCACCTTTATCGGTGGCTATCATTATTATGCTAAGATCACAGAGGTTCAGATATTTAAGTTGCCAAAAGTCACATGGCCAAACACTGCAGAGTCACAATTCAAATCTGGGCTAAGTTAGCATGTACATCTGTTCTCTTAGCCAGCATTTCCCAATCACTCTGAGTACTTTATTTTAGAACGGATACCATCTTTCTACACCAGTGGTTCTCAACACTTCTAATGCTGCGACCCTTTAATACAGTTCCTCATGTTGTGGTGACCCCCAACCATAAAATTATTTTCATTGCTACTTCATAATTGTAATTTTGCTACTGTTATGAATCATAATGTAAATATCTGTGGTTTCTGATGGTCTTAGGCTCTACAGCAGTGGTACTCAACCTGTGGGTTGAGACAGATTGAGAACCACTAGCAGGGTCACCTAAGACCACTGGAAAACACAGGTATTTACATTTTCATTGATAATAGTAGCAAAATTAGTTATGAAGTAGCAACAAAAATAATTTTATAGTTAGGGGTCAACACAACATGAGGAACTGTATTACAGGGTCGAGGCATTAGGAAGGTTGAGAACCATTGATCTAGACTCAGAATCTCTGGCCAACATTTTGCTAAAACTCTTGCCTGGGCTACATACCCTTCCATTTGTTTAGAAATTAGTCAGATGCAATGTTAACTTGCATTTGTTCTGTCATCAGCAAAAATACAACTTCTTAAATCTTTCTATAAGAAGTAGCAAAAAGCCCTCACAAACAAACAAAAATTTTGAAACACAGAGAGAGGAGAAGAAATGGATGGAGGAGAGAGAGTGTGTGCTCAAAACAAACCTGTGTATGTGCTAGCACACAATCTCCCAGTGGTTGCCTTTATCCAATAAAGAGAGTCTTTCACATCTCTGGCACCACCTCTGTCAACCCCAGCTCTGCCTTTGAGACCCTGTCTTTTGTTATCCCAGCTCTACATCCAATAGCCCATCGGCTCCCATAACACGCACAGGACCAAATTGAGGGCTGCTTCCTGGTGCAGCTGATTTCTGTTAAAAGGCTTGGAGTTACATAACACAAGATTACTCAATCATAAGTTTTACAAATACATTTAAACTTAACAATGTCCTAAAACACTCCTAAAATTAATGACAACGTTTATGGAGAAAGATCATCTCCTGGGACAAAGAAAAAAGCTGGTCTCCCTCCCACACTCCTGCACAGCCTGAGGTCAAGGTGAATGCTCTCTCCTGCTGCCTGCCCTCCCCAACATTTATAAGGGAAGGTTTGGGGATTTTTCTTGCAGCTTTATCAGCTTACAAAAGCTTTTGTAACTTGCAAGCCTTTTTATTTTCTCCTTTACTGGACTATAAGCTGAAGTGTGGAATATGGAAAGACTAGATTTGGGCATCAACGAATCTGGATTACAACAAGGATACTCAACACCGGACAAGATTGATTGCTGTGGCAGAATTAGAAAGGGGAAGACACCAGGGTGGTGTGTGGATGTGTATTTTCACAGTTAAATACTTCATTAGTTTTCTAGAGCTACCACAACAAATTGCCACAACTATAGGGGTTTAAAATAACAGAAATTTGGCCTGGCCAGTTAGTTCAGTTGGTTAGAACATCATATTTATACTCCAAGGTTGTCGGTTCTATTCCAAGTCAGGGCACATACAAGAAGCAACCAATGAATGCATAAATAAGTGGAACAACAAATTAATGTTTTTCTTTCTCTCCCTTCCTTTCTCTTTATAAAATCAATCAATCAATCAATCAATCAATCAATCAAAACCCCCAGAAATTTATTTTCTCAGAGTTGTGGGTGCCAGAAGTCTGAAATCATTGTGTGGGCAGGACCTGTTCCCTCCAAAGATTTTAAGGAAAGAAATTGTCACCCTCTTTCTAGCTTCTAGTGATTTCATTCAATCGTTGGTATTCCTGGCTCCTGGCTTCATCATCCCAGTCTCTGTTTTATCTCCCCACAGCTGTCTTCCCTGTAGTTTCCCCTTTTCTGTCTCTTTTAATGACCCTGTCATAGGATTTAGGGTCTACACTAATCTAGTTATCTCAAGATCTTTACCATAATGACATTGGAAATGACCTCTATTCCAAATAAGGTCATATCCTGAGGTTTTGGGGGGTAGGATTCAAACATATCTTTTAGAGACACATTGGAATCCACTACAAATGTGCCCTTGTTTACAGGTTTCATTTTCCCCTAAATGTTACCACTCCCATGGGGTGGAAATACTCTTTCTTTGGTGAAATGACAGTAGGTGACTGTATCTGTAGGCATGTGTATGTGTAGTATATATACTTTTTTTGTGAAGTTAAAAGTTGGCAATTCATTTCAGTTTTCACATTTTCTTAAAAATAGCCCAGAAAATTCGAGTCTGGAAACCAGGTGCTTAGAAAAAGGTCTCTGAGTTTTTGAAACTATTTCCTTATGAGGAAATGACTTGGCCCCTAACGTTTATGTATTTGAATGTCAAATAATTTGCACGTGTATACATAATGCACGGGTACCTCCAAACTCTTTTTCTAAAAGCCAAATCAGACTTTCCTTACACCAACCAAAATTTTAAGCTCTTCCCTAGGGGCTCTGCTCCCCATCAGGTGTTTAATTGGAGCATTTGCCACCTTCTCATATAGTAAGGTTTGTAAAATTGTGTGAACATTTTATTGCATTTTGTATTTAACACTTTTTTTTTTAAAGAAGGAAAGTGACAACATGAAAATAAGAATTGGTCTCAAACATAATATAATTGAGACAGGTAAAATTACTAGGCAGGTTGAAATGGAGGCTCTTTAACCTTAATGGCACATATACCAGTCTTATGAATTCATATGGAATGAACACAGGTTGAAAATGTGACTCATTAATGAGAGAACCAGAAGATGGTCTATCTGGATAGCATTTGAAGAACGGGGGGCTTGATATAATCAGTCATAAAAAGCATGCTAAAATGTTGGACAGTTTCGGGACAAAACCAAGTTGGGTTAAGTCTTGGAGGGTCTGGCGTTGAGCGGTATCATCTCTAATGGACTGCAATTACTTTCATCTCTGTAAGATGGAAACTACAAGATAACATGTAATCTCATGGAGTCCAATCCCTAATAAGTAGTAAATTGCAAATTAAATAAAGGTAAAACCTTCTAGAGAATTCATTGTTCCTCAGAAGTGCCTATTAAACCATGATGCAGTAGAGCATTAAAAGAACATGCAGTTATTCTTTCAGCCTACTTTCAAATTTGAGATAATGTTCTTAAAAATCCTTCTGGTGATCATAAATGATTTTGAAAGATTATTTTTATAACAAAACATGATGATCTCATTCTGATTTTGAGGAACTTATTTATAGAGGTGCACCAAGAGGTGGTGATTAACCATATAAACATTCTTGCCAATGAGCACATCCAGAGGCTCCCAGGGTAAAGCATGTGCTACGGCCAGAGAATTAGCTTCTGACTGGAAAATTTGTAAGCAATCTCAGATTGCATTTTCAGCACAATCTCTTAATCTTGAGAGTTTTTATTTTTCCTTTTTTAAAGTTGCTCTTGCTGGTTTTCCTATACCACATCGTGGAAAGCAAGTCCAAACCTGAAACATTCGTTTCCACAAGTTGCCCCTGCCGTTGCTATAAATTTGCCAAATCTGGTTAAGTTTTGTCTACATGAGACCCTGTGGACCTAGGGCAGGCATTGTCCCAGGTTCCTGGAAGAGCTCTGTGGGCATTGGTCCTTTCTATGATGTATAATATAATCCCTGTGTCTTAATGATGGGTATGCCATATCTAATTACTGATTTTTTGTTCGATTCAGTTACTAGAGGTGTTGCCTAGATTATAAAATCCGTTTGTCAATGATATCCCGGCAAGAAGGTCAAATTTGGCAAATAACTGCACTTTCAAGAAAACTCATAAGACTGTGTATATGTATTTGTTTATAAATTTAGAGATCAAAGAGAACAAGATAAATTAACTATTAGAGATATTCAAAAGGAGGAGAGAAAGAGCTTCTTTTTTCACTCCTAGGAAAATAGAACAGAAAACTAATGCCAACACATTCCAAAACAAATAAAGGCTATTAGATTTCCCTTCCCACTCATTCTATGCTGTGTGAGTTCACCCATTCATTCTGGGCTGTGTGAGGATGATTTGGATTTGAGGTCAGAGGTTCTCCATGAAGCTTCTGAAGGTAAAGGGCTCCTAGAAATCCTGACTGAAGTCAGAGTTGACTTGCACAGTCTCAGAATTTTCTAAGTGATGTCAGCTCAAGCTTCAAAGCTTGCACCCATAAGTTTATATCTTGAAATATCAATAGTTAATAGAACCTGATAGAATTATTTTTGCTGAGACACAGAAACTATCTTTTGTTAAAAACCCAATTTCCCTAGGCCATAGATCATAACAAAACTTTTAAGCATCTGCTAATGAAAAGCCCAAATGGCCTTTGTTAATTTATTAGAGCAAATGATACGAGAACAGAGGAGAGTGAAATTCTCCATTGAGTTATGAGATCTGATCAGTTTTTCTCCTGAAGGTAAAACCCATCAAGGATGGCAAGGGGATTAACAGATCTATGAAGTTTATAATCTCTAAATATTTGTAATTATTACATTTTACCTACATAAATGAAATGAATCTGACACAGGCTAGGCTTCTCCTTTGATTTGGGAAACTCTTATGCAATAACTGTTGGAGTAATAAAGAAATATGGACATATCAACCACACCAAATTACTTTAGTATTTTTCATTATATAGCATGAATGATGAAATCTGTGTGTGTACCCATTGAAACCTATTGAATAGTTTTACATATAAAATATATTTAATACGCACAGTTTGATCTGGACAAGGTAAAAATCAACAGATTTCTAAAAAAGTATTTGGTTTCTGTCCTTGCCAGTGTTGCTCAGTTGGTTGGAGCATTGGCCTAAACACCCAAAAGTGGCAGGTTCAATTTCTGGGCAGGGCACATACCGAGGTTGTGGGTTTGATCCTGGTTCAGGACACCTGTGGGAGCCAAATGATCAATGTTTCTCTCTCTTTAAAATTTCTTAAAAGTATATTTGGTTATTTTACTAAGATAGGATTATGGGTCCTGAGAATGTTATCTTGATTACTAACTCATCAAAGTGATGGTGCAATATTTAAATAAGCATGATATGAAACAATTAGATGAATACTTAGCTTTTCAGGAGTAAAGAACTGCTTTAAAGATTATAATTGTAAGTTTGCTCATAACCCAGAATATTATCCTAGAGAGATAGAGAATCTCTTACTTATGTGGGTTAAACAGAAAATAAAGGCTAATATTTACTATTCTTAGAGATTACTAAATACCATAAGATCATTTGTCATTTTTAACATAGAAAAGAAAATTCTAGTTTGCATTTATATAATATTTGGCAGTAATGGATTAATAAATAAATAAGCCCATCTAAATGAAATGAGTCAACTTGGCAAAATTTTGACATGTTTCATTTCAGTTTTGATAATCATTTGCAATTATTAGAAGCCAAGACAGATAAGATTCACTGCAATAAAACTTTCTGCAACTTGCTATAAATACTCATTTTGTCCTTATAATAATTTCATATTGGATATGATATGAAACTGATACTTTTAGGCAAAACCAAAAATATCCACTATGCAAAGTATACACAGTTGTAACAGTGATAATGTTTCAGTTTTTTATCTTACACATTATCTGAGTATCTAAAGTTTATTCATTATTTTATTCAATTTAACATAGGATTAAGGGTTTAAATTAACTAATGCTCCTGGAAATTATATTTAATCAGATATGTTTTAGAACATAAGTACTGTTAATGTAAAAATATTTGTCAAGACTATAATTTAATTAAACACATTATTTTATATTTTCTTAATTTAAAAAAATATAATATAAATACTATGAACTTATCTGAGCACTAAATACATATGAGAACTTTGAGACATTAATATTTGTAGTCTTTTCATGGGAAAATAAGTCCTATTTTTAAAAGTCTTATAAAAATTTCATAAAACATAAAACATATGCTTGTATTATAGACCTTACTCATAAGGGTTAACACATATGTCAGTTTTGAACAAATTGTATAAACCAGTTCAAAAATTTATATTGATTAGGTGACTAAAATTCTTATGAAAAATACTTTGAACTTTTATTTTCTGTAAGAAGACTTTTTTTCTGTATTATCTGGCACATTAAAAGTACTATAACTTCAGGTTTCTTATTTTCTTGGGATTCTGGGAATATTCGATTTGTGCAAGCACTTAATCAGAACAGACCTCCTTGATTTTGGGAGAACTTATCATCTAACTTATTAATACTCTTCAGAGGTTAGGAAAGTTTCACATTTATAGGAGGCGAGGTTTGGAGTTTTTATGAGTTGCTGACACTCAGACACAGGGAGGGTTTGCAACTCCCACTGAACCCTCAGCAAGCAGTATGAGACAGATATAACCAAACCACCAGTCCAGCTCTCAAAGGATAGTTCTGCTTTCCAGTGGGTAGGAGATATTTTAATTTTTAGATAATATATTTTTATTGATTTCAAAGAAGAAGGGAGAAGCAGGGACAGATAGAAACACCAGTGATGAGATAGAATCATTGATTGGCTGCTTCCTGCATGCCCCTTACTGGGGATCATGTTTGCAACTCAGGCCTGTGCCCTTGACCAAAATCGAACCCAGGACCCTTTAGTCCGCAGGCCGGCACTCTATCCACTGAGCCAAACCAGCTAAGGCTTTATTTTAATTAATTAATTTATTTTAAAATATATTTTTATTGATTTCAGAGAGGAAGAAAGAGGGGAAGAAGAAATAGCAATGATGAGAATTACAGAATGGCTGCCTATTGCCCATCCCCTACTAGGGATTGAGCCTGCAACTTGGGTATGAGCCCTGACTAGGCATCAAACCATGAACTCCTGGTTCATAGGTCAACACTCAACCACTGAGCCATGCTAGCGTACAAGAGATATTTTTAAAATTTATTTTCTTTCAGTTCACAGAGAGACAAATAGATAAACAAATGAAAATGACTCCCAGACTAATTAGCTATGGACAGACTGACGGACCTGACCATGATCCCCCAAATCAAACCAACACAAAATTAGATGGTGGAGGAGAGAGCAACAACAACAACAAGAAAAATAGAATCAGCCAAATGAGAGCCCTGGTGCCACTTGGGATTCACTCCTGCAACCATGGGTGTGAGCAGCCCCCGGGGTGGTGCACTTCTCAGAAAAGGAACTTTATTGGACCCGGCCTTTGAGTTCACATGGACATGTCAGTGGGATGTCTATCAAAACTGTCAAAGTGTAAACTTCCAAAAAATTAAGAACATGAATCTTATATAAAAAATAAGTAAATAGATGCCAGAATGTGTTTAAACTTATTAATGAGGGGACAAGCAGAATGAGAAATCTGATTCAAAACATCTTTGAGAATCAGTGTGTATATATAAGCCTATCGGAAAAAACACACTGAAAGTGTTTGCTATGTTAAAGGCAAAGCTGGCTCATGTCCTATAGGGTAGTAAAGCTGCAGCCTGTCCCTGCCTCATGATGGTCTGACTTAAGATTGTTTAAATTCACAAAAGTGATATGCATTCAGTAAAAAATGTAATTTTAATTTTAATTTTAATTTTGATGTTTTCCGGGCTAGTGATGTGCAGTGTAATATTCTTGTGATACTGGGCAGCGTAGTGGGATAAGTTGCCCAAGTATAGGCTGATGTAAGTGTGCTGAGCATGTTAAAGATAGGCTAGGCTAAGCTCTGAGGTTTGGTAGGTTGAGTGCTTTAAATGCATTTTGATCTACAATATTTTCAACTTGAAATAATTTTTTTTGGGGGGGTACATTGTCCAGGAGCATCTGTATAACATTTGGGATTATTTTTTCTACCCGAACAAATTTTTGTATCTCTACAGACAAAAATCTATGTTAGCATGGGATTTCAGACTCTAGAACCTAATCAATAGCAAATAACAAATCAGACAAACAAATTCTTAAGAGACCTAAATAATCCTTGGGCGTGCTATTAAAGTTTATTTCAGTATGGTATTAAGAGGTTTCAGCCATTCTTTTGCCCATTCCCAGGGTTGAGGTACTTTGTCTTAACACTGTATAACTAGCAGGAAGTCTGTTACAGCCTGATTTTTTCTAGGGAAGACTAATATCTTTTGAGAGTTGAGAACTGGAACTTGGGGTTGCCACCAGTTTAATGTTTTGTTTGTTCTTGGTAGTTCATCGAGAAAGTGGACCTTTTTGTTGTATACCATATAAAACTGCATAAAGACTCAAGAGTGAGAATATTTTCATCTTCAACTATATTTTATCTTTTTATAGAAAGCAATCCAGAGTGTGATTGGAAGGCGGCCAGGGTAAATATCATTGGCTTCCGTCTTCCTTTTGCCATTGTAGCTGTTTCTAATTAGGCCCCTCTGGAAATCTTATGCCAACTTAAATGCTCATTACTTCTATGTAATAAAACTGGCCCAAGTGAATTTAGTTGCAGGAAATAAAGCTACTGCCATAAACACAGATATTTTTCTATAGATGATAACTGGGTGATATTTTCTTCAAAAACAACATGCATGTTCTTGTGAGAAACCTTGCTAAACCTCATACTCACCCATACACCCATGCATGCACCAGCACACACACATCTATATCCACATGCACCAACTCAAAATTCTTTCAAAATTACCATGGCTATTTTTATTTTATTTTTATTTGTGTATAACTCCTCCCTCTCAGACTTTGTGATCAACACTTGCCCTTTGTTAATTGGAGGTAAATTTAGCTAGCTACTAGGAGCTTTCTCTGTTGCATTTTGATTTCCTGAACTGACTTGACATATTAGACAGAAATGTCAAAAATGCTCTTGCAGAGTCCCTAAAACGTCTTCGCACGGTCTGAACTTGATTGTGTGGTAGTTTATGCTGATTACAATGAGAACACTGGTGCTTCTTCCTCAGACTTTCTACCTAACTCACAAAAATGAGAGCTGAGAAGCCAATTGGGGCTCTCTTACATGGTCTCCCATGGCTCCCATTAACACATTTAAAAGGTGAAATGGCAATATTTGTGGGACAGGTTGCATAGCTGATACAAAAGATTTCCAAAGGAAAGTCTCTTCAGTTATACTTTCCCACACCTTAAAAGTGTATTCCAGTCATTTTTTTGACTCACTCAAAGTTTAAAGTAACTATGAGTCAGAGAAAGTGGTACCGTTCTGGAGTCTCTCAGATATTGTAGAGTGAGGACTTCTGGGCAGAGAATTTCATGTTCAAATAACTTTAGGTGTTTTTTTTTGGTGTGTTTTTTTTTGTTTGTTTGTTTTGTTTTGTTTTGTTTTTTTTAAGAGGGACCTGACTCCTTTGGTTGGTGGCGTGGCTAGTGGAAGAATGTATGATACATTTTTACTAAGTTCATGATATTGTCATTTTTCTTTTTGACTTTTCCATTGATTTTACACTGACGCTTTTCTGATGAATGAGACCCCTGATCTGAATTATGAAGCATTTTAAGGATGCTTTCAAATGTTTGTGAATGATATCTGTGGTTTAATTTTTATCAGGGAATTTGGTTTCTCAATAGACTGGGAGTAGAAGCCTTCCAGAAAGCTCTGTGTGGAGGTGTTAATCTGCCCTGAAATAGACTCAAAGGGAGAAACCAGAACAGAATATTCACATAAAAGTGCTAGGTTGGCTAATAATCGTATTTAGCACTAATATAGCTGTTTTCATTTTCCAAACACTTTACAAAAAAACAACTAAATAAACCTTTCAACAGCCCCATTACCTAGATAAATAAGTATTATTATTTTAGCATTCTTTGGTAGAGGAAAAAAAAATCTTTACTGGTTTATAACTACAGAAGGAGATTATTTCAGAAAAACGATTCCAACTTCTGTGCCTGTAAGCCAGTCTCCAGCTCTACTCGTTCCAATTTTCTTTTCAAGGGAACTGATTAATTGGTGCCAGTGTTAGCCATTGTGAAGGTTCAGTCCATGCCGTTTCTCTCCGATGTTGTAAGTTCAAAGAGTTACTGAGAGCTGAGTGCCCGGGAAGGTTTCATTATAGTCCGAACTTGATAAAGAAAAATAAAAAATGAGGAAAAAAACCCCTCACACATTTGAAATCTGCAGAGGAAGTGAACTGCCCAGGCCTCTCTCAGTTAGCAAGTTCCCATGGTCAGCATTAATGATGTTTCACAGACACATAATTAAACCCTCGTATCTGGCAAACTTCCAAGGCTGCAACTCTTCCAACACTAGGGGCACATTCATTTCCCTTCTTGTTATTTTCACATAGGCACAGAGAGTCCCTGCCTACCTGCTCCAGCCTCGGGGAAGCTTTTTAGATACGTTTTTTTGTTTGTTCCACTGTCTGCTCTACATGTTTATTTTTCCGGGAAAGCAAATATCATAGCCTAGTTCTATTCAAAGAAGGATTGGTTCACCAATGTTGGCGTGGCACACATAAGCCATGTTATGCCATCTGTTATTATTTGATGGCCTTGTCCTTTCAAACTTCAAAGTGCAAAATCAATTCTCATTTATGTTCTCCCATTTTAGCTGAAAACCTTCCTAAGATGTACAGAGGAGTGGTTGAGAGTGCAGGTTTTGGTTGTCATACCACTTTACCAAGTGGTTCAATTTCATCAAGTTTCCCAACAGTAAAATGGGACCATTGATAATACCTGCCTGGTAGCTTGTTATGGTTAATTATATAGTGTTTATAAAGTGGTAGCACAGCAATGGGCATGTGATAGCCTCAGTAGATATTAGGAACTCTCACCACCACCATCATCATCCTCTGACAATGCTGCAAACCACTTAAGAACAGCCAATCAGAAGGAGTGTGCTTGGAGAGGCAATAATCATATATACAGGGAATTCATTGAAATCTGCCAAATTCATCTTGGTTTTGCTTGGTACCTCAAGAAGTGGTTCAACTATAGTCACAGCAGCATCATGGGTTTCTGGAGTTTGGAAGGACCTCAAAGATACGATGCCAAGTTAAGTAAGCCTCTAGTTGGAAAACTCAGAGGAAGCTCAGGTTTATTTTATATAAAGAAGAAGGAAACAAATTTCCCGAGTGTCTGGAAAGTTCTATGGTCCAGAGGTAAGGCAGAGAAAAAGAGATCATGCAGTGGCAGCTGAATAAATGGAAGCCTTACATCTTCACGAACTTCAGAAGGTCAGGATAAATCTGCAAGTCAGTAGATACTGGAAATCCAGAGGAAGGTGGCAGAGGATGGTCAATTTGCATCTAAAGGTCAGTTTAAGAGGTGCCCTAGTAACTGTGGAGGAACAACCAGCTGTGGGTAGTCAGCAGAACCTAGGCAGGCATAACCAGTCACTGTGAATTCACATGGACAAAGCCCTCTGCTCCCTCGCGGTCTACCAGAGAGCCACCAATAGGAGAACTGGGACAAACTCAATGAGACTCAATGAGAGTGTATCAAAGATAGACAAAGCAAAGGAGCCTGAGGCCATTCAGATGATCAAATATTCAATCTCTTGGTGATTCCAAGAAATTTTGAAATTTGAGACTTAGTGGATAAACATTGCAAAGATGTAGACTTAGTAAGCTCATAGACATTTGGAATTACTGATATTTGAGTTTCATACACTCATTCCTTCATTTATTTGGAAGGCCATTTAAAAATATTTATTGAAACAAATATGATCATGCCTGAGACATTTGCAATAAGATTCTACCTACAGAGTTATGCAGTCTATGTTGCATATTTAGTAACTAAAATAAAACAAACATGCATATAAAAATTTGATAGGGAGATTTAAAATATTCTTAGTATTTTTCTTTCCTAGTCATATTCAAGAATGGTAAAACACTTATATGTTTTAGTACACAAGTAATATAGGTATACTCTCTTACTGTGCATAATTTAAAATAGAAGTGATTAAAACAAAACATAAAAACACCAAATTATCTGTCCCCATTCATCCCACCCTTATTACTGTCAATGATTTTTAATTTTTCAGTATGTGTATGTGTACATAGATATTTACCGAATAAATATGATTGTATTATACATATTCTTAAAAGACTTGCTTTGATAATTTAATGTTGTGTCATAGAGATCTTTTAATGTCAATATATTTAGGTCTCTGGGGTATGCCATGAAATATTTGGACTGTAACTTATTTATGAATGATGATGCATTTCCCCCAATCTTTTGCTACTTCAACAAATAACACAAAGAACATTTTTATATATACATATTTGCGCAACTGTAAAGTACAATTGCTAGGTAATGAGCTAAATATAGTTGTAATTTTGATATATACTGCCAAATAGCTTCTAAAAGATTTCACCAATCTATTGATTTCACTAGTAATGTTTGAAACCAAGGAGTGGATAAATATTATTGGCATTCTATGAAAATGTGTTTGTGTACTTCTCACCAAAATTATTATAATAGAAATGCCAATATTTTTAGCTAAACAAATATTGTGAAGACTTAATAATGGCTTTTCTCAAAGTATTTGCAAGGTTGATTTAGGATCCGCATTACTACTTATTGGTCAAAGTATTCTTCATGAAATAAATGGTCTATAGGCTCCTAAAATATTTTCTCTCTTAGAAATAAGCTTTACTAGTTCATCAACATAATTCTAATATCTTTTCTCCACCCTTTAAAAAATAACTGAGAGAAAAATAGATAAAGTACCCAAGTTTCCATGGAAGCTAGAAGTAATCTCACTAAATTCCATCAAGTGTCTGACAACTTTTGAACCATGTTAGTGAATGGGTGAGTTTATTTCCTTTTGTATTTTGAGTCTTCTATGTAAAATGCCTCATTTAGATATGACAGCTAAAACAAAAAGTGAAAGGGATACTGAAATATGAACAGATGAATAAAATACAGCAAATAGAAAAACTGGGAAAGAATAAGAAACTTTAAGACATATGGCACAGACAAGGACAGCGAAGTTAACTAGGAGGATGTCATTAACTGAAATGCAGTCTATAGATATGCATGATGTAATTCACCTGGATGGCTTTAAACACAGTGATGGGTAGGAGGGGTTAACACCTGAATCAGGGCAGACTCATCAAGATTCCCAAAGCACCAGGGACAATTCTCTGTTTTCAAGAAACTTAGAGGTTAAATAAAAATTGATAAAAAGAATCACATGTAAAACCCATAATAAATAAAGTAATAGAATTAACTTCTCATATTAACTTAAGATCCATTACTTATAATTTTTAGTATCATTGGAACTCCATAATATGAGTAGGAGGTAATAGTGGTATATTCCATGGACACTTTCTCAGAAGCAGTAATGATTATAATAAACAATTGTATAATTAATCAGCATATGGCCATCTTTTTCTGGTATTCTTATTCTTATTATCCCCTTACACACAGAATCCATAGGGCTGACCTGTGTCACTCACAGGATACTGCAAAAATGGTGATGCATGACTTCTGAGACTGGGATCAGGAAAATCAATGTGGCTTTCATAGTATTGTCTTTTGACTCACTTGCTCTGGGGAAGCCAGCCGCCATGTTGTAAGAATAGTCACCCATGCTGAAATCAGTTTGGCTCAGTGGTAGAGCGTTGGTCTGCGGACTGAAAGGTCCCAGGTTTGATTCCGGTCGGGGCATGTACATTGGCTGCGGGCACATCCCTGGTAGGGGGTGTGCAAGAGGCAGCTGTTCGATGTTTCTCTCTCATCGATGTTTCTAGCTCTCTATCTCTCTCCCTTCCTCTCTGTAAAAAATCAATAAAATATATTAAAAAAAGAAGAATAGTCACCCAACATTCTCTCCACTTGAGGAAGAACTGAGGTCTCCGCAGACAGCCAGCAGCAACTAGATCCAACGTGAACAAGTGACCTGGGAAACATCCTCCAGCCCCACTTGTGTTTTTGGATGATTGTAACTTTGGCTGATATTTGACTGTAATCTCAGTATAGTCTCTGAGCTGGAACTACCCAGTCAATTTGTTCCCAGATTCAGAACCCACATATACTGCTTGTGTGATAATAAATGCTTATTGTTCAAGAGGCTAAAAGTAAAATCAGCGAAGTCATGACCACCTAAATTTAGGGTTTCTGATTCCATATCCCATGTTCTTTCTAACATCAGAGCCATACCTGTGAGATCAAAGCAAGGTTTTTGAATCCATCAGTCATTTTATCTATTCCACAACCCCTTTGCACGCTCCTATTATTGCCTATAGAATTGAGTTTAATATAATGTGGTTCATCTTTGCAATTCATCCGAACGGTCTAGGTATTGAAGATCAAACAGGAGCTTGTTAGAAGTAGTGTGCCTGCAAGATATTTAATGGCATAGGTCATGAAAGAGTTAGCCTTACAGAGAAAGGACTCCAGGAGAGGGAGAAAGCTCCACGTCAGATGAAAGCAGAGGGTATGTAGGATTGTACCTCAGTGTGTTGTGCTGTCAGATTTGCTGAATTGTTTAATTGTGCATTTTACCCTTGAGACGTGCTTGAATATTTTCTTTATATTATAAAAGCAATAATTTATATGCTTTCCTTATGACAGAATGGGGTGCTTTATGGACTTAATTTTGTTTGTCCTGAGTTTTTAAAGATATATTTTTTTTAAAATATATTTTATTGATTTTGTACAGAGAGGAAGGGAGAGATAGAGAGTTAGAAACATCGATGAGAGAGAGTCATCGATCAGCTGCCTCTTGCACACCCCCTACTGGGGATATGCCCGCAACCAAGGTACATGCCCTTGACCGGGATCGAACCCGGGACCCTTCAGTCCCCAAGCCGACGCTCTATCCATTGAGCCAAACCGGTCTCGGCTTAAAGATATTTTTACCAGGTTTTTGGAAACGCACAGTGCATAATCTCTGACTACATATGTTGTGGCTTTTGATATGGATGCCTTCCTATAACCCTAATGGAAAGGGAGAGTGGATAGCTGCCTTCCTAATGATTTATTTTGGAAATGCGGAGGAGTCAAGGCCCTGAGATAACTGTCCCAACTTTGTATACTTTACTTCTACTATGTTTGTTAAAGATATTAAAATGACCCTGGCTAAATCACCAAGTTTCTTTCACTGTAAAACTGGCATTTCACTGGCTGCTGTCTGTGGTTATTTTGTATCACCTTGTTTGTGTCTTCTTTTAAATGATAGTACCAAGTGTGTGTACAGCAAAGAAAATAGTTCAGTAACCATTGATGGATGATTATTTGCTCAAATAAAATATTTAAAATGTTTTAAAACATCATTCCTCCTGCCCTAACTAGTTTGGCTCAGTGGATAGAGTGTCAGCCTGTAGACTGAAAGGTCCCAGGTTTGATTCCGGTCAAGGGCATGTACCTTGGTTGTGGCCACATCTCCATTAGGAGGTGTGCAGGAGGCAGCTAATTGATATTTCTCTCAAATCAATGTTTTTAATGCTATCATTCTCCTTTCCTCTCTGTAAAAAATCAATAAAATATATATTTTAAAATATCATTTCTCCTTTCTTCTCTCTCTCCCCCAACTCCCTCCTTTTTTCCTCTCTTCCCTCTCTTCCTTCCTCCCTCTCTTCTTTCTTTCCTCTTTGTCCCACATATTCAATCCTTCATGCCATGTGCATTCAGTAAATATTTATTGAACATAGACACTGAACCATTATCTCTCCATTGGCCTTAAAGAGAAAGGACTCCAGGAGAGAGAAAATGCTCCATGCCAGACGAAAGCTGGAATTTCAGGAGCTGGTGAAATATTCCAGTGGATAGCCATAATAACCACAACTAAAATTTTATAGCTTACTCAAACTACTTTAATCAATCTTTTACTTAGTTCCCCTAGAAAATTGTTACAAAGACTTTATTAATTTTAGCTGGAAATTTTATCAAAAGGTGAAAATGAAGTTCAGGGCCACTGGAGAGTCAGTAGTAAAGCCCAAGCCTGAATGTGGGGGTCTGACTCCATATCCAGGACTCCGCTCTCCATGTTACCTGATCTGTCCAAAGACATAGGAGCAGGATTATAATCAGAGCAATGTGGCCAGCAGTTTTCTCGAGATCACATAGTCTGCAGTTTATTGTGAAGTGCATGTGGTGTCTTTCCCATTAGACTTTTGTTGAAAACAGGACTATCTATTGTTCTGGTGTGTAGAGCAGTGCAGTCATTTCAAGATGAAGGAGTTGGTTTTCACTGTCCTTGTCAGTAGATTCTAGTTTTCCTTTTCTTCCTGGAACCCTACTCACCTGATGATCCCGTTTTTCCATCTTACTGCCAGCCTAGATTGCCACCCTTTGCTTAGATTTTCCTCATCACTTTCTTCGTTTTGAATAACTTGATGACTCACCATGCTACAGTTGTTAGCGTAAATCACTTGTTACCGAGTTTTTCTTTCCAGATATGCTATTCCTCTAAACAAGGAATCCTGGGAAAGGGCAGTAAGTGGTTCTGGCTCTATAGTGTCCTCACTAGTACACACACTGGACAGTGCTCTTCAGGGGCTAGGACAGCCTATACCATCTTCTTTTGTGACAATATAAGAGATACTGTTGGGACTAGTTAGTGCTGTGTCAGCAGAATTGCAAAATGATACCTTTTAATTACTTTTCATTCCTCATTTATCTAATAATGGCTAAGGTAAAAAATATTCCTTGGTTTTCCTTTAAAAATCAAATGGGGTATTTATTGAAAAAAGTAAGACCATATAACTGGTGTAATTATGAATTCTCATTAAATTTTTTTTATCATTTGAATACATACAACATAGCCCTATATTTTCAACACATTTCAGCTAGTGCTCAACCCCAACCACATATAAGGTTCACTCAAGTACATTCTTTTTATTACCAATGCCAGTTGGCCTTCCAAATGTAACTGGTCTGGAGAGGGGCCCAGCCTTTAATGTGTTTTGAAAGTCCTGCTGGTGGTTCTGACAGAGATCAACATGGGAGACAGGTCTGGATGCAGAACTCAGGGGACAGTGGGTCTTTTGCTATTCATGGCCTATTTTCTGCTATGAGCACCAGAACCCCACCAATCCCCTTGCATGGAACTGACAGTTTCTGGGATAAATGTAACTACTTCCCCATTGTTTTCCATAGTGGAGACCAGAGGCACACTCTTTCAGCATCAACTCCATTGTTGTTATTAAGCCAGAATATCTACTGCTAGAGCCTGAAACTTCAAATTTTTAATAAATCTCCTCAGTGATTCTAATATACATGAAAATATGAAAACTAGTCATCTATACCATATACCTACTGCAAAAGGGACCTTTTGTGTTTTTAATGTCTCAAGACCTTTGTCATTGAATGCAGCCCCTATCTTATATAATAAAAGGGTCATATGCAAATTAACTGAACAGCAGAACGACTGGTCGCTATGATGCACACTGACCAGGGGAAAGATGCTCAATGAAGGAGCTGACCGCTGGTGATCTGTGCGTGCTCCCACTGGGAAAGTGCTGCCCAGCCAGAAGCCAGGCACATACAGCGGTAGTGGCAGGAGCCTCTCCTACCTCCAAGGCAGCACTAAGGATCAGCAAGCCAAGCGGCAAGGAGAGAGGGTGTAGGCCAGGCCTCTCACCTACCCCCCAGTGCACTGGGCCTCTAGTTTTGTTTTGTTTTTTATAAATGCCAGTGAGTTATTGAAGTGATCAGGCTAGTTGTCTTATAAAAATGACCCACCTTTTGAAGTTATCTATTTTTTTTATTTTATTTTTTTAGTGTATGGTGGCATTTCCATTGTTTCCCTGAATTTCCTATACACTAGGAGCTAGGACTCTTGGCTTACTTGGTTTCAGGCTAAACATTTTGGGAAAGAACATCTCAGAGTTGATGTTTTATGCATCATATTTTGTCGCATCAATATGCACATCATGTCTGGCTCTCCCACTGCTAGCTGTGCTGCTTGTGATCTTTGGATTAAGATAGTGGCCAGATCCATGCATGGTAAAACTGAGTTTGTCCCTCATGATCAGGAAGTAATGGCATTTTGACACCGCACATATATCCAGCTCCCCATTCGCCTTCACCTAGGGGGTTTGCATCCGTAAATGAATTATTTTACTAGGGGTTATAGTGGTGAAATTCTATTATTTCTTCTACTATATTTTCCATTTCACTTTTCTCTCCAACTCTCATCGTCAATTGACATGTAATATATTTTACTTGTTTCCCTCTTGGCAACATCAATAAAGGTTAGAATGTTTTTGGTAAATATTAGTGAATAAAAGATTGAAGTGAATTACAGTTGTCCAGAGGGGCTGGAGAGCATGACCAACATCACTCATCAAATTAGCAATGAGAAAGGAAAACATGGTCTTGACAGCTGTCCGTTGGAAACTGGCCTTCACGAACAGCTAGGCTTTGGTATTCTGCTATTGAATATTAAAAATTTTCTCAGAATACAAGGCCACTCATCAGACGAGGTCACTCTGAGACCATGATGGGACAAAAACAAGAGCCCACATAATCTTGTCTAAGGACAGACAAAACATGAACACTATGCAAAGTACAGAAATACCCAAACATTTCCTCTCCCAGCTAATAGTTGTAGCTGCTACTTCTTACAACTGAGGTTGTGTTTCATTTTTCCTGTCTCCTAGATTAAATTATCAATACATCTGTATGCATTTCCTGTCGCTATGGTAACAAATCCCCACAAACAGGTTGTGCTAAAACACTAGAAATTTATTCTTTCTCAAGTCTCAAGGCCAGGGTCTGAAATTAAGGTGTTAGCAGGTCAAGTTCTTTCTAAAGGCTGTAAAGAAACCTCCTTCCTGGTCTCTCTCATATTCTGGTGGTTTTCTGGCATTCTTTGTCTTAGGAACATCACTTCAACCTCTGCCTTCATATTTATTCTGTCTTTTCCTCTTAGGTCTTAGTCAAATACCCCCCTTGCATCTTTCTTCCTAAGACTTTTATAGTTGTATTAAAGTCCCACATGGGTAATCCAGAATAATGTTCTACTAAAACCCTTATCTTGATGACCCTGCAAAGACCAGAGACCCTTTTTATTAATATAAGCTGATATTCACAGATTTCAGGGATCAATACAAAGCACTTCTTTAAACCTCCCCATTCTGACTCCTTACTGCCTTCCCCAAGCCAAAATTCTACTTTTATTGGTGTATCACCATGGTTTCTCTGGTGACATAGTCCCCTTTATTGCAACAAGCAATGAAGCCTGCTGTGTGGCACAGGTGGATTCCTGGAGGACTCTGGCTGATGGGTGTAATGGATCTAACTCTCATCTGATACTAGGCCTGAAGATTTCAATTACTCCAGATTTTCTTTTTTCCTTAAAGCATCTTATAATCAGTAAGGGATCTAAATCAGTGGTTTCTATGGGGCATGGAGAGTTATATATTTTTAAAAATCTTTCCAATTATGTGTAATTATAGCACTGTTGAGGGCATTTTTTATTCTTTTAAAGAATTACAAAGAATTGTCCTGGTTTTCTGTTATTAGATGTAATTTAAATGTTCCTATACCCTTAGATCAGAAGTATAAAATGTTAAGCTATTTTAAAAACTGAGTCTGGAAGTTAAAGCTTATCTTTTTAAATGCATTGCCTTAGATAAAGGACAGAGGTCACCATTCCAAATGACATTTTGTTTGAAATTAGACATTATTTCTGGTACCTGTGGTTTCTTTCTTAAAACTTTTATCACCTGAAGTGACCTCTGAGTAAAAGCTTTTGCAAACTGAAAATCTCTGATGTGTATCTGAAATTCAATTATAGAAATATATTTTAGGCAAAGACACTGGTACAGATGTTGAAAACACTGAACTGGTATGAAAGTGAAGATAAAGACACTTGAAACGAACAGTCTTGACAAAAAATTATGCTGGATCAACTCTGCAGTATGTAGTATTTGAAAGTTACAGAAGCAACAAATTTTGTCAGAGACTAGATATAAAATACCCTTTTAAAAATATTTACCTGTGAAAGATAAACAATCATAGAACTATCATAAACACCATTTTCACGTTCTCTAATAAGGCTATCAATTTTAGTTGGACATCCCTCTCACAAACATTTTAAACAAAAAACATATTTTTGGTGCTCATTCTCATCTTACTCTTGTCATGTTATTTGCCTACTTCAAATATAAATGAGGGTAAACAGTGTCATGCATATATGTGTGTATATACCTTAATCTATGCCTTACCGTCATTAGTGTTTAGAGAACCCTAAACAAAAATACATGCTATAAAGGTTGATTAAACTTTATAATTATTGTCATCAAAACCTACACTAGCATGTCTATTTTATATATCACTATAGGATGTATGAGAAATAAGAAAAGTGTGTGTTTGTGGTTGGCTAGAGATATTGCTGGGCTCATAGCAGAGATATGGGCCAACATAAGACTTATCACCCACTGAGCTCTGCAGGGACCAAAGACTTTCATTCAGACATTGAGTTAGAACCACCTTTGGGACTTTTAAAACATAGTAATGGCTAGACTCAATCTGAGTATTTGGGGAGGAGGACTGGGTACTGAGGTCTCTGCCTAAGTGTGTGTGTGTGTTGTGTGAAGGAGAATTCTGGGTTATTTAAAACCAGAATCATGGCGCATCATCATCCACAAATTAACAGACAAGCAACCAGCTGGCACCTTGATTTCTGAAGATATATTTTTGTTTAAAATGTGGGATTAAAAGGATGGGAACAGACTACTACTCTGGTTTCAAATGTAGAAAGGGGGATAAAGATAAAATGAGAAAATAGATTCTCTAACAAACTGGGTAATTAACAGCTATAATGATATTCCTTTAATTCATGACCAGCAGATCTGTTGCCCAGGAGTTTCAGCAATGTCAACCTTTCAAGAAAATGCTACCATGTTGAATATAGAAATTAGTTAGGAGACGCCCCTTGGAGTTAAAAATTGTAAGGAAAAATATAGTCAGTGTTACTCAAACTGATCTATAAATTAATCAGAATCCCAGCAGACTTTCCTTTTAGTAAAAATTAACAAACTGATTCAAAATTTTATGTGGAAAACTTACATTAGCAAAATGTATTTCTTAAAAGACCGAAAACATTGAAGGACTTATTTTACCTGATTTCAAAATGTACCTAAGGTTACAATTTTTAAAATGGTCAAAATATTTGAGGAACACTTTATAAAAGGAGATATAAAAATTTCTAACCAAGAGAGGAAAATATGTTTGACAATGTTAATCTTAAAAAAAATAGAAAATTAAATATAAATAAGCACAGCCAAAATAAGTGTTGGCAGGGATGTAGAACAATTGGAACATTACTGTTGGTGGGAATCCTATATAATAAAGAAGTAATATGCAAATTGACCATCACTCCAAAACACAATATGGCCACTTCATGTGGTCAAAGATGACCATCCCCATGTGGACACAAGATGGTCACCACAAGATGGCCAGCAGGGGAGGGAAGTTGGGGGTGCAGAGGAAGGCAGTTAGGGGTGACCATGCTGGCAGGGAAAGGCAGTTAGGGACAGTCAGGAAGGCATGCAGATGAGTGGTTGGGGACCAGCAGTCCTGGATTGTGAGAGGGATGTCCAACTGCCTGTTTTGGCCCAATTCCACCAGGGGACACTCCCCCATACACAAACTTCATGCACCAGGCCTCTAGTTTAAAATAATAGAGCCTATTTGGAAATGTTTGGAGGTTCCTTATAAAGTTAAATATATACCTAGACCTAACTCAGCAATTCTATCCCCAAGTGTTTATCCCAAGTTAAATGAAAACTTATTTTTATGCAAAGTACATGGACATAAATTTTATAGCATATAAACTATCCAACATATAGAAATGAGCTAAGTGTTCATCAACACATGAATAGATAAATTTGCTTTTATCATACAATGGAATGTTGATGTCAATAAATTTGAATGTACTACTGATGCAGGTAATAATATGGATGGATTTGAGAAAAATTATGTTGAATAAAATAATGCAGAGATAAAATAGATCTACTGCTTGATGCTATTTATATAAAGTCCTAGAATAGACAAAACTAATCTATATTGACAACAATCAGATGAGAGGTAGTGTATGAGCTAACTACCAAAAGGAAACAGGTACTTTTGCAGTTGATGAAAATATCCTATGCTTTCACTGTGGTAGTGCTTAATTGTCAAAATTCACCATGCTGTACACTTCAAATGAGTACATTTTACTGTCTGTAACCCGTACACAAATACATTTGATTTGAAAAGAAAATGAGGAAAATCTCTATCTATGTGAAGATCTTCAGGACATAAGCTTAACTAAAAAACTCAAGTTGCCAAACAGTGTGGAGGAATATGTAGATTGTGTATGTGTAGATGTGTGAAAATGTATTTGCAAAGAAAGCAAAAAACCTCTGATTTACAGACAGCAGTGACCTTATAAACAGTAAGGAGGTTAAAATGTGAGAATCATGTTTTTAACTATAAATCTGAACAGACCTAATTAAGAAAATTACTAGAAGGACCAGTAGAATGTGTTTTATGTAACTGAAAAATAAATAAAACTCAAATGGAAGAAAACATCTTCCACTAAATATTGAATGCAAAGTAAAAAAGCAATTTAATTGTGTACAGGATATCACACATTGGTATTATCACCTAGCATCTTGCCATTTTAGCAGCTTGAAAATTCTTGGATATTTTTGAAAAAGTTATGTGTTTTTTTTTTAACTCTCATGATTACTAAATCAAAGAAGGTAAATTTGATACATATTTATTGTTGTGTCCTTCAAGAATTTACTGATTTTCTGGGATTCAGATAACTGAAGAAGCAACATCTACTTTTAGTTAAATGTTTTCCATGAGAGTTACTTTGGTTTTTAAAGTGTTTCTTTCTCTCCAAAATAATGACATTTATGGGAACCTGATCACACAACTATCTCATCTCAAACAAAAGCCAGGCATAATATCCTTGATTATGTTTTATACATGACAACTAATTATGTGAACTGTAGCCAGTTCTTTTTATTCCTTTTAGAATTTATCAACCCAGAGCTTTAGCTTTTTACTAGAGGTCCAGTGCATGAAAATTAATGTCCTGGAGCGGGGGCAGTCCCTCAACCTTGCCTGCCCCCTCTCACAGTCTAGGAGCCTTCAGGGGTAGGAGGCTACCTGGCGATCAGAGGAAGGTGATGCCCCGTCACATCTCTGCTGTTGCCACTGCCAGCAGCACAAACTGCTGCTGGTCCTGGTTACCTGAGCCTTGGTCAGCCCTGGGCAGCTGGGGGACTGAGGGGACTGGGGAACTCTGGAGGCAGGCATGTGGAGCAGCCTGGAGGCAAGCCTGGCCTTGCCATGTGCTTGCCGCCACGGCAGGGCTGAGGGGACTCTGGGTACCACCCTTCTTATTGGCTGTGGGTGCTGCCATCTTTGAGGGTGGAGCAGTCAATTAGCATATTCCCTCCTATTGGCTGTGGGCACTGCCATCTTTGTAAGGATGTGAGGATCAGTTAGCATATTCCCTCTTTATTCAATAGGATTTGCAAAGAGACCTAGTTTTCCACTGAGTGATAGAATTCTCTCAGCAGGTTTTAGGGACTTTTACAATAACTGTATGTTCATTTAGATATTTTTAAAGAATTGTCTGTGTTTGCCCAGTAGGTATGGCAGAGAGAGAACTTTATGAATAACTTTGTAGAAGGATTATATATACCTAGTGGGATATATTTTAAGGAAAAGAGAACTGAAAAGAAAGCTTAAAATATTTGGATAATCTAAATATTATAATAATGTTATGATTATTACTTTGGAAATATTGATATAGCATGATGTTAATTAAGAACTTAATATTCAGTTTAAAAAGAAATAAATATGGCTGAAACCGGTTTGGCTCAATGGATAGAGCTTTGGCCTGCAGACTGAAAGGTCCCGGGTTTGATTCCGTTCAAGGGCATGTACCTTGGTTGCGGGCACATCCCCAGTAGGGGGTGTGCAAGAGACAGCTGATCGATGATTCTCTCTCATCGATGTTTCTAACTCTCTATCCCTCTCTCTTCCTCTTTGTAAAAAATCAATAAAATATATTTAAAATAAAATAAAATAAAAAGAAATAAATATGAATGTAAAGTTCACAATTAAAACATTTGTATCTCTTTCAGCTGTGTTTCTCTTTATATTTTCTGTGTTTTGTGGTTACATTGTTTGATCTCCTTGTATGTCTAGCTATTTTTGATTGCCTGAAAATCACGTTATATAAAAAAATGAGGCTTGATTAATATGTATATTACTTATCCATAAATATACATATTTAAATTTTATAAGATGTGTGTTTTATTTCCATGTTTTCTAATTGTTCACAGTGGATAGATTGGTCAAATTTACATAATCTGCTATACCCAGAAGAAGAATTTCAATATTGTTATGTTTTCAACAAGTCACTGATAAGGAATTTAAGGGCATTTTCTTTTACTTGGCAAGAAACACAATATAGTTTTGTCTGGATACTCTGAGTCATATGAACAGTCCAATTGTGTTAATAAGATGAAGGGTCATGGTGATCTTTCGAGTCATTTATGTAGCTCTTTATATTGAAGACAAAAAATTCTGGGTAGAACAAGCCTTTTAAACACTCCCACCCAAATAACTATTTCCAAAAATAATTGTAGTTTACTGAAACCAAGGTCTAATAGAAATATACATATAGCTACATGGACAGAATTCCAAATTGTATTACAGGGTTTTGAAAACTCTGAACTAAGAGGTCACTCCTAGTTTTCTCTGATCAACTGAAATAGAATTGTAACTCCAAGAAGAGGCCAAACTGGCCAATTGTTGACATTATATTAAGGGATAGCCAATAAAAGGCTGAGCCTGCAGCTATTTAAGCAGCATATTTTAACACCAGAAAACTGAAGCTTTACAAGAAAGCTTCTTGGTAATTTGACCATCCTTGAGATAATTTACAAGAGAACACAAAAACTCTGACTTCCAGAAGCCAGTGTTCTTACAACAGTAAGAAAGTTAATTAGGTCAAAACCTGTTTGGCTCAGTGGATGGAGTGTTAGCCTGTGGACTGAAGGGTCCCAGGTTAGATTCAGGTCAAGGGCATGTACCTTGGTTGTGGGCACATCCCCAGTAGGGGGTTTGCAGGAGGCAGCTGATCAATGTTTCTCTCTCATCGATGTTTCTAACTTTCTACCCCTGTCTCTTCCTCTCTGTAAAAACTCAATAAAATATATATTTTTTAAAAAGAAAGTTAATTAGGGGGGCCCTGGTTTTACCCTAATACAGGAAAAGTCCCAGGTAAGGAAAAAACCAGGCCAATCAGTGTGGTATCCTGAATTCTAGGCATTCAGAATGTCAGTATCAAGCAGAAATATTCAATTTCACAGAAGTTCATGGTTTTCCATGACATCTAATGGTCTATATGGTCAAGTAATTTGAAAACATTTTTAAATAATAGAAAAGCAGTTTAGAAGAAAAAACTAAAGAAGGCAATCAATAATTCACCAATAGCAATCTGAGCATGTGATCTATCAAAAAAATTAAAAAAAAATAAAAGGTAAAGAGTGACTTCCTAAAGAGGCTGCGCTTGCTGAGGCATAAACATATTTACAATAGACTGGGACCATTGGAAATAATGACATCATAACACCCATTCACAGACAAGTCAGGACAAGGATATATTTGTTTTTTTCAGGTTCTGTTCTTTCAAGTGAATGAAGGTCAAGAAAAGGAATCTCACCTGTGAACTTGAAAATTTTCAATTGTAATAGTGAAGCGTCCAGGGGGAGGGGACTATTGGGTCATATTTTTGGATGAATCTGAAAGCCAGATTCCTCAGGGTCCAATATCTGGTAAACAGTAGTGAATAGATTATATAAGATCTTTGTTAAAAGCAAAAAAAAAAACAAAACAACAACAACCAAAAAACAGACAAACAAACAAAAAAACACCCCTGTGTTTTCTCACTGTTACTGAGAAAACACAGGGTATTTTTTTTTTTGTTTATAATGGAGGGAAGTTGCATTTGCTTCCCAACTGTGATTGATCAAAATACAACCAAAAGAGTTGGAAAAATTGTGTGAAGCTATGGAACTTCTCTGACCTTGAAATTCAGATATGGGGACTCATTGTAGGACAAAAAATATGTAGGAATAGGCAAGTGAAGTGGTTAATGGGATTTTACATCTCATATGAAGTAACCCTGATGCTGGAAAAGTAAACTGTCCTATTAAAAAATATTTAAGAAAACACCCGGGCCCTGAAATTAGCAGGAAATAGACAGTATGCTTCAACGCTGTCTTAGGGATTTAGATGAGAGACCATCCAGAGGGTATTATATGTTGCCACAAATAATTTGACCATAGCAGTGTTCAAAAGAACAGTATCCAGACATCTATTGAATGAAAATTTCATTAATGGACAAAAGGTCTATGAAGTTTCCAAGAAAAGTGATTTTCATCTCCAGCCAAAATATCCCCCAGTGGAATTTTTCCCAGCCAAAGGTGAGATATTAAAAAAAATAAAATTAACCTTCTAACAATAAAATGAATTGGCTCAGGAAAGTAGGAGGATTATTTAGGGTCTGTTAAATACTGTCTGTTAGAACCAGACAACCAAAGTCACTTACTGCTGGAATGTTCTGTGTAAACTCACCCCCATACACACAGAAACAAGTTTGCCAAGGTTATTGAAGTAGTGATGGAGGCAGAAGCAACAAAAATACAGTGAAGATTAACAAGACAAGGAAAAATGTGTGTTAAGACAGAATGAATGAGATGGACAAAATGAAAATTGTCTTTCTAGAATTAGATGCTGACTTTGAGAATGGTTGTGATATTAATAGCACTTACTTGACAAATGTTGTGTCCATTGGGAAATTTTCCTTCATTTTTGATGAATGAGACTAAGAAAAAAAGAGAAAAAATACTGTGGGGGCTCTATTTCTGTGTTGGTTGTGGGTACTCAAGCTGGGTACTTGCTTTTACTGTGGCTGCTTATTTTTTAAAATGTATCTTTATTGTTGAAAATATTACAGTTGGCCCTTTTTCATTAAAATTGCGTCTATAAAGATCTCCCATGTGCTATGGTGACTCAGATCCACTTCAATGACATCAATCTCTTAATATTTTTTTTGCTTCATCATAAATGCACAGCATCTAATAACACAGCTGTTTGTATAAGCACAGAAATAGCTAGTTTTGTTATATGTTGACTGTGGACAAAATCATATGTTGGAGAAAGGACAAATATTACATGTTATGAAGAAATGTCAAATACACCCTACCAATTAGTTCCTTATATAAAACAAGTCTCATCCCATGAACCAATGTAAACATTTGTGGCTTTTTAATCAGGAGCAAAATATCATTTGCATTTAATATTAATTTGGCAGCCAAATTTCATACATACATTTGTTCTATTTGGAGTGCTATCCCTGCTCCAAGACATCAAACAAAACAGGGGTAGATTTTGTAATAGAAATGGGATGACCAAGATTATTAACAAATAAAAACTAAAAATGACATATGGCTTAAGAGAAATGCTAAAGAAAAGTAAGCAACTCTAGTACAGTTTTAGAAACTGTATTTTGTTCATGAATAATAAAATGGAAACTATCTTATGTTGGAAGCAAGGAAATATAGAAACATGTGTGTTAATGTTCCATCCTATTTTGATAAAAACATAACAGTAGATTCTCATGTTTATGTATTCAATCATTTTTATTCATCTAAAAATATCACTGCATGCTGAACCATACCATACCAGGTGCTTTTCTAGACACTGGGAAATAAACAGGGAGTAGAAGACAAAGTTTTCACTCTCAGGTGAGTATGTTCTGCTAAGAATTAAAGATAGATAATACACATAGAAATAATCACATGACATACATGGTGCTCAAATGTAATGTGCTAGAAAGTGATAGGTCAGGGATATACTGTTGAGCTAGAGTGGTCCAAATGTTCTCCTTGATGAGAAAATTCAGATATGCAGAAGGTAAAATGTTTATTTGTTTTTTAATATCAGAATCATTAAAAAATGCTTCATAGAGATACACCTAATTGGTTCATGGTTCATAGGAATTTGATATGAGCATATACAATGGGAATAAATGGAAAGTTGCTCTAAGGATTATGTTGAAGATGATGCCTGTGAAAACAATTTGGTTAGCTGGCAGTCGGCATGTTAGGATCCATGAAAGGAAATGGTACACCACTCCCTACTTTGATAATGCCACTTGCACTGAGAAAAATTAAGACAAGTGCAAAACACTACATTTAGGTGTCACACAATAAGGATATGAACAGCATTCTTAAATGTAGAAGGAAGTATGCCATGGGTATAGTCACCTACTCCCCCCACACAAACTTTACTGGACCATTTCAAGAATATAAGACCTTCAAGATGGACTGAGTAGAAAGGCCACATTCTTCATTAAAACACCTATGTGGACAGTACTGCTATAGCTAAGATTCACAGAGTTGTAGACTTTACATTTTTAAAAATAATATATATTTATTTATTTCATAGAGGAAGGAAGAGAGAGAGAGAGATAAAAACATCAATGATGAGAGTGAATCACTGATCAGCTTTCTCCTGCATGCCCCACACAGGGGATGGAGCCCACAACCCAAGCATTAAACCACAATCTTCTGGTTCATAGATCGACACAGCCACAGAGGCCAGGCCAGAGTTATGGAATTTTTAATGCAGGACTAAGGTCTTTCACTTTATTTACAGGTCTCTGAGTTTCCTAATAATCAGAGACTTAGTCAGATATCTAACCCACATTTTCTAGGGGTTGTTTAATGGCACCATGACCTGTGCACAGTGGAGTGGGACTCTGATGGGCCTCCTGGAATCCCAGTCCTCTGCGAAGCTCCATCCTTGTTACCATGGTACTGATAATAGAGATTCACCGACTGCTAGAGTATCTTCAATATTTTTCTTACACATGCATCCTGCCTGTCACACTGCCATCTATTTTAAGTGTTAAAGAGTTTTATAGAGTATGCAAAATATTATTCAGGTTTTCAATAAAATACCAAGAAAAATTCTAAAAGCACATAATAACAAACATAGAAATTGTCAATTTCAGGGCAATTTTATAAGAGACCATCTTGAGTTTTTATGGGAATGACTTCTTGGCAGGTATGCTACACTAGTATTCCTCGTGTTCATTCTTTAATGAATATTGGTTGTCTAAATTATGTTTGAGGCCTTAGAGAAGACCATGAGTTGGCCAGACTAGGTGTACAGGGATGTTGCTAGGGGTGATAGAGCTAGCTGGAACTGAATATGAGGATTAAACTATAAATTTATGGGAATCAAGCCAGTAATGATATAATTAAAATGTTTAAGACATGGCATGGGAATACCATGGCAGAAAGGTAGTATTAAATGAGCTGAGTACATAGTTATACAGGGCAGTGTGGGATTTTTGTAAGACAAGTGACTGGGGAATACAGATATTAAGGGGAATTTCAATAACAGCAAGAAACATATAAAGTGATAAAGCATAATTATTTTCCCCAGAGACTTATCACAAAAAGACCCAATGAGGACTTTAAAGGAGACAGAGTTGATTAGAGATATGTTAGATTTCAGCAAACAATAAGTCCTGAAAACTAAGTTTAGAAATAATTAAAAGAAATGAACTGAACATTTTTCCTGCCCTTCTGATATGTTTCCTGATAACTGAATCACAGTTTGTTGAGAGGGAAAGATCCACTTTATAGAAGTCCAGATAGAAAGATAGGATGAATGATAGAATTGGAATGTAAAAATGTACTTTGCAATCACTGACATACAATGCTAAAGTCATTGATGAATGGACAATAATGTGATACCAAAATAAAATCCACCAATCACATTCTAGCCTCATCAAAGGCACTTCCTCTGCCTTTCTTCTGTCATTAATGTCTCCCTTTCTACCACCTTTAACAGGGTTCTCACATGCTATCTTGGTGCTTCTGTTAATAGCCAGCTCCATGGACCTCCTTCCTGTCACCTATGTGAGCAATGCATTGCCTTGGTGCCATGCTTTATATCTTGGTCTTCTACTTGACATGTTAACTAATACCCCTACCCCCAAGAATACAAATATACTTTGTCTTACAAACTTCTCACCCATGAGGAACATATCCAAATGTCACCACTATGGAGCTTTCTCTGACATCCTCCATGTAGAATTAATAACTTGCTCTTTTGTTTTCCTAAGCCTCCTTTTTTACTCACTCATTCACTATAAGTCCCTGCTATATGCCCATTACTGAGAAAGGTGCTGAAGATATAAGGATATATTTTGGGAGATAGACATGTGCACTAAAAACATAAAACAATTTTCCTAATTATAGTTGGATCCAATTTTAAATGTAATCTTTTGTGGGTAACATGAGGTGTAATATTTGAGAACTTTTAATATTTATGTTAATTATCTACTTACTTATCTACCTTTCCTTCTAGACCATAAGAAACAGTTGGATAAAAGCCACATAGAACCTTGAGCTTTCTTTTGTCAATGGGGTTTACTGAACATTGATTAAGACTATGAAGTTCAGAGTCATGCAGGTGTGACTTCAAGTCCTGCTCATCTACTCATTAACCATCTCTCAGTCTCATTCGTAATAGTTATAAGGATCAAATATGTAGTGCTTATAAAAGTTTTAACACAGTGCCCAACACACAATAGATTCTCCAAAAACATTAAACATTGAAGTAAATATTATTTTATTGTTACTATCTTCATTTTGCCAGTATTAATGCAGTAACTGGCATATGGTAGGTTATCCTTAAACATGTGTGATGAATGATTGAATTCATAAATGCACAGATTTAAATAACTTCCATATTTTCCTACCAGCAAGTAGTTTTAGGCTACCCTATCAGACAAATTAATTAACATTTAAAACATATGTGCCATTTAGGAAAGGAAGCAAAGCTTAGTTCTAACATTTTTCTGGGAAGAACAGCTGAGGGGTAATTTTTAGTGTCCACACGATTGTGTGCTGGCCATCAGAGAAATGACATCCCAGAGGATGGCACCTTCCTGGGAAACACCTTCTGGAAATAATAGTTTCAGTTTGCAGCCATCTGGAGTTTCTGTGCATGGCCTGTTCATTGCTCTGTAAGCTTCTGGTAAGAGAACTTGTTCCAGTTTCTGGCCTTACGCCCTTATGGTGAGTTTTATGAAACCCACTAGACACTCTAGAAAAAAAATCAGCAAGCAGTTAACTGGCCTGTGATGCAGTGCCCCATCGCTGTCCACTGGGAGACAGCTGACCCCACCAATCTTTAGAAGAAGTGAGAACTCTTACTCCTGCCCATCTCTTGTGAGTCTACACAGCAGATTCTGGCCATCTTCTTCTCCCTTTCTTTAGGTGTTGGTAGAATAAGAACAGATCAATTGCATGACAATTTAAAACTTAGTTTCTTCTTTACATTCCAAATGCATCACTAGCCTATGGGAGAAAAAACTAGCTATCTAATAAAAATGTGTGCTCCCTCACACAGGGTAGAATTGTTGCTAGGCATTTACTCTATCTTCCATCTTTCCTTTCAATCAAGATGGGTTCATGATAGTGAAATGTGAGGGGAGGTGATACCCTGTTTCCCCGAAAATAAGACAGTGTCTTATATTAATTTTTTCTCCCAAAGTTGCGCTAGGTCTTATTTTCAGGGGATGTCTTATTTTCGGGGAAACACGGTAAGTACCACTTTGGGGTGGAGAAGAGTAGGAGAGTCAGTTGATGAGTTGTAGACACAAGGATGGTTTAAGAAGCTTTGTGTTTAAAATGACAGAATCTTCTTTAGCTTGTGTCACCCAGCAAATCTACAGCTGCAAGCACTGAAGCATTCTGCTAAAGAAATGATAAATTGTTCTTAAACCACTAGATTTCTGTGAACTTCCAACTTTAAAAATTTTAAAAGACTGTCTTGATAACGTAATTATCTAGTTTAATAAAGTGAGGGAAACCTCTTTTCATGAGTTGATAACACTGGGAAACATCTGACATATTTTAAATCAGGAATATATGAATTTTTTTCTTAAAAAAAACTAAATGGAAGTGGATAGTAATATTTTTTGTTCTATAGAAACTTTAATTTGTTCCTAAGTTTGTCAGATATATGGAGAATCTTATTATTGTAGAGAAAATTGAGAATTCTTGAGGAATAATATAAAGTTAAAAAAAGAAAGGAAGAAAACACAATAAGTACCAGAGACAAAGTACATATGTAATTATTGATCTTGAGAGAAAGAGTAAAGAATTAAAATGAGGGGTAACTTAGTGGGCTCACCTCTGGAGTGCTAGGATAATAAGGACATGGAATAGAGCCATCTTTCTATTTTCAACATTTCCTTTTTAAGCTAAATTCCTTCCTGGATTGCAGCCCATGGAGAAACCCATTTTCAGTGTAAGATTTCAAGTACATCACAAATCCAGTGGCCCTCTAACCAGCCCTTTCCAGGCTGTTGTCACGTATTAATTGTAGTTTAGAGATATGATTCATTACTTTCATTCTGAAATATCTACTGACATAAACTTTTTGCCATTAGGTTAACAGCAAATACTGATAAGGACTAAATATGGACTGATAGTGACAAAGACCCAGTGCAGGTTAGCTAAGCTAGGATTTATGGTTTCAAGTACCCAGAAGTTCAAGATAAAACTGTAACCATGGGCCTACTGGTTTCCTCAGGGCAGTCTCTCTGCTCCTCTTTGTTCTGTAGGAGGATCGGAAGGCCAGGCTGAGCAAAGAGCCTCTGGAAATATCAAACTTTATGGCATTTGACACCATGACCCCAAAAGAGAGTCTCTTTACTGATTTTTCAAACAATAAATTTAGGCCTTAGCTCATTGGCCAGATTTGGTTCAAACACCCATCCATGGAGCCCCAAATCTCAGTTGGGATCATAATCCAGCAGGTGATGTCATCCCTAGCTGACCCTCAGTGTTACTGATGAGGCAAGATGGCCCCCAAAGGAATAGAAGTTGAGTTACCAGAAAAAGAGATGGAAATAAATCAACTGATATCTCCCAGGTGCTTACTGGAGCCAGGACCTGTGATGAACAGTGTTTGTATATTATTTCACACGGCCCCCAACGTTGCAACCATGACAGATATAATTGCTGTTATTATCCTTATTTTCCAATTTAGGAACCTGAAGCTAAGTAGGACCGAGAAACTTGCCGAAGTTACTCACAAGTAGCATAATTGGCATTTTGCCTTCATGTCTCCTTTGTTCTCTAGCCCAGACTTCAAAATACTGTTCTATTAAAAAAACTTAATGTTTTAGGTTCAAAAGTGTATCTGGGATTTTTATTTTATTTCACTTTCTTTTGTAGGAAGAGTACTTACAAGGACCTTTCATCTCCTTCCTGCTATTTCTTCCTCTCCAACCTTTCAAAAATATTTTTCAAAGAGAAATAGAAACCAAAAGTATAATATACATTTAATTACCATGAAGTTTTTGTTTCCATTTGCTCAGTTTGATTTCTGGGGTCTTGTGATATTAAAATCACTTTTATTGACTTCCAGGCAAGGATAAGTAAGTTTGCAACTTCTAGTTTGTATTAATCTGAGGACTTGAAAGAAGGCTTGCCCAAGACAGGTTGGTTAGTATCTTCTACCAATATTTTTCTCACTTAGCTGAGAAGAGTATATGCAAAATGAAAGCCTACACATTCTACCTCTCCCTCAATTCCACGATCTCTGCAATCAAGTGGTGGTCTGTAACTACTGAGTAGTCTGTAACTAAAAATTAGTTATATAGAATATGGAGAAAAATATTTGAACATACCTCCTTAAGACATAAAGTATAATAATAAACCAATAAAATTGAAATGTATTCCCCTTAAGGCAGTAGGATCTTCTATATGAGTTTTACATATCAGTGGGTTTTGTTAGAAAATTTGAATTGCTAGAATGACATTCTGCTCCCCTTCCCACAAATAAGAAATGAAAACTGATATATGAATTTTCTCTATTACTCTAGCTATTGACCCGTTAAAAATACTATGAGATGGTTTACCTAGGAAATTGGCATTAATAGGAAAACGACAAGAAACTTGCTGCCCAGATGCTGCTATTTCCAGAATTGTAAAAATTGCATAGGCGTTTATTTCAATTTATCATTTAGAGTGGCAGGGAAGAGTGGATTGAAATCAAAGGCATCCTCTGATTCTTAAATGGAAATGAGCTCATGCTGACTGGTTCTGGGAGAGAGGTGTGAATACAAGAGTGCCCATACTGAGCCTAAAGTAGTTTCCTCTCTTAATTCTCAGTGATGCTTCAGGTTGGAAATGAGATATAGTATTAATAAGGGAATACTGGGGAGATCTTCAGTCTTCCATAAAGAGCCATCACTATAAAGCTCATGATTGCACAGTTATTGCATCTTCTAATTTCCTGGTCTTTTAGCAGCCACTTAATTAATAAGTACCAGTGGATAGCTCAATAGCAAAAACACTTTTCCTGATGGCAAAAGCAAGGGGGGTGGTGTGAAGGAAGGAAGAAAAAAAAATCAAAATCAATTCCCAGTTTACAAAAAAAGAAAGCACTTTCTAGTCTATGAAGAATTTTGTGTATAGTATCCTATTTCTCACATCAATCTGCTCAATGTCTTTACAACATTAATAACATTAATATCTTATAGAGATTTATTTTCTAAATTAAAAAATATTTTTTTTATTTTTCAATGAGTTTATATTAACAGTAGTAATATGGCGATTTTGCAGGAGAAAGAAATGGGTCTTCAGAAAAAGTAAATGACTTACACAATCGTCCCCGCTTATTCATGATTTTGCTTTTCATGGTTGTAGTTACTCACAGTCAAACTTCAGTCTGAAATATCAAATGGAAAGTCCAGAAATAAGCAATTCATAGATTTTTAAATTGCATGCCATTCTTAGTAATGTGACCAAATCTCATGCCATCCCACTTTGTCCTGTCTGGGTATGAATCAGCCCTTTGTCCAGTGTTTCCACCCTGCATGTACTACCTGCTTACGTTGGTCATTTAGTAGCTGTCTCAGTTATCAGATTAACTGTCAAGGTATACAAGTACTTGTGTGTTCCAGCCACCTTTATTTTACTTAGTAATGTCCCCAAAGAGTAGTAGTAGTGATGCAGGTGCTTCAGATATGTCAAAGAGAAGCTGTAAAGTGCTTCCTGTAAGTGGAAAGGTGAATACAACATAACAAGGTATTTGGAGAGAGAGATTACATTTATATAACTCTTATGACATCATATTGTTATAATTGTTCTATTTTATTACTAATCACTGTTTTAAATCTCTGTGTCTAATTTCTAAGTTAACTTTATCCTAGGTATCATAGGTATGTTTGTAGAGGAAAAACTTAATATATGGACAGTTCAGTACTATTCACAATTTCAGGCATCCACCAGGGGTCTTGCACCATATCCTAGGGGACTACAATTTAAAGACTGGCAGTGGGAAAGATACAAAATTGAGATTGAAATGAAGGTCTTCTGATTATTCATGACTTAGGACACATGAAGCTATTTCTATCTTACATGTGAATCACGCCTCACGGGAATCACATGGTCTTGTGGGCATTGTCTTAGTTGAGCCTAACATCAGCATTGCCATTTTCATACCTTAAGCTGTTCCTGAAATGTTGCACTCTAGTCTTCAACTCCAAACATCCATGGAATTTTCAGTCTTCACCACACACCCTACACCACATTATCCTAAATTTTTACTTGAATTCATCCAAATCAACATGGTTCCTCTGACTTTGACTTTGTGATATCTATTTAATATCTAGTTTTGCATGCTCATCGATACTCATAAGTCTATTCTACTACAGTCCTGTGTTCTCCTACAGTCCTGATAAAAGAATTAGAAACAGACAACAGGCACAGTAATCCCCTTTTATGCAGAGGAAATGTCCCCAAACCTTCCAGTAGGTGCCTGAAATTGTAGATGGTACTAAATCTTATATATACTGTTTTTTTTGTTTGTTTTTTGTTTTTCCTTTTCACTTGAAGGAAGTACGTATAGGTTTTTTTTGGGGGGGGGTTGTTTTGTTTTTTTGCATTGCCAGTGTTACTACTCTTGTATTCCAGTGTCATTATTAAGTAACATAAGGAAGACTTGTACACACACACTGAGCTACCCCAATAGTTTACCTGACAAAAATGGCTGCTAAGTGACTAACAGGCAGGTAGCATGCACAGCATGTATATGCTAGACAAAGGAATGCTTCCATGAGTGGAATGGTGTGAGAACTTACCAAGCTGCTCAGAATGGTGTGTAATTTAAAACTTATGAATTGTTTATGCCTGGAGTTTTCTATTTAATATTTTCAGATCTCAGTTGATGGCTGATAACTGAAACCCTAGAAAGCAAAATCATGGACAAGAGGCAGCTTACCATACAGGCATATAGGTACTTTAGTACACACTGAACAATATATGTTATTGTATTGAAATGAAGCCCCTATGATCCCAGAACATAAGCTTTTACCTATTTTCAAGGAAAATGAAAGCAAAATCATTGGCTCACTATTATTTCAAATGTGCTAGTGGTGCTCATAGCAGCAAGTCCTATTATAATTATTTTAAATGCAACTGAAAACACCTACAAAAGGCAGTCCAGGCTAATGAAATTCAGCATACATGTCTCACAAAAGTAAAAATTGCTCTAAAATGCAAAAAATGTATTCCAAGCACAACTTCATCAGAATATAACTTATATTAGCATCTGCAGTGAAAACCTTGATTTTATTGTCTCTGAATGTCACAGCTCAAACTCTAGTTAAATAGAGTTTAGCTGGATGTTTTAAGTATATGACAAACATATATGTGTGTGTGTGTGTGTGTGTGTGTGTGTGTGTGTGTTTAACAACATATGCTTAAATGTAGCATGTTTAAGTAGCATCTTATATGAATCTCTTTATGCTACTCTGTCCAACTTCCAGAGCACTGGCCACCAGTGGCATTTAACACAGACCCTACGTCTCAGACAAGCTAGCTCAGAAGGGTTTGGTTCTGAAAGCTTCATGTCCATGACTCCCTGTCTCTTGAATTTGAGATTCTTCATTGTTACATTAAAGGTGAGGTTTTGGAGGGCTATACTCCCTCATTTCTCACTTTCTCTGTGTCATCTCTTCCTTTGGAAACACTACCTCCAGGTAATTCTTTACCGATAAAAAACAGACAATATTCTTTAAGTTCCTCCCCAGCCCACAGCTATTTCATCGGTGCAGAAAAAAAGTGTTTATATACTTTTTTGACCTTTATGAGCAATGCAAATTCAAAGAATGAAAATTGGAAGATAATCTGCTTGAGATCTCCTCACATCCATCTCTGAGCTGCTGAGCAATAATATCAAAGTCTCTCCAAGTTAAAGCAGGCTGAGATAGGTGTACATGTTTGTGTGTTTAAATTTGCAAGATCAGATATCAAATATTAATAAAAGAGTAATATCCTGACCTTTAATGATGCTACAAAATTGGCATTAGATGGATAAAAAAAAGTGAAAGCACTCAACAGCACTGTGATGGACCTACAGATAAGCACCTTATCAAATTAAGAGTCATAAGAATCCTAGGAAGCAATGGATAGAATTACACATGCCCTATTTATTGATATTTTTGCAGCACATACAAGATATCATAAAAATGTTCTTTGGAAAAATTAGAAAACTATTTGGGTTAAAATACTTATTAAATTAATAAATGGACATATTTTTACAAGCAGGGCCATTCCAAGCCAGGCAGGAAAGGGTTGTACAGAAGAGGACCACCAAAGAATGAAGAATATGAAAGACCATGATCATCCCAGTAAGAAGGGCGTGGATCACATTGTTGAAATAAAATAGGGAAGGACACATACTAACCCCCATCTGTTTTCTTAAGACAGTTTGCAATCTTCTGGCAAATGAGAACTAAGGCTCAGAGATGCCAGCCATTGTCCCGATTAGCAGATGCCAAAGCTGTTGTTCTCTCCACTACATAATCCTGCCTTTGCATCCGTCACTGCCACAGTCATACCAGTGGCAATTTTACTTGTAATAAATCTAACTGCGCTCAAGCACACATTTTATTGCTCTGAGAAAGTTTTGTCTCCAAGAACTTCTTGAGTTATTTTTGTGCGTAGAAGTTCGGGCAGTATGGAATTCGTTTGGTATTTTCTATCAACCCTTCAGTTCCCTTGGTGAACAAATCACCAAGCTAGCTGAGAAGCAAGGGCCCCACTCAGCTTATTCCTGTCTGTGAGTATGAGTAACACAGATGCTTATATGACCTTATTTTTAAAAGTCCAGGTTTGGGAGCAGGAGAGGAAGTCATTAAAACTGTCTCTCCTGTGCGTCTTGTCCTCCCACTATACTGTCCCATTCCTCAAAATTCAGGGAAAACCCAATTTTCCTGCTCCTTCTAAAAAACATGTTAACAAGGTTCTTACAAAAGCCCCTTGCCTTAGAGATGAGAAACGTGGGGTTCTGTACAACTGGGAGAGCCACATTATACAGGTAAGAACTGAGGAAATGATTGGAGATGACATTGAAAGCTAGATTTATCTGAAGGCATGAATGGCTATCTAGCAATCCTCTGGGGGAGCCAAATTCAGTGATTGTTAAACACTCATCTGGCTGCCTTGGTATCTCTTGGGGAACTTGGGGAAAAAAATATAGGAATTACTTCCCAGAATTTGTGTCAGTGGATCTGCTGTGGTGTCTTAAAGCCTGTTTAAAAAATAAACTAACAAACAAAACCAAAATGACTCTCCAGGTGATTCTTATTGTCCCCAGGTAGGACACCACTTTCCCAAGGCATATATATGTATGTATATATATATATCCTGCAGACAGTGCTGGGTTGACATGGTGACCCAGCACTGACTGCTGAGGGGACTGTGGATCAGGCCCGAAAAGAGGCCTGAAGAGAGAGACAGCATCTGATCTGCAGCCTGAAGAGAAAGGCAAGGGTCTGAAAAGGCAATCAGACATCCCCCAAAGGGTTCCTGGTTAGAGAGGGTGCAGGCTGGACTGAGGGAACCCTCTTCCATGCATGAATTTTGTGCACCAGGCTACTAGTCTCTGTCTCTGTCTCTCTCTGTCTCTCTCTGTCTCTCTGTCTCTCTCTCTCTCTCTCTCTCTCTCTCTTCTCTGCCTAACCAGTTTCTTCTGATCAGTAGCTATGATGTGCACTGACCACCAGGGGGCAGAAGCTCAACACACAGGCATGGAAGCATGGAACAGACTGATAAATCTCAGAGGGAAGGGTGTTGGGGGAAGGTGGGAAGAGATTAACCAAAGATCTCATATGCATACTAGAGGCACCAGTGGGGTCCCTTGGCCTGGCCTGAAGGGATTGGGCCAAAACCAGCAACCTGACATCCCCTGAGGCGTCTCAAATTGCAAGAGGGTGTAGGGACCTCTAATAGTAACTTTAAAAATCATAACTAGAATCAATAGGTTCCCAGGGATGCTCTAACCTCAGAGTCCTCCAGTGTGAAAGGGTTCTTGGACTCTGGTCCTTGAGTGGCAGCTCAAGGGGTAAGAGACAGCTCAGCTCTGTGACTTCATGTGCTTGAATGTGCCTCAATTTCCTCATTTGTAATACAAGGCTTGTAACTATAGTACCTAGATCTAATTTTTTTTTAATGAGGGTTAAAGACATTAATTTTTATAAAATGCAACACGAATCAGCATATTGTAAGCACTACAGGAGCATTTGCTACATTAAATGTTTTCAGATCTTTTAAGCCTCAGATCTATCCATTTTGCTATTTTAAAAAATGCTTCTGTATGTGACACCAAGAACATACAGCAGCTAAGGTTTTAGTTTGCTATAATGAAGTGGAATATTTTTCCTACTTCTCTATATAGATCTTGGTCTAGACTGGTTTGTGGCCTGGCTTTTTTCATCTCCTTTAAATAGAGCACAGAGGTACATCAAATACTCTCCCCATCCTACCAAGTTGCAGGTTTCATCCATCAAGCCTGGGGCCTGGATGCCCCCACTCACCAGCTGGAGCCTTTCTGCTGTCTTATTCTGTGATATTCTGGGAGGCTGAATCTCCCAAATGTAACCACATCAGGAGTTTTATTGGGGTCTTAGGTTTTGAACACAGGAGGTCCTTAATACCCTTGCTCCAAATTAAAAGGACACTAATGCTCAGAAAGGAATTTGGCTGCTATTTTGAAGAACCACAAATGGTTTATTCTTGATTCTCCATCAGACACACACACACAGAGCCTCCAAAATGTGTGATGGTAGGCTGAGCCACCCCGTGTGTGTGTGTGTGTGTGTGTGTGTGTGTGTGTGTCTCATTGTACTTCGAGGGTTGTTCAAATGCAATCTGCTCATTCAGATTTGATGTGGAAAAAATTAAAACTCAAAAATAAAATCAATACTGATCTCTTTGTGCCTACTCAGTGAATGTAGATGCTGGCTTTCATGGGTAATAGATTCAAGCACAAGCACCACTGCTACTGAATTCTTTAATTTATGGATGTCTCCATAGTCATTAATTAATAGTGTGTGCACACAAAAAATAACCAGGCAGAACACTTAGAAATGAAATTATTGCCAAAGCACTGACTACATCGTTTTTAAGTGGTCAGTCAGTTGAATAAAATGAATAATTGAATATGTTTTACAAGCAGGCAGTAAGGACAAGAAACCCAACAAGTTTAGAGCGCATACTGTATATAGGGATATGTATTTGTTTTATTCTTATATACCTGCGAAGGTCCTTCTGTCATTATGTTTTCTCTGTGAGGGCTCAGAAGAACCTCTGTACCATCATGAGCAATCTTATAAAGAATGCTGTGGGGGGAAATAAAGAATGCTTTAGGAGGAGTTTTCTCTATTCAAGTTCTATAGAGGAATGAACTCACATGGGAAGGAATTGAAGCCAGAGCTCATATATCTCCAATGTTTTGATGCTGTTGTTTCTATCTTACTTCCCTGAAAGGTCAAAATCATTAGCTCTGAGACCCACCACTTGGGGCAAAAGGAAGTTAGTTTGCCAACTGGTTCTTATCATAACTTGAAGGAGAGGCTGGGAGAAGGGGGAGAAGGACTGATACTCCCCAAGCAGATACTGATAAAATAGAAGGGTATCTTTTTTTCAGATGGTGATATAAATATGTGGTGAGCCCAGATCAGGGTAGTGGAGAAAGCATGCCAGCAGGCTCTGCTGCATGCATTTGCACTGCACAGATTTGCCAGATTCCAAAGCTCATTAGGAACAGACAGAAAGGAGTTCAGCATTCCACAGCCTGAAAGTTCCCTTCAGGTAAGAAAGGAAAGGGGAGAAGGGACAGGGAAAAATAACTCAAACACAATTACCATTCCTATGTTAAACAACATTGTAGTCAGGCATATTTTATGGATATCAATACTAGCTAGTAGTAAAAACAGTAATAAAACTTAATTCCTGGAAGATAGATACCTGCTTTGGAAGATAATACTACCAACCAACTAAAAGAACTTGCTTATTAAGACTAACACCTTGCTTTCTTTTCACCTCATATCAATGCTCCCACCAGTCCAAAGCTACTATGTCATCATTCAGTCTAGGTCTTTTTTTAATTTAAATTGTTTATTGTTTAAAGTATGACATAAGTCTCCTTTGCCCCCCATTGGCCTCTTCCCAGGCTCCCCCACACCCCAGTACGTGCCCACGCCACCCACCCCACTGTCTGTGCCCATTGGTTATGTCCATAGGCGGGCATACAAATCCTTTGGTTAATCTCTTACCCCCTCATCCCTGACTTCCCTCATAGGTTGGGCAGTCTGTTTGATGTTTCTATGACTCTGGCTCTATTTTTGTTCATCAGTTTACATTGTTCATTATATTCCACAAATGAGTGAGATCATGTGATATTTATCTTTCTCTGACTGGCTTATTTCACTTAACATAATGTTCTAGGTCTTTTTATACCCCCCCCCCCCATCTCATCAAGATAGTGTCTTTCCTTATTGCAACAAATCTGTAAATTTAGCTTTGAGTGATCAAGAGATTTGAGGTCCTCAGGAAAGGCATTACTCAACAGAAAAAAAGAGTTTTTATTTTTTATAATAAATCAAACATTGTTTTAGTATTTCTATAGCTGTGTAAGGAAAAGAATACAGCCTACTAATTTTAAGTTGGTCAAATTCTGCCAATCTTAAGTTGGGCAAATATACGAGTCATCACTGAATTTAAAAGAAGAAGAAAGACAAATATAATTATTAAAATTAATCAAAATGATTATTAAGTTATATATGTATAGCTAGCTAGTTTAAAATAATTTGACTTAAGAAAGCCTTGATGGTTTCTTTTTTAATGCTTTTTAGTCAAAGAATGAGGTAACCAGGTGTATATGTGATTGGCTTGCTTCTTTCCCTCCAAGGAACCATGCTCTTCATACCTATTTGCACCCCTCTACCTTCATGCATCAAATTCAACAACAGAGTCCTGGGCATGTTGTATGACTAATCACATAAACTGCCAACCCTGTTTGGGCTGGGAAGATTAGCAGTGTTTTGATATCTGTGCACCCATCACTGTGTTTGGGCAGATGGGGGCTTTAGGTAAAACTACAGTCAGGTGACCTGGTGGCAGATAACTTTCTCATAGAAGTCCCTCCCCTTCTACTTCAACTTTAACTTTCAGAGGTATGGCATGGTTAATCCTATCTCTGATTTCAGTTAAAAAATGGCCCTACATTGCTATTTCCTAATTAATACTTCACATTTATCATTTTAACACCAAGGTGCTCTGAGAGGATCCTTCCTGCATAAGCTCTTTATTAATGATGGTTTTTACATTGCAGCTATCACCTCCCCATCTGTCTTATGCCCAGCTGTCATGGGTCTATCCAGGCCTCCAAATATTTAACATTACTGTGGCTGTTAGTACCAAGTGATTTGAAGAAATTGTCTCTAAAGAAAATTAGGTTGCTCCAATTTTTAAATGCTAAAGAACTAAAATGACCAAAATATATAATGTTTGCCATTAAAGGGTTGGAAAATGAAAAAGAAAAAAAAATGAGGAGGCCATCTTTACAGCAGATAATGTTTGGATACTAACAGTGTCTTTTAAAAAGTCAGTAATAAGCAGTGTAGTGAACAGAGGTTTTCTGCTTGATCTTTGGAGAAAATCAACATAGATCCCTCTTTTATAATGAAGATCAATTAACAGGCAAACAGTTATGATGATGTCTATCGTAAAATTGCATTCCCTCAAAGTTCCTACCATTTTTATGACTAAAAAAAAGAAGAAGAAAAGTAACCTGATAGAGAATGTGGGTTGAATGGTTTTATATTTAAGACATGAGTACCTCATCCACCCTCCTGCTTCATGTAAGGAGTAGAGATTAACCTGTTTTGTCTTATGTTTTTTCCTGATTGTCCATGCCAATGAAAATTTACTGAATGGTTATTATAGAGCAAAAAATCATTGATCTGCAAAATATTGAGTATTCAGCTTTGGAGAACTTGATGAATTTCTAACAGTATAGTAGGTAGAATTAAGCAATGGTTCAAGAGTTATCTTCCAAATGGAATAAGAAAGCTGGAAGTTGGGGAACTAATTGAGGAGTGGGGCAATTTATGGATCATTCAAGAAATATTTGTTCATGAGTGATTATTTATTTTATTTTGTGATATCAATCACAGAACATTCAAATATTTTATTAGTGATTATATTTGTGTGTTTTGGTTACCGGTGTCTTCTCTTTCTTCCAACAGTACCATATATCTATTGATTCTTGGTGCATAGACATTTTGCCCTCAATAGAATGTTCTATTCTCCTTTTCACAGCAATGGTTTTAATAAGAAGGATGCTCAGATGTTCTATGACAGAAAAGGGGGGAAGTTGGACTACCAGAAAAGGCAGATGCTCAAGCCAAAGGGATGGAGGCATCCTCAGAAGAGTGATCTTAGGTCCTCCTAGCCATGCTCTTTCCTCCATGCCATCACTGTCAGCCTGATCTTCAACATATTTCTGTATCAAAGCCTGCACAAACAGCACAAATTTAAATGTGCAATAACATGCTTTTTAAATTTTTTCATTATATGATATGTGGTGTGTGTGTGTGTGTGTGTGTGTGTGTGTGTGTGTGTGTGATTTTTCTAAATAAATTTAAGTTGAATCTTTTATTAGCTATTTTATAGGAATCCTCAGTGGGTGTTAATAGCTGCTATTTTGGGGCAAAAAAACAACAACACCAAAAACAAACAGAAAACAAAACAAAACAAAACAAAAACACCAAACAGGTCAACATTTAGAAGAGAGAAAAGCCCACAAAAGTCCTTTTAAGTGGAGTGGAATAGAGCAGGAAGCTGGTTTATTCTAGAACCCATTATTTAGTTTGCTTGTATTAAATAAGAGAGACCCATTTATGTGTGTAGCATGTATACACTTGACCATGATAAGCGTGGTTGTCAGTGTAGAGTGCTACTCTTAGCATAAATCATATATATATATATATATAATACTTGCCATATTAGTTTGTCTAGGCTGCCTCAATAAAGTACCACAAATTGGTGGCTAGAAAAAATAGACATTTATTCTCTCACAGTCCTCAAGGATAGATGCCTGAAGTTGAGGTATCAGCAGACCCACACTCTCACTGACAGCTTTAGGGAGTTATTTACCTTACCTCTTCTGGCTTTGGATGTTTGCAGCAACCCTCAGCATCCCATGGCTTGTACCTGCATCACTACAGCCACAAGGCCTTCTGCCTGAGTGTCTTCACATCATCTTCTCTTTGTGTGTGATGGCTTCTCTGACCAAACTTTTCTCTTTAAATGACACCATTCATATTAAATTAGAGTCCACGCTAATGCTCTTATTTTCAGTCCATTACTTCTCTAATGACCATTTCTCCAAATAAATTCCCACTGTGATGTAATGGCCATTTAGAACGTTAGCATCTCTTTTCTGGAAAGACGCAATTTAACCCATAACACTTAAATATTGCCCCTTTAAAAAAAGTCTAGTCTAGAAGTTAACTCCCAATTTTATTGATTTTATTGCTTACTGTTACTTATATTTTAGAATCAAATATTCTTAATTTTCAAAGTTTTTATGTTTCATTTCTCAGATGGCTGGCTATAGCAAGTAATATTTGGGAAAGGTAATGTGTGGGTGGGGTTTTAGCCAAATTCTTTCCTTGTTTGAATTTTATAATTTTCCACAGTAAAGACAGACTATTTTGAAGAATAGTGTGTCAGCATATTTGCCAAAATCATAGCAGCAGAACTTTTTTTTTTTAATTTAGAATAAAAAAGGATCTTTAAAAAAAGTGGTGGTAGTTTTTGTTTTATATGATGAAAGGACTGATTCCCCTTATGGTTAAGTGAATAGACCAAAGTCACACACTGAGAGTCAGAAAGAAAATCTGAATGATCAACTTAAATGAACCAAATACCACTTCTTGCATTCTTTATATTCACATCAATGCTAGGATTCACACTCCTTTTTAGAATTCCATTTGAACTAGACTCTCAAAAGTGCTGAGTTTAGAAGTCAAGCCCTTCTCTATCCCTACTATCTCATTGATCAAAGACACTTCTCTTTCACTGTCCTTTGCAAATACCACATACTTCCTCTCTCCCCCCGCCCCTCCAAAAGAAAGCAAAAACCAGTGGCCTTACAAATATCAAGCAATGGAAATATCAAAACCTAGTTTGAGACTATTGCTGATTGAATGTAAAAAATATGTATCTTGGTAGATTTTTGGCTTGTGCTTCCACTAAAACTGGGAGCATTCAGTGAATCCATTTGAACTGAATTAAGTTCAAGGTGGGGCATGTAAATGTATCAGAACCAGAGTGGAAACCTTTGTATTTAAATCTTGGGTTGGCCTCAGGCTGCTTGTGTGATTTTGTAAGGTCCCTGAGGGTTAATGTATTCATAGGTAAAATTGGGGAGAAAAATCATTATCTTTAAATCATAATGTTTTATATTTTCATCTCTAATATAATAATAATAATAATAATAATAAGAAGAAGAAGAAGAAGAAGAAGAAGAAGAAGAAGAATTATAACTATTATGTTCTGAGTATAACTTGGCATCCAGTAAGCATTCAATAAATGTTTGTGTTCATTTATGTTTCTGAAATACTCTAAGAATTCATTATTTTAATCTTGATGCTTCTATGTGTTGATGGTGTTCAGACAGACTCTTAATGTTCTTAGCAATTTCACTTTAGGCATGTTTTCCTAATCTTTTAATGCCTTCTTGCCTGAAAAGATGAAAAGAATAATAATTTCTATATTGTAGGGATATTGTGAGGGGTTACGTACAATAATCACATGGTGTAGAATCCAAATATTTAGCAAGTACTTCATTATGACAGTTTCTAAATATCATTGTTATCATATATATTAACTGTGCTATATTTAGGACTTACCGTATTTTTCGGACCATAAGACGCACTTTTTTCCCCCCAGAAGTGGGGGGAAAAAGTCCCTGCATCTTATGGTCCAAATATAGCCTACACATATACTTTAAAAAAAAAGTTTTTTTACTTGCCCGGCTCTGTGTGGTCTCTGTGTGCTTGCCCGGCTCTAAAATGGTTCTAAATGCTGCTGTTTACTTTACAGGGTTGATTACATGTGTTTTTGACTGTGATGTTGGGTTTTAATGCACATAAAATATTTTAGGACACTATTTTTTCAGAATCTTTTTTTCTTCATTTCCCTTCTCTAAAAACTGGTGCGTCTTATGGTCCGGTGTGTCTTATGGTCCAAAAAATACGGTACCTACTTTTTAAATTTTTATTTTATTTAAGGTATTATTTCTCAAAGCTATAAATTATTCCAATCACTTTCTCTTATATTCCATTATCAAAAGACTAAACATAGTTTTGTAAGAAGTTTCATGATTAAAAACCCATATGGCTCCTGGTTAGTTTGAAAAAATCCCAATATATAGTTAAAATTATTTTGCCTCTATATTTCATTGACTATAACTTACATTATCATATTTTAATAAGAATTGACTAGTGAATGGATTGTCTAATAACTACACAATGAAGAAGATTTTGTCCCCTATATATTATTATTCTTAATCTAAGATAGCTCCTTTTTATTTATATGCTCAGGATCCTTATGGCCTCTATATTTTCATCTCTAAAATAATAATAATAATAATAATAATAATTATTATTATTATTATTATTACTATAACTATTACTATAATTATCTTACAGGATAATTAAATAATGGATTTATGATAATGAAAATGCATGCAATGCTTTAAAAATGGTAACATCTAGTTGTCTATAAAACTGCTAAAGAAATACCTTCTTTAGTAGAAGTATATCACAATTAGGACCACGAGATTCAGTTAAAGAAAGAGAGAAGAAATAAATCTCTATATTTATACAGAACCTTTTATGGTTTAGACACTGTGTTTAGTTGGTGCTTTCATGTATCTGCTTACTTCGTCTTCATAATAAATGTTGGGTATTATGGTAACTCATTTCTAGCACCTGGGCACAGTGAAACATAGAGTAGGAAAATCATTGAAGGTTAAGTGTTGGTAAGTAGAGACTTGAGTTCTGTCCCCCTTTTTCAAGATTGCAGACCAAGCACAAAGATGCTTACTTTTCACTTTCCCAACATCCCAAATTCCAATTAAAGGTAAATAAAAAATATATATATTGGAAAATATGTTCTCCCATTCAGTGGGCTTTCTTGTTGTTTTGTTGATGGTTTCCTTTGCTGTGCAAAAGCTTTTTGTTTTGATGTAGTCCCATTTGTTTATTTTCTCTAGTTTCCATTGCCTTAGGAGCAGTATCAGTGAAGAAATTGCTTCAGCATATGTCTGAGATTTTGCTGCCTGTGGATTCCTGTAATATTTTTATGGTTTCCCGTCTTATGTTCAAATCCTCTGTCCATTTTGAGTTTATTTTTGTGTATGGTGTAAGTTGGTGGTCTAGTTTCATTTTTTTTTCCCCCATGTATCTGTCCAATGCTCCCAACACCTTTTATTGAAGAGACTGTTTTGACTCTATTGTATGTTCATGCCTTCTTTGTTAAATATTAATTGGGCATAGTGGTTTGGGTCAATTTCTGGGTTCTTTATTCTATTTCATTAGTCTATATGTCTGTTCTTGTGCCAGTACCAGGCTGTTTTAAGAACAGTGGCTTTGTAATACATATTGATATCTGGTATTTATATATCACCTACTTTGTCTTCTTTCTCAGGATTGCTGCAGCTATCTGGGATCTTTTTTTTTTTATTCCAGATGAATTTTTGGAAAGTTTGTTCTAGGTCTGTTGGTATTTTATGGGGAGTGCATTGAATCTATAGATTGCTTGGGTAGTATGGACATTTTTATGATGTTGATTCTCAATGTTATCACTGATGAAGGTTTAATCTCCAACATTTACAGGGAACTCATACAATTTAACAAAAGGAAGATAAACAATCCAATCCAAAAATGGGCAATGGACCTAAATAGACACTTTTCTAAAGAAGACAGAAGGAAGGCCAAGAGACATATGAATACATGCTTAAAGTCACCAATTATCTGAGAGATGCAAATCAAAACAACAATATGGTACCATCTCACACCTGTGAGAATGGCTACATCAACAAATCAACAAATGACAAGTGTTGGTGAGGATGTGAAGAAAAAGTAACCCTTTTGCACTGCTGGTGGGAATGCAGACTGGTGTAGCCACTGTGGAGAACAGTATGGAATTTCTTCAAAAAACTAAAAATGTAATTCTCTCATTTGACCCTGTGACCCTGCTTCTTGTAATATATCCCAAGAAGCTAGACACACCAATCAGAAAAGATTTGTGCACCCTATGTTCATAATAGCACAATTTACCATCACTAAGTTTTGGAAACAGCCTAAGTGCCCATCAGCAGATGAATGGATTAAAAAACTGTGGTACATCTACATAATGGAATATTATGCTGCAGTAAAAAAGAAGAATTTCTTACCATTGCAACAGCATAGATGGAACTGGAGAGCATTATGCTAAGTGAAATAAGCCAGTCAGAGAAAGATAAATATCAAATGATCTCACTCAGTTAATGAACAACATAAACTGATGAACAAAAACAGATCCAAAGACAGATAAGCATCGATCAGACTGTCAAACTTCAGAGGGTGGGGATAAGGGGGAGAGATCAGCCAAAGGACTTGTATGCATGCATATGGGCCTAACCAATAGACACAGACAAAGAAGGGTGAGGGCATGAATGGGGGAGTAGGGGAATAATAGGAGGATGAGGACATATATCTAATACCTTCATCAATAAGGAAATTTAAAAAATATTTTTCATATATTATTTGGCAAAATAAAAGCATTCTGTTAAATTATAGATATATATGTTTGAGTGAGCAATTTGGTAATCTCTATTAGAGTTAAAATATATAAACTATTTTACCTAACAATTTTAGCTTTAAGAATATCTATTTTAAAGATAATTTTTGTGAGCATATATTAATTTAGTTATTTTATCATAACAAATTCACAGTTTCTGATTTAGTTATCTCTATTCTTCCTTCTAAACTATGCTATTTCATTATTCTTTTGATTATGATCTCCCCAGTGTCCCTCTATAATTTCTACAAATAAAATAATTGAGCTTAATAGTAAACCAATTAGAGTATAACTCCATTTATATCAAAGAGGATAAACTTTCTGATTATTCAGGGATTTTGCAAATTGAATTATCCCTTTAGGTCTTTTTGCATTATTGAGGCAATAATGTAGTTTCCTTCTAACCTAGTTACACTTTCTTAAAACTAGAAATCAGAGACTCAAATTAGTTTTGTTAGAGTTAGAAAACAAAAATAGGTGATGCCCAATTAAAGTTGAATTTCAGATTAACAATGAATAATTTTTAGTATAAGAATGCTTCTTCTAGTGTTTGGAATACATACTTTAAAATTTTATGTTTTTTTTTAAATCTGAAATTCAAATTTAACTAGCGATCCTGTATTTAATCTGGAAACTCAAATACATATTAGAATTGACAGCCTGTGTGGTAATGATTACTTCATTTAGGAATATCAGGAAAAAGCCAACGTGGGTCTGCCACTCTTTGAAAATCCCAAACTTTTATTCCACTTTTTTTTTTGAGCTCTGTAAAGAATTTACAAACTATAGAATACATCTCAAGTCTCATTGTATTCTGTAACTGACACCAATATGGACTGGTTTGGGAGAAGTTGTCTATCTCTATCTATTTATGTATGTATAAATGGAGCAAGCAGTATTTTTGCTTCACTCTTTTTTTATATATATATTTTTTATTGATTTCAGAGAGGAAGAGAGAAAGACAGAGAGATAGAAACACCAATGATGAGAGAGAATAATTTTTTGGCTGCCTCTTGCACACCCTCCACTGGGGATCCAGCCAAAAACCAGGCATATGTCCTCGGCCAGAATCGAACCTGGGACACCTCAGTCCACAGGCTGATGCTTTATCCACTGAGCCAAGCTGGCTAGGGCTGGGTGCTTCACTCTTTGTTGTGCATTTGATAGGCTGAAAATCTGAGTCTCACTTTGATATTCTGCCTTTTATACCAAAATTCTACTTTTATGGGGGGAAAAATGCTGTGGAATAAACACCCACAAAGTTCATAATGGTGGATTAGTTAGAATTTTTGTTTGCAAGTGACGACCAATTCTAACTTAGACATGAGATGATTTTCTGAAAGGTTACTAGGAGTTCATGGGATTTGATAGATTAGACTTGGGAACATAAAACACCAGTGATTCTTCAAAAGATAAAGAACTGAGAACTGGGATACAGTGCAACATCTTGTAACTGAATATCCTGGTCAGATGTCATAGCCACACTTAACTCTGCCTGCACTGTAACTGACTCTACTATTGTATCTTGAGACTCAGGATTCAAATGGTCCTGTATTGGGAAAGGGAGTGAAAGGTCTTAAACATGTCAGCTTCTGACATGGCATTCCATCTCCCAAGTTTTTTCAGTGATGGGGAAGGGATCTGATCTACAGTAGAAATCAGGGGAGGAAAACAAATGCTTGGAGGAAGTCAGAAATATCCTGGTAACTTATTACAATTTTTGAATAAAAATTTGTGTGCATATTCCTATAGAAAGGATTCACAGTTCCTTTATAATCTGTAAAGGGTCTATTAAGAAAAACAGGGTTCAATGACACTGATGAAACCAGGAATATTAAGTGCCTTTGCCAGATTTGAATAACTTAGTAGCAGAATCAAGGAATCTAGTTTACAATATAGTTCAATAAATTGAGTTTTGTGCCAATTACACATGTATTTTCAAAGGCAGAAAACAAGTCATACTGTCTTCCTAAATATGTCTTTCATTCTGACAGTCCCACAGTGACACCCTTAGCTTGACCTTATTCTCCATGTTCTGGTGATTCTGGCTGAGAGCCAATTGGCCAGGTTACTGGGACCAATCCTTCCCTCCAATACTTTTATTCTATGTGGAGAAGATCTCATAGATGTGTTCTCTAGCAGGCTCTTAGAAGACTGCCTGAAATGCTTCAATCATTTAGAATTTAAGTATTTTTATTTTTGAAAAAAAGTCTAGATTTAAAACATGACTCAAACTATATTTTGAAGTATAATTAGTAGCATCTTTACCAGGAATTTCTAAAAGTTAACAAAAAACAATAAACAATAAAAAATAAACAGAACCTGAGGCAAGAATTAATGGGATAATGCTTTATTAGGGAAATGCAAACCCAGGACAGTGAGGTTCAAGAGCAAGGGAAGTGGATCAAAGAAAGATGTCAAGTAATGCAAAATGATTGTTCTCTAGCTGGCCACCACTTCATAGTAAGCCATAGAGGGGTGTAACAGAGCCTCTGGGGAATGCACTTGCTGGGAACATGGGACTTCTCCAAGTAGACATGCACAAACCGTGGCACAGACCATGGGTGAGAAGAAGGGAGGAGAGCATTTGCCTAGATCTTCTCCATCTCCTGTTTCTCACAGATCAAAGCATATGCCCCACAGGTAAGTAGTGCCCCACATTGGCATCTGGCCACATTGGCAGCTGCTCTCCAGATACCAAACCCAAGGTTTGTAATGTAGCTTTTATGTAGATATGGAGGTGAGGAAGGGGACCAAATATGGGGTGTCAGCTGAGTCCTGGCTGTGCTGCCCAGGTCAGCAGGAGGACATAGCACTCTCAGGGCTAGGCTTGAAGACTCACTCAGACAGGGAAATAGCTCAGTAAGTCCAGGATATGGCCAGGGCTGAGGGACTCTGAGGAGGTGCACATGGGTTACGTTTGATCCAAGCTGAATTTGAACACTTATTTCTGCCCTCAGCTGTTTATAGGATGTTGAGAGACATATTTATCCTCTCTGAGTCTCAGAATCATCAATAAAATAGAAGCATGAGTGAAATCTGTAAGATCTAAAATTTTACGATTGCAAACATCACCACTGAAACACTTTGAATTTAGAATTTATTCCTCAGAAACACAAGTTCCAAGGATGGATCTGGGGACAATAACCATTCAAATCTCTGCAGAATTAGACATTAATCTTTAATGTAACCTTGAATAAATATTATTCATGGGACCTTTTTACATCTCCAAAATGTAGAAGAAAAAATGCACTAAATCATTTTCAACAATTGAAAAGAGTGCAGATATATCTCTGGGTGTGTTGTATCCTCCCTTCCCGAAAAAATTATAAAAGAATATTTAATTAATCAGAATATTCTGATTTAGTTAATTATTTTAATGTATTAATAATTATAAGAAGTATATTGCCATTCTGCATTGGATTGTTTGTTGGATGGATTTTGTTGATGTGTATGTGGAAACTGAGACATCTGAGACTTATCATGATACCTCTATACCAAAAGGAAATGGTCCAACCATGGAATGGCTAATATTTACAAAGGAAATTATCCTTACCTTTTGGTATTATTATATATATTATTATATATTTATTTCCTGAAAAAAGGCAAACTAAAACTAGTTAAGTAACTTAGAAGGAGGGTCTTATCATAGAGGGAGCAGAGGATAATTATTTACAAAAACTTGCACACAATCTCTAATTCTCACACTCAGCCTGCATAACTATGTTACTTTCATTTTTTTACTTTCCTGTTGTGAACCTCTTTTTCAGAGACCTGTTTCCCTTTTAATTGGGCTTCATTTGTTGCTATATACCTGTCAGGTCTCAAATGTTGTCCCATAATTCATGGACAACGATTAAATGGTAACCAATTCATCATTATCTTAGAGGCAATTTAAAACCTCACAAGTTGGATTTTTGTTCACATATATCTGGGGATGAAGGTTATCTATGATGAAAGGTGTATGTCTCCTTTAGAGAGGCAGAATGATATGTTAAAGATCATAGGTTCTGAAGTCAGAAGAATTCCATTAATTCATTCATTCATTCACTCAACTCATTCATTGAGTTGATTTTAAGTTCTAGACACTGTTCTAGGTGTTAGGATGTAACAGAAAAGCAACACCACCAAAATATCTGCACTCGTATATTTAACATTTCAATGGAGGCATTAAGAAATAAATTATAGAGTACATTAGATTGTGTTAAGTAGTAAGGACAAAAATATAAGTTATAAAATAGTTGACATTTTAGGAGAGTTTAGGGACTCATTACTGAGAAGGTATTTAGTCAGAAGACATATTGCTTTGCCTAAAGTTTATTTAATACTTTTTGCAAATTTTCGAAATGGGAATGCTTTCCTGGGACCTCAACCAACTTTTAAAAGGGCCTTGTGAAAGTGGGGATCCTAAGATTCATTCTCTTCATGGCAAATGCACACCTTTGCCTGACATTTATTACTTGGATGATCTGGCCAAAGAAGTAAACCTCTCCAATATGTGTTCCCATATGAAGCACTTAACGCCATGTTAAGCCCATAATCAAAGTCAAATTCTTCAAGTCCTAATCATATTATGTGCCTATTGGTTTTGCTTGCTTATTTATTTATTTGCTGAAATTATTTGTGTTCACCATCATCTTTTTTAAAGCAACATGCTAGTTAGATAAAAGTATGCTCATGCAGTTGAATTCTTTATTATACTCAAGGCTAGAATGAAGGAAAAAAATGATATGTATTAAACACCTCCTTTCATAATTGTTTAACATGTATGTATTAATTTAAATCCCTAAAAAGCTATGAGCATATGACATATAGACATTAAATTCATCTTTTACCGTGTTTCCCCGAAAATAAAACATCCTTCAAAAATAAGACCTACTTACAGGTTTCCTTCTGAGTGAAATATAAGGCATCCCCCCAAAAAAAGCACCCCCCAGGCTCTGTCTCAGAATGAAAATTAATTTACCGTAAACTGGTCGCTAGGGCCGCCCCAACCTTACACAGAGTCCTGAAGTCACTGCTGTGTGGAGGCAGAGCGAAGGTTGGAGTGAGCGGTGAGTGTGGGCAGGAGAGAGGAGGAGACTTTCGCAGATGCTTCTAGAAGAACAGGAGGATTAGAGTGGACTGGACGCGGCCAAGGTGGTGAGTGCTGGTCTGTCTCTGGGAGCACTACCTGATGCTCGCGGCTGCCCTCATGATGACTGAAGGTTCTCAGTCAGTGGCAGACCCTACTCCAGCCCAGATCCAGGCCCCAGCAAGCCCAGTGACAGTCCCTAGGCAGGCCCCAGGGGGTAAATGTCTGATAAAAGGGAAGGAGGGATGTCTGGTGAAGGTGTTCAGTGGCACAGGGGTGGGTGGAGGGGAATCACTTAAAATGACACAGGAGGATCAAAAGGGGTTACTAAATGATAATCCCCCCTCTGATTCTCCTGTGCCATTTTAATTCCCCCCTCTGATCCCCCCTGTGTCATTTTACGTGATCCCCCTCCCCCCACCTTGATACCCCAATTCCGTTTTTTTTACCCCTAGAAATGAGCGCAAAAAGAAAAAGCTACTCCGTGGAGTACAAGAAAGGAATCATGGAAGACTCTTGGGGTCAAAATCTTACTGCTTTCTGCAAAGAAAAGATGTTGAGTATCTGATTGGTCTGAAAATGGCGAGCAGAGTATGGTAACCTCATTGAACAAGTGGACAAGGGAAATGCTAAAAAGCGCAACTGTGGATCAGGTCTGCAACCATTATTTTCTGAGCTGGAAGACCTGATCTGTGAATGGGCTGTTGACAGGAGAGCAGAGGCTTTTGTTGTGAATAGGGCTGAGATTCAAGAATTTGCCCTTGCAATGGCACCACAGTTTGACATAGCCCCCGAAGACTTCAAAGCATCACCAACACTGGCTAGATAATTTTCTTCAGTGAAGTGAACTGTCTTTAAGAAGATCTACAACATTGTTTAGGTTGGAAGATACTCAAGTTATTAAGTGAGCTCTTGCATTCAAGTCCTTTATTGATGATGCTGACTTGATGGCACTAAAATCCCACCTTTAATCATTTCTGTGGGGAAGGAAAAGATTGAACGTGTTTTGGGCATTTTTATTCTTGAAATTGAAAAAACCTGGGCCACACAAGCATTTATAAGGAAGTGGGTCAATTTAATGCTGCCGCTTGTTATGCGAGGGAGCCAAAGAGGTCTGCTAGTCTGAGATGCAGCCAGCACTCATTGCGCTAAAGACATGAAGACATTTCTTCACTAAAGAAAAATAGATCAGATAATGATTCCCGAAGGAATGACTGCCTATCTCCAGACTCTTGATATTGCAATAAATAAACCATTCAAAGACAATTTGCACATGGAAATTAATGACTACATTGAAAATAGAATGGAGAGAAATCAGCATGGAAACTTTGTGAAACCAAAACTGCAAGAAGTTGTGACTTGGGTGAAGAATTCATGGGAGAAAATCACTGACAGTTGCATTGCAAATGCACTGAGAGCAGGCTACCTTGACAAGAAGTACTCATTTAAAGACAGTGCTATTGCTAACCATGAGAGATTTGATCTACTTATTCTGAAAGAAATGGAGTCACAAGAAATTCACCAGAAAATTCAGGAATTGGATAGTTATAATGATGTTCCAGAAGACGATGACATGATTGTCATTGAATAAATTAATAAATTCTTGATACTGTAGGATTCACAGTTTGTCTGGTTTGTGAATACCGTACCGAATATAGGTAATAACTTTATTTTCATTTAACAATAAATGTGTATCGTATTCTTCTTCATGGAAAAATAATACATCCCCTGAAAATAAGACCTAGTGCATCTTTGGGAGCAAAAATTAATATAAGACACTGTCTTATTTTCAGGGAAACAGGGTAGATAGGGACATAGAATCATGGCAAGATTAAATTACCCACAGAAACTTAGCTCATGTGCAGAATTGGGATGTGGCCTTAGATATATGTACATAAAATTGATGTGTTTTCAGGAAGTCTGAATGGATGGAGATCTTCTGCAGAAACAAGTTATTCCTAAGGTGAAGGTTACATTTTTATCACTCAGTCTTTCCCTTAAGAAAATTAATTACCAACATAAAGAATGATATTTACAAATTTGTACCTAGCCCATTTAGGACTCTGGAGAAGAGGAAATTGACAAAGATAAGAGGGGAACTGAATTTGATTTTCTGCCAGAATTATTGTTAGTAGGTTTAATAAAGTGAAAACAGGCTAGGAAAAAGAACCATATAGCCACCCAGGGCTCTTTACTGAATCACCATTCTCTCAGGAGTCTACACCAGTCTGGCAGGCTCCCCCAGGGGTTGGCTGGCAACAAGATCAGCCTGCCCATTGCAAAAAGGCTGTTCCTCCTCTAGCAGCTGGTCCAATTCTCCTGATTCCCACTGGGGATCCATCTGTTTTCCAATCTCTGATGCCAGCCTTTCCCTGTGGGAGTCATGGGAGCTGGCAATGACCTTGTTGAGCATACCTAGCCCGGTTCTTACTAATGTGGTGATTAGGCACAGCTTGGACGGTTGCTCTTGTGAGTTGAGCTGGAGAACATAAGTACAAAACAAGCATTTTCTGACATGGCCACTATGACCACACACTTGCCAGCTTATTTCACTTGAACCAGGGCCAAAGAATAAATGAGAATAATGGATGATTTTTTTGGAGATGGTGGCTAGTAATTCCCAACACTAGATTTTCTCACTGTTTTAAACTAATAAAAAAGGTCACTTTCTAGAAAATTATTTTAAAAATTGTTCATTTTTCTAACCCAACTCTTTCTATAATTTACAATGGCTTCTAACTCTCAACCTAACCTCAAAACTGATATAAGTGAATTAAAACTAATTCAATGGAGTGTGAAATAATTATTGGAAAGACAATGAAGTCTATCAACAAATATGTATGTAGTATGCTGGCTGGAAAAGGTAATTTGTATATGTATTTTTTAAAATAAAGGAATAAATTAGAATCATTTAGTATAAAATCAGCAGGGAGAAGTGAAAATTGTGATTTCCCAACTCAAAAAAGGGAAAATAGAGAAATCTATAAGATAAGCTATAGATTTTGTAAAATACACTTATGTATTTCAATATCATCAAGGTTTATCATCATATTAAACATAGAACAATAATTTACTTTCCTACCAATTAACCTGAGTCATTAGTACAAGCTTTGAATGTAGTTTCATTTTATGGAAATGAGAAAATGATATATTTTAAAAACAACCCCATAAAATAACTTAAAAAACAAACAACTCCATTGCCTCTTTAGAATGGTGACCTGAAGAAACCACCCTTCTCCCCACCTCACCCACACTGAGCAAGTCTGGATGGACCAGTAATGAACCCATGGAGTCTGTATGGTGTGGCTTGACTCCTGGCTCACACAGCTATGGAATATTGAGCAGTAGTAGACATGGTTATTACCATTATCATTACCTTTGAGAGGGACTTATGCATTTATATAAATAAGAATTGTCCATTTATAAAGCTGGAAGCTATGGGAGTTTACCTAGAAAATGAGATTTTCATGTTAAGAAAAATAAGGGCGAATCATGTGTGCTTTAGTTTTATCAATTATAAATAGTAACAAAACTGCCCTTACAACAGTGTGTTGTACTGAGTGGAAAGTATGTTTTAATGTACAGTGAGGGAATGATCTGTCAATTTTTTTCATCTCTCCATTTCCTTAGTTACTCTGGCTACTGGGATTATTTAGTCCAAATCCAGATTCCTAGGTAGACAATGGCAGTGCCCTATGCCTTTCAGTCTACTGCTCATGTTCTGGCATATCTTGGCCTGATGGTTTCATAATTCTGCCAGAACAGCCTTTTTGGTTGTCTTTTTGGAGGGAAGGGGGAAAAGGATTTGCGAGTTTTCATGCAATTTGCTACTACCTGTGTTGTTCCAAAGCTGTCAGCTAATCAGTTCTGGATCCCACTCTTGTGTCTTAATAGGTCTTCTGAGTAAATAGCATGCTTAGAGCATTAGTGACAAATGTGTTGGTATTCACTTAGGGGAATATTGACTGGACTTCCACCTGCTATTTCAGGAGAAACTGACCTGGCAGAAGAGTGTGGTGGCTGAGAGGTTGGGATACTGGCCAGATAACTAAAATTTAGTTCAGAAAACAATCAAGTGATAATATGACCAATTAACCACATTAGACATATTCTCCAAATATTTGATTTCACTGGGGTTTTGTTGCTGCCAAGACTGTTTTCAGGTCAGCACAGTTGACTTCTGTTTGCCCACTGTTTCATCTGGGAGTCCATGGGCTATCTCTTAAAGGCTATTTACTCTTTTGCAGATGTACACTCTGCCCGGAAGCTGTGTCTGCACTAGCCCTAACCTCCTACTTCTTTTGTTTGTGAGTTTTTGGCAAATTAAGTATATGTTGAGTTAATATTTGCCAAATTGTCTTTCAGTAAATTAGGTTTTCATGACTTGATGAAGATCCAAGAGTTGAGTTTGACATTGGTTTCTGGTTTCCATTTTCCAGCTTTACTACTTATCAGTTGGGCAACCTTAGTAGGTGAACCTTTCTGAACTTCAATTAGCGGACTTATACACTAGGGATAATGAAAGTATTATGTAAGTTTGTGTGGATGAATGAGGTAACCTGTGCAATGGGTTACATTGTACGTTGAAATGCACAGTAAGGGCTCAAAGCACTAGAAAATATTATTTTCAGGTTTCAGGCCACCATGATCTGTTCTTTGCTCCTATTGCTTGGAACAGATCAGGGCAGAAGGTTAGAACCCATTTTTGTGTGCCTACTATGTACCAGACACTGTCAAGGGTTATAAATGCTACCTCACTTGATTTTTATAACAGTTCTTACTAAGGAAAATTAAATTTCCAAAATGGAAAAATTAAGTCCTGGAAATCTAAAAAAATTGCTCAAGCCCTTACAGATAGTTCATGAAGTAGATAAATATTGGAACCCATGTCTATCTGATTCTAAAACTCCATCAGTGCACCATGTTCTGACCACTACATATCAGCTCTTATTTATTTGCTTGCTTTTAGTCAATAAACCTACTCCTTACCTTCTAAGGGTTATTTTTCTTTTTTAAAAGACTGACATCCATTAACTATATCATTGGTGTTTTAACCACATAGTGTTTTTTTGTTTTGTTTTTTATCAAGATGAGGTTAGCATGTGATGTGAACATTTAATGATCTTACTACTTTCTTTGTTATTTTTTTTATAAAACTTGTCACTAACATAATATGTTAGGGTGAAGGTAATTTATAATTTGGAAAAAAGTATCATTCATAAATTAGTATGTATATGTTGAAAGAAAGGTGGATGGGTAGGGAACATACTATTATAATAAAAACAAGTAGAAAGACAATAATGGGGGGCATTCTGTGTTGTAAAGTATAGCCATTGGTAGCACATGGGTCCTTTCATGTACATTTATCTAATTACTAGTAAATCCTTTGAAGATATCATTGACCACTCTTCACAGTAGTACTGTGGTTGACATAATAAATTCAGTAAATTTGTGTTTTATTATTGTTTATACTGTAGGTGCTCCAACAGATATTGATTGACTACATCAATAGGTGAGTAATGAATTAGTGAATGAATAAATTCAGACTTTAATGTTTTCTAGCTCTGTGCTATTCTGCCAAGAGAGGACAATAATATGTAAATCATCCATTCGTGGGGAAGACTATATGAAATCAGATGTTTAAAAGCACCGGGCACCTTATTTGACATGTGAAGCTTATAAGGACAAAAACACAGGCATTAGTTCATCACATAAGCTCCATGTAGAGACACTGCATTTCTTTATCTCTAAAATTTAATCCATTTTAACATACATCAAACTTTTAACCATATATCTGGAAGGTGCAGGAAAGGATACTTTATAAGAGGCATTCCAATTTCAGACATATGAAAACAAAGAAGCAAAAACACATACCCATGTTGTTTATACACAAGCACATATGACATTTTTATTTATAAAGTACTAGAGGCCCAGTGCACGAAATTTGTGCATGGGAGGGAAGGGGTCCCTCAACCTGGCCTGTTCCCTCTCACAGTCCAGGAGCCCTCAGGGGATGTCCTCCTCTGCCCTAGGCAACCAGGCTGATCAGGTGAAGGCATTGCCCCATCACCATGCTGCTGCTGCCACTGTTGGCCACCGCAGCTACAGGCCCTCTGCCTTCAGTTCTTAGCACTGGCACCCCCCTCTCTCCACTGCTGAGTGGGAGTCAATATGGGACTAGGATGGGGGAGGGGCTGTGAAAGGTTGAGGTACAGCAGGTTGCATCCCATCCAGTCTCTGTGGAGGTGTAGCGCCTGGACTGGGCCGGCACTGCTGCCTCTGTGGCTGCCTCTGTAAAAGGGGCAGCAGTGGGACCAGGTCATGGTGCAGCCTGTCCCATACCACCTTTGTGGAAGGGGGTGCCGTGCTGCCTTCTGGCCACCTCTGCAAAAGGGGCCTTGGGGCTGGACCAGTGTGAGTGTGGAATTAGCTGGCCTCCCTTGGATGGGGCCCACCCTAGACCCTCACAGCCGCTGTGGTTTTGTCTGGATGGACATCTGGATGGACACCCAGAAGACATCTACCCTAATTAACATATTAGATCAATGGTCAGCAAACCGTGGCTCATGAGCTACATCCAGCTCTTTGGTCCCTTAAGCGTTCTAATGCCACTTCTTCAAAATAGACTCGCCCAGGCCGAAAACCAATTTCTGCACATGGGCCACAAAGATTCAATTGCACTGTAAGTGCACGCTCAATTTGGTATTTTGTGGAAGAGCCACACTCAAGGGGTCAAAGAGCTGCATGTGGGTTGTGAGCCATGGTTTGCCAACAACTTGTATAGATTAAGCTGAAGTTTTAAGACTAATTGGAGCTTATGCTACAGAGCAATTTTCTCAGGAACCTGAGGGTTAAACCCTGAAGTGAAAACTTAGTTTCTGCTTTCTTGAGAAGAGGCAGTGCCCCTGAGAGACTTCACCCAGTTATCAGCCCATCCCTGGTTATAGCATCTGACACAGAGGCACAGACATGAAGAGCCCAGGAAAGCTTCTTATAACAATCACTCCCAAGGGCATACGTGTACAACATGGTCTATTTGTGCTAAGCATATGCAAAAGCCTGTGCCAAGTCTGCAGTTTGCTTAATGATGGAATAAAGACCACTTAAATTAATGGATATTTGAAATCTATTCTTCCAATACAATTATTGGAGCAAGAGATGTTAATGATTCACATTAGTTCCCTTCATACCTCGCAACAGGCTGCTCCTTTGACTCCTGAATACAACTATCTGCTTTGTTCCTAGTGAACTTAATTCATCTGGTGGGTCTGCTCCCCAGCTCTTAGCACCTCATATATAACACTTCAATTAAATTGAAAAGAGTAATTACTTAAAGTGACAAACAGAAGAATGCTAATTAGCTAAAAAGTTCACTCCAGGGCACTTAAACTAGAGTAGTGCAAAGAAAGAGGTCATGATTTAATGTATTTGCTTGACTTGCTTTTGTAAAACACTGTTCTTCATTATAATAATGCCAAAAGAGCAAAAGTGGGTAGCGTTAACAAAGAATTAATGACTCTTGGTTACTGAGGAGATCTGATTTCTGTGTTTTTATTCACAAAGTGTGTAAGATTCATGACAGAGAATAAAGTTAATGGTCGCGGATTTTACTCTTGTTACAAATATTTCAAGTATACCTTAATGCTACTAATGTTCAGGATTAAAAAGTCAAGCCTACTACACATATATTTTTAAACATATTTTTATTGATTTCAGAGAGGAAAGGAGAGGGAGAGACTGATATAAGCATCAATGATGAGAATCATTGACTGGCTGCCTCATCATGCATGCCCCCTACTGGGGATCGAGCCTGCAATGTGGGCATGTGCCTTGACCTGGAAATCAAACTGTGATCTGGTTCATAGGTTAATGCTCAACTATTAAACCACACTAGTTGGACAAACCCACTATACTTTTAAAATTTTTCTAAAATCAAGCTGATTAAACTCAATTATATAAATATTTAGATAATTTTCAATTAGGATATATACATTAGGTTTGAGCTTATAACCTTATGAGTAAAGCTGTTATCAACATCTGTGTACAAGTTTTTATTTGGGCAATATTTTTCTTTATTTCCCATTGTTTTAAATGTTTTCCCTCTTCTTTCTAAATTAAATTAATTTTTTTGTTTTTTAAATTATTTTATTTTCCCCATCACCATTTAGCCTCTTCCTCCTTTGAGTAAACACACAAAAACAACAAACAAACAAACAAACACCACAATTTCTTGCTGATTTTGTAAGATTATGTTCAATTTTGTAAACTGCCAAACTGCCTTTCAGAAATGCTGTAACATTTTTCTTTTTTAAATATATATTTTATTGATTTTTTATAGAGAGGAAGAGAGAAAAAGAGGAAGAAACATCAATGAGCAAGAAACATCAATCAGCTGCCTCCTGCACACCCCCCACTGGGGATGTGCCTTCAACCAAGGTACATGCTCCTGACCAGAATCGAACCCTGGGCCCTTCAGTTTGTAGAGTGATGCTCTATCCACTGAGCCAAACCGGTTTCAGTGGCTGTAACATTTTTCACTTCCACCAGCAATGAATGAAATTTCCTCTTATTTTTCATCCTCGTCAGCATTTGGTGTTGTCTTGTTACTGGATCTTGGCCATTCTAATTGTTGTGTAGTGGTATTGGCTTGTTTTAATTTGAATTTCTCTCATGGTACATGATGTGACATATGTTTTAATAGTCAATTGTCATCTTTCTATCTTCTTTGTTGAAATTTTTGTTAAAGTCTTTGGCTTATTTTTAATTGTGCTGTTTTCTTATTCTTAAGATGTAAGAGGTTTTTTTTTTTAATATATATTTTGGATAGCAGTTCTTTATCAGATGTGTCTTTTGCAAATATTTTCCTCCAGTCTATGACCTTTCTTTTTATTCTCTTGATATTTTCTTTCATAGAACAGAAATTTTAAATTATAATAAAGTCTAGGTTATCAAGGATTTCTTCCATAGATTGTGCCTTCATTGTCTTATTTAAAAAAAATCATTACCATACACAAGGTCATATAGGTTTTCTCTATGTTATCTTCTAGAAATGTTATAGTTTTGCATTTTATGTTTTGATCTGTGGTCCATTTTAAGTTAAATTTTGTGAAGGATGTAGGGTCTGTGTCTGTTTTTGTTTGTTTGTTTTTTTTGCATGTGGATTTTCAGTTTTTTAGCACCACTTGTGGAAAACACTGTCCTGCTCCATTGTATTGTTTTTTGTCAAAGATAAATTGAGCATATCTATTTATGTCTATTTATGGGCTCTCTATTTTGTTCCATTGTTTTATTTGTCTATTTTTTTGGGGGGGGGGGTGTAATATCACATTCGCTTGATTACTGTAGCTTTGTGTAATCAGTGACTTGAGTAGTGTCATTTCTCCAACTTTGTTCTCCTTCAATATCATTAGTCATTTCTGAGTCTTTTGCCTTTCCATATAACCTGTAGAATTAGTTTAGTGACATTCACTCAGTAAATTTGTACAATTTTGATTGATATTGCACTGGATTTATAGATCAATTTGGGAAGAACTGACATAGTGACAATACTGATGATTCTTTAACCATTTTTGAGTTTATTTTTGTGTATGGTGTAAGTTGGTGGTCTAGTTTCATTTTTTTTTTTTTTTTGCATGTATCTGTCCAATTTTTCAAACACCACTTATTGAAGAAACTGTCTCTACTCCATTGTATACTCTTGCCTCCTTTGTCAAATGTTAATTGAGCATGATGGCTTGGGTTGATTTCTGGGTTCTCTATTCTATTCCATTGGTCTATATGTCTGCTATGAGTACCATGAAGTCTTGAGAACAGTGGCTTTGTAACACAGCTTGATATCTAGTATTGAGATCCCTCCTACTTTGTTCTTCTTTCTTAGAATTGCCTGCAGCTATTATGGGTCTTTTTCTTTATTCCAGATAAATTTTTGGAGAGTTAATTCTAGGTTTGTGAAATATGCTGTCTTCTTAACTATGATCATGGAATATCTATCCACTTATTTAGTTCTTTAATTTATTTATCTAGGATTTAAATCCTTAATATTTACAAATTTCTTCACACAGATCTTGTACATATTCTGTTAGATTTATGCCTTAAGATATTTGTTGGTGCTAATGTGAATGGTATTGTGTTTTTAATTTCACATTCTGTATTTTGATGACATATACCAGTGAATGAGTGTTTTTTTATATATATATAAACTTGGTATCCTGCAACTTTGCTACAATTGCTTATTAATTCTAGAAGTTTTTCTGTCAATATTTTCAGATTTTCTACATAGATGAACTAGTCATCTGTGAACAAAGACTATTTTATTTCTCCCTTTCTCATCTGTATATCTTTTATTCCTTTTTTTGTCCTATTACATTTTCTAGAACATCCAATATAATGTTAAAAAAGAGTGGCGAGAGGGGATATCCTTTCTTATTATCTGATTTTACCAGGAAAGCTTTATGCTTTTCTTCATTTACTCACATATTTATAACTCTACAATGCTTTGTATCATAATCATGTCTGTACTGTTCCATTAAACCACACAGACAAATTTAGTGACTTTCCAAATCACAAATTCAACGGATTTTGTTGTTGCTGTTTTCATCTAAATCTCAAAACTCTCTCTTATTTGGTTTCCATAATGCTATTCTCTAGTTTACTTCCTCCTCTTTCTACTTCTTCCTGGTTTTATCCTTTTAATGGTATTCTCCTGCCACACTATATTAGTAAATGGTATTCAAGGTTTTATCTGTTCAAGCTGGAAACTTAAAAACCAAAATCAACATCCTTCTTTCCTTCATCCCTGAAAGCTGAGTCTATATTTTTTGTTTGTTTGTTTTTAAAAATATATATATTTTATTGATCTTTGTACAGAAAGGAAGGGAGAGAGATAGTTAGAAACATCAATGAGAGAGAGTCATTGATCAGCTGCCTCTTGTACACCCCCTACTGGGGATATGCCCGCAACCAAGGTACATGCCCTTGACCTGAATTGAACCCGGAGCCTTTCAGTCCCCAAGCAACCAAGGTACATGCCCTTGACCTGAATCGAACCCGGGGCCTTTCAGTCCCCAAGCCGACACTCTATCCATTGAGCCAAACCGGTCCCGGCGCTGAGTCTATGTTCTAAAATTCTATTGGATGCATGCTCTTTTTTTCATCCTCACTAACTGAATTACTATTCTCATTGGAGCTCTGAAGTGGAGCATTTTCTTCCAGAACCACCCTTCTAAACACTCCTCTGAAAACCACCTGAGAATAATAGTATTTAAATATTTAATGAATTAAACATTTAAATACTATTATGGAGATTTCATGTCAGTTAAAAGAAGATTTTCACAGTTAAAAAGCACAAGCCAAACAATAAGACACTAGGATAGATGACTTTAAGCATTTCTTTTAGCTCCTCCATTTTATGGTTCTACAATTTGCATTCATGTGAGATACAAGGAGAATGACATCATAGCTTATAATGTAACCATTGGTTACTTGTAGGGACAAACTTGTTTGTACAGTAACATCTATTCCCCTTTCCTCTTTGGGTTTTAATGCCTATCCAGAAATCTTGTGGCCTGGGATTAGAATTTAATACTGTCACCATCAAAACATTGAATAAAAATTGCTGATCCTTAATATGTGCTGGACCCTTTATTTAGGGCATACATGCACCTATCTAAAATGGTCTTGCTCTAAGGGAGCTGTATTCTCATGTGACTTGAGTCATCCTCATGCCTTACTGAATAATCACAATGTTTCTGTGATATTTTAAGAAGGTATCTAGAGCCTTGTTCTTAGAATATATTTATAATGCATTCCTCCTACAAGAGTGGGAAGACTTGACATACTGGTTATACAACAGAAGTCATTATGCAAGTGTTCATTGTTAAATAAACTATTTTTTAACTGAAATCAAATAAATGTTTAATCCCTTGGTCAGTATCTAAGCATCCATGAATATCTACATATTATACTAAATAATATTTCATATTTAGCATATAATATCTAAAATTTTATAATGAATATACTAGAGGCCTGGTGCATGAAATTCATGCATGGGGGGTGTTCTTCAACCCAGCCTGCACCCTCTTCAATCTGGGACCCCTCAAGGGATGCTTGGCTGACTGCTTTCCTGATTGCCCCTAACCGCTTCTGCCTGCCAGCCTGATTGATGTCTAACTGCTCCCCTGACAGCCTGTTTGCCCCAAACTGCTGTCCCTTGCAAGCCTGGTCACTCCTAACTGCTGTTCCCTATAGGCGTGGTCTCTCCCAACTGCTCTCCCCTACAGGCTTGATCACCCCCAACAGCCCTCCCTTGCAGGCCTGGTTCAACCCAACTGCCCTCACTTGCTGGCAATCTTGTGGTGGCCATCTTGTGTTCACATGGGGGCAGGATCTTTGACCACATGGGGGCAGCCATCTTGTGTGTTGGAGTGATGGTCAATCTGCATATTACCCTTTTATTAGATAGGGTAGAGGCCTGGTGCACGGGTGGGGGCCAGTTGGTTTGCCATAAAGGATGTCCCAGATCAGAATGGGGGTTCCTTTTAGTGCATGGGGCAGCCTGGGCAAGGGGCCTGTGAAGGTTTGCAGGTTTGCCATGCCCCCTTGTGACCCAAGTAGAGGCCTTGGTATCTAGGATTTATTTATCTTCTGTAATTGAAATTTTGTATCTTTCAAGTATATGAAACTGAGGGAGAGAGTTATCTTTCTTTTGGCTGAAACTTTGTATCTTTCAAGTATATGATTTCATTGCTATTAATCTGTTAATGAGCATCTTCTGGAAGATAAATCATTTGGAATTATACCAGTTTTTGCTTTTTCTAGAAAGGCCATCTTATTAAATTTTGTATAAATAAACTGATAGCATGGTAGATGTAATGTCTGTAATTTATTTTAAAACTAGGGGCCCAATGCATGAATTTGTACACTTTGAAAGGAACTGTGGGCCACAAGGCTATGGAAGGCACAGGGGCAGGTCTCAGCCCATCCTCTGCACCCTGCCTGGCCTCTCCCACTGGCCCTGGTCCTCTGTCTGCCAGCGTCCCCGCTCCCGCTTCCATCGCTCCCAAGCACTGATGGTGCCACCCTGTTCACACTGTTGAAGATGTGGAGTAATTGGGGCCAGTACTATGAGCAGGTGCCAGTGGCAGCTGCTGGCCTAATCACTCCTCAGAAGTAGGGGGAGGTGGAGAAGCCCTCAGAAGTGATTGGGGCCAGCGCCAGGCACTGGCAGTGGATGTGAGCACTAGGTGGGACTGCGGTGTGCAGGAGCAAATAATTTTCAATAACCACTAGATGCTTGCCCCAATGACAGCAACCAGCACCCTGCCTTGGTCTGGTGCGCTCGCTCACCTGCTTCACTATCCCGCTGCTGCAGCCAACACCCACCATGTTCTGTGCAAGCCCCGTGATGGTCAGCGCACGTCATAGCAACCAGTGTTTCGATTGTTCAGTTGTTCCGGTTGTTCCCACATTTGGTCTATTTGCATACTAGCCTTTTATTATATAGGATACTTTAGTATGTGTATTAGTATTAATATGCATCCTCAGGTCAGTTAGTTCTCCTTATCTATATTCACACCCCAGTGAAGACTCTCATTAATCTGAATGACCACACTCAGAAGCAGCCACTCTCAAGAAGATACTTGGAATACCTTTTAGTAATCAGCACAATAAATTTTAGAGACAGCATAACTGAAATTAGTGGTATTAAACATATGTGGATTGATGACAATATCTTAGAGAAACTCCCCATCTTTTCACAAACTGAGAGAGTATAGAATCTATCAGACCCTTTACCTTTTGTCCTTGGTACTGTCCCCTGGTCTTGAGGCATAAATGAATCTGTGTTCTGCTGCAGGTGTAGAGAGGCTTATTCCTGCATTTTACTCAGTTGAATCTTTCATGCAAAGTATTTTTGGAACTGTAAAGAGAACAGAAAACTGGGACATTATTGAGATTACATGACTATTTATTCATGCCTGCTAAAATATGTGTAGATGTTTTGCAGACCATGGTCTGAGATTTTCCTTCATTGAAACCTGGAATAGGTCATGTGAAGGAGTAGCTAATCTGTAACTACTGGTATCTACTAAGATATGCCAAACAGAACCTAATAGATGGGATGATAAAATTGGATTAAACCTATTTATGGTAAGTTCATTTCAGTATCATATATGTGACATTCTTTTAACAACAACATGCTTGCTCAAATTAGTATTTATTAAACACATCATGAATTTAATTTAATAGCAGTTCAAACTAAATTTAAATCAACCATATACCCAGAGATCTTGGTAATTGAGATATAGTGGTATTAGTTTATTAATTTTTAGGTAGGATCAGGTGGAAATCACACTTTGGTGGACATTTGTGAAGTTGGCTCTTAAAAAAGTGGTGTGACATAGTGAAGAAAAAGATACTGGGTTTTGTGCCTGGCTATCTAAAGTATTATACAAGTTCTATCTCTGAAAATGTGGGTGAAGATAACAATGTCATTGACTTTTGTTTGTTTTTAATTTACTTCTGCAAATAAGAGAGTAAAACTAATCTTATTGATTGGATCATTCATTCACTATTTTTTATTTATATCATTATTTATTCAATAAAGGACAATATTAATAATGACAAACATTTGCTGCTATTCACCAGATATTTGTTTTAAACACTTCATATTCTTTAACATATTCAGTCATTAAAGCAACCTTGTGAATTAGATTCTGAAGCACAGAGGTAGTAAGTAGATTTCCCAAGGATTGTGAGCTGACTCAAGTAAGTTAAGATGTACACAGCTTTTAGGTTCTTCTTGGTAATAGTAATGATAACAAACAAACAAACAAACAACAAAAAATCAAGGTTCTAAAAGTTACTCTCCAAACCCTGCTAACAAGGCTAACAAAAACAGGTTGTTAAGGGTTGAGTTATGACCCCCAAATTTTTATGTTGAAGTCCCAATCCCTAGTATGACTCCATTTTGAGATTAGGACATCCAAGAGATTATTTAGTTAAAATAAATTCATTAGGATGAAGCCTAATCCAACTTGACAGGTGTCCTTATAAGAAGAGAAAACTTGGACACAGACAGGTGGAGGAGGAAGATAATGTGAAAACACAGAGGAAAACAGCCATCTACAAGACAAAAGAGAGAAGCCTCAGGAGAACCAACTCTGCAAATATCGGGTCCAGTAATAATTAATGTCGTTTTTAAACATTCGTTTAAAATCTTGCTTGGCATTGACTTGTATTGACATAACCTTCAAACACGTGGTATCTACAGAACGTGTGAAGTGCAATTAACAAGTTTTGCTTGAAAAAGTTTGTGTTTGATTTGGTTTTTGTTGCAAAACTAGGGCTAAGAAGATGGCGGTTGAAGAGCATATTCGGCACTGCATGCTTTACGAGTTCCAATTAGGAAGAAAAGCAAGTGAGGCTGCAAAAAACATCTGAAGTGCTCTTGGTCAAGATGCAGTTAGCACCAGAAAATGCCAGCGTTGGTTTGAGAAATTTCGCAAGGGAAATTTTTCGTTAGATGACAAGAGTGGTCGAGGCCTTGTGTCCAATTTTGATCAAGAAGCTCTTCAAGCTCTTTTGGTGCAAAATCCTCAAATTACCCAACAAGAGCTTGTGACAACTTTAAATTGTTCACAAAAAACAATTTCCAATCAATTGTGTGCACTTGGCAAAGTCCAAAAGTTTGGAAAATGGGTTCCTCATGAGTTGACCGACAACAACCGTAATCAAAGAGTCACAATTTGCAGTTCGCTCCTCTCTCGTCAAAACGGTTTGCCGTTTTTAGAGCAAATTGTTACTGGAGATGAAGAATGGGTACTGTATGTTAATTTGAAAAGTTGGCCTCAATGGTTGGAGAAAAATGAGGCTTCGCAGCCCACGCCAAAACCTGACTTGCATGCGAAAAAAGTGATGTTGTGTGTTTGGTGGAATTTTAAAGGAATTCTTCATTATGAACTTTTACCATCTAACCAAACCATTACAAGTGCAGTGTATAGTGCCCAATAGGAAAGATTAGCTCAAGCTTTAAGAGAAAAAGAACCCGCGCTGATTAATCGGAAGAGTGTAATTCTTCACCACGATAACGCACAACCGCATACTGCAAGAATCACTGCTGAAAAACTGCGCCAGTTGGAATGGGAAGTTCTCCCTCAACCTGCATATTCTCCTGATATTGCCCCTTCCGATTACCATTTGTTTTGTTCTTTGCAAAACTTTCTTCTTGGAAAAAAATTTAATAATGAAGAATGCCTCAAAAATGCATTGACCGAATTTTTTGCATCAAAATCACAAGAATTTTACAACAGAGGGATTAAAATGCTTCCTGAGTGTTGGGCACAAGTAGTAGAAAACAACGGCAACTATATTGTTGATTAAATTTTGTTGTATTGTTTAAATAAATTCGATTTTAAAAAGTATTAGAAAAGGACATTAAGTATTACTAGACCTAATATGTTAAATCTCATACTTCTAGCCTCCAGACTTGTAATACTATATATAAATTTCTGTTGTTTAAGCCACCTATACTATGATACTTCCTTGTGCCAGCCTTGAAAAACTGATGTACAAGTCTCAGATAAAATTTTGTTGCAATATATGTCACATATTAACTCAATATATATTCACATGTACTAAAAAATCATTTCACATAGGATCTGTTCTTTTGGCATAAGGGTATCCCAATTCTCTTTCCTTTGACATGTTCTATTACTTTGCATGAAAAGTTTCCTGAAGCAAATGCCAAAACTGTACAGGGAGAATTCTGTCCACATACAGCCCAAAACTCCAGGGTTTACGGCTGGACACCAGATGGTTGAGGAATGTAGGCTCATGCATCATTCCTAAGTGTGTAGGTTGCCTGGATTTTTATATTCTGATCATCAAGAGTGGGAGTTTTTCAAAATTATTTTATGCAACCCAACTATTCTGAGTACATTTAATTTAACTTAAAAGAACCCATTTCTAATATGTATCATGCTAATTAACATATAATTATGTTTAATAATTTTTACAAATCCATATATTTATATACAGTATAGTAGTCAGCAAAGCATTAACTATTATTAACAGATGGGAATAATCAGAACGTTTGTAATAGCCACCAGGAAAATGTACCTTTTCTGGAAGAAAGCTAGCTGATTTCTAGACTGTGTGTTCATGACATCGTGTTGGCTGGCCATTTCTCAAATGCATTTATTTGAATAGCACCTGAGCTTTGGTTTAATTTTAACTTAAGTAACACATACCCTCATACTATCCCTCTGTACAGACTGAAATCTGTCACTTAAAGTAAATGTGCCTAACTTTGCCTAGCTAACAAGAAACAGAGTTGGGATTTGAACTCAGGAAGTCAAGTTGAAGAAGTTGTGCAGCAAGCCATTGGCACATCAAGCACTTACTATGATTAATAATTTGCAATAGATACAGCAAATTGCTAACATTATGTGAGTTATACATGGAGGCTCATGGAGTACTTTTTCCTGAAAATGAAGATGAGAGACTATCTTGGGCGTAACTAGCGCAGCCCAATAGGATCCCCGCTCAGAAAGGGGCCCCATGATTGAGGTTAAATGCTCTGCATTCGCCATCTTGAAGCCCTTAGTAATTTTATATTTGCAGCTGTGTTTGGTAACTGAAGACTGATGAGACAACAGAGCATTGCAGAAGGCTTGACACATCTGCTCAGGTGCGATCCTGCTCCCTGCCCCCACCTCTCCTTTCTAGCATTGGTGCTCAGCTTCCCTCCCTCCTGCTCTCATCCAATGGCCTCTGCAGCCCTCACCAGCTGGCAGGGGTCTGGGCACAGGTACCTGGGAGAGTCAGGATTGGGTGTTTACTGAGCTGTGGAACTGGGATATCTGTAAGACTGCAGCCACTCTGAGAGCAACCTCACACCTAAAGAATGCAGCATTAAATAGATCTACACTTACCAGATCTGTGAGCCAATAAAACTCACCTGGATGGATGGAGAAAGGAGATAGCATGCGTGCACGCGTGCGTTTTGCTCAAAGGATCAAACATTTTCATTTTCATTTTGCTCCAGTCCTGAAAATTGTGTAGCCAGTCCTGTGAAACAGAATAAAATCAGGACTTCTAAAAACAAGGTCAATATTCTTTCCAATATCCTAGGCTGCAGCATTGCCCACAAAGAGAGATACAGTTCTACTGTGTATTCATGCCATATTTTCCCATTGGAGAAAGAGAAAAGGTAAGGTGGGAGCAGGCTGCAAAGTTAATGGTGAAATAGACTACATAAGGCAAGAGATTGGAGGCTACTGGGTAAAAGTGTAAACAGAATTAGTATACTTTGCAAGGTTTAAACATGTAATGGAAACATAAAATGTTATGAAAGTAAGGGCAGAATAAGTTTTGTTAGAACTTAACTAAATTAAACTGGTAAAGAAAGAGAATCAAGGATTTATAGCCATTTTTAAAATAATGTAATATGCCATTATGGAAAAATATTTGATATAAGATTATAAAAAGACTCATATGAGTTTTACTTGGACTTTGAAGGATTCAGTGAGGGAATAAAGCAATACTGGAATTAAATAATTATCTGAGTCCATAGGAATTATCCTACACTGCGAGTAACAAAAATTAACGATGGACTGTGGATCCAATCATTCAATAAACAAATTATTTCATGCCAACCCTTTAACCAATGGTATTGCCTATGGGAAAAAGACACACAGGCTACTCTGTGACCTTGAGTGGGACCGCCTCAGAAATAAACAAAGTGCTGGAGGCCTTCACCTGACTGGAGAAACCAAGGAGGAAATAGCTAACAGGGCTTGAGGAGGATGAGTTGGCAGGTTATGGAGTTACCAGAGCTTCAAGCAGCCAGGAGCTGCAGGCATCTGGGGTTGGGGGTGGAGGGCAGCAAGCACAGGATGGAGAAGCAGATGGAGGCTTTGCAAGGGTTGTTGGGTGCCAAGTGATTAGTTCCTAATACGTAGCTATATTATTTACCCTTCATTGATGGAACTTTCATCTTCTCCCTTACATCACTTCTAAGCCAAGCAGCAGGACTTGGCAGTGGGGAAACTTCAGAAGTGTTTTAAGAAAGGGAGTGATGAGATTAGAATTGCTACTGTGTTGAACTTGGAAGGACATGAAGTGTTAGAAGACTGGAGAGAGGGGCTACAGCAAGAGTTAGCACAGCAGATGGTGTGTCTCACATCTACCGTGACTATCTGCTCAGAGAAGGACTTTACTTAAAAGATCTCATCACCAATGACAACTTTACTCCTCAAAATGATATTAGAGTCAACAACTTTAGTCTTTAATTATATACACAGTATATTTTCCTCAGGGGTTTTCAGAGTTGTTCCATCCCATCCTCACAAACCCTTGTGATAACTGGTAGATGAGAGAGCTATAATCATGGCCAATAAATCCAGGGGTATGGGTCTGAGGTCACACAGTGTGTGTGGGTCAGAACCCCAGACATCTTGATTTGCTACTTAATATTTCACATTTTGCATATTAGCAATCTGTGCCCTGGGTAATCTGTGTCTCTCTTCAAATTCCCAGTAGACACATGAGTAAGGAAGTTTGTGGCAATCTCAGTTATAGTTTCAATTGTCACAACTTAGAGATATGAAAATGCAGTCAAAGGGCCTGAAATGGAAACCTAACCAAGACCAGATTTTAAATCAAAGTTTGCATTTGTTCTAATGGTACCTGTGGTGAGTTATCCATAGGTGAAAACTGTTTTGTTTTTATTTTGGCTGAATGGATAGTTTCTCAGTGTCCAATTTAAAACTCAATCCACATTTTACACACCCCTAGTATGTATGAACTCAGAAATAGTACAGGTCTGTAAAGAGAAAAATCATGTTGCCATTAATAGTTCTGTTTGTGAACAAACAAACTATGGCTGTGTGGAAAGAGAATTGAGATTAAACCACAAATGCTTGCTCACCCTCCCAAATATCTTCCCCCAAACATTGGCTTAAATGCATTTGGACAAATTAGATGTTCTCTATTTTTCCTTCCTTAGGAGGTTCATTTCTTTATGTAGTTGTCATCAGGTGATGGGCACTGAGCTACAGCGCTCCTCACCCGGCCAGTTGTTGGTGTGTATAATAGTGCACCTGCTATTTAAGAAATCCCTGGGACAAACTGCTCAGCCAAGCAGATATCCTCAGATAGACAGAGGGCCTGCAGAATCCTCTCACCGAGTTACACAAGATTTTCTGGTTTCTGGTCATAAAGGCGGTGATAGAGCAGCTGTCGCTGAATAAGATGCTGTCAAAAATCAGTGCAAAGGATAGTGATGAATACCCAGGTGCCTGTCGCCCATTAGAGTCAGTTTTGTGGTAGTATTTATCTCGCAAATCCTTCTTTTTATAAGATTATAATTTACCTGCCTAAATACTTGTTCCAGATGTCATCTTGATATTGAAGGTCTAAAACCAGACAAATATTCACTCTGGGGTTTCAGAAGGAAAGGCTTGGAGAAAAACATGCTATAATCATAGGGTTAAATTTTCAGTTAAAAATGGAATTGTGTTGCTTCCCATAAATGACTGTTCCATTTCTATTTACTCTATTTTGAAAATATGACTGTTTAAACTGGTTCACATGAAGTTGGAGAAGTAACTGGAATAAAAAAGAATATGAAAAGATACACATCTTTTCTATCTCAATAATGACACCAGCCTGGGATTTCAAAGATTATTGTGTTGTCTTGTGTATGAGTATTGGGAGAGGGAAACAGATTTGAATACACCAAGAGACACATTGCCCAGATGTGAGGCAGGCCAGGCACTGTGGGAACACCATGAGGATAAGGCAGTGTGCTCAATATATAAATAAAGGCAATGATCATAGAACAAATATTTGAACACCTCCGAGGTAACAACCACACACAAAGGTAAATGTTTATTTATTGAGGCAAAAAAAAAAATCAAACCCAAAGGACAGGTTTAAGCACTAGAGGAGACTGAGTTGAGAACTGAAGACTGAATATTACAGCCTCACAACATAGTCATTACCTCTAATAAATACCATCTAATGAATCTGACTGGTATTTTGTTTTCATTAACTGAAGCTTCATTTTTGTATTTAAAAATAGTAATGAAATATGCTGTATCATGAGATAATGAAAAATATCCCTAGAGATGATTTTGGCTATGAGTAGGCCCAAATGATAAGAATAATTTCTCCTTTTAGAGAGTACAACAACATAAAAGGTTTTCCATTTTCAAGAGACTCTAGCTTCAGATTCATGTTTCAGACTTATGACAATTGAAAAGTAAGTTTTATCAAGTAATTTAATAGGTAATATTTTTTTATTTTTTAAAACATTGAGCCCTGGAGACATCTTAGAAGGCACCATTGCTTGAGAATTTATTAGCACTTTAAAAGAAAGAACTGCCTGCAGTTTTGTGACAGTTATTTAGTGCCTATTTATGAGTAAGATCACCCCATTTCTCAAATGGCTTAGTGTAAGTACATAATGGAGAGAGGAAGATACATAAAATGTCCACCTATTTCTAGCTGTAGGATCTGTATAGGATATATTTTAATTCTTTCAACATTTTTTATTGTTTGTTTCCTAGATAGCAAGTCATGTCTTGTGAATTCATGAACCAGTGAGGTCCCCTGGCCTGGTCTGTGGTATCAGGTCAAAACTGGCTCTCCCACATTCCCTGAGGGGTCCCAGATTGTGATAGGATACAAGCCATGCTGAGGGACCCCATGTACGGGAAGGGGAGGGATGCAGGTGGTTGGTCAGCTGAAGAGGGATCATGGGAGGGCTACAGAGTGTGTCCTGCCTGCCTTGCTCCTTCCCAACTGGCTGGACCCCAGCAGCAAACTAACCTACGCGTTAAAGCGTCTGCATCTGGGTGGTCAGTGCATGACATAGCAAGCAGTTGAGCGACTTTAGCATATCATTAGCATATTATTGGTTGAACGATGACTGATCAGACACTTAGCATATTAGGTTTTTATTATATAGGACTAGAGGCCAGTTACAGGAAGATTCCTTCAAGAGTGGGGCTTCTCTAGCCTATTCCTACAAGAATAGGGTTCCTGTGGCCAAGGCAGGCTTCACTCCCTTCTCCGCTGCCTCACTTCCCTCCCATCTCCATTGTCTTGCTTCCCTCCTGTCTCTGTTGCCTCCTTCTGTGCTGTCTTCAGTCTTTGCTCCAGCCTATATATGCAAATTAACTGCCATCTTTATTGGGTTAATTTACATACTCACTCTGATTGGCTGGTGGGCATAGCGGAGGGACAATCAATTTGTATGTTTCTCTTTTATTAGTGTAGATGTTCCTCTTTTGGTTAGTGTAGATGTTTCTCTTTTGATAGTTACTCAGTAAATATTTATATATGGACTAGTTGAGGGATATGCTTCAAGAAAAGGGGAAGTCCCTAGTGGAACAATAGTAAGTGAAAATGCAGGGCTATAACCCTGTCCCCCACCCCTACCCCAAATCATGAAACATATAGGAAGGAAAGAAAGGACTTCAGAAGAAAGTAATTTTCTTTAAGACCAGGTATGTCACAGTGAGTGATTTGTGTCCTGGTAGTCACTGAAAATTCAGTTTCACAATACATTTTCTGCAATTCAGGAATACAAAAACATTAAAAATATATGGCAAGCTTGTTTAGTGGTAAAATCTGATCTGATTCCACTGTTTCTTTAGATTTTTAAAGTTTATTTCATCTCCTATAAATTTTTTTTAAGATTCTCAGTAGAAATGTTAATATGTCTGATTACTAGGTGCTGTACCAGTCCCCATAAGGGGGTGGCATTGAAATACATTATGAATGAATCTAATTGAATTTCCAAAATATAAAAAATTTGAATTTGTGAACTCAACTTAACCCAAGGGTTTTAGATAAGGGATTTGGAAATTCGCAAAGAGACCAAGGCATTAAGTAGACTTGCAGAGTTGTTTAAATGACTTGCTCACATCAAGAAACTCTTCAGTTGCAAACCTGAGGCTTGAATCCAAGTCTTTCTGACTTTAACCTTGTGATTCTTTCATCTCTTTAAAGAATTATACCAACAAAAGAGAAGTCAATGAATCTATGATTATATGTTTAATGTTTGTTAGGCATTGCTCTAACTAAATTTATTAATTTAATCCTATAGATGATCTTATGATATAGGCACTATTTTTATCCTAATTTTACAGATGAGCAAAAGTCCAGGGAAATTAAGCAAGGCTACAAATAAGTGGCAGAACTGAAATTGTGAGCCCAGGTAGTCTGTCTCCATACCAGTGTCCATAACCACTCTGAAGGCAAGAAAATGTCTAGGACATTGTGTATAAGAGAAGAGAATGTAAAGCTCCTTTAAAAAAATAGAAAAACACACACATATATAGAAAAAAAAAGAGAAATGGAAGAAAATTCTTGTTTAAATTCTAAGCTGGTAAAATCTCAACTGAATCTTTTAAAAAGAGAGGCTTAGCGGTTACCGCCTAGTGAAAACTACCTGGATTAGATACATACAACTTTGAAAAGCTTGAAGTTATCTGTTTTGCATAATTGGTTTATCCTTTATGAAAGGCATGAATTATTCTCATTCCCTTATTTTTGAAACCTTGGAGATATGATTCTGAAAGTAGTGAACCATAAAAACATTATATACTAGTAGGCATAGGTAAGTGAAGCAAGTTATTTATGAAAATGTCTGTCATAGTCTACATTCTCCAGAAAACAGAACCTGAGCTGGGTTTGAATTCCAATTTCCTCTACTTAGTAGCTCTTCATCTTGGACAGGCTTCTTAATTCTCATGAACCTCAATTATTGAATAATTATTTTTATCACGTATCTACTTCGTAAATTTGCAGAGATAATGTGTGTGGTAATACATATGAAGTTGATAGCCCTCCACAAATAGTTGTTAGCACTAGTTGTTGATAGTTCCAAATTTGTGTATTTAGATACTTCAAAAGCAAACCTCATAACTCATGTCTTTGGCAGTTTTCAAGCTTTGGATTCCATTCCCTCCCTTAAAAAAAAAAGAGGAAAACATTTTTGCAAAATAGGAAATGATCAGTTTCACAACCTTGTGGATGCTTTCTAATTTATCATTCTTACTTCAGCTGGGAATGTGTAACCTGGTGAAAGAGCAAGCAACCAAAAATCTTATCTACTATTTGAACAATGGTATTTTATGTCCCACCTTCACCTCTCCTGAAAAACACTTTAAAATATATTACAAAGAGCCCAAAGTTTACAGAACATGTCTGTGAACTCGAGAAATCCATAACTTTTCAAAGAAAATCTTTGTCCTTCCACCTACTACCAATAATTTTTTTTCTTCCTCAGTGAATTTCAGATTTTACTCTGGATGAGAGTTACATGAAAATGTTAAATTATTATTTTGCAACAGAGGCCTCCCTCCCCTCTTTTTTCCATTCTCCTCAGGCATATTCTGAACATCACTCAATGGATTCCCAATGCATCTGGGATAAAATCTGAACTTTTGCACCTCGGTTTCAAAGCTGTCCATTTGGTCAGCCTCTACTTACATCAGAAGAGCTGATACCTAGGAGGTGTTCTTAAATAGTTGGTGTCTGATTTACAGTCTTCCTCTTGTGAAAACCTCCCGTGCTCTACACACCAGTCAAATGAAACTCCTTTCTGGTACTGAACTTCCAACACATGCTCATGAGTCTAGGTCTTAGCACATGCTACAAACTTTGCCTCCTTTCCTATCTGCTCCCCAAACCACATTTGCCTCTTGTGCCCTCAGGACTCAGTTTAAACATTATTTCAAGGAAGTGCTCCTTGATTTCTGGTCTAGATTAGATGTCTCTGCTATAAATTCTGTATAGAATTCCCCTCATTCCCACTATTGCCTTTTACATCAATCACTGGTTAATTCTCTGCCTTTCTGACAAGCAGCAAATCCTTGCACAGAGATATATTACTATATATTTATTTATTTATTTTTGTATTTTGATGTTTTGGACATCTGGCCCTTGGGGACACTGGAGGGACATATCCCTACCAGGGTTTGTCAATTCCTAGAGATAGTAAAAAAAAACAAAAAAAAAAAAAACCACAAAAAACTCCACAATTAGCATATATTTTAAATGAACACCCACTAATCCAGGATTAGCACTCCAGCCACTTCCTCTATCAAGTCCTCACACTCAGGGCTACTATTTCACTGCTCTCATCACCTCAGAGGAAAATACTAGACATCTAGGAGTTGTCCTATGCCCGAGGCCACTGAAATATTCACACAAAGCAACTCTAAACCTACTTACTCTGCCTCACCTGGTTCTTTCCACAAAAGGTCCTGCCCTTGTTTTATTCCCACCCTCTCTGCCTTCTGTCTGACTCAACACTTCCTCAATGGTCCTCCATGGCATACATAGTATGCTCCCTTTTCTTGGGAATCTGTAAGTGTAGGTAACTCTCTTTTCAATGGCAATCATCTCCAGGTCCATTGGCCTTGTCATGCCTACACAATAATTAAACTTATATTTTAAAGTAATAGAGACTAAACTACTTTTGTTTACATTGAATCTAGCCTCTACTATGGTACCTGGAATGTAGTAACTTGATGATAGATAGATAGATAGATAGATAGATAGATAGATAGATAGACAGACAGATAGATAAATAGATAGATAGATAGATAATAGAGACAAATAGATAAAAAGATAGGTAGATGTAGAGATATGTCAGTGAAATGTGAATATTGATGCATATTTGTCCCTACATTTGTTATTGCAATCTGTTTTTCCTCTGCTCCATTTCTGTTAGTTACTGAAGAATGGTGCACAGGAGCTCTTATTTGGCAGAAAAATTAAGTTTTTGCATTTTCCTCTAAATTGTGGGCTTCCAGTATTGTATTTTGCTAGATGAAAACTTCATTCCCTAGTTTAAAACTTATTTTTCTATTTCTTAGTTTAATTGCTCTTAAGAGCTTCAATCTTTTAACAAAACGTTTGGCTGTGACTAGAATGTTATTTCATGCTGACACATCTTTTGAAATATGGTTCACTATGATTGTAACTAAATGTAATTAAAAATAACTTCAACTGTCTTGCGATCAGACAAAGTTGTGGGCGATTTTTATGTAACAATATTTTGGGAGATGAAAAGAAGAAAGGAAGGTCTATTTTGGACTTTGGGATTGGCAGCGCTCATGTCTCTGCTGGTCACACCTGCCATATGTTGGCTTTTTTTTTTTTTTTTTCTCTCCAACTGTTTTCTTTCCTAAGAGTGACTTAGAGACAGGAGACATCCCTTTCACTTCGGGACCCCAGGAATGCTTGTGCTTGCATATCAAGTTGTTGGCTTTCTCCTGAAGCGTCCGAATGCTGTGATTTGGCCTCAGTGTGTTTTCTTGAGGTAGTTGAAATATTCATCATTCAAGCCACCTTTCCAGGTGCCAAAAAGCAAGTCGCTCTGTTCTTGAGAAAGGTTAACATGAGAGAAGAGAAAACTCTCGGTTGCTTTGGAAATCAAAACAAAAGTCTTAAAATTATATTGTAGGCAAAATACAAACTCTCCAGCCTATACCCACTAGAATGAACTTCATTTCTATAGGGGTCAAATGTGAATTAGAGGTAAGTGTTACAAAAGTTAGTGAGAAGTAAAGATAAAGGAGTAATATTGAAAATACTCTTTTCTATTTTTTGAGCCCAAACATTGGCAATGATCAAACTTTTCCCAAAGCTAAAAATTGAAGCTTTAGTTACAGACTAAGATATTTTCTGTGTTCATTTGGATATTTTCCTTTGAGTCTTTCCATTTTAAATATAACACTTAATTTTCCATTCTTCTGGTTTTTCTTTGAACTCTTTCTGCTTGATGCTTATTAATAAATATGAAGCAGTAAGTTCTATATGGAAAAGAAATCTTTCTGTCTTCATACCCATGTCCTTAAAGGTTGGAACAATGTCTGGCACATAGTGACCAAAAATATTTTAAATACAAAAATATTTGTTGAATGAGTGAACTCTCAGAGCACCATCTACCTGCTACCTATGGCTGTATCCTTCTTGTCAGTGAGTTGCTCTTGTCTTGTCACACATCCTTGTATCACTAGGATGGCTCATCCACATTTTACTTTTTAAAAATATATTTGTATTGATTTTACAGCGGAAGAGAGAGGGACAGGGAGAAGAAACATCAATGATGAGAGAGACTCGTCAATCAGCTACCTCCTGCACATCCCATATTGGGGATCTAGCCCACAACCCAGGCATGTGCCCTTGACCAGAATCAAATACAGGACCCTTCAGTTCACAGGCTAATGCTTTATCCACTGAGCAAAACTGTCTAGGGCTCCACATCTTATTTTTACAGCAGGTTTTGTCTTGCTCTACTTTTTAACTTTTTAAAATTTTGATATTCTTAGGGCAATCTTCTTATCATTGTTTATATCTGAGGGACATTGGTTCTTTCCTTTTAATCCTAATACTGGTGAACTACCTCCTTTTAAATTTCAGTGACCAGAATTGGTTCAAAAATCATGTTCCCACCATGGCTGGTATGGCTCAGTTGGTTGGAGTCATCGTCCCATCTACTGGTGTGGGTTTAATTCCCAGTCAGGGAACATAACTGGGTTATGGTTTAGTCACTGGTTGCAGTGGGTATGTATGAGAGACAAACAATGATCTTTCTGACTCACATCAATCTCTCTTTCTCTCTTTCTCTCTTTCCCTCCCTCTCTCCCTTCCTGCTCCCTCCCTCTCTCTTACAAAATCATGTTACCCTTCTCTACATCAGTGACACTGCTGTAAGACACCAGCTTTATATGATCTTTTGTTTTACAATATTTCACATGCAAACCCAAGTTCTCACATGATTCATAATGTTATTTATTTTAAATGGAAATAGATTTTCAAATGCTTAGATAATTTTAATGTATTAGCAATTTGCAGAAAGTGTGGTTGGGAGGTATAACTTTGAGGAGAAATAAAAATTGCAGACATTGGAAACCATTATGAAACTGCCAGATTATGTTTTACTAAAAATATTAAGCCTGTCCAAGGCATCGTCCCAAATTATGTTCTGCCTTGTAAAGATAACATTCATTTCATAAACAGATTATGGAGGCTTTATAATATGCCAGGATTTTTGTTAGAAGCCAGAATACAATGATAGATGGTCAATCCCTTCCCTCACATAGCTTTTATTCTAGTAAGGGAAGTAGTCTTGAAAGGATATGTTCAATATAGTGAAGCAAGCTTTTATGTCATCTATTTGGACTGTGTTGTGGGAATGCAGAAATAGAAAAATGAATCAAACTGGCAGAAGAAGATGGGAAGAGCCTGGGAGGACAGCATGACTAGGAATAATCCAGGTGACGAATGGAGGTGAGGGGGGGGGGGGGCAGATTCAAGCAAATGGAAAACATGAGCAATGCCCCAGAGGAATAAAACTCCATAGTGAGGGCAAAAATAGGAAGTGTTTTGTCAATTTCCTCCTGCACACCCTACATTGGGGATCTAGCCCACAACCTAGCACGTGCCCTTGTCAGAATTGAACCCAGGACCTTTCAGAGCAAAGGCTGATGCTCTATCCATATTTTATAAGTAATAGAGTGAGTAGACCAAGGAATGAATGGGCATGAAGAAAGGCTAAAGGGAAATGTGGAAGACAGCTCATGATAGATGACTTTGCATTTGAGGATAAGCAAACTAGGTAGGTATGATCTTGAAAGATATGGCTAACATTTTATAAATACAGAGAGCTCTGGAGGGTAAAGATAGAAAGATAGGCAAAGACCATATCATGGGCATTTTTTTTTTAATGCTAAAAATCTTGAAGGTTTAAAGTGAACAAACATGGTAAGTTTTGCATTTTAGACAGAGGACCCTGGCCACATTGTAGAGGATAGACTGGAGGAAAAGAAAAGAGGAAACAGGAATACTACACAGAAGACTATTTTAAAAGTTCATGTAAATTATAATTTGATTAGACCAAAATAATTACCATATGGTAGAGACGTTTTAAATATAACATTACTTGTTATATGAAAGTGTTCATCCTGTTTAATTTTTACTAATAAATGCACAGTAGTTTTTAATAATTCACATTATTTTGTGCTCTGCCAATAAAATAAGTAATTAATTATTCCCTATGCCTCTGTTCCAATATGCCTTATCCCCTGACCCTTTCAAAAATTCTGTAATAAAATATTTGTTTTCCTCTAAATAAAATTTCAGATTATGAAGTTCATGTGCATTTGGAGAATATTTTTGGATAAAACATTATTTATAGTGGCACAGTTTATATTGATTATGTTAAACCATATCTCCAATCTGTGATCCCATAGTATATTTTGGAATCTAACCAGTTTCCTGGTGTTCTAGAGTTTGCAATGTAATCCATTATTCAAGTTTTAAAATGATCTTTCTCTCACATCCTCTCTTTATTTTTATTTTTTCAATTAAGAACACTACAGATAATATCAAAAATGAACAATCCATTTTGTTATAAATCAACCAAACATATATCAAATTTTAAATTGATATTTTGTTTCCACAGATTCTGACATTTAGAAACAGATACCAGAAAAACCAAGGGGTTCATAATTTAAATTTTGTCCTTGAGATAATTTCTTCAGTCTTTCATACTGTACTGGACAGAATCAAACTTTTCTGAAATAGCACTGTTTTCAAGCAGTACCTTTCCATTCTCTATAGTTTAGGGTCTCTGCATTGGGAGATTTTGTAGTCTCAGTCTAGCAACTAACTTATTATCCAGTTCAAAAACTCAAATATTGTATATATATAACACCATGCCTGTCAGTCAATAATACTTAGGCATCAATATCATTTCTTTGTGTAGAAATAAAAAATCACCCTGTGTGTGTGCCTCTGATTTTTCTGAGATCTTTTGCAATTTATAGTAAACCCGGAAAATAAATAATTATTTTTGAAAATACCCCATTGACCTACTTGGAGTAAAGGTACCTAAAAATTAGACAACAGTTTTATCAGCCAGATTATGTTCACAATTGAAACCATGGAGCTCTTGTAAACAACCTAAATAGCTGAAGAATATATACTCTCAAGATTTTCCAAGGTAGAGTCATTGCAATTATAACTAGAAAAAATGTATAAAGCATCTGTATTTAAAAGTGGGCCTTCATTTTTAACTCTGATGTAGTACCCAATTTTTTTTTATATGAGAAGCAGCCATTATTGTTTATTTCTTATAGGAATGCTCCAACTTTCCTAAAACACGATGCACAATTTTATCATGGCGTAGAAACCAAGAGCCAATTGTGGAAAGTGAAAGGAAACTTAGTATTCTAGAGAACCAGCTCCATAAGCATATATATTGAGTGAAGAAAATGAACTCTGTTGTATATATTTTCCTTGTTGATGATGAGAATTCCTTACATTCAAAAAAGTTGCTTAAAAATATTCCCAAGGGAAACTCTTGCAGTAAGTCACAAATAAATGTCTATGATGTTTAATTTGTAATGTATGTTTTGTTCTGCCCGTGTAGCTGATAACCAAGACATGATCATGAGATAGCAGCCTCATTTGACTTGTGATTCCCACTCTATACTAAGAGATACTGGTAATACCATGTTGCTCTGGTAAGAGAAAATGTCATGGAATCAACACCAGGCTATGGATGCTTTCAGAGATCCCACAGCTCTGCTCTACTTTTGGAGAAAAACATTCAAAGTCATAGATAATAGTAAATACTATCAAGTGAATACACAAATCAATGAATGGACATTTGCTATATTTACAAATTCAAAAGTCATTATTGGAATTTTTTCTCAACAATTGTACATATTAATTTTTTTATGAACTATGGGTATTCTAGAACATTTATAACAGATACCATTGCCTCCTTCCTCTCACCCCCATCTCCTCCAAGTCAGCATTTGCCTGCTCATCCCAATGCTACTTTTCTACTTGAAGCATAGAACAAGAAGAGCAGCAAAACAGGTGCTCAGTCCCTGCTGAGATTCCCCAGGGTGGAGTAGTGAGTAAGAAAGATGTAAGGCTTATTATTAGTATCTCTTCACTGACATTAGTAAGAACACTAAATCGCACAATTAGTGAATCATTTGCCTCTAATTTAACTGTCTTGCTTTTTTAATAATGGAGAGAATGGGAATTGAATTCTTCCAGGAATGTGGGGAAGAGGCTGGGAAATGATCATGAAACAGAAGTAATAAACCTATCTTTGAGATACAAGACCTCAAAAGTTTTTCAAGAGAGAAGATAAGACCTTACCATCACTGGGTGCAGGTCATTGATAGACTGCTTTCACCCACAATCCTATGGACATTATTTGATAATCCACTTAAGTTTTTCTTCTCAGTCCACTCATAATTTGAACACCTTATATGTGACTACGCACTGTAGGTGGTAAATAAACACTTTGCAAAAGTATTGTCACAACCTTTAACAAAAAAAGACCAATAACCACAGCAAAACTAACAGAAGTGCCATATGTTTAAAGTGCAAACTGTACAGTGCTCACAGTATGTGCAAAAGGCAATTGGAAAAGTGGAGTGGTGACTATAAGTCTAAGGAAGTGGAAGACCTGGGATTATAAATCTCTTGATTTAGATTTAGATGGGCCTGGAAACCAGTGCAACAGATTTCCAAAAGTATAGCACTTTTTAAAAAAATATCTAAGAAATGTTCTCTCCCTCTCTCTCTCTCTCTCTCTCTCTCTCTCTCTCTCTCTCTCTCTCTCTCTCTCTCTCTCTCTCTCTCTCTCTCTCTCTCTCTCTCTCTCATAATCTACCTATATCTATTTATATAGCCACTAGCAGAATTTAGTAATATTCCAAGTCTAGTGATAGAAAGAAAAGAGTTTAAGAAGGAAATAAAGTATAAAGCCAACGGCCCTTGAGGTCCCTGGGGCAAACACTTATAATCTTGTCACTACAAGTGCAGAGTCACCCACTCCTGATATTTGGCACTATAGAGTAATTTTCAGCTACCATTACAAAAGCTCAGGAAGGAGTTTTGTGAAAATAAAAGCCTCTATAAGGTTCATGAGTTCTCGTGAGAGCCAGATGGTAAAACCAATAGAAAATAAGCTAAAATCCGAATCTCACAATGTTGAAAGGCATGTGCACTTGGGCTCTATTCTAAGAAGTATCCCATGAGAACACCCTGGGTGAAATCACATCTCATGAAATAATCACCAGACACAAAAATTCCTGCAGATTAGTTTAGCAAGGTTATTAGAATAGATGAAGTTGTTTAATTTGTCAAATGAAAAGCAACTTATTAATGAGGAATTTCATGTATATGCTTTAAAACTTCCCATTTTACCACAAACACGAAAAGGAAAATTGATTTGCAGGTTTTGTACTATAGGCTCAATAAGAAGAATTCCATGTGCTATAGAAAGAATGTTAATGCCCCTTAATTTATTCCACCAAATCAATGCCAGGATAAAAGTTCCAGAGCAATATGATTATATAGCCCTCAGGAGCAGAAAGAAAAAATCATTTCAGACTGGTTTAGCCATGCAATGTGCTCTCTGGCAGACCTGTTGGCACACCCAAATGGAAACTTGAGAGTCCAGAGAGTAGAGGCTGAGTTGCTCCTTCAGTGAGTCAGAGAAATATGCTCTCTGGCTCAAACCCCAGGAGAGCAACCTTGACCTGGAATGAAGTCCTTCTCATGGAATTCCAACTTCTTGGTAACTTTGGCTGTGTTGGGACTTGGGGAGGAAATAAGCTCACTCTGTGGTCAAATGATCCAGGGAAAAATCCCAGTTCCTCCCAAGTAAGGCATTGATCAGAGAGACAGGTTACCCCACTCTGCTGCCCATGTTTCTTTGTTTCCCATCATTTTTTTGGTTGGGAATAATATATATTCAGAAGCCTGCATGTAATAACTTGAAATTTAGTATCTCTCTCTCTCTCTCTCTCTCTCTCTCTCTCTCTCTCTCTCTCTCTCTCTCTCTCTCTCTCTCTTTCTCTCTATGTTTATAACATTAAAAGCCATCACAAAAGTCAGTGTATGGCAAATTTTCCTTTAGATTCATTTGGCCATTTTCCAGTGAAGATAAATAAATTCAAATTCAACCTCTGGCCTTACTTTGTGCTTCAGTGTCACTTAGTGAGTTGTAAGCATTCTTTCCAGAGTCACTTATTCTCTGTGGGCCCTGATGATGACTACAACACAATGAGTATCCTCCTTTGCTATTGCTGCATGTGATGGTTCACTCACATATCAGCATGTGTAGATGTCACTGTGAAGGAATTTTTTTTTTTTTGGGGGGGGGTTAAGATTAGTGTTTCAATTAGTAGACTTGGAGTAAAGCAAATTATCCTCCATAGTATGGGTGGACTTCATCCAGTGAAAGGGAGGCCTTAAGGAAAAGACTTCCCTTGGTTTAGGAAGAGGGCACCTGTCTACAGACTGCCTCTGGATGTGAGCTGCAGTGACATTTCCTGGCTATCCAGCCTGGTGGCTCCCAAGCACATTTTAGATTTACCAACCTCCACAATTGGATGAGACAGTTTCTTAAAATAATCTCTGTCTCTGCCTTTTTCTCTCTCTCTCCACACACACACACACACACACACACACACACACACACACACGCAAGGGAGTATTCTGTTTGGTTCTGTTTCTACTGAGAACCTTGACTAATACATTGGGGGAGGATAGATGTGTGTGTGTGTGTGTGTGTGTGTGTGTGTGTGTGTGTGTATGCCTGCATGCCAGAGGTATTCTTTTGTCTCTAGACAGTCTGGGTACAGCAATTTTCAGACTACAGCAGTCTCACCTTATCTGTACTTTTGCTTGTCATTTTTTCAGTTACCCTCCATCAAATGTGGTTCAAAAATATTTAAATAAAAAATGCCAGAAATAAATAATTTATAATTTTTAAATTGTATGCCATTCTGAGTAGTATGATGAAATCTCTCACCCTCTTTCTTGCTCAGTCCTGCCTGGGACATGAATCGTTCCTTTGTTCAGCATATCCACACTGTAGAAGCTCTCCACACTGCCCATTAGGCTATCAGATTGTAATCATATCCCAGTCCTTGTGTTCAAGTAGCCCTTATTTTATTTAATCATGTCCCCAAAGTGCAAGGGTGTGTTGCTGGCAATTTGGATATGCCAACGAGAAGCTGTAAAGTGCTTCCCTCAAGTGAAAATGGGAAAGTTCTTGACTTAATAAGAAAAAAAAAAAAAAGATTGTATGCTGAGTTTGCTAAGATCTAAGGAGAGAACAAATCTTTTACCTATAAAATTGTGAAGGAAAATAAATTTGCGCTAGTTTTGCTGTTACACTTCAAATTGCAAAAAGTTATGGCCACAGTGTGTGGGAAGTGCTTAGTGAAGATAAAAAAGTCATTGAATTTGTGGGTGGAAGACATGAACAAAAATCGTGTTCCATTTGATGCCAATGTGTCGCACCCAAAAGAATGAGCCTATATGAAGACTTCTACAAGGGAACCCCTGAAACAAGTGACATCAAGCCATTTACTGCAAATAAGGGATGGTTACACAAAGTTAAGGATCGGTGTGGACTGAATAATATAACGATCACTGAAGGGGCCATGTTTGCAGATTAAGAAGCTGCTGCCACATTTCTAGCAGAGTGGAGTAAGTTGATCAGAGTTTGGTACTATCTGAGGTTTCAGGGTTTCAGGCAACCACTGTGGGTCTTGGAATGTATTCCGCACAAATAAGTGGAGGGAACTGTATGGTGATCATCTCAACCACATGGAAAAAGAATAAAAAGTGATTTCTTGGGCTGCACAATCAAATATTCTGCTCCAATAATTCTGAGACGGAGTCTTGAGAACCCAGCCTTTGCTACCAAACACTCTTATTGCTTCAGGGTGCTTATTCTGTGTATTTGAGTTAGAAACAATAGCCCTGAGTGTGTCATTTTTCAATGCAGGTGCTATGATTTGAATGTTCATGCCCTCTCTCCCCCAATCAGTGAGTTGAAACTTAATCTCCAAGGTGATGTGTTAGGAGGTGGGGACTTTGGGAGGTGAAATTAAGAATTGGAGGTGAGCCGAAACCGGTTTGGCTCAGTGGTAGAGCATCAGTCTGCTGACTGAAAGTTCCCAGGTTTGATTCCATTCAGGGGCATGTACATTAGTTGCGGGCACATCCCCGATACGGGGTGTGCAAGAGGCAGCTAGTTGATGTTTCTCTCTCATCGATGTTTCTAGCTCTCTATCTCTCTCCCTTCCTCTCTGTAAAAAATCAATAAAATATATTTAAAAAAAAGAATTGGAGGTGAAACTGTCCTTCATGAATGAGATTAGTGTATTATAAAAGAAACCCCACTGAAAGCCCCTAACCCCTCCCATCACATGAGAAACCAGAAGAGAGCTTTCAACAAAATGAAACCGTAAGAATTAATTTCTGCTGTTTATAAGCTATCTGGTCTGTGGTATTGTGTTATAGTGCCCAGATGGACCAACATTCAGCATAGGAGATCATCCATTACTGGAGTTAGACACTGGGACAATTTCAAGGAAATAAAGGATTTCCTGAAGTTTGAGGGTAGTGATGGGAGAATAGCATGAATCTTTTTTTTCTCTTTTAGATTCTTATTCGTACTTTCAGGGCAAGAAAAAGTTACTTGAGGATAGTATAAATAAGATTATGAACTCCTTGACACTTGTAGAAACAAATGGAAAATAATTTAATTTGCACAAATTGTTCATATCATCCAGGATAATTTCTCTCATGGTTTTGTAATTCTTTGTAAATCATCCAGAACAGTTGACCACACAGATTCAGCCTGAGCACTCCTTGTAGAGAAATACTGAGCCCCCGACAGCAGTGTGTTCCTGTTCTGTATTTCTTCTGGAATCATTTACTCCCCAACTTGCCAAATATCTATCAAGCGTGGACAATATCTCAGGCATTGGAAAGACATGGGACATAAGAATAAAAAGTTCTCATTCTATGAGGTTCATCACTAACTTAAGATATAAAAGCACTTTACGCAGATGTACATAAATCACAATAGAATGTTTGTAATCAAATATTTGAATGTACTGATTATTGTAAATGGTGAAGCTATTTTATTAAGCAGTAAAATATCTACTAGCATAGATTTTTAGATAAGGCAGACAGATCTGGATTACTAAATGAGAAGTTACATGAGTGACTTACTTCTCTGAACTAGAAAGTGGGGATAATCACAGTCTCTACCTCTCAGGAAGAGGATGAAGATTACCGAGACTATGCCTTCAAAGCGCTCATATGATGTCTGGAATATATTGAGCACTTCGTAAATAACAATTAAAACTTCATGAGCAAATTGAAACTCTCAAGTGCTATGAGAAGGCAGGAAATTAACATTTATTGGGAGTTTGCTACACTTCATGCATTGTGTGCAAGGTCTTTTATATTCATAATACAATTAAAATGGAGGTACAGTATATGCCTCCCTCTAAAAGATTTTATAAAAATAATCAGACTTTTTTTCAAAATTGAGACTGGAGTATAATTTATTAGGCTTTCTAACAGATTTTTATATACATACTGAAACACACTGAAGGTTTTTTAACCTACCACAATTATTTTATCATACAGAATAAAATAGTGGTGTCCTTAAATCCAGTTTTACAGCATTGATTTCCTGCATGTCAGTGTAGCAATGAACTAAGAACTGTTCCCAGGCTGTGGTATAGTATTTTGAGTTGTCTTTCCAGACACAGGGTAGCTATCTTAAACCATCTGCTCCTTCAGGCACTACGTGTAGCCAAAATATCACTATTTCATGTGCACAGTGTAAGTGGAGTATGGACCTATAGAACTGACTGATGCTAACTGGGTTAAAAAATTTCAACCTACTCTTTCAGCATTAGAGCAACCATCTGCTTGTTAATTTATATTCTCATCCAGAAACACTATACTCTACCTAATAAATTTTATTTAGAGCCTATCTGATTCTAAAGCAAGAATCATTGTCCTGTTTGCTTTTTGGTTAGTTGATTCATAGCCCAAAGAATATCCCTGATACCATGTACTATTATATCACTCTTAATTGTACATTAATTTATGTAGTAATCTAATCATTCAAATATCTATACAATAAATAATACCTATCCCTGACTAGATCAAAAGCTGTGTGTTATGTGATACTAAAAAGTGAGAGACCCTCCTCAGATGGAAGATTACTCACATTGCATAAACAGCAAAGAAGCATTTGATATCCATTTGTATGTGTGATGAGATCCTATTTTCTCAAAAGGCAGAAAGGAATCAAATTTAAGTAGTTCAAAATCAGAGTTGTCCTTTGACTCTCCCTTTCCTTCCATGCATGAGATCTACTAATCAGCTGTTCAACCCCTAAAGTTAAAAGAAAACATCAGAGCATATTTTGACTCCTCATTTACTTGTTCATTCAACAAATAATTATAGAGTCTTTTCTGCGGCCAAGCACTCTGCTAGGCACAGACTATACAATAGTAAATAAAGGTAATATGGTTACTTGACTTTTAAAGTTAACATCCTAGAAGGATGAGTAAAAAAATAAACAAGGGGATAAGTAGACACATATGAAGTACTTGATAAGTAGTCTGGAGAAAATAAAATGCCAATACAGAGAAGAGCTACCCGACAGTAGATAGACAGGGCAGGGAAGGTCTCGCTCAGAAGGCAACATTTAAAATAAGAATTCAAAAATAGAAAGAAGCAGGCATTGTGATGAATACTGAGAGAGCTTTATAGGGGATGGATGAAAGGAACCTGCATGTAAGGGAGTGGAGAGGAGGGGCAGGAAATGGATACAAGACACATTCAAAATGAAGAGTATGCGTGGAGTTTGAATGGAAAATGAATGATCTCTGAACTTTATTACAATTTATTGTTCTTTCAACATATTCACATTTTTTGTGTGATTGTGTAATTTATCATAAAACACTTCTAATAAGTAAGGATATTTGTGTTAATTATAAAAATACATTGGCTTTTTGCATAGATGATATTGGGGCTTTAAGACTCAGGTGAGTGCTGTTGGTCCAGTTAAAGATTTCCTTTCCTTGGCGACTCCCTGATGCAAGTAGGACTGCATGATACATCTTTAGGGTGCATCCTTATCTTAGAGTTTGCTCCACAATTCTTTATTGAAACATTATTCTTGGCCTCACTTCATAAAAAAATTCCTATTTTTGCTCCAAGGCCACTGACAATGTTCTCATAAGGTCAGAGCCAGTGTAAATGGAACTCTACCCTGAAGTAACAAAACACAGAGTTGAAATTTGTTTGTATTTCAGACCTCCCACAACTGACCTTCACCTAAAGCCATCCATGCTATTTATTAGCCAACAAACACCTCTCAGAGTGGATAACCCCCTTGAGAGTACATCTTAGCTGGAGGTACCTATCTCGTCCTATTTGCTCACTGCCTGTTTGCCAATACTGCATTTTGGTATTGTATGCATCCCTTGTCTTTTTCTCCAAAACATGGATTCCTTCCAACCTTAAGATCTGGCAGTTACTTCCAGACTCTCTACCATCCTGACCATTATTCTGATAACTGCATTTGGTTTATAGTAACAGTCTAGTGGCTACAATGATAAGTTATTTTGTTTCCTTAATGATATGATGAACCTAATCCAGAAAGTCCTAAATTACAGTCTGATGTATTTGTGCCTTCAAATATTGTTGTACAAGCAAAGTCTCCCTTGCCTGAAATCCTCCTTACTTATCTAAATCCCAGATACTCTGGAATATCTCAGCTACCAGTGTTATCTCTCACCCTTGAATACTCGTGTTCTTCTAAGCACTGACACTCAATTAGTTGTGAGAAGACATTATAATAACATGACCTATAATTGGACCATAAAATCTAAGAATATAAGAATATATTCCCCCACTCTGTTTTGCTCAGTGGGAGACCCAACCTCACAAAATGGATGTTAAAAATATTCAATTTCTATTACTAGACTTTTCTATAGAATTTACTGCCACTGAATCAGTTTCATGGAGAGTAAAGATAGTCTTGATTTTCTTTTTGTTAATCCTTACCTGAGGCTATTTCTTATTAATTTTACAGAGAGTGGAAGGAAGAGACAGAGAAAGAGAAACATTGATGTGAGAGAGAGATATCAGTTGATTGCCTCCAGAATGCCCACCCCCACAACTGTGGCCAGGGATTGAGCCTACAACTGAGGCATGTGCCCCTGACCAGAAAAGAACCTGGGGCCCTATAATCCATGGGCTGACACTCTATCCACCGAGCTAAACCAGCTAAGGCAATGGTCTTGATTTTGATTCAGACAAACCTGAAGTGACAAATAACAGCCACTCTTATTAGCTAGGGCATCATGAGAATGACATCAGTTTGCATGCTTTTGGGCATCTGAAGTCCTCTCTAATTTGGGGAGGATATGCAATTCTGAGAGTTTAAGTGGAAAGCCTGAGACTTCTTTCTGTTGTAGAATTGAGAAAGAGAAAATATCTCTTCCTTCTTACTCCTGGGTAGCAGTTAAGGCATGGGTTATCAGGCACTCTCATCTACAGTTCCGAATCTTCAGTGATTTTCACCAATCTGAAGAGATCTATTGTATAGTGTCTAGTGGCAGCTAAGATTATTGTCCCCAGTTAAAGCATGAATATTGAGCAGAATGTTCAACTGAGAGCTATTTCCTACCCTGTGAGATAGCATTTGTTCTAAGTTTTTCATCTACATTCCTGCCATTTCTGTCTATTTTCTAGTATACCTTTTCCAGCTTTCTTGCCAATTACTTTGCTGGTTAAGTTAGTCAAAGTTAGTTTTCTGGGTTAGCAACTGATAACTATGAATTATCCATTTGAAAAATGAGAGGATTCTTTGCCGGTGTTGCACAGTGGTTGAGCATCCATCCATAAACCAGAAGGTCACAGTTTGATTCAGGGCACATGCCTGAATTTCAGGCTCAATCCTCAGTGTGGGGCATGCAGGAGGCAGCTGATCAATGATTCTCATCATTGATGTTTCTCTCTCTCCCTCTCTGAAATCAATAAAAATATATTTTAAAAAATAACTATTCTCTAAGCATCAAATTGTTATCCTAGGTGTTTGCACATAATTTGTTTCTTTTAAAAAATATTTATTGTTTTAAACATTTCCTTAAAGGGCTTCAACCAGCCCTGCTCACATTTGGCTGGAGCCAGCTTGTTTTATGGGAGCGGCTGGGCTGCACTTACTGCTGGCCAATCTCCACACACCTCCCTGACTCAGGCCAGGGAGCCTCACCTCTATGGTGTGGTGTCTTTACATTCCTTCTGCCCCACTTCCAGGATAGATAGTTCTGTAAATCTGGGCATCCCTCTTTAGAAAGCACTGGTGTGATGATAGCTTTCACATTATTTCTATTGGTAACTTGGAAACATCTATATAATGGTGCAACTGTAAGCCTCCTGTGTTCCCTATCCCTGGGGAGAGGCAAACATATTTTAGAATGCATGAATGGGAAACATGGATGTTATTCATGACTGTCGCCCCTAATACTCCCACTTCACCTCTACTAAATCACCCCTCCTCTCATTGAGAGCCACTCTGCTCCTCTAGAGATGTGACTTCAATGAAAACTGGCTGTTTTATTGAATAATTTACTGCTGCATGTATTTATTGTGATGTTCTGAAATTGCCTGTCTTCCTCTATCTCTCTACCTTGAGGCCATGAACTATGCCTTGTTAACTACTAGATCCTCAGTGTCTGCCCATGAATAGCTGTGTCACACACATTTGTTAATGGGAGGAAGAAATAAATGAGTAAATAAATGGCCACAGACTGTCATTCTTCTTGCCTTGCTGCTGATTACAAAGAGTCCTGACACATTTCTCAATTCAGCCATATCCTTTTTAGCTATAAACTTTATTCATCAGACTGAGCCACCAAACCAAATGTATAGACAATTATTCCATGACTTCTTTGTAAAATAGTCTTGAGAGAGAAGTCTTCTGAATAGTGTTTATGTTAGCCATTAATTCAAAAGCGAGTTAAGTTCTCTGAAATTAACAAGTATCTATAAGTGTTTGAAAACATCAAATGATAAATATGGTACCTTTTCATTTTACTTTCTTAATGGGTAACCTAAAAGCATTGTTTTTCACTTTACTATAGAAACTATTTACCTACTGATGCATAACAAACTGCACCAAAATAGCACTTTATTTTATTTTATTTTTTATTTAAATTCTGTATTACGTATGTCTACTTTTTCCCCCATTCATCACCCCCCAACACATGCCTTCACAAAAATAGCACTTTAAAAAGCTTAAAACAATAATTTTTTTTAACTTCATATATTCTCTGAGTCAGGATTCAGGGTATTTAGAGGTTGTTCTGGCTCAGAGTCTCTCATGGGCCAGCAATCAAGGTGCCCAATACAGAAGCCATAATTTTTATAAGCTTATTTTGGAAATGACATACCATCAGGCATGTTCTAATAGTCACACTGATCAGATCCTGGTACAACATGGGAAGTAACCATATAAAGGTGTGAAGACCAGGGTGTAAGGTTACTGGGGACCATGGTGGAGGCTATGCAAGAAACATTTTAAGCAATCTATAGCATGATATGACTTAGGACTCAAAGGATCATTCTTAGAAACATTCTTAGAAACAAGTATAAGTCTATTGAAATAATTGAGGAAATGGATAATAAAGTATTATTCAAACAAATATTGTAGAAGTGAGGATATTGATAACTGGTCAAGATTTATGTATATTTTGAAGGTAGACTGGAGAATTTCCTGGTGAATTGGATGTGTAAGAGAAATAGAGGAATTAAAGACAGTGTCAGAATTTGGCTTCAGAAACAGAATAGATGTTAGTAATATTTATTAAGAAGGGAAAAATTAGTAGATTAGTAGAAGATCCAATTTGGAGCAGGAGGAGGAATCAAGAATTCTGATTGAAATACATTAAGTTTGGGATATATATAGTAGATATCCAAGTAAAGAGGTTACATAGGCTGTTGAATTAATAAGTTTGGTTTTTAAGGGAGAGGTTAGGGTTATAGTTATAAAACTGGGAGTAATAAGATTACACAGTCATCAAACTAAAAATGGTATTTAGAAACATGAGGTAGATGAGATAAGTGTGAATGTAAGAAGATAAAATACAAAGGTAAAAAAAAAAAACCTGGACTTGTAAATAATCATATTTTGAGATAAGAAATAAAGGAAGGACACAATAATGTAGTAGGCTACTGAGGACAGTAATGTTCTGAAAGAAGAATGATAAAGTAAGTCATTGCAGCTGGTGGATCAAAGTAAGAGGAGAATGATAATTGACCATTGGATTTGGCAACATGCAGGTCATTGCTGACTTTGTAGAATGCAAATTCCAAACTGGTATAAATTTCAGAAAAATTGGTAAAATAGAAAGAGGAAAAAGAGAGTGTAGAATGCTTGTTGAAAAGTTTGTGAAAATAATATTGAAACAAAGCTTTTGGGCATTAGCTGATGAAAGATGTGTAGGCAAAAAAAGAATATTTAAATGTTGAAGACTATTGAAGCATATTTGAATCCCAGTCATAACAAACCAGTTAATATGGAAATAGCGGATGATAAAGTAGAAACGTGTACCACTAGGAGAAAAATTCAGTTATAAGTGTAAAAATGAGAGCAGTTAGCAATGTTACCTGTGTTTCTACAAGCAAATCCAACTGTTGTCTAACTCCACAGACTATGTGAAGGTTTTTCTCTCTCTTCCTTTCCTGACTTTTCTCTATTTGAAATTAGCTTCCTCATTTTTTAACCTGAAAGCATCCATTATTTAAAATCGAATTTATCTTTCTTGAAAAATGGGCCTTGTGTTAGGCTGAATAATGACTCCTCACATATGTTTACATCTTAACCTCCAGAGCCTGGAAATGTTATCTCATATGGCAAATGGGATTTTGCAGGTGATCGAGTTAGAATTCTAACTTGATCCTTTTGTTAAAGATGGTGAGATAGGAAGATTATTCAAGTGGGCTTAATGTAGTCAAAATGGTTCTGATAAGAGCAGTGAAGGAGGAATCATAAAGAAGATGATGTAATGAAGAAGACAGAGAGTGGGAACATGCAATTTGAAGAAGGTACAAGGAGTTACACATCAAAGAATATAGACAGCCACTCAAAACTAAGAAAGATTAAGAAGTAGATTTTCCCTTTGGAGCTTCCAGAAGGAATTAACCCTGCCAATATTTTGACTTTTACACATCTAAAACTTATTTCAGACTTCTGAGCACCAAAACTATAAAATAATAAATTTCTGTTGTTTCAAGATACTATTGTAAATTTGTAGTAATTTGTTATAGCAGCAATTGGAAAAGAATGAAAGCCTCCTTCCAAAGTTCTTTCTTCATCTGTTCTCTTAATTTCCCCTCACCTCATGTGAAATTTATTTTACAACAGCTCCACTGATATGCAACTTATAGACTATAAAATTCAATACTTAAGTGTACAGTTCAATAACGTAGTAGATTTACCAAGTTTTACATCAATCACTATAAACCAGTTTTAGACCATTCCTTCCCATTAACCCAATATGATCCTTCATGGTTGCTTATAGATAATATTTGTTCTCAACCTTAGGCCCAGACAACCATTAATTTACTTTCTGTCCCTAAGGATTAGCCTTTTCTGGACATTTCACATATATAGAATCATGTCATATGAGGTCTTTTACATTACCACAATGTTTTTAAGGTTCATTTAAGTTATGATTCATTCATGTTGTAGTTCATATCAGTAATTTGTTCCTTTTTATTACTGAATATTATACCATTGGGTGAATATTCCACATTTTGTTTGTTTACATAAAGGTTGGTGGCTATTTGGGTTGTCTCACATAATACTTTAATGTATATTTCTTCCTATAGTTTTTTTTTTATACTCACATCTTTTTTTAAAAAAAAATATGATTTTTAATTGATTTTACAGAGAGAAGAGGATATGAGAGAGAGAGAGAGAGAGAGAGATTGATGAGAAAAATAGTTATTGGCTGCATCCTGTATGCCTCCTACTGGGGATCAAGCCTTCAACCCAGGCATGTATCCTGACTAGGAATCCAACTGGTGACCTCTTGGTGCATGGAGAAAATGCTCAACCAACTGAGCCACACCAGCCAAGGCATATACCTACTTCTTTATAGCATGTGAGGTATTATACTTGTGAACAGAGTCATATCTGATTCACTTTCTATGTCTATAGCCTATAGCAGTATCCTGCAGACAGTAGGCGGCATTCAGTGAGATTCAGTTGTGATTGTGTATTGTTACATGACCCAACCTTCTAGTTCTGCTAGAGCATCAGTGATTATGGTTCATCAAACCTCTGCACAGGCAGCATTTCCATTTCTAGCACTGCATCTTTCCAGGCATTTTCCTTTTTTTCTTGCTGAGCTTTTTCCTGGCAGGTTGTTGAAGTCACAGTTTGCTAAAAGCCTCCTTTTACATTTCCTTAGGGAAAGGGCACAGTGCTTCACAGAGTTAAAAATCAAGATATGGGCTTTGGAGGTAGAGCAGTTATTTGATTAGAAAAAAGTTTACATATTTTTGCCATGTCCTCTTATCAGGCCACATTATAGGCCTAAGTAAAGAATAATGAGTGAAAAAATATTTTAAAAAAATAGAAACTATTTAGCCCCAAGAGCTCTAAACATTGAAGAAAAGAAAAAAAATTTAAAAATCATGGTGAGGTAAAGTTGAATTCCTTTGGTTGTTTCCAACGTTCAGCTTTGAATCCCAATAATCAGTGAAGAATATCGACGTATGAATCCTAGGAGCCTTCAATGAATACTCCTTTTGAAAGGTTTAGTTTCTCTTTCATAGCATTTTAGAAATCACTCATGCTGCTATGAAAATCGAATAATGGCCCACAATACACCCCTGAAATGAAAAAGAATGGAGAGGGAAATAAAGCGAGAATACGCACAACACACGGGCATTATCAATTCAGGCTCAATAACGCTTCGCAGGTGGAATCAGTCTTAATTCAAAGGGCTCTCTCCTCAGAGATTGAGGCAAGTGATACTTTTCTTTGTGGCCTTTCAGAGCCTTTCACTGCACACAATCAGAGCATCCAGCAAGTCTGAAAGGCGAGCTTCCAGAAATATGTAACAGGACATTGAAATGAGAAAAGGGAAAGAGGCAGAAAGACATCTTATTGAAAAGCATATTTTAGAGCTTAGCTTACAATTGGACACTTGCCTTTGATGCGTCTGCTTTTAAAATAGGAAATTGATTTTCAGTTAACCAACTGAGAGGAAAATGCACAGCTCCACTCTCACCCCTAATTCTTAAGGCAGTTCTTCCTTCCTCACCGACTTGCCTTGTGAAGGCATTTGAATACTTTGAAAAAAGTAAGGGTTTGGGCATGCTGGGCCCTGAGCAGTTCTGTCTAAATTTCTGCTGCTGAATCTTCTGTTTCCCCCAGGACTCGATAAAGAACACGTCCATAAAGGCGGGATGCCATGCAGGGGAAGTTGTGTGTGTGGGCCAGGCAGCACTTTGAAAAGTGACAACGTGTAATAAGTGAATTATATTCTGGTATATAAAATATGACACATGTGAATTAATTCCTGATATTAAGTTGATTTACATGAAATTGAGAGTGATTTGTCATTTTAATTTATCAACGAAAAAATTATTTTGGTTTATGATCCATTTCAAATGAGAAACTCTAAGTAGGCATGATAGTGTTGTGGAGTGGAAATATCAAGGGATGTTTGGTTGTTCTCCTCATTCTGCTGTGATCAGCTATGATCACATGGATAGTATATTCCTTCTTAACTTCCTCAGTGCCTGGTGTAGTGCTTAACACACATTTTCCCTCAAAAAATGTTTGTTGAGTGAGTGATTGAATAAATAGCACATTAGTTGATATTTGATTTAATGGGCTTTTATTCCCAACCAGTAAAAATAAAATAGGATACAACCATGCTGGTTCAATGCACTTGAAAGTGCCATCCTCAACCAGCTTCTAATGACATGCAAATAAATCATCAACTTGTCTCTGCTTAAACATCACAAGTTCTAGAAGACTCAGTGGTCTAGATTGTCTGGAAGATGCTCAAGTAATGAAGTTTACCTAGCTGGGAACTGAGTGGGGAAACGTGATTGTTAAGTCAGAGTGTAGTCCAATGATCTCTCAGGCAGGGGTACTCAGGAGCAGAAAGGTAAATTCAGGGGATGGAGAATATTAGAAGCACAAGGAAAGGCAGCACAGAGCAAGCCTTTGTAGGATTCTGGTAAAATTTTTGAGGGAGAACCCTTTTATGGCTGGTGTTTATATTCTTAGCATGATATGAAACTCAAGAACTCTTGACGACACTAAAGGGCAAGGTATTGAACAGATAGGCATGATGGAAAGCTTGTGGATGAGAGAGGATATGTTTTATTCATCTTGAGAGCAGCAATTTTATCCATTAGTCCTTTACATGTAAAAACATGATACATATATTCTGGGTTGTTCTCCATCAACCTTCTCTTTGCTGAAAGAGAGAGGGAACTGTCTATTCCTCCATGCAACATTTCCCATTTGATGAGATATACCTCTCCAGCAACCAGCACACAATGGTTAAGTTCTACTTCCTGCTCTCTTTCCTTAGAACTCCAAATAACTCAAGCATTTGCTTCCCAAGCCACGGCAGGCAACACTTTGGTGATGTTTTGCCATTGCATGGATCACCATTCTTCTAGAACAAGTTGTTTCTCAGTTTCATCTCTTTCACTATGCCAGTGCTACACATTTCAGTATTTGTCATGGTTGTGTGCCTTTATCCTGCTGCTGACCTCTATATTCATCAGGAGTGACTAAGTCATCCTATCTAAGAAAGAAGGAATATGCTAATTGACCATCATGCCCTCACAAAGATGACAGTGCCTACAGCAAATAAGGAGAGAATATTCTAATTGACTGCCACACCCTCAAAGATGGCAGTGCCCACAGCCACAAGATGGTGGCGCCCATTCCCTCATCCCCAACTGGGTGGCAAGCAAGCCTTGGATGGTGACTTCCCAGCCACCCAGGGCAGCCTGAGCCTCAGGTAACCAGGGTTGGCCAAGGCTTGTGCTGCTGGCAGTGGTAGCAGGAAAGGTCTGATGGGGGCATTGCCTTCCTCTGATCACTGGGTTGCCTACTACCCCTGAAGGTTCCAGGAATGTGAGAGGGGGCAGGCCAGGTTGAGGGATCCCCCTCCAGTGCATGAAAATGGGCCTCTGGTGTTATAATAAGAGAGGATTCCAAAATCTCAGTGGCTTAACATACAACTATTTATATCTTATTTACACCAATTTCATTATTGAGCCCAATGTAACTCAATGACTCTGTAGCAACTGACCTTTACAAAGGGATTAATCAATTTGTGCTCCTTAAATCTTATGGCTCTGCCATCTCAATGTGAAGCTTTCTTAAAAATCACTGCAGCAAGGACTAAAAAGCCTGGGTAATTCCACACTGGCAATTAAATGCCATGTCTCAAAAATGATTTAGGTAACTTCCTTTAACAGCCCATTGACTCAACTAGGCACATGCTTCATTCAAGTAGGGGTGACCAGGACCTATGTGTTCATACTAGAATTTCTTGGAATATTTCTCAGAACTCTAGGCATGAAGTGCTGCTTATCCCTAGTTGATATTTAAGGAGCTCAAGAAAGTGTCCTACACAACACGTGACCAGGTTTTGAATTGGAAACACTAGCTGGCTTTCTCTGGTATGACTGGAAGACACAATGGTTATGGCAACACCCAAAGAGCTGGTGGTTGGAGTCAACAGCCATTGGTGGCGCATCACTGACAGAAACAATAAACAAATGAGCAAAGAAAAAAAGAAAGACCCCATTTTTCTCCTTTCTTTTCTCTTTCATTTCCCCCTCTAATGATTTCTAATGACAAGACCTCAAAATAAGCCAATTTACAGAATTCTAATATTAAGTTTACAAAGGGGAGTCAAGAAAAATTAATTTGAGAATGAAAGAAGGATGTAGGTAAGTAAACCAGCACAGTTTAACCTTTCAGCTGTTCTGCAAACTAACACATCATTAGGCACATATTTGATTTTCAGGCCTCCATTTGTCTTGGTGGAATTACCAAAGCATGTGTCTTCTGAAGATTTGTTTCCATTGAGTTGCTACAGTTTTCTACTAACTTTTACTGTTGAAACATGGGAATATTTAAAAGAATTACTTAGGGAATTACTTAGACTCTAGACACGTGGTATAATTTCCCCTTGATAAACAATGTCTATCTCCCAGCCAATGCAATATCCCTGTCAGTGCAGTGGCATGAGAAACACAAAAGTATAAGGCAGCAATCTTATCTTTCCACTCAAAAGAACTGTTGTATCATCTGCTGGCTGTATTTTACCTTTAAGAACAAAGCAGTTCTAATCAATAGAATCCAAAGTTTCCAGAAAATAAAATAAAAAATTGCAAGGGAATTATTGTTACATGCCCCTCCGCTCCCATAAATAAATAATTCTTCATTCCTTGTTGGACACTGACCAAGAGTCCTACAATTTATTTCAATTCTTACACTATATACCTGGATGTAGTGTCAGATGTCACAGGTTAAGGGATCAGTCCTATGAGACTGCCCACCAACCCTACTTCTCTCTTTTTTTTCTTCTATATTTCATTGAAATTTTACAGAGAGGAAGGGGGAGGGATAGACAATAAGAAACATAGATGAGAGAGAAACATCGATCAGCTGCCTCCTGCACACCCCTACTGGGGATGTGCTTGCAACCGAGGTACATACCCTTGACCAGAATTGAACCTGGGGCCCTTCAGTCCACAGGCCAACGCTCTATCCACTGAGCCAAACTGGCCAGGGCCCACTTCTCTCTTGATTTCAGATACCAATCAAAAGTCCAGATTGTCATCTAGGCTTCTGACAGACTGGCTATAGATGGGAGGTTCCCACAACACCTTCTGTGGGTTTGATCAATTTTATAGGTGGTTCACAAAACTCAGAGAAACATTTTATTTTCTGGATTAATAGTTTATTATAAGATAATATCATTCAAGAATAGTCAGATGAAAGGGACACATAGGGAAAGGCATGTAGGAAGGGGCATGGAGCTCCCATGCTCTCTTTGAGTGAGCCATTCTGACATCCTCTCTAAGTATTCACCAAGCCAGAAGTTCTCCAAATCCATATCCTTTTGGTTTTCATGGAGACTTTATTACATAAGCACATCTAATTAAATCATTGGCCATTGGCAATTGATTTATCTCTAGCCCCTCTCCCATTCTTGGAAGTAAAGGTGGGGGGACTAAACCTTTATTCGGCAACTTGCCTTCATCCTTAGGTGAGGGCCAAAAGTCACCTCATTTACATAATTTCAGGTGTGTTTGAAAGGGGTTTGTAATGAAGACATCTATTTCTTATCACTTAGGAAATTCCAAGGTCTTTAGGAGCTCTGCACCAAGAACATGGACAAAGATCAAATATATATTTCTTTGTAAAAATCACCCTATCACAATTATGAAGTAAAAGACTGAGAGGAGCCACTCCTCCTTCTACCCATTAGTTCCTCTATTTATATATTATGGCTATGAAAAAAAATAGCAACATTACACTGATAGGTTATTCAAAACAGGTAACCCACTCCCTAAAGTATAATGCTATGGTTTCAGTGTCTTTTATACCCATTAGCATTGTACTTGAGTCTTTACTAGGCCATTTCATCATTGTGTCAGGTCATCTGCTTCTGGGTCATGTTGACACATAACAATAATAATAATAATAATAATAATAATAATAATAAATTCTCTGGTCATGAGCCCATTGCCGTGTTTCTTTGTTGACTTGAGTTCCTTTGTCAAAACCAATGTTGTGGAAAATATGTTGATCTGAGTAAAATGTTCTACTTTATAGGCTGGCAAGGAAGCCAAATGCATAGCCAGAATGCATATCTATTTTAGTAAAGAAGAAGATACCACTTTCAGGGCAAAAGTATCCAGTAATTCATCTGCCATCAGGGGCTGGATTCTCCCACCTGAGAATGGTACCTTAAGGGAGGCCTCTCTGTTGGTCTCTGCTATGGTTAGGTTAGGCAGTCACTAGAACTAGTAGCAAAATTAGCCTTGAGAAAAAATTCAATGTTTCTGACCCAATTATATCTTTACTAGAGGCCCGATGCACAAAATTCGTGTAAGAGTAGGCCTTTCTTCCCCTGACTACTGGCACCAGCTTCCCTCTGGCACCCAGGACCTGGGCTTCCCTCCAGCCTCTGGCAGGTACTTGGGATCCAGGCTTCCTTCACAGCCCCAGCTTCTTCCGGAAGGTCTTCTGGAAGGATGTCTGGAAGAACATCTGGTCTAATTAGCATATTACACTTTTATTATTATAGTTTATTCATCTACTGGTGTATGATGTACTCATTTTTCAGTCTCAATTCTATGAAAACTAATTTAAAATGTTATATTTAATGAACATTAAAGTTTGTTTTCTGTGGAATGTGTTTTCTATGGAATGTGAGTAAACAAGGAAATGCGACACCAGTTTGAGTAAGCTATAAGCTTAAGTCCTGATTAGATAAGTTTTATGGTGGGATGAAATCCTATGTAATAAAAGAGTAATATGCAAATCAACCAAACTGCTGAATGACTGGTCGCTATGATGAGCACTGACCACCAGGGAGCAGATGCTCAACACAAGAGTTGGCCCCTGGTGATCAGTGCTCTCTAATAGGGGGAGCACTACTCAGCCAGAAGCCCAAAAGCTGGGCTAATGGCTGGCGAGTGCAGCTGCAGTGGTGGGAGCCTCTCCCACCTCTGAGGCAGCAATAAGGGTGTCCAGCTGATGGCTTAGGCCCACTCCCCCTGAGGGCTTCTGGAATACGAAAGGGCGCAGGCCATGCTGAGGGACCCCCCACCCCCATCCCCAATGCACGATTGCTGTGCAGTGGGCTTCTAGTATAAAATAATCTCTTTAACAGTTTGGGCTTCCAGAGAAACAATAGTCCTAGTAGTCTTAATTATTGGCTGCTCTGTGCCTTTACCTCTTTCAATTTTATTCACTTACATTGTATTGCATATGTCATTTTTATTCTGTTTTGCCCCTTTCATTAGAAACACCATGACTGAGGTTTAACTGGAGTAGCTTCAGGCTGTACTAGGCAATGTTGAATTGACTTTGCACAGCTGGCTTCTTCAAGTCTTTGGATAATTAGCTATGAACAGCTAGTTCCTGGGGCTTGAGGTCCATCAGGCTATTTTTTAAGGAACTCATGTATCAGAGGAGAACTCCAAGGGGTACAGCTCATGCATTGCCTTCTACCATTTCAAGTTTCCCCAGGCTTTTAAAACAAACTCCAAATCCATATTTTATAGAAATACTTCCTAAAGAAACTTCCACTGTCTTTGGTATTGTGTGTTCCTTGCATGTGACTAATTCAGAATCTTTGTGTACATTGACTGAATATTTTTCTTGTTTATTGCCATTGTTGTCATGTTTATTCCGCTTCTCCCACCACTCCTAATTCTGGATTCTTTATATATATTCTCTTAGTTCTTTACTATTATAGGAGTTCTCAAGTGCAGAATTTGGTTCTATGAAAAGATGGTGCTGAAGCAAAGACAGTGTGCTTCAAAATCAGTCACATTTGCAATGTAGATCTTCTACATTATATCAGATGACTAAATGTTTGCCAAAAGAAATAGACCTTTAATTATGAACTGTCATATATCAGCATTTTGCATGTGGGAGGGTTTAATTTTTGAATAGTAGCCCTCTTGAAATTTATCACAGCAATCTTATAGCTGTCTATTCACATAATTGATAGGCTTCAGTGTTGTCAATTATGTTTGAACTTCAAATTTCTCTTCTGATTCATTGTCCCCCTCAATGCTTGACACAAAAATTTTTTGTTTCATAATAGGCGCTAATCCAACATTTATCAAATATACAGTGACATGCATTTTTCTAAAGTTCCACTTAATTAAAAAGAATTACATTGATAGACTTCAAATTCTTCTCAACTGATTTTCAGACCTCTGAAAGCAGACAAGCTAAGTGAAAATACCTGCTTTGAGTGCATTATTTCCCATGTAAAAACTCTGGAAAGAAACAACATATTATCAGAACATTTTATTTGAAATTTGATAACACAAAAGAAAATTTAAGTGGGAGGCAATGTTTCTCCAGATTTTGAACTCATATCTTTGGGGTATTTGCCAACAAAACATTGACATGCTTTTGATGTGATGTTCTCACCTAGGCAGGCTCCCAGAAGCCTTGCCTTCTTTAGTAGTATATGGGATGTAAATACCTGACTAATGTGGTCTGGTAAAGGTGTCAAGGAGAGGTTTGGAAGACCTACTTTCATAATTTCCATCTTACAGTATATGACAGTCATTACACCTATTCTTGCAAATGTATCCTTCTGCCAATGTCAGAAGTTATTTCAGGTGGACTCGGAAATTAGATAAAAAATTTTCTGATAACAGAGACTGTAAGTCTATACCATGTATTTTCATATTGATTTTATTTAATTGAGCATTTTATCATAGGCTGCTGTATTTTCTTGTGCTGTCTTGTTGTATCAATAAAACTATAAGCTGATTGAATTCACCAAAATTGGTTTTTATGTCTTTTAATTTCTTCTCTCTCCAACTCCATTTTTGTTATTAAGAATGTCTTAAATTGTTAATAGAAAATTTTTGAAGATATCTCAATTCATTTTCTTAAGTCTAAAAGTTCCTTAAGGGAGGATGTTATGTTTTATTCATCTTTGTAGCTCCAGACCTTATCATGGGCCTATAGTACAAATTAGATGTTTAACACTCTATGAATAAAAGAGACTATAATCAAGTGGATGGATAGATGTACATGTGGATAAACAAAAATGTTTAAGGTTAGTATTGTTGTGAATTATCAAAGACAGCTATGACAATAAATGCAAGGTAGTGATGATTACAGAGGACCTAGCCTTCCAGGCACTGCAATGACAAACTTAAATCTTGGTCTACTCTACTATCTGCCTTAAATCAAGAAAATTATTGATATGTATTTATAATCTTAGGTTTATTGGAATTAGAGAAGAGTGGAAAGAACTTAGGCTTTTTCCCTAAACAGAAAGATAGACTAGGTATAAGATGAAAAAAAAAAAAAGAAAAAAGAAATGTCCGTGCATAAGTTTAAATTGGGTATATTCAAGAAACTATCTTTTCCATGTTTGCATATATGGACTCAGTCAGCTCAGGGTGAATTATAGGGAATACTGAGGGATTTATAATCACCATTGGATGCCATAACATCGATCTAGTGGCTTTGCTAATATCATTTTGATTTTTTGTTCTAAATCACAGAGATTCATTCAGAATATAAGAGTACCTGTGTTGCCGAAACAGGTTTGGCTGGGTGGTAGGTAGAGCATCTGCCTGCGGACTGAAAGGTCCCAGGTTCGATTCCCGTCAAGGGCATGTACATTTGTTGCGGGCACATCCCCGGTAGGGGGTGTGCAAGAGGCAGCTGGTCAATGTTTCCCTCTGATCTACATTTCTAGCTCTCTATCTCTCTCCCTTCCTCTCTGTAAAAAATCAATAAAATATATTTTAAAAAAAAGAGTACCTGTGATATAAGGGACTGACCAACACTAAATGTCCTTGCCACTCTGATAATAGTGACAGGGTTCGCTGATTTTTCATACACTATTTTAAGACATTGTGCTCATCTTTTCAAATGCCTAAGAAATTGTGATATGCTATTTTATATTGATTTTATTAGAGAGAGAATGGGAGAGGGTGAGAGAGAAATATTGATGCAAGAGCAACACATTGATGTACTGCCTCCTGCACGCCTCCAACCAGAGTTGAACCTGCGACCAGGGCATGTGCCTAGACCTGGAATAGAACCAGCAACCTTTCAGTGCATGGGATGATGCTCAACCAACTGAGCTACATTAGCCAGAACAAAATTGTGATATATCCAGTTGGTCAGAATAATGAGGCCAAAATATTAACAGTGATTTTTTTCTTTTTCTTTTTTTCTGCTTATTCATACTAGGTGACACGTTCAGAGTCACCATAGAATTTGAAAAATTTACAACTTCCATTTTGACTTAAGTATACCTACATGTAATATTAAATGAATGGCTATAGAAAATTTTATGTCAGTGGATAGTCCTATAAAATGCCTATGATAACAATTTTAGTAGGTACCACTTATTTTAAGTTTTTCCTCATTAGTTTTCCCTCTATGTATACAGTTGTAGTCTCCAGCAAGCAGTCCTGGCCTCTCACATTATTTATTGCTTCAATATAGGGGACAATTACATATAATTAGCTGGATGACACCACTCGTTTGCTGGTGGAGTTTGCTATGAATGCATTTGCTTCTTCTGGGAGTTGCTTTCTATTTCCTGCACCACCGCTCTGATGCTGTTTAGAGAGACCTATCTTTATTTTTCCCTCCTTATTTACTGCTTCACTGGTCCAAGGCAGGAAGAAAGCATATGAAAATCAGTATGCAACAGCCTGTGAATAACTATCAGGGGAGGCAGAGAGAGAGTTGCATACCAATTAGAAAACACCCAAATAGGCACAAGGTAAGCTTTCAACAACATATTTATTTGTAGGTGAAGAAATCCAGGTGAGTTTGTCAGTTCCTTGAATTATATTATTGGAACCATCATTTGATATTTTGGAAGATGCAATTCATGTAGTATCTTTTTTCTCCACCATGATGTGTTCCATGTAATTTGATTTTCTGGATGGCTGAAGGTCATTACCTTGTTACAAAACCTTAAAACAATTAGCATTTTCCAAAAAAGATAATTTTCTAATTTATATTGGTCTTTACCCTTCCTTCTTAAATGTAGTTTACAGAACATAATTAAACGTTCCATGAAATTCTCAAAAAACCATGACCATAAGCCATGCTATGCCCATAGGATAGGCTCCGCTCTATCAAGCTTGAAGAATTGAGATAAATGATCCAGTATTTCTGGAGTAGTCCTGTCCATGAGGCAGGATCTGTGTACAAGGAAAGCTCTTTAAAATGTTAAATAGAGTATAAGAGTATGCCTTAGAGATCTGCTGGTTAAACCAGTGGTCTGCTTTAGGCCACAGCTATCCATCTTGCTATTCTACTGTGTAAGTGTGCGGCCTCATTTATGTTGATCTATCCCAAGTGCTTATTTCAGTTCCCATTTTGATTTTCTTCTGTCCCAGATTCTACTTCTTTGGCTTTCTGTATCCATAGCTTCTTTAGAGTGTAGTTGTATTTATCTTTGAGCTCCTAAACTGACTTTCTGAGTTAGACACTTCTTGCCCTTTCTGTGGATTAGGTTTCTAGTAGACTTTAGATGAGATTGCCTTGATGCTTATAATTAGGATATGGTGGTTTACTATCCATTCCATTTTAATGTTGGCAACCTGAGAGTTTTTTAAAAAGATCAGAGGTGTAACTTTTCTAATTAAATTGAATGTGCTACACTCTCTTTTCTTTCTTTTTCCCTTCCAAAATATGTTTTTAACAGAGAGGGAGGGAGAGGGATTGAGAGCCAGAAACACCAATGAGAGAGAAACATCAATTAGCTGCCTCCTGCACATCTCCCACTGGGGATGTGCCCTTGACCAGAAATGAGCCTGGGACCCTTCAGTTCGCAGGTCAATGCTCTATCCACTGAGCCAAACCGGTTAGGGCTCTTCTCTTTCTTTATGGCATTAAATGCTATTGACTTCTCCCACTGTTAGAATCATAAAATATTATAGGTGGGAGAATTGGAGGAGTCATAGAAATTATACAATTTAAAACTCCTATAGAAAATTGAGTCTGGGGAGCTAAAATGGTTGGTGCAGATATAGAACTAGAAACTTGGATTAGCTCACATGGTTCTTAATTCATGTTACTACTATCTCCCCTAACTTCTGTATCCCTGGTTTCTAGTTCTATACCTATCTTCTGGTTCCTTTGTGAATTCTTTTCTGAGATCTACTATTTTTACTCATGGCTGCTCTCCAAGAATCCAAATAGATAACTATTAAATATGCACCTGAGAACCACTCACAAGCAGAGAATCTATTATAGCTTTGGCATTAACAAATCCCAAATCTGATTTTCTATGTCTATCCAATTTGCTAGTCTCCCTTTCTATATGAACCACTAGATCTTCTGTACTAAAATATTTTCATAACTTAAGCTCATATTTTTCAGAGGAGAATTAATTTTTCCATATATAGTGGTCGTTATTGGCCTTTATGTTCTTAAAGTTACTACATATAGTACACATTTAACAAATATCTAATAGTAATATAGGAATGCTGTTTTTAGCTGAAATTTTTTTCATTATAGTTGTATAGGTGATTCTATAGGAAATAAAAGCAATACATAATTTGATTAGGTTGTGTGATCTGCTAGTGCTTAAGTCTATCCTGTTGTGACAGGTTACTATTTCTCAGGTGAATTATTTTTCCCACACCCTTGAAAAAGGTAGACTGAATTCCATCATGCATTTTCCTGGCATAAATTCCTATAAATATATGGCCAGTTGGCTAGACATAATTTCTAAAGGTATTAACAAGCATCTTTGGCTAAGTGTTTTCCCTACTAATTCTTATCATGGACAGATTGTTCAACATGCCCCTGATGACCCTCTCAGACTTCCTCTTATTGTGGAATCTCAGAAACTTTTTAAATGTCTCTATGACTTCCTGCTCTTATTTATAAAATGTGAAAAATATTAGTACCTGGTTTATCGTGGGAATTAACTGAGGGGGGGGCCACATAAAGTCCTTAGCATAGTCTATGCTTTCAAGTAAAAAATGGGCCCTGCATGGTGCTTAGTGGTTGGGCGTTGACCTATGAACCAGAAAGTAACAGTTCTATTCCCAGTCAAAATGCATGCCCAGGCTGAGGGTTTAATCTCCAATGAAGGGTGTTCAAGAGGCAGCTAATTATTGATTTTCTCATAATTGATGTTTCTAGCTCTTTCCCTCTCCCTTCTCTGAAATCAATAAAAATATATTTTAAAAAAGAAAAATGGAAGCTTTTTCTTTCTTTTAACATTATTTTTCCTAAGAAACACGGAGCAAATAACAACAAATAATAAGCTGTGAATTGAATTTGATGCTATAAAATATGACAGAATGTGCAAAGCATTATGGGAAGGAATGCAAAAAATAGCTTAGGTGTTATCTTTAAGGAGCTCAAAAGCAAATAGATGTCAATATTTTCCTTGTGCTTTCCTTTTGGGATGGGCCCTGGAAACTCTTGGTGCTTATTATTTTGGTTTTGGCTTCTCACTAGGTCAATGTTATTTTTCATCATTAAACTTATCTCCTTTTCCTTCCCATTTCTATTCCAATTCATGGCCACTTGGCACCATCACGAAATCATTTCTCACAGACATTGTTTAACTTTATTTCATTATATGACCACAGGCTGTCCACCTTTCCCTTGGCCAGAAGTCATACCTTTGTCTATCACTGAAAAGTTGGAAGGAATGTGGATGGCAGATGGCATCTTCACTTCTAACAAAAGAACAACTCAAAGGCCCTGTGGTCTTAATGTTAAACCAAGTCTCTTAAGTACTAATTACGAAGAACAGCCCTTATTCAGAAGCTAAGGCGGCAAAACACTCAGCAATGCATTTCCTGTGCCCCTAAATATCAGTCTGAAAACAGGAAGAAAAAAAAAAAGTTAAACTTTCTTTTTGAAATCATTAAAATGAAAACAGCATCCTGGGGTTACAGGACCACGGGGAGCCATTGCCATGTTCTATTTATTTTTAGCTGTTGTCAGTTGTACATGAAAAGGACTCTTGTGGGCAGTTCCATCCTGCTGACATTTCCACTAGGTAATTTACCTTTCGTTCCACACTTTCTGGAAGACCTTCCAGTAATTTTGTGAGATAAACAATAGGTACCTTTGCTTCAGTGAACTTTTGCTTCAGCTTAATGACCTGCTCTGACCAGATGCGGTCTCCTCACTTGTGTGAAAAAGAAAAGGTTATAACTACTACTCCTTTGCTTAGCAATTGCTTAGCAATGCTCAGGCTCCTCTAGCTTTGGGGCAATTCTATGATTGGCTTCTCTGTCCTTTTCCCTTTCAGTCAATGACAGACACCCTCATTTGGAAGGTTTTAATTGAAATCAGTATAGCATTGCAGATGAGTTCAAGGGGTACAGTCTACACCCCATACATAGGTCTACATTCTGCTAGCTTTATGATCATGAACTTATCCTATCTAAGTTTGATTTTCTCTACCTGATAATGAGAAAAAAAATTACAGTTTTCACATTGTCTGTCTTTAAATGGGGGGAGAGGGGGTTAAATGAGATCATCAAAGTAAAAGAGTTGGCATACTACTAGTGCCTCAAAAATACTAAATATTTGTGATTATCAAAATTATCCTATCTAATAAAGACAGAATATGCAAATTGACCATCACTCCACAACAATAAGGAGGGAATATGAAAACTGATATGACAAAGACGGTGGCAGCCAGGCTGGGATGCTTGCATCATCACCATGGCAACAATGTAGGCATTCTGCCCTGCCCTGGCTGTTCTGGGTCTCTGGGTAGTGCTTGCTCGAAGGCATGGAGCAGCCAGGGTGGGGCAGGATTCCTGCTATGAGGGGAGGGAAGGGGGTGGAGGGAGCTACAGGAGGGTGGCAAGGCCAGAGCAAAGACCCAGGTCCTCAGTGCTGGAGGGAAGCTGGTGCCAGCAGCCAGGGGAAGGAGGGCCTATTCTTACACAAATCTTCGTGCATCAGGCCTCTACTAAATAATAAATAGCAGCAATTTTAATCATTATTGTGAATGGGATTGCGTTCTGGTTTGGGAATTCTGCCAGAAATAAGGCTGGCAACCTCAGTCATTTCCTTCAATAAAGCCTTTACTGCCTAGAATTGAAGGAAGAAAAGCTGGAATTGTGGCTGGTGTGCATGTCTGTATATTTACTTTTTTTTCACTTAAGTATAACATACATCTCTAAAGTCAAATAAGTTATGAGTAAAGAGCTCAATGTATTGCCAAAAAATAAATGTATCTGTATAGCCACCACCACTTCAAGGACTAGAACAATATCAGCTTCTAAGAGGCTCTAATCATCTTCCCCAAAGGTCATTGCTATCCTAACTTCTACCACCATCCTATATTATAAAAGCCCAGCCATCGAATGGCGGAGTGACCAGAATAGCTGTTTGACCAGTCACTATGATGCACACTGACCATCAGGGGCCAGATGCTCAATGCAGGAGCTGCCCCTTGGTGGTCAGTGTGATACCACAGTGGGGGCACCGCTCAGCTGATCAGGATGAATGGCTGCTCCCACGGTGAACCCCAGGCAAACAGGCAGGAACCTGGGCTGCAATCATAGTCTCCTTACTCCAAGCTCCTCCTCCTCACTCCCTACCACCTGGTTTGGACACTGGCAGGCAGCAACAGCACCACTGCCAGGCTTACAGAGCTGAACCCAGAGGCTGGGAGGCGGGTTCGTGGCTGCTGTGGGGCTGAAGTCTACTCCATTGCCTCTAAGTGCTATTGTCCCGGGGCTTGGCCCTGACAGGGTTCCATGGAGAGGCGAGTGCTCTGGCTCCACAGAAGATGCCAGACCAGGAGCAGCTGCTCAGAGGGCAGGTACACAGCTACTCAGCTGACCAGGATGAGTGGCATTCCCATAGCTGATCAATTCCCACAGGCCCCCCACTAGTTCACAAATCCTGTGCACAGGGCCTCTAGTATATCATATTTGCCTGCTTTTGAACTGTACGTAAACTGGAATCATATATAGCACACATTCCATGGTTTCTTTTTACTTTTACTGACAATTATAAATAAGATTCACCTCTGTTAATGTGTGAGGCCATAGCTTAATTTCATTGCTTTATAGTATTTCTTTGTGACATTTATTCAAATAATGCTGATGGACATTTAAGCTCTTTGCAGGTTCTAGCTATTTCATAGAATATTCTTTAGACATCTTTGTACCTGCTTTTTGGTAAATGTGCTCATATTTTAGTTTAGTAGACAATGAGGAATAAAAGAGAGTAGTGCATGTTCAGTCTCAGTAGTATTGCCAAACTTTTCCAAAGTGGTAGAACCTGTTTAATCTGTCATTAGCAATGCATAACATTTTCTTTAGTTCACACAGTTGTCCACACCTTGTATTATTAGTCATTTTTACCTTAACCATTCCAGTGGATTATTTTATTGTAGTTTGCCTTTCATTTACCTAGTAACTAAATAAGTTAAATTCTTTTCAATATGTTCATTGACCTTTGGGGCATCTTGTTTTTTTTTTAACTTCACACCTGAGTTCCTTGCCCATTTAAAATATTACATTATCTGGTCTGTTTGTTTGTTTGTTTTCTTGTGCATCTTTAAGAGTTTCTTATGTACTCTTCATGGAAGCGCCATTTTGATTTATTATTGCATACCACTTTAAGGCTTGTCTTTTTAACTGTCTTAATGCCACCTTTTTTGATGTATGGGGTACTTAATTTAAAATATAAATCAATTTATTTATCTATTCATTTGTTAGTGTATTTTGACATATTTAATAAATATTTCTCACCTCAAGGCTATAAAGATAATTATGCTATCTTTTAGCATTTTATTGTTTTATTTTTTCACATTTAGATACATAATTCACTGGAATTGATTTTTGTGTCTATTGAGAGAGAGGGGTAAAATATAAATTTTTTTCCTATATGGATAGACAATTAACCAATACTATACATCATTTATTGCAAAGCAGTCCTTTCCGCACAGCTCTAAAGTGCTTTTTGTGCATATATTACATGCTTGTATATAGAGAAAATATGTATTATTAGAAGTCTACCCTTATCTCAATACCACACTGTTTTAACTGGTAATTTCGATAAGTTTTGCTACCCAATAATTGAATTCTAGCACATTGTTCTTTTAAAAGATTGTCTTTGTTCTTTCTGTCCCTTTGCATTTCCATATAAAGATATTTAAATGTACATATTGTTAAAACTTTCAAGCATATGCAAAATTTAAAAGTAGTCTAATGAACTCACATATAGCTATTACCCTGCTTTAGTAGTTATGAACTTATGGTCATTCTTGTTCCATTTACATGCCATTTATTCTCTACCACCAACAGGTTTTTGGAAGTAGATTCCAGCTGTAAGTATTTTAAAAAGAAAATGAACTTTTTTTTTTTTTTTACATTTGCTTATGAGAGTATATTATACCTAAAATGTTATTCAATATTATCAAATATTTACTCAATGTTCAAATTAACCTGATTTTATCAGATATTTACAATGTAGTATGTTTGGATTAAGATCTAATAATGTTGATCTATTACAATTGGTTAATGTATCTCTAAATTACATTTAAATGACAGGTCTCCTATGTCAACATTTTCTTTGCAATTTATTTACTGAAGAAATAAAGTTTTGTTTTTGTTTTTTAGTTTGGAGTTTTCCACTGCAAAAACTTAAAAATGTCATTTAAAAAATTAATTTTAGACTTACAAGAAAGTCACAAAAGTAATATAAGAAGTTCCTCTATACTCTTTACCTAGAATCCACAAATATCAATATTTGTTATACTAGTTCCATCGTCTTTTCATTTTTTTCTTGTTTATTCTCTCCTCTTTATACCTCTTTAGTGAAATTTTTAAGAGCGATATGCAGGCATGATTTTTTTTTTACTTCAAAATATATAGATATGTACTTCCATGCAACACAGAACCATGATCATATGCAGTAAATCATTTTTGGTAAAATGATATTACTTAATTGACATATTTTAGTCCAGTAACTGCCTCACTAATATTTTACCTGTACTAAACTCCAATCCAGAAGGATAAACTGATTTCAGTTGTCATGTCTCTTTAATCTGAAACAAACCCCTAGTTTTTCTTTGTCTTTTATGCTCTGGCAAGTGCTGTGTAACAGCTGAGAAAACTCAAACTTATGGAACCAAAATCTTTTTAAATGGATCACAAACAGTTCTACCCCTTGTACCAGAGGGAGACATAATATTTACTATTTTAGATGGTAATAAATCTTCCCCTTTAATCCTGAGTCAGATGTTGTCTCTATCTCCCAAAACTCTATACAAACATCCTTGAAAAGATAGTTCACAACAAATGACAGTTTGAGCTTTGTCTGAAAAAAAAAAATGCAAGAGACATGGAAACTTGTCTTCCCAAAATAGCCATTTCTTTTTTCTTGACTGTGCTTGCATCTAGCAAACCTTTTCATGAGTATGCTACTCTATCAGCCACTCTAACTTTAACACGGCCAACAGAGATTGGACAAATCAATTTGTCTCATACAGTGTTTGATTATGGCTACTTTGAACAGGGCTCCAAGCAGCAGGATGAGGTCAATCTGCAGTATTGACCTCAATGATGCCACCTGAAGTCAGCAATTGACCCAGGCAGCTGAACAAATTCCCAAAACCCCCAGTCCACCTTACAAAGCCAGGTGACACTTTTACTACATTTTTGTATTGACTTTTCCACTTGCCCTAAGGCGTGAATCCAGGTACAATAAAATGTATTAGCAATCACACAGATTATATCTTAAACTTCACAGAGGAAGTCTAGCTCCATTTACTTTAAAGTGTTTCTTGTGCATATATTATCTGCTTGTATATAGAAAAAATATGTATTTTTTAAATTACTTTATTGATTTTTTACAGAGAAGAAGGGAGAGGGATAGAGAGTTAAAAACATCGATGAGAGAGAATCATCGATCAGCTGCCTCATGCACACCCCCCACCGAGGATGTGCAGGCAACCATGGTACATGCCCTTGACTGGAATCGAACTCAGGATCGTTCAGTCCACAGGCTGAAGCTCTATCCATTGAGCCAAACCGGTTTTGGTGAAAAAATATGTATTATTCTAGGTCTATCCTTATCTCAAAACCGCAACAACCTCGGCCAGTGAGTTTAAGGTGACCTTAATGCCTTTCATGGCTGAGGTGGTTTCATTGATGCCTCCTTATAAAATCAGGAACAGATTTTGTGTCATCTTTTCTAACTGAATAACTCAAATTGTGCAAAAAACTGTCCAGTGAGGACTCATAAATAAAAATTCTTTTTGAACTTAGGTATAATGTGTATTGTGAAAATTAATTTGTTGACAGTTATTCACCAGTCTTTATATACAAACATAAAGACTGGTGAATAACTGTGTACTTTTCATATTTCTACCCAATATGAAAAGTACACATTTGTATAAATGCATTCTTACTGATATCATTTTACTTGTATAAAATTAATCTGGGAGAGTTGAGCTTCCCATTCAATTTTTCTGGCTCTTCTCACACTATGGATTTGATAAGTAGGAGAGCTCTCACAATAATTTTGAGTTAAATGAAAACATGAAGAATGCCAAACATACCTACTGATTTCAAGCTTTCTCATTTTTAAAGTGAGTGAGCTTTTTGTTGGTATTGCCCAGAGACAGGTTGGTGAACACTAAATTTAGGTCAGGTATAAAAAAATATTCTGTTACTGTGTTTTAGGGTCCTAATTAAAAAAAGAAATCTATACTAATAAAAGAGAAATATGCTAATTGATTGTACCCCTATGACACCCATCAGCCAATCAAGACTGAGAATGCAAATTAACCCAACAAAGTTTGTGGATTAATTTGCATATGCAGGCATGGAGCTGCCAAGTATTGTGGGACACCTGCTATATGGGAGGGGGCAGGGAGTGGAGGAATCTACAAAGGTGGCACTCTGGCTGGGAGCGAGAACTTGCAGGCTCCTGGACAGGAAGTGAAGCAGGGGAAGGAAGGCCTATTGCTCAAATCTTTGTTCAACAAGCCACTGGTACAAAAATAATTGTCAAGGCAGAAAAGACAGGAGCATAAATTATATAGATATCCAAAGACAAAGCTTCAGGTAATGCATAAGCTAAACACACCTTAATTAGCATAAACATTTGGTTACTTTTTATAAAAAAAAAAGAACTAAGTTTTCTAGCTTTTTCAAATATTACTAGTTAAAAAAATCATTGAGGATAACACAATAAAGTCACAAAAATTCAGTAGGCTCTCATAGTAATAGAATATTTGTTATCTAGGGAAAATATACAGAAGTGCCAGATTAAAAAATATTTTAACAGAATGTAAACCAAATTCTAGTTTTACTCCATTTTATACAACTGATATAACACTTTGTTCTATATTAGCAAGCCAGTTCTTTGTCTTATGAATAAAGCCATAAACACTGAACCAACTTCTAAAAAATTTTATACATCTCACTTCTTCTTTCAAACTCATTTGCAAGTATTTAAATCAAAGTGAACAAACATTACTATCCTTCAAATCTTCTGACTTAAAATGCTGTTGACTGTCTTATGTTTACTTACTGTCACAAAGAAGCAATTTTACTTTGACACAATTACACCCTTTTTTCTCAATAACATATCTATTATATTATCACTCATACATCTTTTTTGTAACTACTGGGAGGAGCACACAGTTCTAATGAAACAAAATAGCTAGAGTTTTTAATTTCAATAATTGACTTCTGTTCCTGCACAGCACAGAAAGAGCTTGAGCAGGCAGATGACCACTCTCAGTTATACTAAGCACTGGCCAGAGCAACAGAGACCTGAGGAAGACTATTTGTGACTCATGAGCACATGCTATATATTTTCATTCAGTCACACACATTTGTTTTAAATTTCTTAAAGTAGTAAATATGAACAAGTGTCCTAATATGACCCAGTGTTGTCTAGCCATCCATTAGAACTTTACCTGTAGCCACTTTATTATGTATAAAACTAGAGGCCTGGTGCACAAAAGTTGTGCATGACTAGGGTCACTAGGCCTGGTCAGTGATCAGGTTCCATGTCTCCCTACATCTTTGCCACCTTACCTTGCTCCCTCAGCACTCCATCACCGCCACTGATGGCCCATCATGTTCTGTGCTGCCCTCTGATGGTCAGCGCACATCATAGCAAGCAATCAAACTCCTGGTCTCTTTGTCAAATTCCCAAGGGGACACTTAGCATATTGACCTTTTATATATATATACCATTTATATATATTTATCTAAACCATTTATATATATTTATATTTATATATATATATTTATATACTATATAAATAGTATATAAATATACTATCTATATATATATATTTAGTACATATATATATTTACTAGATTAGAAGGCAAATATATATATGTATTAAATATATATATGTAATAAATATATATATTTAATACATATATATATTTGCCTTCTAATCTATATATATATATATAGATTAGAAGGCAAATATATATATGTATTAAAACTATACAAGCAACCCAATATTTCCATCAGAGGTACAACAGACATTTTTACTGAGATAGTATATGGGGATTGAGTAAATCATTATGGTTGATAGCATTATAAGAAACCAGAGGCCCAGTGCACAAAATTCATGCAGGGGGGGTATGTGTCCCTCAGCCTAACATGCACCCTCTCCAATATGGGATCCCTCTCACAATCCAGGACTCTCCCAATTGCTTACCTGCCTGATTGCCCTAACCATTTCTGCCTGCCAGCCTGATCACCCCCTAACCACTCCTCTGCCAGCCTGATCAACAATGCCTAACTGCTCCCCTGCCATCTAGATTGCCTCTATCTGTCCTCCCCTGCTGGCCCAGTCACCCCAAACTGCCCTCCCTTGCCAGCCTGGTTGCTCCCAACTGCCCTTTCTTACAGGCCTGGTCATCACCAACTGTCCTTCCTTGCTGGCCTGGTCACCCCTAACTGTCCTCCCCTGCAGGCTGATTGCCCCCAACTGCTCTCCCCTGCCAGTCCAATTGCCACTAACTGCATTCTCCTGCTTGCCTGGACACACCTAAATGCTCTCACAGGCATGGTCCCCCCCTAACTGCCCTGACTGCCGGCCCTCCCCCACCCCCCAATTGCCTTCCCTATAGGCCTTATCCCTCCCAACTGCCCTCCCCTGCAGGCTTGATTGCCCACAACTGCCCTCTCCTGCTGGCCATCTTGTGGCAGCCATCTTGTGTCCACATGGGAGTGACCATCTTTGACCATGGGGGCAGCCATCTTTTTTTTTTTTTGGTGTAGATGTGTTTTAATATTTTATTAACTGTTTTTTCCAGCTATGTTCATTTAGCATACTGTCACTTTAGTGGTTAGAACAGTTCAAAAGAAACAAAGTGTTGATTCCCAAATTTTTGGTGTATTAGGTTAATCTAAGAAACATGTTTTAAAAGCAGATATTCATAGCTCAGCCCTAAAGATTTCCCATAGTTGGTGTGACCCAGGAATCTGCACTTTGAATAAATCCCTTAGATGATTTCAATGCATCTTGCTCATGATTTGAAACTTGAGGATCCAGAGCACAAATAACAATGTCCTTCCTTTTGTAAAAATATATTGTAGGGAAGTATATTATGTTTTCATTTGATTCAGTTTAGTAGTTGGTGAATATAAAATAATTAATGTAGGTTGAAAAATGATTTTCTGCGCCTTCCTTGTAAAATTCCTTAGCAGCAACAATTATTTAGATTTGTAACAGAGTACTGTATTTCCAATCATATAAAACCCAAGGAAATGGTGCGTTTCTCATTTTTGCCTCTCACCTTCTGCTTTAGTATGTAATAGTCTACTTTCAACTTGTGCATTAGAGAACAAGAAAGGCTGCTGACTGTCCTAATGCTTGAAATGGACTATCGACAAAAACTTTAATTTCCAGGGATACATTTCTGAAAATGTGAGTCTAACAGTATCTTGAGCCTTTCAGCAATTGACTCTTTCTGAGACTCTCCCCACTCACCCTCACTAACATTCTGGGACCGTGTTATAACCGGACAGGTTGCATTTAAGAATTTTATTTATTTATTTATTTATTTATTTATTTATTTATTTATTTATATTGTTTAAAGTATTACACATCTTCTTTTTTCTCAATTGGCCTCCCTCCCCCACTATCCCCACTATTCTCACCCCCAAGGGCAAGACCCACTGCCTTAGTGTCTGTGTCCTTTGGTTATGCTAATATGCATGCAAAGCAGTCCTTTGGTTGCTCTCTAACCAGCTCTCCTCCCCAGCCATTTGTCTCTGGATCTATTTTTGTTTTTCAGTTTATGTTGATTATTATATCACACATATAAGTGAAATCATGCGATATTTATGTTTCTCTGACTGGCTTATTTGGCCTAGCATAATGCTCACCAGGTCCATCCATGTTGTTGCAATAGGTAAAAGTTCCTTTTTTTTTATTTTTTTATTTTTTTTTATAGTGGTGTAGTATACTTCCAAAGAATTTTTGTGCATGTTCTTTCTAGTGTTTCGCCCCTCACTTAATATTTAAAGAATTTGTTGAAATTCGGCTGGAAAAACAACCTCATGAACATAAACGTGAATATGTGGGACAAAACACAGCAGATATAAGTAGGTCTCTTCCCTCCCACTTGAATCAGAAAATCAGGAGCTGAAGCCTGTGGAACTGCACTTGAGTAAACATTGTGGGCAGATCTCAAGCACAGCGGTGTTTGAGGACCTTGGCTTAGCCATGCCCAGCATTGCCTCTAGCCCTCCTACCCTACCAAACCTCTCTTGAAATCCTCACAAATGCATTGGTAGCCTCTCACCTCTCCTCAACTCTATCACAAAGCACTCTTTCCGGACTACTATAAACAGAATGGCTTTGCTTTTCAAATGTGTATATTATAAAAATAAAATGAGAGGGGATGCTCAGAAAAATGAGAATGTGCCCTGCCTCCCACCCCCAACTAATTGTTCATGAAGCAAGTTTCACATGAGTGGCAGATCTCCATGATTGCTGAAAGAGGCTCATTTGTTACTTTCTTTAAATTGAACTTCACACTCATATCCTTTGGCACTAACTCAGTGCTCTGGGCCCAGCCTCCTTTGCTGGATCCTCTCTATCTCATCACAGGCATTCTCTATGGTTCTATCCCACATTGGGAGCTCAGGAGATGGAGGAGATATTATTACTTTCCCAGAAGTTTTCTCCCAGGGTCTTTTTCTTACCATTTCCCCCCACTCTCCAGGTTCTGAACCCCAGTTTGGCACTGGGAATAAAATCTGGTTTCCTTGGAGGAAAACAGCCCCAACTTTCTCTCTCCACATCACCAGGGCTACCTGACTTAGTGTTGGCCTTTAAACGTTGGTTTGATGCATCATTTGCTACCCGTCTGCAGCCTTTTATTTTCCTCACTAGTTATCTAATTTCTGCAGAAGGTAGCTATGTTCTAGGAAATCCACATTCCTATAATTCTTTATCGTGTTAAGCCTTTTAAACACGAATTTCTTCTGAAATATTATTTTGAAATTTTACTTGGGCCGCATACCAATCTTGTGATTTTCAGCTTTGCTTTTGTTCCCTTGCCTCGCTTTCTAGTTGCTCCGGCTTTCCGCTATCTCGCTTACCCTGAGCTCATTCTACAAAGGAATCAATGCCTTTATGATTAAAGTCAAAAATGGTTTCAGATCTCCCCAGAAATATTCTAAATACACACATTTCATCTCACGGCAAAATCTGCTATTTTCTGAAATGCTCCAGCCCTTTATTTCAAGATCTTTGTGATATCTTGATGCAGGCTCGTGTTATTTTCCCTCCCTGCCTATGTTTCCCATTCACCTTGTCTGAAAACTGTATGCACATCCCAGAACAAAGAAACACACTCCTGATCTGAGAGAAGAGGTGGCAGCTTCCATCCACCTGAGAACTGATTACTCTTGAGTATGACCTGCGCCCACGATAGATTCTGAAGAGAGCAACCATCAGAAGTAGTTATAATTAAGTAAAACAGCCACAAGATGTTCTAAGGATTTGATGAAAACAACCAGATACTAAGTTCTTGAAAAGTCTACATAAGGCATGGTGTAGCAGTTCTTACTTGAGGCAGAGGTGTCTGCTTGCAGGTCTGTGGATAATTTAACTTCCCAGAAAAAAATATTCCTAAGAACCACATGCAGCAAACATTTTTTAAAAAAATTTTTTACTGTGTCCCAGTCCATGAAAAGCAAAAGTCTGAAAACTAATAATTCAAAGCCACCATAAACAACAAAATGATAACATTTTGGACTGATCAGTGACCAACGTTGTCTGTGACATAATTGTCCTGCCCTTCTAACTAGCAAATTCTAAATATTCTCCAAGTCAACGGACAGGTTCTGCATTGGATTTTCCAATTAGTGGGTGGGAGTGGGATAAAGGATGCGGAGCTGCCAAGAACAGTAACTTGCTTGTTTTTCTATTCACATTAGAACATTTCTAATCCTGTAGTGTAGGCTTCATAATATAATGTCTTTTCTCTTTTTCCTAATCTAAAACTTTTACTCTACTCTTAAAGGGCAGCATGAGAAATCTTTGAAACATTTTAATTATCAGACTGCATTGCCTTTTACTTTTATTTAGAAGGATGAAGAAATCTCAGCTAGGAAGGATCTGGAGACTTTGGGAAGATTCCCGAAGCAGAATAGTGTTTAATATACGACGTCTTTCACACACGAGGTATGCTGTAGTGGCATAAGAAAATATGACCTTTGAGAGGTCAGCAGAGCTGACTGCTCACCGGTGGAACTTTTCAATTGGGCAGCAGCATTTCAGGATGTCTGGAACGTGCAACCTGCTTCCACACGGTAAAGGGCGGGTTTGGAATAGTTAGTGCCAAACCCAAAGGGTGAAATAAAGAATAAAGAGTATGTAGGAGAGAAGAGCGGACAAAGAGGTAATGGGCTCCTGAGGTCTGAGGCACTCCCTCACCACCAGCCCCTACATTCTCTGGGCTCCGCCTCCACATATTTTATGTGTCTCCTCTTTGTTTGCACAGCTACTGCCTTTGTTAGGTTCTGCCCCGTGTATTTCACTTCCAAGGCTTCCCAATCCATAATAAAGCCCAGCTCAATCAGGGCCCTCCTGCCTCCCTTGGCTCCCATTCACTTCCCATCTGAATCTAAACTGCAATTGATTCTCCCTGCCTTGTTCTTCTTACACATTCTATCCTTCAAAGAAGGGCAAATGCCTCCATGTGACTGGCAAACCCTGGCATAGGCTGCCTTTGGGTTTGACCAATTCTGCAATGATGAACAATAGTGATCTTTCCACTCTCAAAGTGACCCAATTTGGACAATAAATGATATGCTCGCGGTGTGTATCCTCTGCACATCGTACTGAATTCTCCATGAACTGTTTCCTAGAAATAGTCTTTTTTTCATCGAAACATGCTCATAAAAGTATCCGTGTGCTTTCTCAGGAAGTTCTTTTTGATTCCTTTAGCTTCCTTCTATTGTTCCCATCTTCCTTTCCAACTGTTACAGGGAGAGATAAGAGTACTGTAGTCTTTATGGGCTGAATTCAATATCCCCTAAAATTCATATGTTGAAATTCTAATCCTCAATGTGACTGTTTTTTTGGAGATAGAGTCTTTATGGAAGTAATTAGGTTTAATTAGGTCATTAGAATAGGGCCTGATCCTATAGGATTAGTGTCATTATAAGAAGAGACAATAACATTTTTCTGCTTCTCTCTCTCTCTCTCTCTCTCTCTCTCTCTCTCTCTCTCTCTCTCTCTCTCTCTCAGACATATCAAGAAGGAAGCTGTCTGTAATCCAGGAAAACAACTTTCACCAAACCTAACACTCTGATCTTGGGACTTTCAGCCTCCAGAACTTTGAGGGGGAAAAATGCTGTTAAAGCCACCCAATTTATGGTATTTTGTTATGGCAGCCTGAATTGACTAACACAGTAGTCTAGACTAATTCTTTGTGGGTGATAATTTTTTTATAAACATGTTTGCATACTTAAAATATCAAGGGCAGTAGCTTTGCATATAACAAGTTTACTACATACACATACATGCACTTGTGCAACACTTACATTGATAAAATTTCAGAATTTTAGGTAGTTGTAGTAAAACTGTTATATTTGAATAATCTATGTGCATTGATTGGATTTAATCACTTTATATGCTGTCCTGTTAAAGAGATGCCCTCGTTTTATGGTAGTAACAGCCAAAATTTATATCCTTATATAGAGGTGTGACCTAAGAGACTGAATGGATTATAGATTCTTAAGATACAAATTTTAATAATATGTATTTGTGAGAATCCATGGCATGGGTAAAAAGAGAAGCATTTATTTTTTTCCCAATAATTATCATTCTTATTTTAAAGTTGTGAGCTCCCAAGGAAGAACATCATTAACAGACTAGGTCTGCCCCATCTTTTCCTTACATCCCCCAATTTTTTTCTTTGTTGTAGGTATATTTCAAGGCAACTGAGCCTGGAAAGTTCAAGTTGGACTTACAGCTTTTACTGTCCCTAAGTGGATTAGCTTTGCCTGCTGCTGAACTGTCATGGACATTCCTTCAAGATCTTACTGCCCCAGTGACCACCAGAGAAGAAAAAGCTGCCTTATACTCCATTGAATGCTTTTGGCCCTTCTTGAAGATGTTAGCACCTCCTTAAAAATACATGAAGAACCAGTAACCAAACATTTAATTTCCTAGGCTACCCATCAAACTCTGTCCTCAGTGGTTTCTTCAACCCATGGTTTCTGTTTACAAAATAGGAAGGTCCAAAATATCAAATGCTGGCTTTGTGTTTATTTAGATTTTTACTCCAATTTTTGAATTTATAGTGCAATATAATGGCTCTCCTGATAATAGACAATAAAATATATTCCAATAAAATTTAATATAGACTATCCACAAATTATTAACTAGCAATACATTAATGCAATATGAACGTACTGCTTAAACTACAGATTGTAATTGTTAAACAGTCTCTGATGATTTGAGAGTCACATGGGTGGCAACATATAGAGTCTCAAGTCATTGTTTTGAGCATATTTCTTTCTGTGCAATAGACATGCAGCTATATTTTCCCTTTAAGATAGACCTTTTCTTAATTCAGCCTATAGAACTTTATGGACATTAATCAGGATTTTGCTAAAATGGCAGTACTTTCAAATGTCTTTCTCTCACTAATGCCTAATATATTATCTAATTGATGAGGAGAAGAAAGCTAGTTTCAGTAGAAAGAGAACATTTTCACCAAGTAATTCTATCTAAGTCTGGCATAATATGAACTATATATCTTTAGGATTACTGCAAAAGACTATAGTAACCTTTGCTTTCAAATGTTCTTGCATTTTCATGTGGTTTCACACTGCCAGTTCCTTTGGACCTGGTTCAAAATGTCAAAACTCTTCTTGTGTTTCTATCTTGGACTTAAGATAAATTGTTTCTTAGAAAAACTTTTCCTAAAGATTCTAAAATTTTCCCCTAAGTTTCTGAATATAAAAAAGACTGATTTTAAGTAAAATTTAAAAACCTGAAAGTTGATACAAATTCTCTTTTCTTAATGAGTCAGAATGTCAAAGCTGTGGTTAAGATTGAGGTTATATTAATTTGTTTAAATTGTAACATATTGTGTTTATCCCAGAGAAAATTATGCTAATTATTAGAAAACTTTTAGGAGGCTTGTCACACTTTGTTACTTGGAATAAAATGTTAAAATCCCCCCAAGAATTCTTACTCAGATGTTTATATGAATAAGATTCTTTGTGTCCAGCCAGTATGGCTGAGTGGTTGAGAGTCGACCTCTTAACCGGGAGGTCATGGTTCAATTCCTGGTCAGGCACATGTCCAGGATGTGGCTAGATCCTCAATAGGGGGCATGCAGGAGGCAGCTGATCAATGATTTTCTCTCATCATTGATGTTTCTTTCTCTCTCCCCCTTTCCCCTCCTCTCCAAAATCAATTTAAAAAGGTTATTTGGTCATATGAATATGAACAAAGGAAAGGTAATTGTTATTTTAAATTATTCTGCCCAGGGAACCAGTCAAAACTCCTCTAGAAGAATGGATTGGCCACTCATGAGATGAGAGCATGGATATGACCACTTCAGCCATTAGAAACAGAAAAGTAAATTTCTTGGACTTAAGAACATTATCACAGATCTTCTGAATTGACAAGACCAGACATTTCTAAGATTTCTAGAAAAAGAAACTCTCCCCATCTTTATTTTTTTAAGGTAAAAAATCCGTTTATTGCACCCAAAGTTAAAAAGAAAATAATGTTAGAGTTTTCTTGGACCAGTAATAATATGGTATCATAATAGATTTTAATGCCTTAAAAGCAACATGTAAAACATTGATTATATTTTTAATTTATGACAAGTAATTTGTCTCTACAATAGAAATTACATTTGGCAAATATTTCATCAGGATATTTAGGCAGATTTTTATTTCCCAGCCTTGGAAACAAGAGAAAAGCTGAAGAGTACTAGCTGAAACCGGTTTGGCTCAGTGGATAGAGCGTCAGCCTGTGGACTGAAAGGTCCTGGGTTCGATTTTGGTCAAGGGCATGTACCTTGGTTGCAGGCACATCCCCAGTAGGGGGTGTACAAGAGGCAGCTGATCGATGATTCTCTCTCATCGATGTCTCTAACTCTCTATTCCTCTCTCTTCCTCTCTGTAAAAACATCAATAACATTATATATATATATATATATATATATATATATATATATATATATATATGCTACTCTAATGTGAGCAATCTATAATAATAAAAGTATAATATGCTAATTAGACTGTAAGTCCTTCCGGGCATCCTTACTTCCAGATAAAGCCACAGCAGGCGGGGGCTGTGGCGGAGGTAGCAGAGGGCCCCCAGCCACTGCAGCGGGGTTGGGGGGGGGGGGGCACATGCAAGGGAGCTGGTGCCAAGGCCCATGCACAAATTTTGTGCATTGGGCCACTAGTTTAATATAATCTGTTTTAGCAAACCATGCTTCACATTGAAATAAGAGCCCCTAAGATTCTTTGTTCTTAGTTCTATAGAGAGTGTTTGATTTTGCCAGGCAGAGGGTAAATCTAAAGCAATGATCTCCAGACTGTCTTTTTTTTTAAATGTCTGTTTTCATAAGCTAATTAAGAAAATGTACTTGCAGCAAAATAAGCACCACAGATTACAAATTAATCCTGAGAGACTTCCAGAAAAATATGATGGAATTAAAGTGCCAGAAACATTCTTTTCAACATTTCCTATTGACATGCCCATGAAATCAATAAAAAAAGAACCCGTTTTTATGGTTCAATGGTTGAGCCTTGACCTATGAATCAAGAAGTCACAGTTCGATTCTTAGTCAGGGCATATACTGGGATTTTAGGGTTCGATCTCCAGTAGGGGGTGTGCAGGAGGCAGCTGATAAATGATTCGCTCTCATCATTGATATTCTGTCTCTCTCTCTTCCTGTACCTTCCTCTCTGAAATCTATGAAAATGTTTTTTGTTTTGTTTGTTTTTTTTTAAGAAAAGAAGCCTCAGCATCCACAATTAATGAAAACAATGTAGTGTATGAAGAAACTGTTAGAATTTACTGCACCCTTCTAAAGCAATGGTCCAGAATTAAGAGACAAGAGATGAGAGACACCTAAAAGAATAACATTTGATCAAAAGTCAATTAAAAACAACAAAACAAGAATATTCCAAGTGACATCACTTGAACTTGATGTTAGGATTATTCCACAGTCAGCCCTTAAGTCTAACTTCAAATGCAATTTTAATAGTTCTAGTTTTTTAAGAGAAACATATATATTCAAGAATTGAAGTGACATATTTTGAGGTATTCTGTTTTGATGTTGTTACTAACCCAGAGCTTTTGTCACAAAGTCAGTATACCTTTCTCTTTTCATCAGGAATGAATAAAAGATATTTTCCTACGTTCTGCATGTCTAGTTTCCAGTGGGAGCTAAAAATTATTGATGCCAAAGCTGTCCTCATCCCAAAGCCATTGAAGAGGGCAGAAGCTACCTCTGCAGAAACTTGGCATTGGTCAAAACCTTTTGTTTACTGAAATATAGAGATGAAAGAGAGTGAAAAAAATCCCCATAAACTTTAGTTAGTCTGTCCAAAGCTAAGTTGAGCAGTGACTGATAACAAATTATGCTTAGCAGGGAAAGACTTGTGTTCTGATATCTCAAAGAGTTTCCACTTTCAAGTAAATGGCACTCATTCAAACACATCCCTTATCCACCAGCAGTATGAGTCTTAGACAAATTACTCAAGCTCTCTGAGCTCAGGTTTAATATGGGTAAAGTTGCAAATTTCTTAACATTATGGCCAAGAGCAAAGTAAATACATTTATACAGGTGTTCATTTAAATCCTCTCAGAAATTTGTTATGTACGTATTCAATATTAGCATCATGTAGACTGGTTTTATAATGATTGAAAGCAGATATAAATCTTCAAAACTTATACATCATGTGGGCTTTGGAGGAGGGATGAGAACAGTAACTTCCTTTGTCATAAATATATTTTCTTTCCATTTTACTTCATTCAGGACATAAAACAAGAAACAAACAACAACAACAACAAAAAACACACACACATAACAACAACCAGCCACTCCAGTGTTTTCAATTTATTCAGAAAGAAAACTTAAACAATGTAGTGTACATCTATCTCCTCTGTCATCTTTCATTAGAGAAGCATTTAATTGGAGTTTGGGAGGAATACATAGCATCTTGTCCTCAGGGGTTACAAGTGATCATTGCCTTGAACTACTTTATGGCAATATATGCAGAAATATTTAATTTATCATTTGGTCTCTGGTTATATGGCCTTTATTCTATTCACTATGACAGAATACTCTGACCCTGTTGGTTCTAAGTGTCCTAACTGCAATGCTTACTACATGAGGAAATATGGGCTATCTTAAGCCACCTCCCTGGGATCTCCATGCTGCTATCCCTATACCACACAGCAATGGCTGGAGAATTCTGGGAAGCTTGCCAACTCACAATGCAGTCAGATAGAAAGGGGCATAGCCTCTTCCATTCTTAATACCTAAATCTCTCTGGTCCTGTTTCTCCAAATAGGGAATGGCTACAACTTCACCAACATCTAATACAACGCTTTTTATTTCTTTAGCTTAAAGGATATTGTTCTAGTCTAAGTGGTGGTGGTACAATTGGATCAGCATTCTTTAAATTGTAGTTACACTTGAATGTGGCTTAAACAAACACGGGAATTTGATGCTTATAATAGTTCTGTTTAGATAATATTAATACTTTCTTTGAACAAACCAAGGTTTTGTGTGTCTTAAACCAAAATGGGGCATGAATTCTGATAGGGTTAAAAGGAATTGAACCAGGGAGTGTGATATGCATAGGTTAATACATCAACATATCATCTTTTCCATTTCTCTCATTAAAATAAATATATCTTGAATTGGGACAATTTTATTTCATCTATCAGTGCCTTAACCAAAACCAACCAGTTAACACATTTCATACAAATATCTTTCTTCTAATTTCCTCTAATAGGTAAATAACTAAGTTGGGAAATAGATATCCTAACTAGAGACTCATTTCCTAAAGAATTAATTTGGCAAACCAAAAGCTATAAGCGATGATAAGCATCATGTTGCCATCTCAAAGAGCATGAATTCAGAAGAAAAAAGTACTTACATGGAGTGATTATGAGTTCTGAATATATGAATAGCCAAATATTTATATAGGGAAAATGATAGTAGATCTCAATTCATAAAAAAGTATTTTATATTCACATGAGGATGATAATAATAGTCATTTTACTAAAAGCTAACATTAATTAAGTACTTTGTGCTGGACACAGTTCTAAGTGCTTAATAGGTATTAATTCTAATAATCTTCACAGCTCATTATTATTCCCATTTTTGTTGCCAGATTTTGCAAATAAAAATCAAGGATGTTCAGTTAAATTTGAATTGCAGATAATCAATGAATAAATTTTATTATAAATATATTCCAAATATCAAATGTAACATATGAATACAACTTATTATTTATCCAAAATTCAAATTTACCTGGCATCCCCAATTTTATCTGGCATCCCATCCTCATTTCACAGGTCGAGAAACAGTGTTACAAGTGAAATATATACACCACTCTATACAGCTCTAAAAATTGGATTATTCCAGATATGCAACAAATAGAAGCTCTGGTCCATCCCTACTAAACTTGATGCTCCTTCTACTGTCTTTAAGAAAAGTCATTAACTCAGTTCATATTTACTAAGAATCTCTTAATGCCAATTGCTGAGCCTTAAGCAAAGTGAAGATCATATTTTGATGAACTCTTCCCCACTCTCCATCAGTCTCCTGTGCCAGTTACCATTGGTCAACATGCTGACTTCATGTTACCATTGGTCAACAAGTCTAGCTCCCTTCATAATTAATTCATTCAAATTCCCCTTTGTTTGGGATCTCTCTTGCTCTCAAATCTTTACCAAAGCCTTTCAACAAAGGACAATTGGATTCTACTCTGTTCACAGAAATGATGATTATTAACCAACCCATTTCTGAATGTGAGGAGATACTGCTCTGATAATAAATTCAACACTAGGATAATATTCTGAAACCCACTTTGTCTATCACCCACTAAAGCCTTAATCTCTTCTAATTTGGCCATCCTAGTTTCTCTTGTCATTGCAGGGACTTCTTTGAAACAGGATGATGGCTGTGTTTTCTATGATACCCATCTGAAATAATTCATGATTAGTCTTATGTTTCTTATAAATTAATATTTGGATTCAAATTCCTGGTTCTACATAATGTTACTTTTTGTATATGGTTCAAGGATTTCTATTTCATAAATATGCTAATTAGACCAGATGTCCTTTGGGACAACCTCCCAGATGAAGTTAGGGCTGCAAGGGCTGAGGCAGAGCAGCAATGGCAGTGACCGGGGCCCAGCCTCTTACAAGAATTTTATGCATTGGGCCTCTAATTTTTATATAAAAGTTTGTGAATACTCATGGGTTATAATAAAAAACTTTCTAGAATCAGACACATTTATAACGGACAAATAATTGGCCTCTCTTTGCAAATATTTTATAATAGTTTTATGGTAGGTTTTAGATGAGGGTATTACCTACACATATATTACTAACAATCCTGGAGCATGTAATACTCTTTACCACTAACAGTTTATTCTTATTATCAATATACAGTGGGTATTTATAATGCGCCCCTCACTGCACTAAGTCATTTCTAAACATATGATTGGAGGCTCACAATAATCCTCTTAGATTGATTGAAGTTATTCAATTTTTTATATAAGGAAACTGAGTCTCAGTCAAATTTCATAGCTAGTAAGTGGGAGAGCAGCAGTTCTGACCCAGGGATGTTAGCCATGATAAAGACTTTGTTCTTTTTCCATGCAAAAGACTTCTACCATTTGTGGATGACATTTATGTCAATCAACGTATGGGATCTCCTCACAAATCTTTCCTAAGAGAAAAGGTGAGTGCAGGTCACTGTCCATCACACTTTCTCTGGGGCTACTTCCTGCAGCACACCTGGCAATGAGGGCATTCCCTAACCTTAGCCCTTTGAAAGTGGTGTAGTGTGCTGATAGAATCCTAATGCAAACCCCTCAAATGCAGCACAGATGCCCTGTAGATTCTGCTTTAAATAGAGGGGAAGAAGTCAGCTCCCAACACTGTTTTCAAAAAAACGTCCTTCAATTTTGCACTGATCCTTCCTGGAATAAACCATCTGGGTTCCTATTGGACTGCTAAGGCCAGGATGTTACCATTCACTCTAGATTGTGCCAATTAATTCAGTCTTCTACTACTTAATATATGTTTTCGTCATAAAAAAAAAACAAAACTACTATATATTGAACACCTATTTTGCTTAGCACCCTGAAATGTAAGTAATAACATTTTCATTTCTATATATAGAGAGGTTAAGCAGCTTGCTCAAGACCACACATGAGATAAGAGAAAAATTCGGGCTTCATGTATTCCAGTGCTATACTATGATACTAATTTAATACCTATAAACTCTTTCTCTCTATCACAGTCTTCTTGTTCCTTTTAATATTCCAATTCTTAAAACATATGTCATATGCATTCTTCTCTAGCAAGAGTGGAATTTATCTTACTTTTGATACTATGAAACCATCATATGAGGTTCTTTTGCTAGAATGTCCAAAAGGACTTTTTTATTATATTAGAGGCTCAGTACACAACATTCATGCATGACATTCGTGCACTCCGGGAAGAAAGGAGGGTTGTTTCTCATCCTGGCCTTCATCCTTTTGCAGTCTGGGAGCCCTTGGGGGATGTCTGACTGATGGCTTAGGTCTGCTGGGGAATGGACCTAAACATCAGTTGGACATCCTCAGTGCTGCCATGAAGGCAGTTTGCTGAGTTCACTAGCTGTCAGCCCGGCATTAAAAAATCTGCTTAAATAGTAAGTATTATGTCCAGTGTACATCATTATTTTAAGAACAGCCAAAGGAAATTAACATTTTTAACTCAGTGAATGGGGCAGGTAGCAGACAAAAGTGTGTCTGTTGGTTTTAGCCTTATTTAGTGACATTCTACTTATTTCTATAACAAGAAAAAAATGGACACTTTGTATTTAAGAATTTATTTGAGTTTAAACCCCTGACAATGTGGTTGTGCATGATTTCTCCCCAAGTTATAAAGAAAGAGAATATCTATCTATAGTTTATGATAGTTATATCTAAGAGGGAATTAAAAACACTTTTAATTTAAATTAAATCAATTTCAAAATCTGTCAAAATCTGTTTGAGCTCATTTCATGAATAGCCTCTGAAGTCATGCTCAGTGACTCTCCCCTTTCCAGAGTATAAATAGATTCATTATTTAAACAGTTTAAATTATGTCATGTAAAAGAGCTATCAATCAATCAACGTGGATATAATATCCCAAATCCAAACCAACAAGCTACTGGCACTAGAGGACACGGCTTAGCAGATTGCAGTTACTCCTGTAGCTAAGAATTCACTTTCCAGGTGACATAGTTGTGCATGTGCACCTTAGACAACATTGGGCAGGAGCCCTGCAGACTCCTTATATGAAGATCAATAAAGAAGATGAAATTATTTTATAAGGAAACATGTGGAATTGTGGGAAAGATAGAGTAAACTCCTCCAAAAATCTACTCCACTATAAAAACAGTGAGACTAGCAGCTGGCAAAGTTGTTCACATCATCTTTTTCAGAACTGTATAAATTAACCAAAAGCCTTAAAAAAAATCCAAAGAGCATTTATTCAAGAAAAAATGGATGGATTTCAATAAGAACAGGGAGTTTGGAATGTAAAACAGTATAACTGTTTTGGAAAATAATTTGTCAATTCCTTAGAGAATTAAATAGAGAATTATCATAGATCCAGCTGCTCCACTTCTAGGTGCATACCACAGATTGTACGTAGATTTCATAGCGTCATTATTCACAGGAGCTAAAATGTGGAAACAGCCCAAATTCCCATTAATTAATGAATGGATAAACAACACTTAACATATTCATACAATGAGATATCTTTCAGACATAAAAAAATGAGACACTGATATGTGATATAACAGGGGTATATTTTACATGTTTAATGCATAAAGACTACATGCTGTGTGATTCCATGTATGATTCTGGATACCTTGAAATGTCCAGAAAAGGCCATTTAATAGATCCAGAAAGTACATTAGTATTTGCCAGAGGCTGGTTGGAGGTGTTGTGTGTGTGTGTGTGTGTGTATGTGTGTGTGTGTGTGATGGGGGAATTGGGGGACTAAAGTAACTGCTAATGGATATGGAGTTTCTTTTTTGGGACTGATGAAAATATTTGGAAGCTAGGTAGGGGAGATGGTTGTGGAATTGTGAATATACTAAAACCACTGAGAAACCACAAGTAAAAGTAAGGTACTTCATGTATTCAATGAGAAAAATATATTATGGCCACCCTCATTTAGTGATTTTTAAAAATAATTAGCAAGACTGATTAAATCATTAAAATTACACTTTTTTGATAAAATTGTGGCATAGTATTGTCCTAAAAATATATGATGTCACTCATAGGTGGAATTAAAAGAGCAAAATAAATAATAAAAACAGACTCATAGATACAGGGAACAGATTGACAATTGTCAGAAGAAAGGGGAGGTTTGCAGGGGCTGGGTGAAAAAGGTGAAAAGATTAAGAAGTACAAAATGGTAGCTACAGAATAGTCACAAAGATGTAGATTACAGCAGAAGGAATACGGTCAATATATCATGATAAATATGTATGGGACTGGGTGAATACTTATAGCATTGGGCTGACCACTCTATAAATTACATGGTTTTCTTACCACTTTTCTATAAATCTAAAACTAATCCTATCTAATAAAAGAGTAATATACAAATTAATCATCACTCTGCTACACCTACAAGCCATGCAACCAGCCAATCAGGAGCAAGTATGCAAATTAACTCAACCAAGATGAATGTGGCCACAGAATGAGCAGGAGGCTTGGGTTTCCCCAGCAATGGAGGAAGCCAAGTTTTCCGCACACCTTGGTCAGCCTATGCCTCCACTCAAGGCTACAAAGTTTCAATTATAGAAGATAAATAAATCCCAACAAAAATGGCAGCAACCATGGAGCTGGAGAGAGCAAAAGGCTTGAGTTCACATCAGCAATGGAGGCAGCCAAGCTGTCCACACCCCTGGCCTACCTTGGCCGCTGCTCAAGGCTACAAAGTTTCAATTATAAAATATAAATAAATCAAAAACAGAAATGGTTGTGGCCAGGGAACAAGCAGGAGGCTTGGCTCCACTCAAGGCTATAACATTTTAATTATAGAAGATAAATAAATGCCAGGTATCAGGGCCTCCATTTGGGTCACCAGGGGGTGTGATTGACCTGCAAACCATCACAGGCCCCTTGCCCAGGCCACTCACACCCCAAGAGAACCCCTACCCTGATCCAGGACACCCTTCATGGCAAACCAGCTGACCTCAACTGTGCACCAGGCCTCTATTCTATCTAATAAAAGAGTAATATGTAAATTGACTGTCACTCCAACACACAAGATGGCTGCTCCCATGTGGACACAAGATGGCCAGCAGGGGAGGGCAGTTGGGAGGCATCAGGCCTCAAGGAAGGGCAGTTGGGGACAATCAATCCTGCAGGGGAAGGCAGTTAGAGGTGACCAGGCCATCAGAGGATGCAAGTTGGGGGCAAACAGGCTGGCAGGGGAATGGTTATGGTTGATCAGGCTAGCAGGCAAAAATGGTTATGGACAATCAGGAAAGCAGGTAGGCAAGCAGTTGGGAGCTAGCAGTCCTGGATTGTGAGAGAGATGTCCAACTGCCTGTTTAGGCCTGATGCTACTGGGGTGGGGCCTAAACAGGCAGTCGGATATCCCTCGAGAGGGTCCCAGATTGAAGAGGGTGCCAACTGGGCTGAGGGACATCCTCACCCCTTTGCATAAATTTCGTGCACTGGGCCTCTAATACAGAATAAATTTGAAGGTAAACTGTAATTTAAAAATAAATAAATAATGATATGGTCAAAATGTAATTCCTTGTCATATAAATATGTAATTCTCTAGGCTTCAAATTCCAAGATGCTTGTCAGGACCATTCTTTAAAAAGAACCTTGTGGTGACTTCCTGAGGATCCAAGATGGCTGCGCCCAGGTGAATACCTAGCCGCAGCCGCACACAACAATTTCAATAAAATACAACTAAAATATAAAACGGACATTGCCCAGAACTACAGGAAGGTTGACTGACTGGAAATTCTACAGCGAGAAGCAAGGAGAAAACAAGAAGGAGGTGCGGAGGAGCTGGAAAAGCCCAAGGTACTGAGACATGGCGCACGAAGAAGACGGAGCCAGAGAGGAGGGGGAGGCGGAGTTCCTGGCGGGCCTTCCCTAGCGGAAAGGAGATAAAACTCCGACTGTGCTGAGCCCCCGACTGCTCTGAACCCCAGTTCTAGGCCAGACCCTGGGGACTCAGGCTCAGCCATAGGGAGCCGGGCTGTAAGGTGGAACCCCGGGGTCACCAGGCCACCCACACCCCAAGAGAACCCCAAGGGAGCAGTGAAAGGAGGTCCTGGAGGCACGCACACTGCACGCAGAGAAGGGACAGTTGGCTGTGCCACTGGATTGCTCTGATGGGAAGGAGACTGGGGCTCTAGACTGCTCTGAAAGCCACCTCCAACTCCACTTCCAACTGAACTGAACCCCAATACCGGGCTCATTGTGGAAGAGCATAGACTGTTTGGCAGCAGGCGAAAATCGAGGGCACCTTTCTCTCAGAGGCGCTGGCAGGGAGCACTAAAGGACCTGCATAGGGCGGGGCTGACAAAAGCCAAAGCTGCAGGCTCCACCCTGAAATGCCGTCCCACCTGTAACTGCGAAATGCGACAACAAAATAGATCACAAACAAAAGAAATGGAGGACAAAAAGCATCTGGATATAGAGTTCAAATCTACGCTTATAAGGTTTTTCAAGAATTTCCTAGAAAAGATGGATAAGACCTATGAGGATATGAAAAGAGATCAACTAGAATTAATAAGGAGTCATCAAGAAATGATAAGGGATCAACAAGAAATAAATACATTGTCTGAAATAAAAAATATTTTACGGAGTCCTAAAAACAGAAGGGAAGATCACAAGAATCAAGTCAAAGATTTGGAACATAAAGAGCCAGAAGACACTCCTCCACAGAAGCTAGAAGGCAAGAAAATCCAGAAAATTGAAGATAATGTAAGAAACCTCTGGGACAACTTCAAGCGAACCAACATCAGAATTATGGGGGTCCCAGAAGATGAGAGAGAGCAAGATATCAAAAACATACTGAAAGAAATAGTGACAAAAAACTTCCCCCACCTGGTGAAAGAATTAGACTTACAAGTCCAGGAAGCGCACAGAACTCCAAACAAAAGGAATCCAAAGAGGACCACACCAAGACACATCATAATTAAAATTCCAAGAGCAAAAGACAAAGAGGGAATATTAAAAGAAGCAAGAGCAAAGAAAGTAGTTACCTATAAAGGAGCACCTATACGATTGTCAGCTGACTTCTCAACAGAAATCATGCAGGCCAGAAGGGAATTGCAAGAAATATTCAAGGTGATGAATAGTAAGAACCTACAGCCAAAGATAAACTATCCAGCAAAGCTATCACTCAGAATCGAAGGTCAGATAAAGAGCTTCACTAATAAAAAAAAGCTAAAGGAGTTCATCAACACCAAACCAGAATTATATGAATTGCTGAAGGGGGTTCTTTCAGAAGAGAAAGTAAACAAAGATAAAAATTATGAACAACAAATACATAACTATCAACAAGTGAATCTAAAAACCAAGGAAATTAAAAAAAAATCTGATGAACAATAGTAACTGTTGAATATAATAGAATCAGAGGTATGGAAGGAGAGTGAACTGACGATTCTTGGGGAAAAGGGGAGAGGGGGGCGTGGGAAGAGACTGAACATAAACTGTGCACCTATGGATGAGGACAATGGGGGGTGGGGAAAGGGCAGAGGGTGGGGTGGGAACCTGGTGGAGGAGAGCAATGGTGGGGGGGGGGGGGAAAAGGAACATTTGTAATAATATGAACAATAAAAACTTATTAAAAAATAAATAAATTAAAAAAATAATAAAAAATAAAAATTAAAAAGAATCTTGTATAAGGCACTTGCAACCCATTAATAGAAGTAATAATTAAACAATTACAAGCTCAAACACGTCTATTTTATGCAACTCAGGGGAGAGAGAAACAACATCTGAGACTAGCAAAACACACAGGACAATGCTAACACAGTGCCCTGTAGATGAATAGGCAAAGGCTTAAGAAGCTACAGAAATGGAAAACAACATTAAAATTGGTGTCATCAACTAGGTGAAAAGAAATCCAATTTATTCTGGGCTTGAATGTTTTCAAAAGATTTCAGTTTGTTAGCTTCCCTGTCTGGGAAATTTCCCTGTCTGGGAAATTTGACTTGTTCTCCCCCTTGAAATAACTATAGCCACATGCAGCATCACAAACTATCATTTATGCACTGTCTTTGCAAAAGTATATAAAACATTCTTTCAGAATATTTTACTTGAGCTTATGCCTTTACCTTTCTTCACCCCATCTGTCAGCTCTCACTATCTTTCTCCTTTGGGACTGTTTTAGGATGGAGCCCAGACAATTAATGTGGACATTATATTTTTGCCTAATTATTATTCCTTTTGGAAGTAGCTCCCTGACATCCCTTGGGAAACTGAGTCTCTCCCAGTGCCCACACTCTTCAAAATATTGGCAGTCAGGGAACCTCACATTACCTAGGGTGGATGAGTGAGTGAAACCCAGCCATCAGTTCTCTAGGAATCACCGGCCTGTGATCTATTTTATTAACTAATTTTTTAAATATATATTTTATTGATTTTTCACAAAGATGAAGAAAGAGGAACAGAGAATTAGAAACATCTATGAGAGAGAATCAGCAATCAGCTCCCTCTTGCACACCCCCTACAGGAGAGTGCCCACAACCAAGGTACATGACCATGACCTGAATGGAACCTGGGATCTTTCAATCCCCAGGCCTAAGCTCTCTCCACTGAACCAAACTGGATTCGGCAACCAGTCTGTATCTAAAGGGCATAGGAGCTGACAAATGATTCTCATTCACTCATTCCAAAGGGACTGATTTTCCATTTATTCCTGTTCCACAGGTCCTAACAACAAGTCTCCATTTAGTTGAAGTTCTAATTATTTTGTATATACTTTGATTCTTTGTGTTCTTCTTAGACTTTCAGCAAATTCTTCTTTGTACTGCTTTTTTTTTTCCCCCATTTTGCTGGCTGCAGAATCTTTTTTCTTATTGTTTAAATATTACATATGTCTTCTTTTTCCTGGTTGACTCCCCTCCCCTTCCACTTCCACCCTCCCCACCCCCCAAAAGACAAACCCCCATCGCCCCAGTGTGTGTCCATTGGTTATGCTAATATGCATGCCTACAAGTCCTTTGGTAGAGTGCTGCATTTCTGTTGCTTGAAATATATTATTCCCCTTCATTTTAGGATTGTAGACATGGCTTTCACTATCCAGGCTTATCTATCAACATAGTTGGAGATTGAGAAATTATTCTAATATCAAGGGAGTAAATCTGCAATTGATATTGCAATTTCAGAATTGCCTTCTATTGTTACCTGACTCCTCAGTGCATACAGTTACAAAAAAACCAAGCATTCTTTTAAATTTCTTTATTCTTGTGATATGTTACATCCTTTTATTGTTTTGAAAAATAAAAACCGATTACCTTGTAGAATAGAGAGATATGTAAATGTATGTCTATAGATTTATGTGTGGGTGTGTGTATGTGTCTACATGAGTGGCATAAGTTTAATAATTGATTCAGAAAGTAGCTTTTCTTCAATTGGTTTATTTATTCCAATCCCATGAACTAATTTTGTGTGGAGTCATCTTGTAGTTTCATTCCTATAATTCTGAGTGATTTCCGGGAAAGTTTTCACAATCTGGTCTACCTGTCAAACTATATCAGAGTTATTTTGTTAATTTAAAATGTGCAATATTCTATGCAAACTTTTGAAATTGTTGCAAATGACACTTCTAAAGAAGTTATTGTTAACTAATAATGGAAAAATCTATATATATTCTATTTATTTTGAACAACTACAAATGTGCCATTAAAATTGTTTTCAGTGAAAGACATTGACATTAAGGGAACATTATAATAAAGGCAAAATATAATGGTGAAATAAATAAAATAGTGGAAATATGAAGTGGTACATAATTAAATTATGGCTTTAATTGTGGTAACTAAGTAAAAGTTGAAATATGGTGTATTACTTAATTTATGTTACCTTAAGTAATGGAGAATAAGCTCAACATGAAAGAGAAATTTCTCCCTGCCTATGAATTTTTAAAAGATGTTTTCCTATTATTTATATACAAAAGTTAATGGAGCACATAATGAACAATGTCTTCAGTCCTTCTGTTAGGAGTCTTTCAGGTGTGATTGTCAAAATAAACTAGTGAACAACAACAACAACAATAAAAGACACCAAAATTTACTACCTCCCTCAATTGCAAGTCAAAAGACAGATTGGTTTAACTCAGGCCCTGACCCAGGTGAGCAAGATGCATTTCTTGATTATTTTTCTTCTGTGATATTTTTATTTCCTTGTAGTCACAAGATGACTTCTAGAAGTTCTCAGATTGAAGCCTAGGAGTAGTTGTTCCAGCCACAATCTCTGTTAGTTTCATTAAGCGGGATTAATGCAGATATATCTATCAGCCACTGCATCCTGGAACATGAGATCTCAATACTCTAGGGATGGTGTTGGGTCTATTGGAAGAATATGGGTGAGAGAGCCTCCCAGTGAGAATTTGGGAAATTAGGATGATGCTAACCAATTACTGTGTATCTTCCTCTTTAAATATTTAGGAAGTTTTCTATGGTCACACATTTTTTATGTTGGTGTATATAGATCTATAAATATATACATATCTAAATATATATATGTATTTATTTTGTTGTTTTTGCAATGACGATGTTGAATTTCAAATCGAGAGCAACTTGACACAGCATAGAGAATGCAAATATGTGCAGATAGAGGAATGGAGGCCATAATCCTTTGAGGATTTGCACCAATCTTTGAGAAGAAGCTTTGGATTTCTGCTGGCCTTGGAATGTTCTGGCTGTTGAGAGACAGGGAAGCTCCCAGCTGAAATGTGGGTGTGTGTTGTGAAGATCAGTGATGGCATGAGAAATGCGACTTTATAAACTAGAAAAACATTTTTTAAACAAGTGAAAGCAGTTTGAGAAAGGAAGTAGATGTAGCATATGTCTTTATCTCTAGTTGATATCTACATTCATAAATTAATTAAATCTGCATAAAGCATAATAAGAAATTATGAAACATATCCATCAGTACTTGAATCTTATGTTATCATATCTCTATAATAAAAATGGGTTTGGTCGAATGGAATCTCAATCAAGGATAATTACTTATTAAGGTAATACAAGACCATTCTTAAAAGTTGGTTTTGAAGTTCTGACCTCAATATATATGTAAATGTACAAGTTAAATTTCTTAAATGTAACCATCAGGATCTGACAAAAACACAAGGCTATTATTTTCAAAAGAATGTGACCACATTGAATAAAATGTTGTTCTTATATCTTCTTCAACATGAAGGATGATTTACTTTTATGTATTATCTTCATGTTGTCTACTGAAAGATTCCTCAGACTTATTTCTCCTGAAAGAGGTTTTCTTTTATTTTATAAAATTGACATATGATTTGCAATATTAGGCTATTGCGCCTTTCATGTTCAGTCATGAGCTCAGAGAAAGCAGGTTCCACATCTGTACCATAACCAGTGTATTGAATATCACAAATGACTTTGAAGTGAACAGATATAAAAGTGAGCATTCAGTCATGCATTACTGACATTTCATACTTAGTAAGTGAATCACTCCATTTCTTTTGTATTTTGGTACCTGATACTTCTTGTATGTCCATAAAAAATCAATAAATTATTTGTGCTGCCTTTAATGGACAATAAAAGAGTATTACTTTATCAGACAAATGAGGGCCTGATAAAAAAAAATACTCTCTTAATAAATATTTTTAAATGAATTCACCTCAAAGTCACCTTGAGTCTAGAGCAATCATTGGTCTGTCAAATTCCCGGATACAAACAAATTAAGCATAAAATAGAAATAAAATATCTAGTGCCTTATCTTTGGTCAAAGTTCATGAAATGCCGAACCAAACACAAATCAAGTCACCTTGCAAGGACGTAAATTGGAGGATTGAATTATTTTATTTAATACATTGTGATCCTTCTTCACTAAAATGTAAGAGATTCACTAGGTGTTACGATACAGTGCAATTAGGTTCTATTATAAGGAAACCTTTTCTCCTATACAAAAACCCAAGGCTATCAACTCAGTGATTTTCCTGGTAGAATACATTATTAAATAATTTACCCTTACATACTGAGGTTCTTTTACCAAACTGAGCTTCCATTATATTGAAAATATTGGATTTGAGAATCAGTTCTTCAAAATTATATTTTGGTTAAAAGTAAGTTTCATGAAGATGAGCAGTCCCCAAGTATAATGTGTCATTAAAAACATTAGGAGAGCTCTTTTAAAAATAAAGATTCCACAATTTTTCCCCACTGGAGATCCTTATCTGGTAAATCTGGTGGGTCCCAGAGATTTCTCAGAATGAGCTAGATGGGGGACTATTGATGTGGGTTTAGTTATGACCCATAAGTCCTTGCCTAAGTTTAGAGTCAAAGACTGGATTTATACCTGGATTAGTTGCAGAGTAACTATTTTATTTTCCTTGGGAAAAACTTAGTATCAAAGCTGTTTTTGTTTAAATTATAATAGCTCTCTAATCTGGTAAAAGTCTATGTTTCTTCATCTCAGTCTCTTATAATGTGTTTTATAGTACTACATAAAATGTTGTCTTTGCAGTAGAGTCCCTCTACTTAATGTACCCAGGAAATTCAGAGTGTATTACTGAAAAAAAAAAAAAAAAAAAAGAAACTTCATTTAGAATTATGTATTTCAATGTTCATTTCAGAGCAAAATGAAGCTTACATTTTATTTATTTCTGAACAAACAACAAGTTTAATTTTTCTATATTGAAATGCATGAATTACTACCAAGTGTGGAATTGGATCATTGTTAAGATATCATAGATGATTCAACTAATCTTGTTTTAAATGCCAAACACCATTATAAGCAGATGTACTGGAGCTATTTCCTGGTGTTTGGCTCATTTGTACAATGGCAAAGGGAATGTCCCCTGATGATCATTGTAATCCAGTTTCATCTCAGTGCATTTCCATTCAACCACATCAAACTCCCAAAGCCGGAAAAGTATTTAACAATTATTCATATTAAGATACCAGTATCTAGAAAATTTATATATATAGGCAAAAATACCATTTTTTATTTTTCTTATTAATATCAACTTGTTATTTAAATAAAAGAAATATCCTTAGATGCCAGCTACATCAAATTCATCACCAATTTATCTCAAGCATCAGTAGATTACTTGGTACCATTATTGCCTTACTTTTCACATGTGAATCCTAAATCTCAGATCTATTTAGAGAAAAAAAAATATCTAACTCTGAAGTCAGATGAGTCGCTTCACGACTTGATGGTGGGAAAGCCAGAGTTAACCAAATCCCAGGGTCACATCTTTATATTAAATAAAACAACATTTAGACTAGATCATATTAAAGGTCTTGTAGTTCTAGAGATTTTTAATTCCATGATTTTTCAGATTGATAGAAGATTTGCAATAGAAACACAGGGTAAGGCAAAGTAGGTTTAATAGTTGTGAGTACACAAAGCACAATTTATTCTTATACTAGAGGCCTGGTGCTTGAAATTCATGGATGGGGAGGTGTCCCTCAGCCCAGCCTGCATCCTCTTCAATCAGGCCTAAACCAGCAGTTGGACATCCCTCTCACAATCTGGGACTGATGGCTCCTAACTGCTCACCTGCCCTGCCTGCCTGATTGCCCCTAACTACTCTGCATGCTTGCCTGATTGCCCGTAATCACTGCCTGCCTTCTGATGCCTCTAACTGCTCTCCCCGGCTGGCCTGGTCGCCCCTAACCACCTCTGCCTCAGCTGCAGCCACCATAGCTTTGTCCAGAAGAATGTCTCAAAAAGGATGTCTGACCTAATTAGCATATTATTCTTTTATTAATATAGATTACTATTTATTAATTGTATTATTTCCCATATGAACAACTGTAAACCTACTTTTGCCCTACTCTGCATTTAAATTAAAATGATATTATAATTTGGTTGACAAAATATAAATTCCTGTCTTATCCTTAGCATTATAACTTGTGTCATAAAGGGTCTCAGAGGGTTTCTCAGAATGATCCAGAGTGGGGACCCATATTACTTTTATGTCATTCTCTCCTTTTATTTTTTCCTTTGATTTTATTCAGCTATTTTTTTCTTCTGTAAAGACATATGACCTATTCATTATGTTCCTAGTCAGTTATAACTAACTATGTATCTCAAACATATGTTGCTGTTTCTACTTAAACTTGCTTCCCATATGCATTTTATTATTTGAATATTTCAAACAACAATAAAATTTTAGCAGAAATAAATAAACGAAACTATTACATTTCACTTTTGTTTGTATATAGCATTTCATACTGTATTGCCTCAAGATAATTTGTAGATAGACTTCTCCATGAACCTTATTATTTCCCTTCCACTTTTGCTCACTTTTTTACTTTTCTTTTCCCAGTTACTATAATCTCAAGATAAGTAGGGGCAACACAACTACCATATTCTAAAATACCATATTCTGGTAAAGGGCTTTGCATTTAAGAAGCACTAAAGTGTGTTTTTATCAATGTTTAATAGCATTTATTATGTAATACTACAATTAATGCATTTACCTTAACAGGTAACTTATGAAGCACATAATGAAATTAATTCATTCAACTTCACAGGATGCATGTTATCTCCTTTCCTTTTTCTCAGATAAAACTACTACCCTACTTTTTACAAAACACAAGGTTTTTAACAAGTGAATGAGAAAAATTTGAATGAGGACAACTAGAATTGTAAGTTTTCAGAAGTGAAGGCAACATATAGGCTATAATAAGAAATGTAATTAGTGAATCCTGGCCAGGTGGCTCAGTTGGGTAGAGATACATCATCAAAAGGTTGCATGTTTGATTCCTAATCAGGGCACTTACCTAAGTTGTGGGTTTGATCCCCTGTCAGGGAACATATAGGAGGCAACAGGTCCAAATTTCTCTCTCATATAGGTGGTTCTCTCTTTCTCTAAAATCAATATAAATATATCCTTGAATGAGGATTAAAAAAATGAAATGCAATCTCAAAGAATCATCATTCATCTTATAAATATCTACACCTAAGGAAGAGGTTTTCTTCATTTTCTAGAAGTGATTTGAACAAGTTTATACCATACAGTGCTGCTCAACACTATCATCATATTATATAACAAAAAAGACACCAAAATGTAATGGTGTTTCTGTTTTACCTGTGTCATTAAGTGATAGATATTATGTTTAGGGGAGTTTCAGGAATAACTTCTCATAATATGATTCCAATTAATCACTTTTTAGGTTGATATTATTAATGTTAATATTATATTTCATTGTTATGTCTCTGCATTTTTTTAAAATATTTTTTATTGATTTCAGACAGGAAGGGAGAAGTAGAGAGAGACAAAAACATCAATAATGAGAGAGTATCATTGATTGGCTGCCTCCTGCATGTCCCATACTGGGGATTGAGCCCACACCTGGGTATTTGTCCTGACTGGTATTGAACCATGTGACCTCCTGGTTCATAAGTTAGTGCTCTATCTGAGCCATGCTACCAAGACTCTCTTTGCATTTTTATTAAGAATTTAAATTTTGCTGAAACCGGTTTGGTTCACTGAATAGAGCGTCAGCCTGCAGACTGAAAGGTCCCAGGTTTGATTCCGGTCCAGGGCATGTACCTTGGTTGGGGCACATCCCCAGTAGGGACTGTGCAGGAGGCAGCTGATCAATGGTTCTCTCTCATCGATGTTTCTAACTATCACTCTCTTCCTTTCTATAAAAAATCAATAAAATATATTTTTTAAAAAGCATTTAAATTTTATTTTCAGAAAAATAAATAGACTTACATGAATTGGGAAACTGTTCCTCAGAATCAACTCAGACCATGCACATCAGGATTTAGGGGGGGAAAAAATGTTTTCATCTGCTCTAAATTGAGCCATAGAATTTTTAAATGATATAAGTCAGCTACCTAACTCACTTGAGAGCTAAATATCTTCAACTTTTATTCCAGTGGTAGAATATATAATCTAGGCTCCTGGTATTTTTGAAATGAAACAACAATCGTGTCCCTTCCAAAGAATAGCCTATCTTACCCATTGACTTCCCTTCTCATCCAGTAACTCTTAAAATATGAGTATAGTTTTCCAAAAGGAAAATGCCCATGAATATCCACACTACCGGTGATACTACAGCAATTTGTTTTCTTCATTTATTATACAGACAACCTCTTCAGAGTACCCCCTATTCTGAGAAGAGGATAATCTTTTACATGCAATTTCCTGCTCAATAAGAACGGGTCCTTCTCTATTTGGAAGAAGCTACATGATGTTGTTCCATTCCTCTCAGGGTGGCAGCTATTTAAACTTGGAAGTGGATTTCACCTCATAAAGCTTCAGACCACTGGGCACCGCTACATGACCCAATAATGTGGCAGGTTTTGCATTTTGCTGCTCACTTCGGTCTTATAAAAAAGTCTCTGGGTGATAGCAACCTGCCAAATCTGTGACCGAATGGTACTGTGCTGGAATCCTGTTCAGAGGTTTCTGCCAGCATAAAAAAAGGGCACATTTACCAACTCTTTGAGCCAACCGCTGAAATCATATTTTAGGTCTTAAAAGTGACTGCCATTTTGTTATTAGATTCCATAAAATAGTGTTTTCTTTATTCAGATAGAACCAATAAACTTGAGAAACAAGCTGGAAATTACTTCTCGTTTTCCCATATGATCACTATTACAAGGCAGATAATATTGGTTGAAAGCTAGGAAGCCAATTCTAAAATGTGGCATTTTTAATTTTCCATTCTGTGTTTCACTCATGTATTCATCTTCTCAGTAGATTATAGGTCAATGAAAAGGAACCCCATTAAATTATCCTGCATCTCCCACATTACCTAAATGCCAAGTGGCTGTCCAGATGCTAAAATAGTTTATCTGCTGGCCACCACATGAACGTGGTGGGCAAGCTTTTCAATAACATGATTATAAATATTTCCAGAAACCATCAAAAGAGCAGCACACTAGTAGTGGGCAGAGAGGAACTGTCTGGGAGATGGTGGGATGGTGCACATTCTGACAGGTGTAATTAGGATTGCTAATGTTTCATAAAGAATAAAGAATTGGGCCCAGTATAGGTGAGACAAAGTAATCAACAATTTTCATTTAGAAGAGACTTTAAATTACATTCTTATGAAACACCTGGTTGACACTATTGACATTTTAGACTAGGTGGTTAACTGATGGAGTCTGGCCTGAGCACGTAGGGTATTTGGCAATACTCCTGGCCTCTACCCACTAGATGTCAGTAGCACCCCCTGTCCAATATGAAAACCAAAAAAGACTATACACTTCACCAATGAGTGTGTGTGGAAAATTAGCCCCACTCAAGAAAAGACATTCTAGAGAAACCGTGTTGTTTGTTTTAATTGCTATATTTTCTGTTTTAAAGTTATCACCAACAAATTTTAACAGATGAAAAAAGCAGAAAGTAAAAGATCATCAACACCAATTCAACAAAAAGAGCAATCAATTTGGGTGGTCCTCTTTCAACATTCTTACTGTTTAAAGATGCCATAATACAATGTATGCAAAAAGCAAAGCAATATGCATGGAAATCCATCTTAGATTTACTTACAAATCATTGGGCAAAAGGATAAGATCTTTAGAAACTATCATCACTCAGAGAGCAATACTCCCTTAAATTATAGGAGTGGCATTTTCTCATTAGCTCTGAGAGACCATTAACCACACAAAGTCAGTCTGTTAAAAGAAAATAACCATTCATCATTTGAAATTATTAGCTGCCTCATAAAATTGTTGGAAATGCAAAAGTATTTTTCCAAAAATCATTACATACAGGGCACTGCATTATAAAAGCGTGGGTCTTTCACTCTACTCTCTTTTGCATAAAAAAAAAAGTGTCAGATATGCAAGATCAGTTATGTTGATAAATAACATTTTAAATAGGCCTATTATCTCATGGTCAGGCTGATATTAACTTCTCCATTTCAGCAGTGATTTTTATGGCAAGGCCATTTTTTAGATATGAAAAATCCTGAAATGAAAGAGAGCAAACTTCATTTGTCATCCAGTTGAAAACAAAATTTTGAAAAGCAGTTTTATTCTGTGTTATCTGTGGCTCGGAGATTAACTGGAGGCAGCTGCTCTTCTCTGTTTACTTTTGTCATTGCCTGTGTTCTATTCCCTGAAGATTTTGGCTTCCTTCCCTCCCTTATCTGCCTTTTATTTAAAAGCTTAAAACAAGTGTCACAGACACTAAGAGAGAACTTTAAGAGTATTGCCTAGTTGACTTTCACCCAGGATACCTTGTTATGAAAGATAAATGCCATGGCTATTGGTGGCCTCTGAAATGAGCTATAAAATGCCATCTCTCTTTCCTTTCTTTCATTTCTCCAAATTCCCAAGATTTTAGAATGATTTGAACTAAAGGTTGGACAATTGGATTATATATTACATTCTTTTCTTTTTAACTGTCTCTGGATATAGGAAATAAAAGTTTGTTAATTTAAAAAAATTGATTTCAGAGAGGGAGAGAGAGTTAGAAACATCAATGATGAGAGGATCATCAATTGGCTGTCTCCTGCATTCCCCACACTGGGGATCAAGCCCACAATCCAAGCATGTGCTCTGACTTGGAATCAAGCTGTGACATCCTAGTTTACAGTTTGATGCTCAATCACTGAGCCATGCAAGCCAGGCAAAAGTTTGTTAATTTTTAGAGACAGATCACCATGGTCATAGTATCTTTATTGAAACCTAGAATGGGATTTTGCTTCAGGTGGGCAAAATCCCTTGGTCATTCCATCTTTTGGGATACATTTTTGTGTCCGAGAGTAGATGCCCCTATGATGTGGGAACCCAAGAATGGGGCCCTGATTACCTGGTCTAAATGTGGATCTGATAAAGAGAATGGGGAAGAGGGATGTGTTTTTAAGATATTGCTCTGGTAAATTGATAGGACTTGGTAGTTATTTTGCAACGGAAGGTCATGGACAAGAAAGAGTCAAGGGTAGCAATGTTTTCAAACCTTTGAAATGGTGGAAGTGTGTTACTTAAAAATAAAAACAAAGTCAAGAGAAGGAAGATGCAAGGATTAAACGTGGGCTTGCTTTAGAAACCTTACAAATGAGGTATAAGAATGAAATCTAAGTGGTAATGACCTGCAAGAATTGATAAATTTGGGAGAAATATGAGAACTTAAAAGTAAGTTTAGTGTTAACAGAATACTTTTTTAAATCCCCTTTATTTGTGAATAAAACTCAATTTTTTTTCTAATTGTACTAGTTCTTTATTTATTTTTATGACTATTTTAAGTAGAGAAGTTACCAAACCAATCATGAATTGCTTGGGAACAGAGTAAGTAATATATTGTAAAAGGAGACAACATAAATGATTCTATACTTATTAATGTTTGAATACTTTCTTTTATTTAGCAGTTTTACAACTGATGAGTTTGTGACCTAGAAAACTCTAACTGTAAATAATAAGGATTTGTGTATAAAGGTAAGCAATATAATTGTTTGGTAAGATTATGAACTCACAGACTTAATAGATAAGATTATCTGATACTAGAGGCCCGATATGCACAAACATTCATGCAAGAATGGGCCTTCCTTCCCATGGCTGCCTTCACTGCCTTTGATGTGGCTGGAGCCACCTTTTTGCTCTGGCCTGGAGCCTCCTTTCTGCCTTCCCATGATGCCCAGAGGCCGGGAGACTCTTGGGAGGTGAGGAATGCCTGAGTTGTCACCATGGCAATGACACAAGCACCCCACCCCCAGCTGCCAAATTAACCCGCCATTTTTGTTAGGTTAATTTGCATACTATCTCCTGATTGTCTGGTGGTCATTGAGAAGGTACAGTCAATTTTCATCTTAGTCTTTTATTAGTGTAGATATTTCAGTCCAGTGCAGTTACCTAAACTAATATTCACATTATCCCATCTGGGGCTCATAGGACTTTTTTTCAGTTGGCTCCTGAGTCATTTGCCATGAACCCATATTCTTTAACAGCATCCTTGATATCAGAACAGTTTGCCTCTTTCTGTCTCAGACCTAGATTTAGGTGTTTCTCCAAGAAGCCGTGGATCCTTTTAATGAGCTATACTCATTAAAGGTTATAATATGAACTTAAAAGTTCTCCTTGCTACTGGGGTACTGATTGCTATTAATCCCTTTTTAGTGGATAGTTCTACAAAATGCATATTTTTAAAAGGGAACATTCATACAGTATTAATTTTATGCGAATACTTTCAACTCAATATGGTTTTTACTTGACCTCATCAGTCTTTCCATATGTTCATTCTCTCATGCCAAAAATCACAGTCCTCAAAGGCAATAAAATAATTATTCATTTACTTCATTCCCCAATACACATGTCATATGACCAGAATGACACTATGAGTTGCACCATTGACATACTGATTAGATGATTATTTTAAAAAAAATGTATGAAGGCTTATGTTTGTTTATTTCCTCTGTTTGGTTCTGCACTTTGTTTTTCTTTTGGGTATATGCCATTACGATAGTTAGTCCAATTATTGGGTTTAAAGAGATTCGGAATAGTTCCAATTTACATGGTTATAACAAATACCTCTGTATATAGTGAAGTTCTTTAATTTCAGTTGTCTTCCAATTTTCATTTATATTTTTTTTGTAAACTTATTTTAAAAATATAAAATATTCATACAGTTCCAAAGTCATTACAAAAGTTATATGCAGAAGATCCTAACTTTCATTTCTGTCCCTTCAAACTATTTCTTAGTCTCACCAGTTGGTAGCCTTTTAAAATATTTTTGGTTTATTTTTTCATTTTTTTTAACATGAATATGTATGTATGTTTTCTTTATATTCTGAGCTTCTTTATAGGATAAGTGGTAGTTAATTATATATTCTTTTTAAAATTTTGCTTTCTCCTCTCCCACCCTCCACTTATTAGTATATCCTAATATCCTGGTGATCACTTCATAGCATTATAGATTAATTCCTCATTCCTTTTCACAGCAGCATAGTGCTCTATTATGTAAATGTATCAGTTTATTTAACTAGTCTTTTATTGGTAGAAATTTAAGTTGTTTTAGTGTATTTATGTTATAAAACTACCACAGTAAATTCTTTATTTTTATGTATTTTCCTATTTTTCTATTTATTCTCAAAAGAAGAAATTCTAGGTCAAAGGACAATTGTCTACATAATTTTTGCTAAATGTGATCAAAGTCCCCTCTCTGAGGTTGCACCACTACTCAATAAGAAAAATGAGTAATGGCATCACAGTAGAGTTTTAATTTTCATGTCTCTTATTTTGAGTGAAGTTGAGGATCTGTTCCTATGTTTACAAACTACACCCCCACCATGGACAATGCATTCCTATCTCTGCCCCAGTTCTTCATATAATGCCTTCGTGATGTGGCTCCTGCCATTTCATGTATAACTTAATGGCTTGATACTCACCTACGTTAGCCATACAGATCTGCTTGCAGTTCCTTTAGTGAGATATTCTGTTTCATTCCTCTGTGCTTTTGCCTATACTTTTGGCTTTGCTCTATCTGCTCTACCTTCCATGGTCTGGAAATCTCACATTGAGCTCTTTAAGAGAGCCTAATTTGAAGAGTTGGACTCAAGTAGAACACTTTCAAGTTTTTAAATTTTATATGCCACTACACTGCTGTAAATTTTATGTGTGTATTGCATTTATAACTTAAGCAACTCAAGAGTAAGAATAATTGAATCTCCTTTTGAATGTTTCCTTAACTAATCAGAGATTTAGATAACTCATCCTCTGATTCAATATTGCTATCTATCTATCTATCTATCTATCTATCTATCTATCCATCCATCCATCCATCCATCCATCCATCCATCCATATATCCACTTGTCTTTATTGCTTGGGCTGCCATAACAAGGTATCATAGACTGTGTGGCTTAAACAACAGACATTCATTTATTTCACAGTCATGGCGGGAAGAAGTCTAAGATCAAGGTACCAGCAGGGTGGATGTATTGTGAGGACTCTCTTCCTAGCTTACAGGCAGCCACCTCAGTATGGCTTCACCTGGCCTATATGGAGGGAGAGAGACAAAAGACGAGAGAGACAGAGAGAGAGAGAGAGAGAGAGAGAGAGAGAGAGAGAGAGAGAGAGAGAGAGAGAGAGAGCTGGTATCTCTTTTCCTTCTTTAAGGACATACCAATCTTATCAAATTAGTATACCAATCTATGGCTCATGTAAACTTACTTATCTTAAAAGCCCTATCACCAAATATAGTCACATAGGGGGTTCAGACTTCAACATATACTGGTAAATTTCAGGGATACAAAATTCAGTACATCATACCATCTATTATTTGTCTGTCTATCCCATTATCCATCCATCTACCTAGTTATCTATTTATGTTTACTAGTATTATCCTGGTTACTTTGATAAAACTACTTAATTATTTTTTCTCCCTCTGGCACAGTAAGAGTTATATATTTTTTGATATTTAAAATTAATTTTATGGAATTTCTAAATAAATTTGAAGAGAATAAGTGTTATATCTGGATTACTTTAAATCCCCAGAGTCTAGTACTAATAGGTGCTTCAAAAGTATTTTCTGATTAATGTTCAGACTCTGATTTTGGACATGTGATTGTGTCAATATCACATGTGTTTTTCTATTCTTTTCTTGAATATTTAATAAGCAAATCAATTCACATTGTGAATTTTATTCTTTACACCATGGTATCTATAGTTACCATAGAATATTTTATGACAAAAATCAGGCAATGCAGACATGAAAATTAGATAAAAATTTAAGTAAAAAGCTATAGTAAGTCTTTACATAAATTTTTAAAGAGTGTTTGAATATATGGTGATTTTCAGTAACACTTCCGTATTGGTTAACTTGGACATTTAAATACTTTTTGTAAATTCTTTAACTATATTACTATATTATAGTTTATAAAATAATCATTTTTATTGCTTTCATTATGTTATTTCTATGCTGATAGAAAAATAGAGAGACAGATGGAATGTTTATAATTTATGAGCAATTACAATTTCTTTAAATTTATTGAACTTTTTACTAGGATTATTACAACTGACTTTACATATGAACAATACAGCGGATGGTATCTGTGCTTTGACTCAATAAGATTCAATGGAAAATTGTTCTCTGATCCTGCCTGCTTAATCAGAAACTAGAAGGGACAGTAATCACCTATTGATTACAACATTGCCATTTGCACCTGCCATATCTGAGATATCTGACCTACAACCAGAAGGACATCCAGTTGGACTTTTGCCAAAGAACCACCTGCAACAGGAAATAATGAGGGCAGAGTGAAGTAAGATTGCTGGGATAGTTCCAATGTCTTCACTGGTAGAATAACTCAAACTATTCCATGATTTCTATAGTGTAGTGTGGATGATGGATATGTGTTCTAGGTTCTAGAATCACTTGTGAAATGTTATGTCTGAAAGTCTAATGTCCTGGAAGCAGGTGGCTTTGGCATCTTTTAATGTTCTCTGTGCCTTTAACAGTGTTAAATTATAAAAAATAAATTGTTAATGAATTGACATCTTCCCACCTCTAATATTCAGTAGACAAACAATGTGCTTGGCTTGTTTTTCTCTCAGAGTAGTCATATGAAATGAAAATAATATGGTTTATTAAAAACAATCATTTCTGGGTTCATATGCCATATCTGTTATTACCAGCCATAGACAATCTATTTAATCTTCTTGAAGTAAAAAGGAAACAATTGTTTTCAATAATATCTAGTCCATTAAATTAGATTACGTATTTTAAGAGCACAGTGTCTTGCTAATCAATAAAGTTATACTTCATTTTCTTTTATACATTCTTTATATTTTATATATTTAGAATATTTTGTTTCCTAGAATAAGATAGATTAATTTTTAAATATAATTTTTTTCTCATATATATTTACAGGATTTTGCAAATCTATAAATTTATCAGCATGACACTATAGCTATTGCCTCACATCATTCATTGACTATCTTCCTTGAGTTTTCTCTGTCTTTCCTATTTCTTTCCTTATTTTTCCATATCCAGCAATTCTAAGAACCTGACCACAGTTAACTCATTAAATGTAATTGCAGAATACAGGCAAGAGTGCTGCCATTTTCTGGCTATCTGAACTTGAACTTGACTTGTTTCACATCTGTATTAGCCTTTTTTTTTCTTATTATCTTTTGCTTAGACTCCCATTATTAATGGCCTGGCTTTTCACAACAATCTGTTTGTTGGTTGTCCAGACTCTAGTCAGTCTGCCTTGAAACCTACTTTTTCCATAATTCAGACTAATACACCAATGCATTCATGCATTCAACTGCCCCCCAAATTGATTAGGCATTGCAAAACCTCTTCCTGTTCAACACCTGTTCCCACATTGATTTTGTTTCTGCTTGGCTGCCGACTCTTGGCCTCACCATTTGGATTTGGCAGTTGTAACTAGTTTTTCCATTTCTGACTCTCAGCTTTGCCTTAAAGGTTCTGGCTTGAATATTATCTAGCTCTTTCCAAAAATTTAACTGATTCCTGGACCTGTGATCTAGGCAATTTAAGTAGAAGTTTGAATCCCAGCTCCACCATGTATTTGCTATATGAATTTTACTAAGTGAACTTAACACTATAGGCCATATGTGACGGTAAATTTTATGTGTTATCTTGGCTATTCTAGATGTTTCTGTGGAAGTATTCTCTAGAGTAGATTAATACTTAGATCAGTAGAATTTGAATAAAGAATAATGTGAGTGAGCCTCATCTAATCAGTTGAAGGCTTTAAGAGAAAAAAACTGAAATTACCCCCAAAAGGGGAATTCTGCCAGCAGATTGCCCTCTAACTCAAATTGCCACTCTTCTCTGCTTCTTAAGCCTATCAGCCTACCCTGCACATTGTGGGCTTCCCAGCGGCTACAATCACATGAGCCAATTTCTTAAAATAAATCTCTCATATATATTTCTACTAATAAAAGGATAATATGCTAATTAGACCAGACATCGTTCCTGACAAAGCTAGGCCTGGGAAAAGCTGCCCATCCATGGTCATGGGCACCGGCAGCTGTGGCCTGGGAGAAGCTGCCTACCCATGGTTCTGGGTACCTGCAGCCAGCCAGAGGGAGGGGAGCCCAGGCCCTGGGTTCCTGTGGCAGACCAGAGCAAAGAAGCCTGGGTCCTGGGTGTGGGGCCAAGGCAGTTAGGGGTGATCTGGCAGGCAAGCAGAAGGGTTAGGGGTGATCAGAAAGGCAGGCAGGCAAGTGGTTAGGAGACAGGAATCCCAGATTGCAAGAGGCAGTCGGACATTCTTTGAGGGGTCCTAGATTGGAGAGGGTGCAGGCTGGGCTAAGAAATCCCTCCACTCCGTGCATGAATTTTGTGCACCAGGCCTCTAGTATATATATATATATATATATATATATATATATATATATATATATATATATATGTGTGTGTGTGTGTGTGTGTGTGTGTGTGTGTGTGTGTGTGTGTGTGTAGATAGATATATAATAGATATAGATATAGATATATAGATATGTATAGATATGTATATGTATATGGTTGTGTTACAGAATTTAGCATGGCACAGATTCAGATTGCTAGCTAGCCCCCTCAAAATGTGTTATATTTCCCTTCAATTGGGCAAAAGTAGGTTTATAGTTGTTTGTTGCCAGGGCTGACCAGCAGCCCCTCAATGACTGATGAATAGATTATTCCAACACAGTTTCACTGTGGGGGAGAGGGCTAAGGGGTGTGTCTGGCTCAAGGATCCAAGCAGCCATAATGTCCTGCCTCATTAGGCTTTTATTGGAATTTTTATCTTTAGATACCTTCAGTAGGGTGAGTAATCTTGGGAGAACACATGGGTTTATATTGTCCTCTAGACAAGGACATCCAGGGATTAAGCATATGGATTCCAGTAAACACCTGGGGATCCACACATGCACAGACTTGTTAGGAAAGGTCAAGGAATAATTAGGTGCACTGCCATTGACATTTCCCTAAGTCTCCCCAAAGTCGGGATTCTGATAAACAGGGAGGCAGCCTTCCACACGCTTCCCTTTTATTGAATATTTTCCTTACAAACTTTCCATCCAAGTCTCATGAGCTCCCCAACACTTTGTATTGAAAATAATGCAATCTATACTAATAAAAGGGTAACATCTAATTAGACTCAAACATCTTCTGGACATCCTTCCAGACAAAGACATGGTGGCAGGGCTGAGGCTGAGATGGTTAGAGGTGATCAGACAGGCAGGGGAGAGCAGTTAGGAGGACCAGGCTGGCAGTGGAGAGCAGTTAGGGGGATCAGGCCCGCAGGCAGGTGAGCAATTAGGAGACAGCAGTCCCAAGAGGTCCCTGATTGAAGAGGGTGCAGGCTGGGCTGAGGGACCCTCACTCATCCATGCATGAATTTCATGCAGAAGGTCTCTAGTAATTAATAAAAATAATATAAGAATCAACTGTGTTTCACATACTCAGAACTGTAAACGTACTTTTGCCCTACCCTGCATATTCTGTTGGTTATGTTTCTCCAAAGAATTCCTAAGATTCCACAAAGAATCCTATGATTTCTCCTTTATTACAATGGAAATGATCGTGTCTTAACTTCCAGGTTTATGATGACAATTAAGAAGCTTAGTATAGTTTTTGACATATAAGGACCTAATAAATACCAATTATTATTTTAATCATTATTTATCTGTTCCTTTGGTAACTCAAGGTTTTTGATGATGCTTCTCCCTCCTGTTGTCATTCTCAATCACTTTGCCTGGAAAACACCTCCAGGATGCTCCTGATGCCTTTCCTGTGAAACCTATGCAGGTATCCATCAGGCAGAATCATTTGTGTCTGTGACACAATCATAGCTTACCAAACTGTAATTTATCTACTTCAATATTATAAAGTTCTCCCTCCTCCCAACTGGTGGGTGGAGTTATGACATTTCTGGCACCTGTCACAGAGACATCTCCAAGACACTGAGCCATCAATCAGCGCCTGCCAAAGTGTCCTGGAGCCCACCCCTTCCTGTTCTGCCCTGGGTCCAACCCCCTTCTGTTCCTCCCCTTAAAAGGATCCGCAGACCAGCCATGAGCTGCTGATCCTCAGTGTCCAGGTGGCAGCCTGGCTGGGTCCATCCCCACTCCCCAACTCCTTCAATTCTGACTTCTCTACCTCCGTAATGAGTCCTGCTCACTACTGGGGAATATACTTTAAAACTCCTTGGTGATCAGTTTCCTGCGCCTCTAACCTTACAAATATAGTCTTCAAGAAGAGGCTGGCAATGTCTCAAACCCTTCAAGGTCTGAGTCTCATCTTTATATACTAAACACCAGGCTCAAATCCCAGCAAAGTTTGTTTCTCAGTAAGTACTTCCTGATTGAATATTAGGAGATGTTGCCTATACTTGTACAATAGTAGTAGGGATGGAGGCTTTTGTCAAATCCATGCTTCTATGTGTGAGGTGGGAAGATTTATTGACTCAGGAGACATTTATCAAGTGCCTGTTATAGACAAGGATAGCATCACTGTTTCTGTTTTCAGGAGGCAAATGGTTTACGAGTGGGAGTGGGACTGATACACAAGCAAGCGAGGATTAGAATCCAATTCCATTTAGGAGGTGTGAGAAAATGACCACAATATCTGAAGGGGAAAGTTATCTTCTCTGCCTGTGTAAATCAATGACAGTCTTTCATGGGAAATAACATGTAAGTTTAGCCTTGAAGAATAGGTGAGATTGGGAGGAAAAAGTCATTCCAGGTAGAAGGCACAGAAGTCAAATGCTCAGATACATTTGAAAAATGAAATGCACTGGGTATACCTCATCAGATAGCAGGAGATAATGAATGAAAAAGGTGGGGACTACTCTAGGATAGAGGTACTAGAACCAATCTATTAAGGATAGGAGGTACTAGGGCCTAAAGAGTTGGAACTTCATTCAATGGACAATGAAAGCTCACTACAGGTGATTCCTCTGATTTCCTCCGTGTGGGATAAGTGTCTAAGTAAGTGCTGAATGTTCACATTTTTAACAGGAACTTTGTTATATTGGAAGATGAATGTAAAGGAATGGTGAATGGGATGACAATGAAAACGGTTGATTTGCAAAGAAGAGTTCAAAGGGGAGAGCTATTTTGTTGTGCTATGAACCCAGATGCAAAAGAAACAAGAAAAGCAACTTTTGTCCAGTGCTCCCAAAACAACCCTTTTGACCTCACACATAGTATTTAACACAGAACATTTAACCCTAGGCCAGGCATTGTTCTAAGTGCTTTATAGAGGTCAGCTCATTTGTCTTTTAGAATTAAGTATGTTATTGCCCCTTGTTTTATAGATGAGACAACAGAGAAGTGAGGTAGCTTGCCCAAGGCATTTCCTAGAGCATTTCCATGATACTGACTTTGCACTCTGCCACCTAAAATGGTAAGTAGTGGACAACAAGGGTACACCTCTTTAAACACTGCTGCTTTAAGATAAGAAATTGACTGAAAAACCTACATCCTGTTCCCTTTCTTATATAATAAAAGGCTGATATGCAAATTAACCGAACAGAGGAACAACCAGTTCCTATGACAATGACTGACCCCCAGGGAGCAGACACTCAATGCAGGAGCTGCCCCCTGGTGGTCAGTGCAGTCCCACAAGGGGAACTCTGCTCAGTCAGAAGCCCTGAGCCCAGCTCAAGGCTAGTGAGTGCAGTGGCAGTGGTGGGAGCCTCTCCCCACTCCATGGCAGTGCTAAGGATGTCCAACTGAAGTCTTATCTTCTCCACCCCCCACCCCCCGCACCCCAGTGCATGAATTTTGTGCACTGGGCCTCTAGTTTTTTATACTTCTTGGTTGAAAACAACTCCCCCCCCCCCCCCTAAATAGCACACTTCAGTAGTATCTTGGAAACCATAGAGACAGGTTAAACTCCATATGAGCAATTGTTCCACCAAGGAAAAAGTGCCTGCCGGCAATTCTTTACAATCCTCCAGCAAGCCATCCTGAACAGGTAAATGACTCCACGGTGCAAAGGAGCAGAACTCCCTCTTCCGTGCAGCTCCCGTCCTGGGTTACACAAGAGAATTCAATATGTCTTACTAGGTTATTACTGTTGCCTGGCTCATTATATGGCAGCTGACACCAGATTTTAAACACAATGCAACAAAATAATGTACACCTTTATTTTTAGTGACAAGAAACCCTTTTCTTGCTTTATTCTTTGATATCAGGCTGCAGGCATGTCTACTGCTGTTCCTTGTCTGACGTGGAGACCATACCTGCTCCTTGATGCTCGTCTGGGACCCAAAGAAAATCCAGAGCTGAATTTGAAAAACTGGGAACAAGGATTGGGGAGTTTTGCAGCAAAAGCAGTTTATTTTTGTATTCTTTAGGAGATCATGTCTTCTCTAAATTTTCCATTTTTGATAGTTCTGATGGATAGTGATACATCTCAGTTCACAAAGAAAGTGCACGGTAAGCTGAGGATTATAATTATGTTATTCTGTAACTGTCCCTTTTTTATTATTATTATTATTCACTCACTATTTCTTTAGGGCCTCCTATATGCCATTTGCTGCACTATGCTAAGATAGTGGGAATTATGGGATAGGCACCCATTAATGAGAAGGTCCCTGCTTTGAAGAACTTAAAGCCACTTGCAGGGAAGTCATAGGCATCTGATGGTGAAGAAAAATAACGCTTTTGAGAAGCCTTGTTGATCAGGGTTAAGTAAGGGGAGATTTCCTATGCCTCCAGGTGAGCTAAACAATCAGGGATGTATTCCTGCATGGGAAGGTCTTAGAGCACTTGACAGCTGCTCAATCCCTTTTCCTAAAGACTCCATTTCCCATCATCTCTTTCAATTTTGTCTTTGCCCCTGGCTCCTAGTCTCAGGCAGCCCAACAAGTTGTGACAAGTGCATTCTGCTGAATACCAACAAGGCTTAAATCAGATGCTGATTTAATGCTGCCTTTCCACTTGCTTACCCTTGCCATTTATATGCAAATGCAAGTCCACTGCTCCCTGGTCTCAGAGGAACACGTGGTCCCTCTAACTTTGCCCTAAGGCCTAACCTGTCTGTAGATAATGGAAGCTGTGTTTCTGAAATCCAGCTCCATCCTTCCCTGTTTGTCCACTCAGTAACTCAAACACCAAATGCCTTGGATCATAATTCTTCCGGAAATAGCTCTCCATAAAAATGTATATCAGAGCTGAGGTGATAATGCAATCATAAACTATGGGTGTTAGTCAAAGTGCTTACAGGTAAATTTCCTGGCTCTGTTCCCTCATCCATGAAAGATGATCATTTTTCAAAATCTCCAGGTTAGCAATCTGATGCCTTTAGCAGACCTGTGCCAAGGGATTACTGACAGGCTTGTTTAGCACACGTGCAACATCCAATCAGGCAGGACCTTTCCCTAATATATGCATCTGTATTGCTTTTCCTGGTGTGTTTTTTTCTAAAGTTCTTGTTTTCAATTGAAATCTGTCCTATCTGCTCAGAGGATAGTAGCTGAGCTCTGCATTATTCCAAGCAGCTTAGGGTGAAATAAAAGCTTGCCTAATACTGTATGGCTCAATGCCCCCGTGTCATATCTATTCATGCCATAAAAACAGTGATAAACATGATGTATTTTTATGACTCTGAATACTCTATGTGTCAATAAAATATTTTTTTAAAACTGGATGAAGGCTGCTGTGAACCTGCCTCCCTCCTGCAGCACCAAGTCTCAGTGTCCTGGGCCTGATTCAGCGTGGATGGCAGAATCATCAATCGTCTGTGATGAAATTAGGTGCCTAGGGCTGGTGGCATATGCAATGTTTTAGTCCTAATGGTCTAAGATGTGTTTTTTTTTTCTCCCTGATACACATCGAGGAACACTTCCCTTGCTTCTCGTTGGGGAAATGGATCACAGTTATAATCGACCAGATGAGCTAAATGACCTTCCCTTATTGGAAATGCCCTGGGATTTTACAAGAAGAAAAGATCCATATAGGCACGAGAAATTGCAGTGTAAACTTTTCAAAGGCACTTTAACACAGGCTGCTTTGGAAATGTAATGTAAATGTGGAGGGAGCCCTTTCCAGGATACTCATATTGACTGAAGACACGAGGCTTCTCCAGCTTTAGAGGCATGACTGTTCTCTGCAGGGACCATCAAAGGCAAGGTGCTGTCGATAGGATTGTTTTCAAACCTACACTGAGCTCTATATTTGCTAAAACATGGTACGCTTAGTTCTTGCAATGCTATTTAGAAGAATGAGTTCTGTCTCATGCCACTTTATAGTACACACAGCTTAAGAAACTGTGCATAGTCAATAAATGATTATTCTGGGGCTAGAGCATGTTAAGATAGGTTTGACCATGATGAATCTTTTTTTTTTTAATATATATATATATATATATATATATATATATATATATATATATATATATATATTTACAGAGAGGAAAAGAGAGGGACAGAGAGCTAGAAACACCGATGAGAGGGAAACATCAATCAGCTGCCTCCTGCACACCCCCTACTGGGGATGTGCCCACAACCAAGGTATATGCCCTTGACCAGAATCAAACCTGGGACCCTTAAGTCCACAGGTCCAATGCTCTATCCACTGAGCCAAACCGGCTTTGGCACAGGATGAATCTTTCTGTTACCACACCTCATCTTCCCAATAACTTAGTAGATGTAACAATGAGCCATTCTGTTATGAAAGTATTTGAGATGTAGGGCAGTAGATATGAAACCAAACTTTAAGTGGCCCTCTAATTAGAGATTCCAGCATGCTCTTGCTTTTCAGGGATAAAGGTCAACCACAAAACCCAGTCATGCTATGAAATACCTGATGAGGAGGACCTTTCCATTTCTGGTAACTGTTGTAATAATCTGGTTATTATCTGACAGGAAAGAAGTAAAGAAGAAAAGACTAAATAACATATGCAGCTTTACTGAAACACTACAGGTCTACAGGTTAACACTCTCTAAGTCTGTTCCCTCCTGATTGATGGGGAAAGGAATTGACAGAGGCAACCTGAATGTACATCCAGTAAGCTCTGGGTGACATGGGAAGCTGCCTACCTGTTTGTCAGTCACATCTAGGAGTAAGTCAGTAATTAGAATAACCATAGCTGCTGCAAGTGTACAAAACCTGAATATTTAAACTTCTGAACAAAGGAGTGCACTCTTGGTGTGTTATGCTCTTGGCATTTGCCTCACCAGCTTGCCTGTGCTCCTGTGACTCCTGTTGCAGCGGGTGGCTCCCTGCATTCACCCATGTGTCTCCTGGCCATGTGAGACCCTCACAATGGACTGATGGACTTTAATTAACCTGATGCTGGACTGGATCCGGCTGCCACATGGAATAGAAATTCTGAACACTGGCCCGCCTTTTGGAATCCCACCTGCAACTTTTCAGGCATGAGACTTTACAACCCCAGGAATGTAACTCCATGCAAATAAAGCCTTTTACCACATCTCATTCTCCCATTGGGGCTTCAGAAAATCATTATTTCAACCCAAGAACCCCACTTGTATTCATGTCTGGTAAACCTCATCCACTGATTCCTCTGACAGCATCTCTAAATTTGCAAGTTTCCAAAATAGGCTGAATGAGAATACTCTCTGCATTGAATATAAAACATGTAGGTACCAGTTTGTTTACCTTAAGTAGCTCTTTGTATCTGGGGTTTGTTGTTGGAAATTTTTATTTTTTATTTTGTTATGACTGTAAAAAAAACAAATATTCACTGACAATAATGCATTACCCCTGGTATATAATCTTAGGTCTGGCCTAGGCACTTCACATCTATTACCGTGTTTCCCCGAAAATAAGACATCTTCTGAAAATAAGACCTACTTACAGGTTTCCTTCTGAGTGAAATATAAAGCATCCCTCCGAAAATAAGGCCGACCCTAGGCTAAACATAAGAGATTTGGTCCACTGATTCTGAAAGAAATGGAGTCACAAGAAATACACTAGGAAATTTAGGAATTGGATTGTTATGATGATGTTCCAGATATGATGACATGATTGTCATTGAATAAATGAGTAAATTCTTGATACTGTAGGATTCACAGTTTGTCTGGTTTGTGTTGACAACTACCGTACTACCGTACCATATACAGGCAAAAAATTTTCTTTATTTTCATTTAACAATAAATGTGTACTGTATTCTTCTTTCATGGAAAAATAAGACATCTCCTGAAAATAAGACCTAGTGCATCTTTGGGAGCAAAAATTAATATAAGACACTATCTTATTTTCGGGGAAACAGGGTAATAGCTTCACCTCCAAGCAACTTTGCAAGATGATTTGCTTTCCAATAGTATCCTCTGATTCAGGTTTTAGAGGGAAAGGGAAACCTCTCCTCTCAAATGGTGCTCATTAGCATTGGGCTCTACTTTGCAAATCTCACCAGAATCGCTGATATTTACATACTGATTTGACATGCATTAGAATTTTAAGTGTGGGCACTCTCTCATTGAGCACACAGGACTGGAACAAATGCATGCTGCTAACATTGCATTCTCATGCCACTATATAGCATCTTGGTTCAAAGTTAAGTTAACACAAATCTGCCAATCCACACCCCTCTCCTTGCTCGCTTTTTTTAAATTTTTTTATTTTTATTATAGCCAATTGTCAAGTGCATTGCAAGTGAGCATTGGCAGATGTCAAAATGATAAGAAATCCATGTAGATAAGGCCTTTACTGAGGTCCAGATTGCACACTTGGATGAGAACAAATGAAATTTTGTAAGCAATGAAATCAGGGCAGGTGTTTGGATCTGGCTCTCTCTGCTTCCTTTTAGATAACATGCTGCTTTCATCCTGTGCGATAATACTCTTTCATAAAGGAAGGCAACTGAGCAATAGTAGCATCCATTGCACAAGTGTGCCTGTTTCTCTACATCAGGATATATTTAATGTCATTTACAGATGTACTATAACTTACTTTTCTATTTGTGGCATATTTTAAGTACAGAGGAATCTGATGGCTGGATGCGGACTTCTGAGAGAGTCACCAAATGTGTTAGACCAGTAGTGAAAGTGAAATAAAGGCTTATTAATTACAGAATGTAGGTTTTTCTAAATTTCTGTTCCTGATATTTCATAGTGGCTGGAGTTCTGACACATCTCACCTGCGTGACTATATCAGGAATGTTCACAATGACTTCAGAATAACTCAAGCACCATGAAAGTGAAGAAGTTTTTAGGTCATAGAATATTCTAGAAAGTCCCAAACAACAGGCTTGATCACAACCTCTCTACTTTCATCCAAAAATTGAGGGTAACAGGAATATGTAGGAGCAACATTAAAGAATGAGAATAAGTGCAGTACAGATCACATTTTAAAAACTCAGTGAAGTCTGGCCTGTCTTGCTCAGTGGTTGAGCATTGACCTATGGAGGTCACCATTTGATTTCTAATCAGGGCACATGTCCAGGTTGCGGGCTCAGTCCCCAGTGTGGGGCATGCAGGAGGCTGCTGATCAATAATTCTCTTTCATTACTGATGCTTCTATCTTTTTTTCCCTCTCTGAAATTAATAAATATATCTCTATTAATAAAAGCATAATATACTAATTAGACCGGATGTCCTTCCGGCTGAAGCTGGGGCTGCCAGGGAAGCCCAGGGAAGCTGGTGCCAGCAGCCAGAGGAAGGGAGGCCTACTCTTGCATGAATTTCATGCATTGGGCCTTTAGTATCTCTATGAAACTAAATTCTAACAAGTTTAAGGAGGGTACAGAAGTTATATTTATTATGTAACATGTATACGTATAAGTATGTAATTTGTAATTCTAATATAAATAATTGAACATGTTATGTGTATCATGTGCTATATATAACATATAAATTAAATATGTATATCATAAATATTGTATTATTTTTATTCATATTTATAAATGGACACATTTAACCATGTATTTTTTTTAGCTCTTTTTAAAAAATATATATATTTTATTGATTTTGTACAGAGAGGAAGGGAGAGAGATAGAGAGTTAGAAACATCGATGAGAGAGAGTCATAGATCAGCTGCCTCTTGCACACCCCCTATTGGGGATATGCCCGCAACCAAGGTACATGTCCCTGACCGGAATCGAACTCAGGACCCTTCAGTCCCCAAGCCCATGTTCTATCCATTGAGCCAAACCGGTTTCGGCTAACAATGTGTTTTTGCCAGCAAAGTAATTTCTACTTATTTTAAACAACAGGTTTAAAATACAGGTTTACTACATCTTTACCAAAATAAGTAGTAAAGAATAAAGGTTTTAAAAACCGATGATTAATGAGCATCAATCTCTAATTGGAGAAAAAAGAAAAGGATTTTCTGAGGACTTTAACTACCTCTGAATCATCCCTCTTTAGCTACATGCTACTTTCCACTTTATCTCATTTGTGGACTGAAATGGTCCTCTACTCTGTTATTAACAAGAGAACAGAAACATAACATTCCTCTTCTCAGCTGAGCCACATCTGTATGGAGGTGACTAGGAATATTGGAGAAGGGACAATACTATTAACCATTATATTTTGCATTCTATAGTTATTTATTCCTTTCAAAATTCACATTCATTTATTGAGTAATAATACCAGATTAGTCATGCCTTTCATCTTTTTGAATTTTTACTAACTCATGATAATGATACTCTGATCCTTTAGTCATAATTGCAAGTGTTTCATCTAAAGGTTGATGGAACTTGGGGATGCAACAAGGGCTGAGTTACATGTTATTGCCTGTTGGGAATGGCTAAAGGCATTTCACCAACCTGAAAAGGATGATTGCTTGCTGCCAGACAGCTCAGGGCATCTTAATCTACATATTATTGCCTCCTGTTGGCCAAACAGCTAAACAGCCCAAGGCAATTCCCCAATCTGACAATGGATTCTGTACAGAATCCTATCCTTTGAAGTGTATATCTCCACAAGGAGTACTTGGTTTCTTCAGCCAAGCTCCTCTGCCCCTGCCTCACCCCAAGTGCCTTTCAAAATTATGTTTCTTCTCTGGACTCTTATTTAATGCACAGCCCCTTCTCCAGGTTTTCTGAACCCTTCTGGATGCCAGATCAAGACCTCAATGCTGAGTTTTTTTTCTGTAACATACACACCTTGTGGATTCAGTTTGTGGTAGATGAAGAAACTGAGGTTCAGAAAGATTAAGCTGGTGAAGATCAAAGTTGGATTTGAACTCTGGCAATCTAAGTTGAGAGTCTAAGATGATTGTTTTTATAATGTATGCTACTACCTTGCTCATCAACCCCGTAACCCCAAAACATAGAGAAAAGGTTAAATAGATTGCATAGAAACATAGAGAAATTGCTTGGGAGTGCTCAGATTTTAATAAGGAATCCTTAGTCTCTACTTTAAGGATTCTTGACTTGAGGATGAGGATATAGTACTGAGAAATATGATTTGACATAATTCCACTTTCCTACTAGCTGTCTAAGTACAAACTTCAGCAATTTCTCACCACTAGTAATCCTTGCTGCTGTTTGCCTTGCAAGCATATGGGATTGGCAATTAGCAGTTTATAGTCCTGATGTTTCACTTTCCCTGTCATCTGAGCTTTTTCTCGACTTAGTACTGTAAAAACCTGCCAAGTCTATAACAAGCTTTGAGAGATGGAGCATAGCACTTGGGGAAACAGCTGACATGACGATCAAATCTGGTCTCTGTGTGTGTTGCAGCCTTTCTTCAGTCTGTTGCAGTGACTTCCCTGGATTACAAATTTAAATTTGTTTGCATAACTTGGGAAAGCCTCCTCGCCACCATACAGAGTTATATATATATATATATATATATATATATATATATATATATATATATATATATATATGTTTGGTTTTTTTTAACAAGGAAAATTTGAAAGATAATTCAGATATTGATAGTAAAGATCTCAGCTTGGTCCAAAGAGAGGTCTGGCTGTTGCCCTCAGTTTCTAGGAGGTAATGTATGTCATACCTGATAGGAGTATATTTCTTTAAGGCGGAAGCTTACATGGGCACTTAGGTTACAGAAACTACACCTCATAGACTTTGGGTAGGGGCTGACCACAACAGAAAGAGTAATCATGTGATTTAGGCCATATAGAATCAGTTGACTTTGAAACTGAGTTCAACTACATAGGCAATTAATCATCAGTCATGGCTACATAATGAAGTCCCAGAAATAATTTTGGATTTAAGGCTTGACTGAAATTCCCTAGTTGGCAATACTCTGAGTACTGTCACACATCAATGCTGGAAGGATAATGTGTCCTAAACATTCATGTTTGAAACCCTGACTCTGCCCTAGACTCATTTTCTCTGGCTGATTTTAAACTGTGCTTTTCCCTGTAAGAAACCACAATAGCTTTTAGTGTGTTCTGTGAATCTAAAGGTCACTTGCTGAGCATTGTGTTGGTGAGTGTGATCTCACACTTTGTAGGTTAGCTAATCATGGGTATAGACATAGCTCCTTCACAGGAGATGGAGAGAGAAAGAGAGAGAGAGAGAGAGAGAGAGAGAGAGAGAGAGAGAGAGAGAGAGAGAGAGAGAGAGAGAGAGAGAGAGAGAGAGAGAGAGAGAGAGAGAGAGAGAAAGAGAGATCTGGCTGTGAAGTTTTTTTCATTATGTCCAAATCTTGGATGTGCTCCATACTAGTCATAGCACTGCAAACAACTTATTTCAACTCCATGATTTTCAAATTAATAATGTGGGAGCTGATACAACAGACCTGACAGGATTACTGAGAGGCTCAAAGAGCCCATTTATAGATGTCTCCAGTGTTGCCTGACCCCTGGTAGGTGCTTCATAAGCAATTTATTGTTCAAAATTCAGGATGGGCTCTGAGAAGCAATCTGAGAGAAACACTGATTGTTGGCTAAGTGTAGTCATTTGAGACACAGGCTCTGAAGAACTATAAGAGAGTTGGGGCAGTGGAAGGGCATCTAAGTTGCAGACAGTGAATAGTTAAATATGAAACTACTTTCCACTTCATAGACCTCGACACAAAAAATTCAGGAGAGATTTGGAGAACCAGTGGAAGATGAGGAGCTGCCAATCAGAGTGACCTCACTGAGGAATCACAAGCTACTGAATGTGGGCAGCAATTAAGTGTGATCATTCATTGCTTTGAAGGATACTGGTATTTATTGAGAATTTTTGATGTTCCAAGCACTGTTCTAGGAGCTGAGGAACTATTAGGTAACATACAAAACTCTTTTTCTTGTGGACATTTATATTATCTAGTTTACACATTTGTTATATGTTATATCAGTTACTTTCGGAAAAGATTGGAAACCTGAATATAGTGAGGGGACAATCTGGGAAAGACTGTAGGAGGCAGGGAGAAACCCAAGGTGAGACATTCCAGGCTATATTGGAAGAGCAGCAGGACACCAGTCTGGGCATAGCATTTAATTTTACTAAAATTCCCTAGTCAATTTATGTATTTTATTTTAGCATAATTCTATTTCAGTGTAATGTTTTTAAATAGGACAAAATATTTCCACAGACCTCTGAAGGCATGTGTAATGAAGAAAGAAAATTAAAGGCGCAATACAGTGAGACTTCCCCAGTGAGCTATTATAAAGCATTATAAAATGACAGTGAGTAGAATATATAGTGAGAATCCAAGAATCAACAGCCAGATTGGTGTAACAGCAGTAGTCTGGAAACATTCCCACTCCCTGAACTATGTTCATTACCATCTAATATCATTATGTTACCATCGGAAACCATCCATAAGGGGATAGATTATTCATTAAGTTATATTGGGAAATTTTGCTAATTGGAAAAATAATGAGCAAGGGTCTCCCCACAAGCCATGCACCAAAGTAATTTTTAGGTGAGTTATTTAAATAGAAAATTACAATCCATAAAAATGAGGAGGAATCATGGGGTAGTACTTAGACTTTCTTGGGATAAAATATATATATATATATATGTATCTGCAATACCTTTAGCTAAAATATAAATTTAAAAAACATACACACATTAAAATTCAATGAACATCTCTCCAAAATTAAGTGTAAGGAATGTTTTTAATCACATAAAAAAATAGTAAAGAGAAATGGCTACACTGGGCATTTTTCTGATGACTCAGCATATCTCTGTATTTTTCAATTTCATTTGTGTCCTCACCATAAGCTTGTTGATGCTATCCAAAACTTGTTTTTGTACCTAATAATTAGAAGTTTTAGTCATCACAATTTTCCAGTTCAACATTATGTGCAATCAGTCATGTCCAAATAACATTTTAAAATTACCCTTCTCCACACAAGCAACAGGATTTAAGTAAGCTTTAGAAAAGAATCATTGCTCAGACACCTGTGCAAATTCTTCATGAAGTGCACGCCCCATCCATCATAATCTTTCTGGGGACCATGATAGAATCCCCTTCTATGGAAGGAGACGTTTGAGAACATTTGGATCCCACTTTGAAAGTAGGATGTTTTGTTTTCCCCTCCATTTCACTCACAATCAGAAACATATGGAATGTTTTAATTATAGGCTACAAAAACAAATCAAACAGGCTATCCTGTATCGGGAAGAATTTATTCTTCCTGTGGCTCAGAAGTCTAGCTCTGTCTACACTTCTAAGCCCATCACTTGCTCTCCACAGTCAGCAAGGCTAATGGCCACTTCCTTGCTCTCTGTTACTGCTCCCTCTCTGGGTGGCGTTATGGGGGCTGGCCTCATTTTCCCTCCTGATGCTCATTATTCTATCCTCTTCTGTTTTTTGAAGATGTGTTCTTTACCTGAGGACAGCCTGTAGCTCTGTCAAGATTACTGCCTGCACAGCTGTTTTGTTGATAAGGCCCCTTATTTCATTCCTTGAGTCCCTTGCTTCTCTAACTGGCGGTATCCTCTAGTCATAGGTGCCTCATTCCTACAGGGTTTTGATTGTGGATCTAGAAGCCGGCAAATGAGGTGTATCCATTGCCAATCCCTAGGTGCCTTCCCTCCTTCATACCCCTTAAAGAGGTACTGAAAGGCTTGTTATCTTCTTTGCTTCACTTAATGGTATGTCTTTCTCTATTTGAATGATATTTTCTGCAATGAAATGAAAAAAAACACACAAAACACAAGGTCTGCTTTTTTTTTTTTTTTTAGGATTAGACACAGAATTGTTGTATGAGTTTCTGCTGGTGGATTGGATTTAATTACTGATTGCTGATGTGTCTTACAGTTTGAAAAGATTTCATATCTACATTTCTTAGCTGTTCAACAATGTTCTAAACATTGCTAATAACTTGCCTTTTCTTCTCCCTGAGACCACTTCTCCTTCCTCTTCCTTTCCACTTAAAGAATGTTCATGAACTCCTATCAATGATTCTTTAACTCTATCCTCCATCATAAAGCTATTCGAGGATCCCCAAAACATGTTCTTCAAAGATATAAAATGGTGATTGTGAACCAAACAAAGGTGAATAAATAAAGTATTTATGAGAGAAATTAGTTAGAATGTGAAAAAGCCAGCGTTTTGAGTCAAAAACTGCATCTTGCTCCAGATATTGAAACATTGGATGTGTTGGACAAAAGTTTTTAATGAAACAATATCTTCACAGTGGGAAAGCTGTAAAAAAGACCTGATCTAAGCAAGAATCAATAGAAGTTTGTTTATTAGACCTCAGAAGGAAAACTCATTATTTGCCAAATATTAATATGTAGGCATAGATATATAATTGAACTATCTATATAGTAAGAATTAGGGAATGTGGACACGTAAAGAAAGGCTTTCTCTATGATACCAATGTTTTATTGCTTTGGGGCACTTCCAGATTTATGACCAAACCCATTTATGCAGGTATATGAGGAGAGACATTGTAGGGGGAGTATGATTTAAAGCCCTCTGGAATTCATTTTTAGCAGCTAAATGGTCTTTCTCCTGTCAGATCCTTGCCTTATACGGTACTTATGGATAATGCTGACTTTTTTTCAGCACAAAAAGTTTTAATTTTTCTGAACAAAATTTTCCAATGGCAAATGAACAAAAATTCAAAACTTGCAAATTTGCAGCTGTAGTCTGTGGGGAGAGAAAAACTGCACCCATCAAATCTGCAAAATATATCAGAATGTAGAAAAGTCAATTGATTGGCAGCTGTGGATATTTACATCTCTCTTTAATTGCTTAAAATCAGTGAGTTGGGAGACTTCACTAGACTTGGCAGCAATTCAAGTTGAGTATTGTTCCTCTGTTGGTAGGAGACTGAGGAAGCGGAAATTTATATAATGCCTTAAATAAAAGAAGAAGAAAAAACTTGGAGAGCTAATTGGGAAGTTATAACCGGAAGAGCTGGGAGTTCAGTCATAGCCTTAGGTCAGTGGTCGACAAACTCATTAGTCAACAGAGCCAAATATCAACAGTACAACGATTGAAATTTCTTTGGAGAACCAATTTTTTTAAATTTAAACTTCTTCTAATGCCACTTCTTCAAATAGACTTGCCCAGGCCGTGGTATTTTGTGGAAGAGCCACATTCAAGGGGCCAAAGAGCAGCATGTGGCTCGTGAGCTGCAGTTTGCTGACCACTGCCTTAGCGGAACCAAACCAAGGTTAAAGAAGCCTAGAATGTCATCATCAAATGCAGAGAAGTTAAATGTCATAGACTGATATAGTCTAATATATTTGAAAATGGCAGTTTAAAAAAAATCTAACATTTACATAATTGAGTATGAGATTTAATACGAGGGAGGTTATACTACTGGGAACTTACCCAAACAAAATACACTTGTTACACTACTATCTAAGTAGGTTGTTAATTTATCAACATAGTCGGCTACACTGGGGTAATTAAATATTATGGGCCATCTTTCACTTCTTTACTCTCATAGATGTCCAGTTATTTTATTTTTCTGATATAACAGAAAAACTTAGAACAGAAACACAATGCATAATATAATTATGTGGCCAATATAATTATGGGATTTCTGTGATTCTCTTTCTATGTGTACACATGGGGGAGTATGTTTGTGTGATGTGAGGGAGAGATTCATTTATTCATTCACTCTATAAACATTGTGTAAACAATTACTCTATGCTAATGACACAAAGACAAAAAAGACTCATCTCGAAAGGGCTATGCATAATAATGTTAGGATACACTATCAGGATTCCATAGAGAAATATAAATTCCTGTGGTATTGCATTTCTTCATTTCTGGAACTCGTGAATTTCCATTTTTATCACCTCTTAAACTAAAAAGTTTTTATAATTGATTGCATATAATAGCTTAATTAGTAACTTACAAAATCCAGAGAGGTAAAAGCCATGGAGAATTGCTTCTAGTTTTAAGATAATAGGAATTATGGAAGAGGATCACAGGAAGCTACTTCTGTTGATTCTCAGTTGCCTGTTTCACTGAAGGTGTCTTCACTGGAAAACAAATCAAACCTCATGTTTGCCAATGCCCACGTCTGTACCTATTGCTGGGGAGTAAAGGGTGGATGTTTTCTTCTTTTTCTACCTTAAAATTCATGGGCTACCTCTCCTTTCTCCTCCTCCTCCTCCTCTTTCAATGGCAGTTATGAGAGCTGCCCTAGCATTGACAGGTAATGAAGCTAGAAAGTGACAGAAGTGTTACAAGCCTTGTCTCTGATTCTATTGCTAATGGCTGTGTCCCATTCAATTGTCAATTACACCTCACTGCCTCAAGTCTGTGCCTGGAATGTGTTGCCCACAAATGTACGCTTAAATTTTCCACCTCATTGTGGGTCCTCATTCAAAATTCACCCTCCATTACTGTGTAACCTCCATGAATGACAAAGGTCTATCTCACATCTGATTACTATGTGGTATTCTAATGAACAAAATAAACTGACAAACCAAATGGAACTGGAATCATGGATACATGGAACAGACTGGCAAGTGCCTAAAGGGAGGGTGTGTGAGTAATGGAGACAAAAGGTAAAGGGATTAGCTAAAGGACATATAATATATGCACACCCTATGAACACGGACAATAATTTGGTGAAGGCCAAGGTAGGGGAGGCTGGGTGGTTGGAGGTGGGATAGGGTGGGGGGAAGATAGATACTTGCGATGATGTCAACATTAATAATTTTTAATAGAAAGCAAAACAAAACGGAGACTGTCTGTCTTGATTCTTCTTTATATGCAGTTGTTCCTCAGTATACAAGACAGATTTCTAGGACCCTCCCTTCCCCATGACTAGAATACCAAAATCTGAGGCTAATTAAGTCCCTTAATATGAAATGACATAGTAGGTGTTTGCATGTAAGCTAGTTCTTTTTCTAAGTTCTGCATTTTGAAAGGGATTTTCAAATAGGTGTTATGATTTTTATTTCAAATTTTAGTTTTACTTGGTATTCCTGGATCAAGGATCAAGTGCTTCTGTTAATGTCCATCCTAAAAACTGATGAAGAAGAAATGCTCAAATCTGAGCAGAGATTACAGCAGGATATGCCTACATATCACCGCATTTGCATGGATTCAGGGTAGTGCTCAGGGAGTGGCAAATTTAAATTTTGCTTTTTTGAAGTTTCTGGAATCCTGCCACCCCCAGATATTTATATTTGCAATCTGAGGTTGGTTGAATCCATAGATGCCAACAACATCTATGGAGGGCCAATAACATCCTGGTGGAGTTTGATCTATGAAATCAAAATTGTTAAGTTGTTGAGAATAGTGGCTTGTCCTTTATTGTACTGAAGAAATTCCTTATATTCCCCTTTTGCTAAAAGTTTGCTCCAGGCCTGGATTTTGAGTTTTGCTAAACATTTCAGGGTTTATTGAAATAATCAAATTATTTTCTTTTTACTTTTAACCTAATGATGTAAGACCTATATTACTAGATTTTCTAATATTAAACAACACTAGCATTCTTATAAAAATACAATAGTACTTGTTTGCAGTGTATTATTTTTAATATGCTGAATTAGATTTGCTAGCATTTATTCAGTTTTCACAACTAAACTCAAAAGCGAGAGTTTTTTTGTTTGTTTGTTTGTTTGTTTGTTTGTTTTTGTAGCTTTATTTTTGTGACCTATTTGTTAGGCATAGGTATCGGGCTTATGTAAGGTTTGAAAGCAGAAATTGGTAATTGGTTATGATTCCACATTATGTGTTCTCCATGTTGTATTGAATTATATAACCATATTTTATACTAAAAGTTGCATAGTGGCTGTTCTAGTCATCTCTTATTAAGGGAAGGTTAATAAAATCCAAAGCTTGTTCTCCTCACTTGCTAGGATGCTATACCTGAAATATCATTATATCAGAAGACCCATTTAGTGTCTTCAATCCTTTAGGATGGAAAAGAACCTTGAAGCCCACCTACGATTTTATCTTCATAGAATCAGCTCTTCCTATCTAGATGCATCTTGAATTGCTTTTTGAACCTTGAATTTTATTGACTAGAGGGCCAGCATGTGAAATCCTGTAGCCCTGCCCACCCACCCCCAGCCCTGCCTTGACACCTTACCCTCTTCACCTAGAGCTTGAGCACACCTGGGCCAGCAGGCACCTGACTCCTCCAGCCTTCTCTGGCTGCTTCAAGCCCCGCCTTCAGTCCCACAAGCTTCTAAGGTTTGGTTCCACCTCCTCCAGGCACCTTCCTGCTTCTGTATTTGGAGCAATGCAGAGGCTCTGCCTCCTCATGGCACCAGAGGAGTGTGTGGAAGCCTCACACCTGCTGCAGTTTCAAGCACTGCTTCCTAGCAGCACGTGCTGTGCTCCACCCCCTAGCAGGTGGGTGGTAGGGCACTCTGAGTGCTAGCAGTAGGTGGCTAAGGACTGGTGCCCTCCCTGCCATGGATGGTCCTGCCTCCTCTGGGGGCTTCTTAGCTTCCACCCCATCTCAGGAGCAACAGGGCGGCTCTGCCCAGCTGCACACACAGCCTCCTGCTGAATGGTTATTTTGGCATGAAGGTGTCATACCATTAGCATATTAGCTCTCTATTCACAGGATATTTTAGTTTTCCTGGTTAGTAAAAAACAAAAACTCTTGTTTTACCCCATAGAATTATGATTGTTGAATTGTTATTATTTAGGTCAGCTAAGTTGTCTTTTATTTTTTATATTTTTCTATTCTGTTATAGTTTTATGGGAACACTGCTTGGCTGAGTTTCTTCTGGCTGCTCCCAGGAGCCCAGTTTTGTGTAGGAGTGGGGATTGCAATCCATCCTCCATGCTTCCCGCAGACAGATCTCATCCACATTGACTCCAGAAGAAATGTGTCAATGTTATGATGTCTGAGGGTATCTCTTCTATTCTGGGGAATATTTGTATTTCTTTCTCTCAGTTCTGTATCTTGAAAGGGATTTTAAAATACATATGTGTTATGATTTTTATTTAGACATTTAGTTTAATCAGAATTCCTAGATCAAGTGCTTCTGTTAATATCTACCATATAACCTGATGAAAAAGAAGTGTCCAAATCCAGAAGAAGATGAAAATGGATTTATGGGATCCTTATTCAAATAATATATATAAAGTATAGCCTTAGAAATCAAGAAATATACAAATTATGTTCGTGGAGTATAGAAAGATTCATGAATATATATCAATTCCCTTATGGAGATACACATTCTTGCAAAAGAAAGGAAGAGGAGATGGAGAGACATTTGTTCCAAAATGCACAGAACAGCATTCATAATCTACTCAGAACCCCCACCAGCTCCCTCTTTTACTCAGAGCAAAAGCTAGGGCTTTGTTGTTACTTCCAAGGCATGGATAACTTGTTTCTCCCCTGCTTCTCTAATTATTTATCTGTTCTTTGCATAGTCTGCTTTGTTTTCACTACTCCCCTTTTATAATGACCTGATTGTTTCTCTCCTGCCTCAGCACCATGGCATCTGTCCTTTCCTCTGCTTGGAATGTTTTCCACACAAACATTTGTACAACTGGATTTCTTAGCTCCTTACAGGTCTTGCTTCCAAACTCATCCTCTTGACCTTTAAGATCCTTATTGCTTAATTTACTTATTTTTATTGTCACTACATAAATATTTTGTATTTCACTGATACATTTTGTTTTTTATTGTTCTCTTTCATAACAATACTAGAGTCTGGTGCATGGATTCATGCACCCGTGGGGACCCTCAGCATGGCCTGCAGGGATTGAGCTAAAACCTCTCATAGCTACTACTCCCACTCACCCTGACCCTCTGCACCCACTGAGGGCTCATGCTCAGTCAGTCCTGATCAGGGAAGGCTGGTGCTGCTGCAGCGGTGCTCGCCAGTCATGAGCCCTGCCTGGTGCCTGTTGGTCAGCTGAGCGAGGCTCTCGCTGTGGGAGCACACTGAACACCAGACTGCAGCTCCTACATTGAGCATCTGCCCCATGGTGGTCAGTGCTCATCATAGTGACCGGTTGACTAGTTGTTCAGTTGTTAGGTTGGTTGGCCATTTGGTCATTCAGTTGCTTAGGCTTTTATATCCTATCTAATAAAGAGGGAATGTGGTAATTGACCATCACACCCTCACAAAGACAGCGGCACCCACAACCAATAAGAAGGGAATATGTTAATTGCTGACACACCCTCAAAGATGGCAGCACCCACAGTAACAAGACAGTGGTGCCCAGTCTCCTCTGCCCCTCAGGTGCAGGCAATTCTCAGATGGCAACTTCCCAGCTGCCCAGGGCTGGCCCAAGTCACAGGCAAGCCTCGGATGATGGCTGCCCAGCCACCCAGGACTGGGCGAGGCTCAGGTAACCAGAGACAGACAAGGTATGCACTGCAGGCACTGGCAGAAGCGGAGGTGTGATGGCGATATACCCTGATCACTGGGATGCATCCCACCCATGCGGGCTCCCAGACTGTGACAGAGAGAGCAGGCTGGGCTAAGCCCCTTCCTCTCCCTCATCCAGTGCATGACTTTTCATGCACTGGGCCTCTAGTACATACATAAGCTTCTTTAGGAGATACAGTTTTGAATATACAGACTATATTGTCATTTCCATCTGGAACTGCCATTTCCATCTGGAACTGCCATTGAGTGGATCACAGTGTGGATAGGGAGAGGGCAACCTTTGGATTGGGTTCTCTCTTGTATCATTTTTTTGCTTTAAGGAATTATGAAAATCATGCTGCTATCGACATAGTACTAATGATTTAGAATAAGAAAGGCTATTATTCTTTAGCAGAGCTCTTCTCAGCCAGTGCTTGTATTTACTTGCTGCTACTTAGGTTTTAAAGCAATGCTTCAAGAGCTGACTTCTAAGCAGCATCCCTGATCAAGTCCATTCTGATTGACTGAAAAATATTCGAACACCATCTCTACTTAAAGATTAAGAAACACCTTCATTATTAGAAAATTTTAAATAGAAATACCTGTTGTTGCAGGTCTGAAATGTTTTAGCATCTCACTTCTTTTTTGCTCCATGAAGTAATTATTTTTTATCTTGATTTCCTAGAAAATAAACAATAATATTAGATTAGAACACCCTGTAATCTCTTGTGGATTTCATTGGTCATTTTACATTTGTCCTTTTCATCTGTCTAGAATGATCTTCCCTGTATCTTGTACAGTGCAGTTTTTCCTCAACACTACATCTAGGATCAAATATTGCCTTAATAGAGAGATCATTCTTGAATAGAAAGTAACTCATCCCAAATTCTCTGTTATTAGATTCTTTTTTTCCCCATAGCACATGTCATTTCCTGAAGTTATTCATTTAGGTATTCATTCATGTATTTACGTATATTTGTATTTAATTGTCTATTTTCTCTTTCACTAGAATATAAGCTTTATGATGCCAATAATTTGCCTGACTTTTTTCAATACACACAAAATAGTGCTTGATACATATTAGACATTCAGTATTAGATATCAGTTAATCAGATTAATTAATGCTGATCTCCCTAAGTGGTTTGATGGCTAGTTTCTCTAATATTTTTTTAAAAATATATATTTTATTGATTTTTTACAGAGAGGGACAGAGAGTTAGAAACATCTATGAGAGAATCATCGATCAGCTGCCTCCTGCACACCCCCCACCGGGGATGTACCCGCAACCAAGGCACATGCCCCTGACCAGAATCGAACCTGAGACCCTTCAGTCTTCAGGCCAACGCTCTACCCACTGAGCCAAACCGGTTTTGTCTAGTTTCTCTAATATTAGCATTGAATCATTGGGCAGGTGTTACAATAATAAAAAGAGAAAACTTAAGAGAATGGCACTCAAGGAACAAACTGAAATTACACACCACCCAGCTGCTTTGTGTGTTACTTTATCATGTGTGGAATCTGGAAGCTGCTCTTACCAGTTCTATTTTCATACTGTCAACAAGTTGCTGTCACATTCATTGGAAGTGATACATTTATGCACCAAAGCGAGAGAGCTACTTTTGATTTTTTTAAATCTTGTTAAGCACTCAAAAATACAATTCTAAAATACAAAATGTCTGGGGGAGGATAGGTGGAAGGATTATGTGCTTCAAACCAGAATCTTATATAAGGATTCAATGTGGTCATAACACAAAAATAATAGTTAAATTTTGGAAACTTGAAACAATGATATTTGGCTGGGCTGTAGGAATACTCTCTCTGATATTACATGATTTGATTTGAATAAGAAAAAGCATTTAACTAAATTTATATTTATGTTAGCACTCTTCTAATATCACTTACAAATTATAGATTCAGAGTATGTTGTATATTCTGTATTTCTCTGGCCAATATGGGCTCTGCATCACTCCATAAGTATTTTTCAAGCATAAAATGTATGCTAGACAGGATGTTAGTTTCTGGGGATTCAACATGTACAAGTGGGAGCAACGTAAAGAGAAAGCATTATCAAAGGGTACTGAGCAAAATTAATTACGTGACTAACCATGTAACTGGTGCCAGCAAACATACAAACAAATATCATCAAAACTTGCATGAAAGTGTGAAAGTGGGGGGTTGCATATGTGGACTGGATTATAATATATTATAGTTGGAGGGAAGAAAGATACAGAGACAAATAATACAAAGGCCAGGTATGCAATGCTATCTATGCGTCATCTATAAATGCTGCAGACATTCAGAGGAAGATGACTAATGTCTTCTCTAATTGTGGAACCTTATATAATTTGAAATAAACTTCGAGGGATTAATAAGAATTAAAAAGAACAAAAAGAGGAGAAAGAAGCAATATCATTGTAAACCAAATAATCAAGATTTGCAGGGGATCGAGTTAACTAATCTGTAAGGTCCCTTGCCATCTGGAAATGCATTGATTCTCTTTTGAATCCCAAAGATAAGATATAGCTTGATAAATTAGGAAATGCTGAGGATGAAAGGGGCCACTTGCTCAGGGAAGGCATGCATAGCAGCCTTGCAAACTCAGATACCTAACGTAACCACAAAGGATGATCTGAAGTAAAACTTTAACTAAAAGCAGTCTATGGTGGGCCAGTATCTTCCCTGACAAAGATCAATCTTTATTTTCACTGAGCATGCCTATTGCCTTTTTGCATCTATAATAACGTGTCATTTGAATGTCAAAGTAATTTTCCTTTTTCTGGATCCCTCCAAGCACAGGCACCCATTCTGCGGAGACTACAAATCTCCTCAGTGTTATTGGGTTAATTGTTGACTGTTAACTATTATGAGCCCACTTAATTAAAAGAAGCATGTTTCTATCATTTTACTTTTTATCCAATCCCAGAGGTTTTCCACACTTTGCTGTCTCCCACCTAATCAATCACCATTGAATTTCAAGTAACTCACTTATGTCTCTGCTTTTGATTGTAGCACTTAAAACAAGGTGCAAAAATGCCATTCTTGGAGTATTATCTAAATATGTTGAGATTCTGCTTCCCAGCAATTGTTGACAGTTTGGCTCAAATAAACTCACAAGATTCTTCACAGATTTGAATGTTTCTTATGCTAACAAAGCCAAAAATATTTTTTCTAGGCATTGGTTCTTATAATGTTGTCCCTAAAACTGCAGCATCAGCACCACCTAGGATTTGTTAAAAATGTGAACTCTTAGACCCACCCCAGACCTACTAAGTGAGAAATTCTGTTGAACCCAGCAACCTATGCATTGACAAATCCTCCTGTTGTTTCTGAGATATGCTGGAGCTTGAGAACTGCTATTCTAGGGCACATGTGTCAAACACAAGGCCCTCGGGCCAAATCCGTCCCGCCAGGCCTTGCAATGTGGCCCGCACCGCGCTGTCATCACTGCACTCCGCTGCGCTTCCATCACAATGACAGTTTATGACTGTTCAGTAAACCATTCGGCCCGTGATTTAGGCTGGATTTTAGATTTTGGCCCCTTCTCTGATTGAGTTCGACACCCCTATTCTAGGGTATGGGCATGGAATTTTTTTTTTTTCTAAAAGAAGCAAGATTTAAGCGAGATTTGGGTTTGCTCACAAGTTATCTGCATTGTGAATCCCAGATGAGGTATCTTTGTAGGCTCTGTGCTAGGAGAACTCAAGGTTACCAGGTCACCAGAGCAGTATATCCTGGTTCCTTCTTGACCTATAGATCTGACCTATTGGTCTGATGTGTACTTTTCCTCTGAGGTCAAGCTGTTTTGTCCCTCTGAATACCCTCCTCTCTGTCTCCTTTTTCCTTAAAACTTTTTTATACCAGTAATGTCTATGTTACTCATTTGTCATTTTTTATTTATCATTTATTGTTTAAACCTTTTATACTGAAGAATAGTATGCATACAAAAAAGTTATTTTACCTGTATAGATATACCTGTATATCTATATCTATATCTATATCTATATCTATATCTATATCTATATCTATATCTATATTGATATCGATATATAGATATCTATACTAATTAAAGGGTAATATGCTAATTAGATCAAGAGACCTTCTAGGAGATCTTCCAGACAAAACCATGGTGGTAGGGCAAGGCAAAGGTTGTAGGAGTGATCAGGCAAGGTGGGGAGGGCAGTTGGGGGTGAGCAGGCCAGCGGGCAGGGTCAGTTGGGGGTGAGTAGGTTGGCGGGGGGAGGGGGGCAGCAGTTGGGGACAAGCAGGCTGGCAGGTAGTTGAGTGGTTAGGAGCCAGTGGTCCTGGATTGCTAGAGCGATGTCCTACTACCAGCAGTGGGACATCCCCCAAGGGGTCTCAGATTGGAGAGGGTGCAGGCCGGGCTGAGGGACACCCCTCCCCCCCCAATGCATGAATTTCGTGCACCGGGCCACGTGTGTGTGTGTGTGTGTGTGTGTGTGTGTGTGTATATATATATATATATATATATATATATATATATATATATATATATTGCAAACCAAATACACCTATGAGAATAGTACCCACATAAAAACAACAACAAAATAAGACAAATGAACAAATATTACCATACCCAGAAGATTTATCATGCTCTACTCCACTCCCTACCTACTGTCAGGATAAAAGTACTAGTGATCTTTGTTTCCAACTGCAAATATTAGTTTTCACAATTCTTATTTATAATTGTTTGACTTGTTTTCAATTCATCTAACCAAGTTGTGTGCATGTAGAGAACTGATTTATTGACCATTTCATTGGATTGCTGCAGTATCACTTCTTTAATAGAAACATTGAATTGTTGAAATGTCATCTATAATAATAAAACTGTAATATGTTAATTAGACCTGGTGTCCTTCTGAAAGATCTTCCAGATGAAGCTGTGCAGCAGCAGGGGGCTGAGGCAGAGGAGGCCACAGTGGCAGCAAGGGCCAAGGCAGCTGCTGCAGCAGCAGGGGCCAAGCCTTTTGCATGGATTTTGTGCATCGGGCCTTTGCTTTCTAATAACATGTGATTGGCAAACCTCTAAAATAAGTTGTTTTCTTAGAGATTGAAATTTGGAAAACACATGCACACTCATATTATCTACCAACAATCAGGAGGTAAAAGGCAAACAAAGGAACTATGCAAATCTCTCTTACCAATAAGGCTTCTAGGAATCTTTCTCTTGTCTTCCTTCTGTTTTGATACATAAGTTGACTACATTTTACCTTGAACCAAAAGGCTTGAGATAAAGAAATGTTTATCTCAAAACACCATCTTTCTTCCTCTATTATCATCTTCTTATCCTCTCAGCATCACCTCCTTGAGAAGTCCTGCCCTTCTTTCTACTATATTTGGCTAACTTTTCCTAGGAGGAGGGATGTGTTACTTCCTCACCTCTCTACAACACTGGCTTCTCCTTTTCAGGAATGGTTACTTGTGTATTTATTTCCTCTTTAATATCCATTCATTAGACCCTAAAAGGTAAGCTTCAGGAGACCAGATATTCCTGCTTTGTCTACCATTATGCCTATTACACCTAGAACAAGGGCTGACAGATGCTTAAGAAATGCTCATCTGAAATAAAAAAAATGTATGCATGGGTAATCCAGTTTTAAACCAATAAATATTTGAATTGGGAGATTTTTGAAATTGAAATAGCTGGTTTTTCTAATGGTTATATATATTTTGAAATATATTTTTATTGCTTTCAGAGAAGAAGGGAGAGGGAGAGAGACACCACTGACGAGAGAGAATCATTGCTCAGCTGTCTCTTGCATGTCTCCACATTGGGGATTGAGTCCATAAACCGGGCATGTGCCTTGAACAGGAATTGAACCATGACCTCCTGGTTCATAGGCGAATGCTCAACCACCGAGCCATACTAGCTGGGCTAATGAGTGACTATTTAACTAGTTAAGTCATTAACTATCCTATACCTCAGTTTCCTCCTTGTAATATTGGGTCTGTGGAAGTTATCAAAGATCTTGAACTCAATGAAGAGTATAAAGGACAAACGTGAAGGTGTGAACTATGGGAAACAGGCTTTTTAAGGGCCATCTCTACTCAGTTTTAGTAGATCACTACAAAAAGAAAACATTCATCTAAGATTGCATCAGAATCTAGTATTTTTAGAAACCTCGAAACTGTAGATTTTTCTTCAGTGAAACTTCCATAAAATGTTCACAATGAATTCAATTAAGAAACTGAAAGCACCTTCTGCTAAAAGTCACGCACACTGTAGCTCTGTTTGTTGGGGAGAGGTAAGCACTAGCAATACTTTGACCCATTGGTCATTTTATCTTCCATAATAAAAAATATTTAAAAATGTTAGGAATGTATGGTCTAGAAAGAAAATTATAAATGATCTTTTTTATCTGGTTTTCCGTATAGCTTCTGTATAGTGACTTTATCAATTAAAAATTATAGATATATTTGTGTGTTCCATCCCTACTAGGTAAAAAATAATGCATCAGATTTATCAATATTTGTTCAACATAAAAAAAGACATGCAAAGTGAATCTTTATATTTCTAAAGAAGAGGAAATAGGGATCATAGTGATCTTGTTTTCAAAACTGTCTTTTCTCCCTGTGCACATACTTCTGTACAATGTCATTTTGGTGACAGACCATTTTGATTGACACTTTGAAGCAAAGTAGTCACTACTCAAATTTCAAGGACCACCGCTTCACAGAATTTCAAACTAATTTAAAAAGCCTATATGAGTATGTCCTTTTAAAGTTAATATTCACTGTATACTTACATTTAATTAGTAATCATAAAATTTAATAAAGAAGCCGGACCAATGAAAAATTGAAAGCAATTCAGATATAAGGCAATCTCAACAGAAGAATGACTGAACAAACTAACTTACTTGATGAAATACTAAAATTTTCAAAAGTTACAGTGAATCTCTTTTATAAAACTGAGGCTATAGAACATATGTAATGGTAAATAAAAAAGGAAACTCCTAAAAGATATCTGGAAGATAAAACTTATTTTTTTTAAGTTGCTGAATTAAAAATACTGGTGGGAAAATGCCAAAATGTTAGGAATGTATGGCATAGAAAGAAAATTATAAATGATCTTTTTATCTTTTTTCTCTATAGCTTCTGGATAGTGACTTTATCAATTAAAAATTATAGATATATTTGTGTGTTTCATCTTCTACCAGATCTATTGCACAGTACAGAACACCTATTTATTAATGGAACAAAATGAAAATTAAACATAATACCAAATGGGGTTTTATCCTGCTATGTTCATTGATTTTAATTAATGTTTGATCCTCAACTTTGTTTCACTCTACCCATATGCATGCCTATGCATCCCTGAAAACTCAGATGAAAGAAGATTTAAAATGAGACCAGATGCTAATTGCCTTAGCTCCTTCTCTTAGACAAATAACCAGATGCTCTCTCAGTGGGAGAAAATGAGCTGTCGTAGTTATCACAGAGATTAGAAGGAACACCCAACAAAACACCTGCAGGGGCCTATAAGGATTAAACTATCCCTGGATCAGACCCTCAGTCTGGCTAGTTCAGGTCAGGACATCTGTGCAGTGTGCGTTTGACACTGAGAAGAAAGTGGTTTAGAAACAAATGTCGAGGTCTGTCCAAGGGATTCATTTGTTGGCACAGCTTTGTGGCACTGTTCCAGGGTGAATGAGAGAAAACAATGTTGCTCAGAAGTTCTACTTAAAGTTCAAAGCACATTAAAATATTGAAATGCCTTATATGATCAGTTTTTTACTCTCAGACTCACTCAAGAAGGAAGAAAAGGGCATGTAGTCCTGGAAGATTATCTCTATGTTTAGATCATGAGTCTGATGTATCCAGAGATGGGAGAAGTAGAAGTAGATTCATGTGTTTGTGTGTGTGTGTGTGTGTGTGTGTGTGTGTGTGTGTGTGTGAGAGAGAGAGAGAGAGAGAGAGAGAGAGAGAGAGAGAGAGAGAGAGAGAGAGAGAGGGAGGGAATCAACAAATAACAAAGTACTTGATATTAAAAAGAAAAGAAAAGAAAGAAAGAAAGAAAGAAAGAAAGAAAGAAAGAAAGAAAGAAAGAAAGAAAGAAAGAAAGAAAAGAAAGGAAGAAAAGAAAGGAAGGAAGAATAGGCTTGACAATGGTCAGTGCTTAACAGATGATAAAAATAGCTGACAAAATCCACAATCCCTGGAAGATCGTTTGAGAGGAAATTCCAGGCAGAGAGAATTCAGTACAAATTCATAAAGGAGGAATGAGCTGGCAGTCACTAGGACCAGATAGAAGGCTGTAGGATCTGGAAGGTGAGGAGTGAGGCCTGACAGAGAAGGTCCTCAAGAGGGAGACAGAAGCAAAATCATGCAGAGCCTTTCAATCCAGGTTGAAGAATATGTTCTTAAATGTGTAGGAAGCCATTGAAGGCTTTTCCTTTGGGAAATTAGGGCGATCTAATTATAATTTTTAAGAGATCACTCTGGCTTATGATGGCATGCTTTTCAATATTTTCCATTTATAGTCTTGCCTTTGAACATCTAGGCTCTAATCCAAGCCAGCAGACACAAAATGGTGACATGATTAGGACAAGCCTCTCCTTATAGTACCCATTCTGGACCAATCTGTAGCTTTTATGTGCACATTATCATTGCCCCAGAGCCATAATGGGCCTGAAATTGGAGGCAGCATTCCACCTGAGTCATCATCCAAACCACTTTATGAAGCCATCACCTATATAAGTCTCTAGACGCTCATTCAATTACTCACAAGGCTCAACTTTTCTCAGCTTAGGAGAAATATCACAATCACAGATGTGGATGCTTATATTAACACTAGTTGGAGTAATTCCGTGTTTTTTGTTTGTTTGTTTTTTAAATATTCACCAAGAATCCCTTCACATTTTAAATATAAAAAATATAGCAACAAATCAGACAGCTTTGTAATTCGGTGAAGATGTTTTGTTTTTTGTCTTTTTCACTAGTTCTATCCCAACTAACCCGTCAGTGTCTTGGCAAAAAAAGCAAATATCAGTATTTTGCGAGACTCATGTTATTTCAAGTAGAAAAAGGAGGGTCATAAAGGCAGAAATAAGTCTTGGGGGAAACAAGAGATTTCTTTTAACTAAACCACCATAATATTAAATCTAATTTGAGTATAAATGCTCTCGGCTCTCCTCCTCCCAAAGCCCATATCTGGAGAATATTCTCTCTTCTCAGTTTTACAGCCCTTTAAGGGTAGTCTGATCCTTACCAGAGAAGTTCCTGGATGTTTATGATGGAGAAATGCAGCACAGGGAGGTGAATGAGCGGAGACCTCAGAGGGGAAGTTGGAGGTTTAGCAAGATGCAGATTAAATTGGCCTAAGCGGGATCCAGCTGGAAGAAGGGAGGATAGATGAAAGATTTTTCAGCTGAGGTTGGAAGGAGCAAATTGGGGAGAATGTGATGAGGAATGAGAGGGCCTGGTGGAAGGTGGAGAGTGAGAGAGAGGGGAAAGAGGAGAAGGAGATGGAAGAGAAGTGTGCTGGAGCAATAGATTTGATCAGAATGCTTCCTCTTGTCTTTCAGTTTTTCTTCAGATACAGGTTTATGGAAATACTTAACTGCTTGGATCAGGAGTTCCAAAGGATACAAATATAAGAATTTTTTCCCCCCTCTTCATTTGGAAAGAATGTGAAAATAAAAAGAAAATTTAAAAGAGGTGACATGGAAGAAAGGAGATTAAGATAAGGGAGAAAAACAGTCACATATATAGTTATGGATTTTTTTTTTATTGCTGTACAAACAGTGTTCTCTTTCTAAGACCCAGAAGAAGCCATTTTCTCTCAGTGATCTTGAGTACAACAAGACACAACTAAATTTACCTGCTATTCCAGCTTCATTTTCCTTCACAACCCTTCCCAATCCTCATATATCAGCAAGAGGCAAGAATTCACTATTCTCCAACATACAGACCCTTCCTGTTTTTCTCAGCCAGGAATGCCTTTCTTTTCCTTGTCCCATTAATTTATGAAATAGTGATGTATTTCGCACATTCTGTGTATTAATGATTAGGAACAAATATTCAACCTTCCACTTCCCCAATTCATTTTTTAAAGTGTATGAAAAGAATTTTAAGTTAATATAACACCTTAAACAAAAATCCTCATTAACATTCAATTCTGTGATATCCTTAATTTTCCCATCATTCTCCCTATTACACACGAAGTCACACACAAGGCACACACCTATAAAATACACATCTACATGCACACACACAATTTCACATCCTTTCCCTAAACTCACATATATATATTAAGAGTAACATATTTTTGAATTTTAAATTATTATCTAGAGTCATAAAAAAGATCTTAGTCCTGTCTTGGCCAGTGAGCAATTATATTCCTAGAAATCCATAATATTATAGGTTACCTCATTAATAAAAATAAATGAGCTATCTTTCAGTTCAAAATGTTAGTAAATATATGTGTGTATATATATATATATGTATATATATAATATATATGATATTCATATATATATGAATATATATGGAATTCTCATATAAACTCTTAATATATACCTTAAAATAATAGAATTTTAAGATTGTTACATAGTTATTCATAAAGGAGACAGCCTTTGTAGTTAAATAACTATAACTGCAAGCCCCTGGAGGTGTTTAAGTGACTAAAATGCATTAATTCACTTGCTGTAACATGTAGAGTCTACAATACATTAATACAAATAATTAAATGCTCTAATAAGTAACTTTAAACATGTGGTGGGTGGACTAGGAATGGAAGCCTGGCTACCAGCTCAAAGTAATGATCACTGAGTGATTGCCTTTCACTTTTCCAAGGAAGAAAATCCATTCATGTGCCAATTCAAATTCAAATTCAAATCTCAGGTTTGATGTTTAAATGTCAAGTAGCCAAAACATTAGTTGATTAAGCACTTAATTTTGTGAAGGAAGATTGTTGGAGAAGAGGAGCTTAATTAGATCAGTTATAGTACTAAACAATGATTTTCATTTATATCCAACTAACAAAAACCAAACAAAAAAAACCTAAGACATTCAAAGAGTAAGCATGATTAAACAGTGTTTTGAATTATAAAAGAATTACATAAAGTGCTGGAAGTATCTTTTCAGTCATATCATTGATCCATAATAATATTTGCATATTTGTCTCTAATAAAATGAAGACAAAGAAAAGGGAGGAACTCAAAAGACATGCATATGATGTATTCACTTTCTTGGCTCTATTTCCCCAATAATTCACAAATAATTTTAAAAATCTAGATAGGGGCCAGCTATTAATGGCTGACTCCAGAGTAATAACTAGAGGATCTAAATAAAGTTTACATTTTATAATTATTTACATCTAGTGAACAAAATGAATTAAGAATTACAAATAGTTTAGCTTGCAGTGCACACATAATAGGCTAGATTAGTCATTTAAAAATTGTCTGGAGCCAAAACAGGTTTGGCTCAGTGGATAGAGTGTTGGCTTGCGGACTGAAAGGTCCCAGGTTCGATTCCGGTCAAGGGTATGTACCTTGGTTGCAGGCACATCCCCAGTAGGGGATGTGCAGGAGGCAGCTGATCGATGATTCTCTCTCATTGATGTTTCTAACTCTCTGTCCCTCTCTCTTCCTCTGTAAAAAGTCAATAAAATCTATTTTTTAAAAAATTGTCTGGAAAAAAGTCAGTTTATAACTTAGTTACTTATTAAAAACTAGAGGCCTGGTGCACAAAATTAGTGTGTTCCTCAGCCCAGCCTGCAACCTCTCCAATCTGGTCAGTAGGATCAGGCCTAAATGGGCAGTCAGACTTCCCTTCACAATCCAAGACTGCTGGCTCCCAAATGCTCACTTGCCTGCCTTCCTAATTGCCCCTAACTGCTTCTGCTGCCAGCCTGATCATCCCCTAACCATTCCTCTGCCAGCCTGATTGTTGCCTAACTGCTCTCCTGCCAGTCTTATTGTCCCCTAACTGCCCTCCCTTGCAAACCTGGTCACCCCTAACTGCCCTCCCTTGAAGGTCTGGTCCTCCCCAACTGCCCTCCCCTACAGGCTTGATTGCCCTCAACTGCCCTCCCCTGCAGGCCTGGTCCCTCGCAACTGCTCTCCCTTGCTGGCCATCTTGTGTCCACATGCGGGCAGCCATCTTTGACCACATGGGGGCAACTATCTTGTGTGTTAGAGTGATGGTCAATTTGCATATTACTCTTTTATTAGATAGGATAATGAAAAGCTAAGATATATTGATATATCTTATTTTTGTTTATAGCAATATTGGAAATGTGGAAATTTTCAAGAAACAAGATTTGAAACTTTTTCCAAAATTTGATAAGTAGGTTTTTGGGACTTCACTATAGTATTTTCAATATAATTTTATTAGGTACATGGGTTATTGGGTGTTTTAATGTCTTGATTTTGAAAAGACAAGCAAAATCTTACTAAATCTGTATAAATTATAAGGATCAATGAAAAAATAATAATTTTCTAAGGAATAGATAAAGAAGAAAAATCCATCACATACATTTCAAATAGAAACAATTATTTATGTTTAGAAACAATAATTTATGTCAATGATTATGAGCTAGAGCAGTCGTAGGCAAACTGAGGCTCATGAGCCACATGGGGTTCTTTGGCCCCTTGAGTGTGGCTCTTCCGCAAAATACCATGGCCTGGGTGAGTTTATTTTTGAAGAAGTGGCATTAAAAGAAGTTTAAGCTTAAAAATTTTGTCTCTCAAATGAAATTTCAATCCTTGTACTGTTGATATTTGGCTCTGTTGACTAATGAGTTTGCCAACCACTGAGCTAGAGTATAGAAAACAATTGATTTAAGGAAAATATAACAGTAAAGTAAATGTGTAAGTTTTTAATAAGACAGTATAAACCTCTATTGTTTTAAGTGTAGCCAACAGCCTATTAAAATATACACTTTAACACTTTACCCATAGGGAGAGAATGCCTGAGCAAGAATCTGCACCTAAAACAAGAAAGTGAGAGATTACACAACCAGTCTTTGAAAAAATATAAATCATAACTTGCAAAGTGAAAATCTGGGATGAAGTGAAAAAAAAACACAAACAAACACAGTAGAAGCAATTATTTTAACAACCATTCTCCTCTCAATGTAACCCTAAAGATAGCATTCCATCTTTAAGGGACCCTTCTTTCCACAGATGCCAGCTATAGCAGGTCACAGTCCCATCAACAGCATTTGTAATGAGTGGCACTGTCACATGGCATTTGGTGGCTTATCTCTAGCCTAGAGCAACTTCAGACAGAGGCAGGTCAGCACTCAGCACTCAAAGCCAGGTTGACTCTGGAAAACCACCCTGTGAGAAGGTATTTAAATGTGATAGTCATTCCCAAATATACCTATTCTTTTAAAATCAAGTTATTGATTATAGTCCTATCCTCAATTCCAGAATTCTCAATTTTGTAAAATTTCAGACAGCAAAAATCTAGAGTAAACCCTCCTGAGAAGAGGCAGGCACTCCATCTTTTTCTGGTTTCTTTTCCCCATGACTTCCCACAAAGGTCTGCTGCTATTGACTATTGCAGATAGCACTGTTTTACCTAAATTATGCTGCTGTACTTAAGATGTCATTGGCAGAAAGAAGTCAGTTGCTAAGAGCAACCCATGGAGTTCTCTTGTAGAAATAAAATCTGTTGACATAAAAATGCAATTTATGCAAAAATATAAAATTAATGTAAACCTATAAGACACAAAACAACATAAAAGATTTAACAGGAGATTTCTAAGTGGATATTACTTTACAACATTTATGTTTTTCTAAAAAAGTTTATGTAAACTGTTTAATGTAAATTTTTATAAAATTGTATATAAACCCAAAACATTTCTTGCATGGAGTATAAAAGTAAGTTATTTAGAGAGTATAAATTTAATATTTTCTGATGTTAAGATGTTTCCAAGGTTTAAACACACAGTAAGACTTTTATTCATTTGCATTTTTTAATGTGGGCATTTAAAATGTTTTCATAAAGCAATGCATATCTAGAGAATCAAAATTAAATAGGTTGCTAATCAGTGGATTTATTGATTGCAGGTAAATCTATCTGACAAATTACTTTTCAGTCATAATAATCTCTCCTTGGTTTTGGGGGGCTTGTGTGATGGGAACGTCACCTGTGTTTTTTATGTTGGGCAAGGAGGTACTGTGTTTAGAAGGAGCATTCTTTGTTGAAGTTGCTTGAGCTGTTGAAGCTGGGATATGACACATGTCAATTTGTTCCAGCTAAATTTGCATGGCAAATGCTCAATGTGGAATTATTACAGGTAATGTTACTGCTCTGATTCATAGCTAGCCCATGTAATCTTTCAATCACTATTTTTCTTTTTAAATATTTCCTTATATTTGTCCTGTCTCATTGATTAAGAGTATTAATCACTTGTTTTGCCCCCTCTACATATCTACTATATATATATATATAAAGCCCTAATATGAAAATAGACCGAACATCAGAACAATGGAACAACTGAACAATTGGTCCTAGGGGGCAGGAGTGGAACATGGCAGGCATCAGCTGTGGCGGGATGGTGGAGCAGGTGAGTAGGGATGCTAGATCAAGATGGGATGCTGGTCACTGTCATGGGGTAAGCCTCTGGTGGTTACTGAAAATTTTTTGCTCCCAACCACCTCGATCCTACCCACCACTGGCACCTGATCACTCAGCACCAACAGCTGGTACCAGCGGTGGCTGTTGGCTCTGAGAGCCCCTCAGGGCTTCCTCACCTCCCCCTGCTCCTGAGGGGCAATTGGGGCTAGTAGCCACCCCTCACACCCATTGCCAGTGATGGCCCCTCTCACACCTGCAGCCAGTGCTGGAGCTGCTGCTCACACCTGCTGCTGGAACCCAGCGCTGGTTCTAATTGCCCCTGAGGGCTTTTCCACCCCCTGCTTCTGAGGCACGGATCAGGGCAGCAACTGCCACTCGCATCCGCTGACAGTGCTGGCCCCAATCACTCTGTGTAGTCAGTGAGTGCAAGCAGAGCCAGCACCATCAGCCCATGGGAGCAGTTGCCCTGGGAGCAGGGCTGCTGGCAGACAGAGGACTGGGGGTCATAGTGGGAAGGGCTGGACAGGGGTGCAGAGGATGGGCAGAGACATGTCCCTGTGCCCACCGCAGTCTTGTGGTCCACAGTTCCTTTCAAGGTGCATGAATTCATGCACTGGGCCCCTAGTATTTAATAAAAGCCCATATCTTTTGCTGTAACTTCAAACTCCCCAAACTTCTGATGCTCCATGAAGCCTATGAACAATTTTCATTTCCAGAAATTGCAAGGCATCCTTCTGAGATGTTGTTAAAGCTGGTTTTAATATAGCATGTGTTTATTTAAACTCAGTGCCAACAGTTCCTTAGGGGTGGTTTCCGCTTATAGCCAAAGGTTGAATAGGCCACGGAGGACAATTGTGAGAGTGAAAGAGGTTGTTCTGTGACAAGTCTAAAGCCCTGCAGGGAGCAAAGTGCTGGCAATCATTCCCTCCACCTTTCGGGGAGTAAGAGTCTTCTCTTCATTTCTCATCACTGGGCCATTAGGCTTGTCAAATTCTAATACATTGTTAAGGTTCCAAAGAAACCCAGATATGAATGCCCTATTTCTCCTTGCTGGAATGGAAGAAACATGCAAGGTCATATCTCTTAACACATAAGAAGACAGTCAGCCAGAAAAAGAGCCCAATCCATGGGCGCAAAGACCAGAAAGCAAGTTTATTTTTATTTTTTTATTATCGTACCATGTGAAAAATAACTGCCAATTCATTTTTTTGAAGATAGGAAAAATAACCCCTTAAATGAAGCCAATGCAAACTGCAGAAGAAAGTAAAACATGAATTCACAATGCATATAAAATGTATTGAGTGCACATAATAAAATTGCATGAAAAATAAGGAAGAAGAGGAATTTTATATGTATTAGCCGCTAAAGACTTAGGTGCATTATGACCTAAAAATTTAAGGCTTGCTTCACAATTTGTCAGTGAAGTGGAGGAAAAAAATCTTTTTTTTTCTTTCTTCTTTGCTCCTTTTTTCTATTTAAAAATATGCAGAGTTGGTTGCATGCTTTTATTTAAATAACATTCAGAGCTTAATCCTCCAGACAGTCATCTTGGCAGAGCCAGCTGCCTTCAGCAACAGTGAGTCTGCGTCTTTCTGTACCAACGTGATTCGCACGCTCCCTCCAGTGTCCCCAGCAACAGGTGTCTCATTAGCACCTGAGCGATGCCAGCTTCTGAGGGAGGCTGTGAACTGATTAAACACATGCTCCATTTTTATCTCTTTATGAGTCATTACTTAAAGGTTTTATCACCAGATTGCCACACTTAATTACGTAGAGCCATAATTAAATATGAGCATTCTTAGGCCTGCTTTTTAAATTTTAGTTTAAACTTCAGTGACATGTTTTGCTGTGGGCTAATTTAAAGCTATATTTAAAAGAGCAGTAGGAGGTGCTTTTTTGAGGGGGACAAAGTGGAGAAGGGTACTTACTTTTTCATATACTAGGCATCATTTTTAATCTGAAAAAAATTACAATGCATTTAAAGACTTAGAGAGCATCACCGAAAATAGGAGTAGTAAAATTAGAATGTCTTGCATTTTTAATAGGATACCAGAAAGTAGTGTATTGCTTGCTTTATAAATTACAATTTAACTAGGATACTATAAAACTTCAGGCAATATCAGATGACTGACTAGATTTCCCTTTCTCCTTGTATTCTGAAGACATCTGTTCATTCTATGGCAAAATAAAACAAACGTATTTTTCTTATCAAGAAGATTATGAGCAGCAAGGTTTTATTTTTCCTGTGTTTATTTGCTTAGATCTGTAAAATGTTGTATATGTATAACTCAGGACTGAGCCCCCCTTCACATCCTCCATTGGCTAACCCATAGGGGGAACCAGAAAGCTTGCTTTTATTGTTGGGTACTCTCCAGGAGAGTGCACAAGGTCATGGATCTTTTGATGTCTTCCAAATTCTTATGGGCTGATCGTCATAAACAATTTTTAATGCTGAGACCATGACCCTTGGACCGTTATGGTCTAATCCTCTTTACTCCACCAAGGAACAATGAGGAGAAATAGCCAACCACTTCTGCCTAAATCCTATAAATGAACACACCAGCTTGTGTACTCTATTCACACTATGTAAATTTCCTTCCCACAGATTTAGTGCAATCACACAAGGGAAAGTTGGACAGGGCCTTTTTCATTGAATGTCCATGGGAACGCAATGAAATCTGAGGACACTTTGGAAGATCTTTCTGCCTCTAAATACCACCCTGTTCTTCAAGACTCACAGGCTGAAGCATAATCCTTCTGTGTTGGAGAACTCCTCACTTTACTTCAGAAAGAGATTTCACTTCAGTCTCCTGTAAGGCCATCCAGTCTTGAGACATGCCCTGAACACCAGCCAGATGGAGATAAAGTTTTTTTTCTGTCTTATCCTATAGAGACTAGAGAGGTTAGGTGGAGTGATGGTGGAGGACAGGCTGTGGTCCCATAAACGATGATCCAACTGACTCTTTTCTTTTCAATCTCCCTACAAGTATGAATTGAAGCTTGGCTGGTTCCTTTACTCATTGCATGCCTTGTGTTGCACATGTAAAAGACAAAAACAAAATGAAGCCAATACAAAGCCTGTCAGCCCTAACTGGTTTCAGCAAGAAGGAAATAGATTGGCTTTTACTCATGAAAATTCAGGAGTAGCTCTTGCTTGAGCCATGGCTTGATGAAAGTGGGGAGGAATTGTCAAAGAAAAGTTGCACTGGGCATAATTAAACATGTAAGGGAGACTTTACTCAAGAGCACTGCAATAGAGGAGACAGATTGAACTCAATCCCACTAAGGCAGGAGGGTTTTTAAGCACTGGGGTGAGCTATTGCAAAAGCCACATGGGCATTAAAATGGACATTGATTGATGTTATTAGGCCATCTGTGCTTGCTAATTGGCCCTGATAAAGGTTAGACCCCTATCCTCCAAGATAGACTGTGAGGTAGGGGCTCTTCCACTCTTGATGACTGATATAATTATATGTCAGAAAAAGGGTTTTCAGTTCCTTGAGAAACATTCCTCAGTTGTAAAACCAACAGGAAATAGGCAAGATATTTACATCTTTTTTTAAAAAATATATTTTATTGATTTTGTACAGAGAGGAAGGGAGAGAGATAGAGAGCTAGAAACATCGATGAAAGAGAGAGTCATCGACCAGCTGCCTCTTGCACACCCCCTACTGGGGATGTGCCTGCAACCAAGGTACATGCCCTTGACCGGAATCGAACCCGGGACCTTTCAGTCCCCAAGCCGACGCTCTATCCATTGAGCCAAACCGGTCTCCGCAAGATATTTACATCTTAAAAGGACAAAAAAAGAATTTACAATCAAAGAATAATTTGCCTTGAAGCCATAAACAATCAATAGAATACCTTCTTCCATCTAAATTCATTTTTAGAAAAAATTTTATCATTGCTTATAGAGCAAGGCTTAGGCCATATCATCTACACTAATAAAACAGAAAGATGCAAATTCACCTTACCTTTGCAATGACCACCAGTCAATCAGGAGTGACTAGGCAAATTAACCCAACAAAGATGTTAGGGTAATTTGCATATGCAGGCACCAAGAGGCCTGGGATGGGATGATTGCATCATTGCTATGGTGATGACATAGGCATTCTGCACCATCCCAGTTGCTCTGGGCCTCTGGGCAGTGTAGGAAGGCAGAAAGGTGGGTGGTGGGGGGTGGTGGGGAAGCAATGGCAGTGCCAGCAGCCAGGGGAAGGAAGGCCCATTCTTGCACGAATCTTCATGCATCAGGCCTCTAGTTAGAAATAATGGCTTCCCTTTGATGTGGTTAGGCACCTTTGGTTTGCTTCTGTTTCACTTTGTAGCTCTGTTGCTGGCAGCAGCACACTGCATATTTCCTCCATAAGGCAGAGGTAAAAGAAATGTCGAGTTAATAAACAAAGTAAAATCAAATTAATGTGGGTGCCATCTTTAGTTTAGCCAAGCTCAACAATTTTGGTCTATTAACTCTTGTGGCTGTTTTTCTGAGTATTCTTGTCCCAAAGACATCATTCTCCATTAAAATCATTGGGTTTCTTTCTTTTATTTTTTATTTTTTATGGCAAACTTTGAACATAGAGATTTTGACAAAGGCCTCCAACCTGTAGCGCTAAAAATTCAACCTCTGGGGGCCTACTTCTTAGATAAGTATATAGATCTGCACTAGTTGAAAGGCCTTTCCCCCTGAAGGTATTACCTTGCTTGTTTTTGGGAAGCCATCTTTCTTCATAATGAGTCATCTTTCTGTTCTAAACTGAGCAGAAGTCTTGCTTCTGACCTCAAAAAGGTGTTGAAACCTAATTCTTTAAAAGAGTAGCTGATGTGAAACCTGATATTTAAACAGGAAATGTTGATTGTCCTTTCAGCCAAGGAAGGGAGGAGAGACAATTTTAAAAAAATTCATTAAGGCTTCTTTGACAAGGAGAACAATATAGAAATTAGTACTTCTATAAATTATCCTCTTGCATAATTTTTAATGTCTTCCCTCTCTTTTGCCCAGGAAATTGGCTCTGGATTCAATTAAATTATGTTGATTTATATTTTCTCTCTAAAGTAAGTGGGTGGGATAGGATGTGATGGAGAGGAATTATCCCACCATTTATAGAAATATGATTACACAGTTTACTTTGCATTTAAATAGGACCATTTCATCCTGATAGATTTGCACTTTAGAGTTCCTTCTTTTGAATTTAATTTTTGTCATGTCAACTAAGTGCCTTGGCAAAAGAACAAAGAAGGTTAATCCCAGGGAATTCTAATTCTTTCTGCACATACTTGTTCTCAGGCCTCAGAGAGAAGTTCAAGATAGAATTTAGGAAAAAAAAATATATATATATATATATATATGCTACTTAGGAATAAAAGAATGTGATAACAAGTTAGGATTAGTTAATGAAAGGAAATATCTGGGAAAGAATAAGATATTGTTCCAATAAATTTTGGAAAAATAGTAAAGACAAAACTCAAATGAGGGGAAGTGGTGAGAAAGATTGGCTAAGCCCAGCAGGCAAAATAGTAAATTAGAAAAAACGGCTTTCATATATTAGAAAAAAAACATGGTTTGAATAATATAGGCTAGAATATGTCCTTTTTAGGTGTGTTGTTAACTCATCAGCTACAATTGTATGTCATAATTTGGCTACCCATGTCTCTGAACATGATCGCTGCTGAATAAATGCTTTTGAAACATAGGAATTTTTTTTTTGTTCATTCACCTTGAATTTTAAAAAATATATTTTATTGATTTTTTACAGAAAGAAAGAGAGAGGGATAGAGAGCTAGAAACATCTATGAGAGAGAAACATCGACCAGCTGCCTCCTGCACACCTCCCACTGGGGATGTGCCTGCAACCAAGGTACATGCCCTTGACAGGAATCTAACCTGGGACCTTTCAGTCTGCAGGCTGACATGCTCTATCCATTGAACCAAACCAGTTTCGGCTCACCTTGATTTTTAATAGTTGTTAATGGATTTTAATAATGCCAAGCTCAACTTTTAAGGGTACCATTATTATGCTTTAATTTGTAACAGAAATTACAGACTTTGGAATCTCAGAAAATATAAAAAGTGTACTTTTTATAGCATATAATTTCTTTAAAGAGCATTTTATATTTATGATGTCCTTGAGATAAATGCCTAGGATATCCAACTGAATCTTGTTGGCTGCCAATAATCCTCCTCTTCTATCCACATCTGGGTCTTTTCAAGGGAATTTTGTGAAGGAACAGTAGGGGGATTCAAAAACCCATTAGAAATTTACATTCTGAGAAATTCACATTAAGTATTTAAATATGAACATCACGAAGACTTCAGAAACATTTCAGCATCGCTGGAGATAATTTGGCCCAAATAATGCAGGAGGCCAATTTCTATTTATTCTGAAAGTTTTTTGTTTTTATTTTCAAATTCTTAGCACTTCTAGTTTAAATGTTTAATGTAATATCTTTATAGTGCTTGCTTTGCAGCAATATTTTTCCAGATTATTCTATATTTTGTGGGCCAGTATTGTATATATGTTTCCACATTAAAAATTTCCCCAATGACTATTTAATTGCCAATATTTTAATTTAAAAGCTACTGGAAATAATCTAACATTTATATCTTTCAAATGGTTAGTGGAGAGTGTCAAGTATATTATGATACAGAATGCATAATTTCACCTAGTGTTAAGATGGCACTATTACTTACTTTCCCATCCTTGAAGAAAGTGTTATGCCCCTGATCGTGTGAGTACAATTCTATAAATTTTTTTTCTACTGTTAATATTTTTATGTACTATTAGAGGAAAGAAAGATGAATAATGCCTGGATATTTTTTCTCAATAGGAATATAATTTTGGATAAAGATCATATGTGGGGTTGGTCTTTCCCTCATCAAGAAATTCTCCAATAGCAGCTGAGTGTCCTACAATTTAACTCAATTCTAAGACTCACTACCTGGAGATAGCATCAGATTCCCATAAGTTAAGGGCTCAGTCCCAGGAAACTATCTACAAAGTCAAATGCCCACCATAGTAGAAGGCCCAAAACTTTTGTGTGATATGAGTACAGATTGGAGGTTCTCATGAACTCTCCTTGGGTTTGATTATTTCCTAGAACAACTCACATGACCCTTAGAAACTCTTGAATCTGTTTATTTATTTATTAAAGAACACAAAGGACAAACATAAACTGTCAGATGAAGTAATTTCATTAGAACAAAAATCACTCCTATCAGCCAGGAAATTCAAAGAGATTTTGGAGCCCTTCTGAGGTCAAAGACCAAATATGAGAGCAATAGATGCCCCTAAGTGCTCTTACCTCTTAGGAAAATAGAGTAGTATTAGGAGCTCTTGTCAGAAACCAGGGCCTGAGACTAAATATGAGAATGAAAGGTCCTATCACCCCTATTTATTGATACAATGGTTTTAGGAGTCTTGTGCTAGGGACTAGGGGCAAAAATAAGATGAGCAAAAAAACCCCAAAAAACAAACACAAACAAACACAAAAAAACTAAACACAAAATACAGTTAATAATTAAGTTGCTGCTATTGTTTATTCTGCAAGTAATTATAAATTCTGAAAGACATTAAAAAAAAATGTAACCCAAAACTTGAAGGCTTCAGAGAGCAGACAGATGAAGGAGAGAGACTAAGAGTAGAGGAAGGAGATGGGTCTGGTGAGTCTCATGTTTTTATTGTTTCTGCGCTGTGGGGCAGCTGAATCTCCCAGCTTCCTCTTCCCACGCAGTCTGCAGCTGACACATAAGCCAGTGGGTCCTCACCTACAGCCCAGGTGCTCCCCCCTGCCCCTGCACTCAGGGGACGATGCCAGGTTCTCACCGGTCCTTCATCTCTGCAGGATGTGCCCCCCGACCCAGCCTTAACCCCCTTCCATTCTGCCTATTGCTCTTCCTGCTGCCCCTCTGGGAGCTGTCTCCACTAGCCAGTGCCCTGGCTCTCCTCCAGCCGTCCAGTTTCCTTCAACGAGCCTCCCTTTGCCCTTCCCTTGTGGAATCCCTATGTGGTTTCATTCCCACGTTTTCATGGTGCCCATGCCCTCTAACAGCTGCAACCTACGTCTGTCCTAGGCTGTATTCTCCCCGCCCTCCTGTCCTCTCCTGGCAGAACACAGGCTCATAGGACAGGGCGGCTGGCTGCCTGCTGCTTTGGGAGCACCGGGCATGCCTAGCACTCAGTCAGTGATACACCGGTTAAGATGCTCAGGCAGTGGTGTTAGGTGGAAAGGCCACTGGGAGGCAGACTCGCGTGGAGCTGAAGGGAGGTGAACTCTCAGCACAGCGCTCAGGGCAGGGCCTTGGGAACCAGTTGTTCCTTTTCTTACAAGAAGGCGGGCAGAAGAGAATGAAAAAGGAGCAGTGTGTGTTTTCCCTCAACTACTTAAAAACTGATGATCTCATTCCATTCTGAAAGCTATGAATAGATACCTTTAGATCAACCCTGTGAGCTGGTTCTGCGATTATCTGAGATTCCTTGGAGTGTACATGGCCTTCCCCTGCCATAAGGTGGGTGCTTAGTAACCGCCAGCTTTTAGTGCTGTGATTCCTGCACTGGTCAGGGGCAGCCTATGGGGATAAGCCTACTGTGGGGGCACTGATCATTCCAGTGACTGTGGGCATGCCTCTGAAAAGCTGCTACCGCTGTGGGAGGGCCACCCACTGACCACCAGAGGGCAGCTCCTGCATTGAGTGCCTGGTGGATCTGGGTAGTTCTGGTCATTATTGCCCTTGGGTCTGGGCTTTTATTATACAGGAGGATTCTTCACAGAAGGGTAAATTTGACAAACACACACACACACACACACACACACACACACACACACACACAAAAGCAAAAACCACGACTAAAATATTCATCAAAATGGGAATCGATAGATAAATGTTGGTTTTTCCTCTGCAGCACTTAAAGTGCATACTTTGTAGCTTCATGTTTCAGTATAAAGAGTTTAGAAGTTTCAAGAAGATAATATTAAAATGAAAAAATAGTTTGGAAAAGAGTCTTGTTTGAACTGAATGTTTATGTCCCTCCAAAATTTATATGTTGATAATTTCACCCTTATTATGGTGGTATTAGGAGGAGGGGGCATTTGGGAATTGATTAGGTCACAAGGATGAATGAGATTAGTGGCTTATAAAAAAGACTCCAGAGAGATCTTTCATCCCTTCTGTCTTGCCAGAATGCAGCATGAAGGTAATAATTTGCAACCCAAAGTGGCATTTCATCAGACAAGATACCCGCCAGCTTTTGATCTTGGAGTTCCCAGACTTCAGAAGTGTGAGAAATAAATGTCTGTGTTTTATGAGCTACATGTTCTATGCTATTGTTATAAAAGCACAAATTAATTAAGACAGAGACCTATAATATGTTGCCTTTTATTTAAAATCAGACCAAATGATTCTATATATAGGTGGGTTCACTCAACTTTCCTAGGTCTGAAGCTGAAACACAACTGCAGCCAAGATGTTATTTATTTTATTTTTTTAAATTTTTATTGATTTCAGAGAGGAAAGGAGAAAGATAGAGAGAAACATCAATGATGTCCTGCACGCCCTCTACTGGGGATTGAGCCTGAAACCTGAGCATGTGCCCTTGACCAGAACTGAACCTGGGACCCTTTAGTCCGCAGTCTTACTCTCCATCCTCTGAGCCAAACCAGCTAGGGCCAAGAAGCTATCTTTAAAAAATATATATTTTTATTGATTTCAGAGAGGAAGAAAGAAGGAGGGAGGGAGGGAGGGAGGGGGAGAGAGAGAGAGAGAGAGAGAGAGAGAGAGACATTAGTGATGAGTGATCAGCTGCCTCCTATACATCCCCCACTGGGAATTGAGTCAGCAACTCAGGCATGTGACCTGATCAGGAACTGAACTGTTAAATCTTTGTTCTTAGGTCTATGCTCAACCAGTGAGCAAAACCAGCTGGACACAATGTTATCTTCAGTTTGATTGAAAGCTCTCTCTGTGGCCTGTAGACTTAACACCTTTACCCTAAAACTATTGGATGCTGACAAGAGCCACATTGTTCTGAGAGCTTAATTATTAAGCAAGAGGGAGATGGGTGAGTGAAGGTGCTGGGTGAAGCCAAAATGAGCTAAAGGAAAGGAACAAAATGAAAAGGTCAGATAGTCCGACTGAAGAGAATGAAGTTTAAAACACACACACACACACACACACACACACACACACATACACGAAAGGATACACACCAAATTAGCTTTGTGTTTTCCAGGTTGGGAGGAAACAAAAAATTGGAGAAGACAAAATAAACAAAAGCCAATTTAAATTTACTTGTAAAACTATCATTTTTTTTCTTAAAAATTTCAAAAGAGTAAAAAAGAAAAACCTATGACTTTGCCAATAGGAGCCATGCATGAATTACAAGTCAAAAGTTTAAGAAAACAGCCTTATGACATAGAATTTTGTGGTGTTGGATAAGTAAATACTTGCTATATCTTTTTGTAATATCTAAACACCATTTTTCAATACATACATTATTACAGTGAAAAATTAATCCAAAGTGTTTTCTAAAACTCATTTAAAATTTGAGTTTTGATGTAATAAATCTGCAACTCCTCATTTTTCTTAAAAAGAAAAAACCTAAAGGTGATTGGTGATGCTTTTAGTGGGGTTGAATGCAACAGATCAAGTTTACCATGTTATGGAGTTGATATTAACAACATTTATCTTAAAAGTAACCTTTCATCTATTTACCCAGTGAACTGCTAATCTGAGAGAAATCTGATTAGTTCCTTCCAGGGTCAGATTCAATGTAGTAGAGACAGCAGTTGCTTCTGAATAGGCAGAACTGCTTCTCTTTTTCTGCACTTAACTCCTTTCAATCATTCGTTATAGGGTCAGGGACAAACTTAATCATACTAATGCAATCGATCTGAAAATTAATGTCAAGGGTGGCCAGAGCCTTCACTGTGGAATAGACAACATCCCCTTATATAATATTCATTTCACTGTTCATCAGTGCCTCTCACTTGTCATATATTTAGACAAAGATGAATGTTAGTGAAGTCATTACAATCCGGCAACAAAACATCTAGAAAATGAAGGGACATGTGCATGAATAGAATTAGCTTCCATATGCATAATAAGACTGGCAACAAATCAGTCAGACATGAAAGACTTAACTTTTCTTGTGTGTTTTTTTTGTGTTTTTTTTCCTCATAGGGAAAAAAAAAAAAGCTCAAATCTCAGTTCTACGTGAAAACCAATCTTTCTATTTGTCAGGAACAGGGAGAGGACTTGTAAGCATTTTCCAGACATTCATTCTGGGAACTCGGTCCATCTTTGACAGACTAATTGCTTGTTCACTGAGGAGAAATCCCAACAACAGATAATGATCCCCTCTAGTTAGACAATCCCTCTTCTGGTGATGTCATTTATGCTGGTGCTGAAAGTTGCTTCTGAAAAATGTTTTGCACTTAAAAGGCACTTTCTCTCTGATGGAAACATCGATTTGTCCCCCCTGGTCCCTATTAAAAATAGTAAAATAAATACACAGTAAAATAGCTTTAAGGAGTGGCTACATTTTTCCTATCCATGCTGCTAGTCAATTTCAGAACTTAGGTTGCTTGATTTATATTCCCTGCTATAGCTGTGCATCATTCGACATCAGGGTGGGAGTGGCCTATCATTGCAACCAGAGAGAGATTTTTCTTGGGTTGTTTGCATTCAGTTTTGGGATATCTTGCTTTCAGAAATATTATAAAACAAAAAGCAAGTCATCTGGCAGGATACCGTTAAGCTAAGCAACATATGTGGTTCCTGATACTACCTTCTTGCGCTTAATGTAAAGAAAATCCACCTTTCTCTCAGTGTAAAGGGTCGCTATAGCTTCAGTAATTCACTGGAGTTAATATGTGTCCTGTTTTGTGATCAGATTTCATGTGGAATTTCAGGAGGTCACATTTACTGAATCAGTCATCACACTGAAGACATCTAGAAAGAAAGCAACCAGGAAAGCTAAAGCATCCAGCATTCATGTGCCATTTAGGTTTATTGAATGATCTTGGCGAAGCTATTGTAGGGAAGAGAAGGCTAAGAGTGGAACAGGCATGTTGGCTCCATGTAACTGAGACATGATCATGTACATGAAGAGATGCCATCTGTGTTGTTGCAGATAGCAGAGCTAGCACCAAAGGATGAGCATGACAAACAAGTGATTTTTACATCAATGTAGCAAAGAAATTCCTTTATTTGAAAGATGCAATTTTTCACGAAAATATGAACTCATTGCTCCTCATCTTAGTTATGAAGCTAGAAGATCTTTGAGATAGGCATTTGATACTTCCATGCATTTTTCTTAGATCAATTTGAATTTTGACACCTGCTTTTTCCAATTTGTGATAGAGGCCCAGTGAAGTAGCCTTTGATGCAATCTTCACAAAAGTTTCCTTAGTGAAGGATTTGGTGGGAATCGATGAGTAAAGAAATATTTAACCTTTCTCAGAGATTCAGTGGATACACTGACATCATATTGGTAGAAATTGAGTTCTTAACCTAAATGCTATATAGTGGCTATATTTATTGGCTTCCAAATTGGTAGTTAGAGGTGAGACTGAGTGACACAAAATTTAATTTCAGGGTCTTGGTTACTTCATGCATATCCACAAGAATAAAATAAAACTGGAAAAGGATCCTAAAAGAGACTGCAAAAACAATGCTTTGGTATATCCCAGATGATTGTTTTAGGAACAGAATCCTCCCATTCTACGGATAAGGCTGTAGAAAATATTAAGCGAATTCAAAATCATAGTTAGCAATTATAACATTTTTCTTTTAGTAATTGATATAACAATGAGTAGACCAAAATTAAAGTCATAGAAAATCTGATAAGTGCTATCAACTACCTTGATCAAGCTGCCAAAATACATTCTTTTCATGTGCACATGGACCATTCAAGACAGACAATATAGAGTCACTAAAATGTCTTAATAAGTCAAAACTTATGCTTATATTAGAAAAAAATAAATGCTTCAAATCAATTGTCTATGTTTTCATCCTATGAAGCTGGATAGAAAAGAGAAAATTAAACCCAAAGTACAGAACTAAAAGTAATTAATTAAAACATAAGTAAAAATGAATAAAATAAAAAAGATAAAATGATAAATAAAAGTAACTAGATCTTTGAAAAGATGACATTGCTAAATCTCTAACTAGAGTACTTAGAAAGATGGGAGACAGAAAACATATTAATCCAGATCAGAAATTTGAGGTGTTATATCATTGCAGATTATATAGATACAAAGGCTATAATAAAGAATATCATGAACAAATTTATGGCAATAAATTTGAAATCTTAGATGATGTAGAAAAATTTGTTTAAAATTCTTGTTAAAAAGAATTTCAGACAGAGAGAGTTTCTATCTGTGAATTCTATCAAGCATTTAAGAAAAAAAATGCCAATCTGACAGAAACTCTTTCAGAAAACAGAAAAAGAAACATTTGCCAATTTGTTTTATCAAGTCAGCATAATTCAGCTGCCAAACCCTCACAAGGAAATTATAAGAAAAAAAGAAATTACAGACTACTACATCTTTGAACCTGAACCCAAGATGTTCTTTAACAACATTAGTAAATTAAACTGAGCAATATTAAAAAGAATGTACATAACCAACTGGTTTAATTCAAGGTTATTAAAGGTGCAAGGCTATTTTTTAAAAATATATTTTATTGATTTTTTTTTTTTTAACAGAGAGAAAGAGAGAGGGTAGAGAGTTAGAAACATCAATGAGAAAGAATCATCGACCAGCTGCCTCTTGCACACCCCCTACTGGAGAAGTGCCCGCAACCAAGGTACATGCTCTTGACTGGAATCAAACCTGGGACCTTTCAGTACGCAGGCTGACATTCTATCCACTGAGCTAAACCGATTTTATTTTAACACTTGAAAAAATTAACTAATTCACTATGTAAATAGTATATAGGGGAAAATAATATAATCTAAATTGATACAGAAAGAGCATTTGACAAAATTTAATACCATTCATGGGTTTAAAAAAATAACCCAACAAACAAAACATAAGGGGACCTCTTCAATCTGACAAAGTTCATAATCAATTAAGATTTAACATCACACCTGCCGGTGAATATTGAATAATTTCTTAGTAATTATTGTAAATAATGCAAGAATATCTGATCTTACCACATCTATTTAACACTGTTATTGAGATCTAGCTAGTGCAATAATGTGAAAAAAATAAATAAAAGATATTGGAAAGAAAAAGGTAAAACTTATTATTTATATTTTAATTATAGTTTATATAAAATATTAAGAATTTATTAAATAACTGCTAGACCTCTTATGATAATTTATAAAGTTCATAGTATACAAGGTTTTTATACAACAATTATTTATAAACTCTGTAAAGTACTAGCAAGGAATTGAAAAATAAAAATTTAAAAAGTTCACTTTCAATCATATAAAAAAAAGCATACAATCCTCCAGAATAAATCTAACAATATGTACAACCTCTACAAAGAAAACAGAAAAACATTATTGAAGGAAATTAGTAAAGAACTAAACTAATAGAGACTTTAAAATTTTTATAATTTGGAAGATGTCCATATTTCAACAAAATTGATGTATATATTCATAAAAATCCAAACAAAATTCAACAGTTATTATTTATTTGCAGGCATTGAAAAGCTAATATGAATTTTACATGGAAATGCCAAGATACTCTAATAGGCAAAGAAGTGCCAATGATGAGAGAGAATCATTGATTGGCTGCCTCCTGCACAACCCACACTGGGGATTAAGCCCACAACTTATAGCTGTGCCCAGACTAGGAATTGAACTATGACCATGCCAACCAGGCTTCACAGTTATTTTGCCTTAAACTGATTACCACGGCTCCTCCAATTTTAATTTTTATTAGCAAATGGAAAATTTCAGAAAGCTCGAATTTTCAATGGAAGAATTTAACATAACCTATGAGAGCCCTGTGCGGAGCTGTTTCTAGAAGCTAGTCCTCCTGTGAAACTCCACAAACCATGTTATGTAGATTATCTACTTGTCAGATGGGCCTTCCCTTGTTGACTGAATGCCCCAAGCACAACAGATTGCATTTTCCTTGGAGTGGGTCATAAAGGAATTTTTCACCTGCCTTTATTCTTAGCTGAAGGCACAAAGGTAGCAGGCCCTTTGTTAAAGGAATTCTATCAAACCCTATGGCCTGTGTCTGCTAAGGTGAAAGACGGATGGAGCCAGAAAGCTGCCATGCCTGACTGCCTAGAGAAGCAGTCAGCAAGTAGGGTCTCAGCCAGAACACTGGGCATGCATCCGTGATCCATATTGAGTCACTTCCCCTGGCCCAGATGGTAGACGGCTCTGGGTTTGTACAGCTGGGTTAAATAACATAGGCAGGGGAGTAGCACAGAGATGGAGAGTATCATGGGATGGATCATGAAGACAGATGGCAAAGCAGCTGCTGCAGCTTGGCAGGTCAAACCACGACCCTCCACCATGTGACTCCATGAACACAGCGAGCTGAGCTGTGATAGCCCCCTCTACAGCTTGTGCACCCTTTGCACTTCCCAGAGATCTTTCAGCAACATGCAGCTGGGCCAAGAAGAAATGCACTGGATTCATGTTAGTAGACCTGAATTTGAATTATTGCTCTATACTTTTTAACTGTTTGAGCTTGTATAGTGTTCTTTTTCTCCTTGTTTTGTTCAGTATTTAATTGTAAAATTAGAGAATATTATTACTTACTAGCAGCCCAATGCACAAAGATTCGTGCCAGAATGGGTTTTCCTTTCCCTGGTTGTTGGCATCCCCTTTACTCTTGCTGGAGCTGCCTTTCCGCCTTCCCATGCTGCCTAGAGGCCCAGAGCAGCCAAGGGCATGGCCAAATGCCTGTGTCACCACCATAGTGACAATACAAGCATCCTACCCCACTCCCTGCTGCTCTGTGCCTGCATACGCAAATTAACTTGCCATCTTTGTTGGGTTAATTTGCATACTCACCCCTGATTGGCTGGTGGGCATTGCAATGGTACAGTCAATTAACATGATACTCTTTTATTAGGTAGATTGGTCAGAAATAATTTAAAGATTATGTGAACCCAGTTATAGAATGTCTAGCATGCAGTCTGGTACACTTTAGGTATTCACAATCAGTTAATCCCACTCTGTTAAACCTTGCTATAGTGTAAGTCAAAACTGCCTAATAAAAAATATATTATACATTCTATAAATGTATATATAATTTAAAATTTTTTCATACCCACATTAAGCAGTAAAAGGAAGCACATAAAATTAGGTTTCTATAATATATTTTATTTAATACAACTAATCTACAATATATATTGTTAGGGTTGTTTCTCAATTAAGTGATTCATATTCACATTTCCTTCAGCAATAAACTTCAGTAACATTTTTTTATTCCTATTAAGTATAGGTATGTTTTTTGTTTGTTTGTTTGTTTGTTTTTGTGGGGCTGAATGATATTTCAAGGCAACCAAATAGCAATCCACACATTAATTATGACAAATAATGCTTGGTTGAACTACATGAACGGCCTATATTTCATCACTTTTCACCTAAACAATGGCCATTTTATATGGTTCAACCTCATATTCCTGAGGTGTTTTCTAGGGCTTATATTTTAATAGCAATAACAATAGATTCATTGGTCATATGTTCTGTGCTAAACACACTGCTCAATGTGTTTTCTCATCTGCTCTTTACAACAGCTCATTGACTCTATTAAAGGGAAGACCTAGTGTATTCATCAGCTTAATATCAGATTCTATCCAGGTTCCAGGCATAGCATCCTTTTCTCCTTACCATAATTTCATATTCTGACTTGCTCCAATTATTCTTTTGTCCCCCACTCTCCTTTCTACTTTATGTAACCACATTGTTGATGGTTAAATAATCATCAAGACCATCTGACAAAAATGCTTTCATTAAAAGAAGAGATATCTCACTTGTCCCACATGTCAGAATTCTAGAAGTTATGATAGGATGATGATCCATGTATATTTGGAGGAAAGAAGAGGTTAGCCACTAATAGAACCAAACTTTGAATGTGAAAACTATTGCCCAGAATACTGTCTACTGCTGAAACTTCCATAAAAACTATGCAAAGGCTAAATGAGTATCACTAGTTACTTTCTTTTGAGACTAAACTCAAAGGTAATGAGTGATATCATCTAAGCAACAACTTATAATCAATACAATTTTTAGAAATTCATATTTAAACAGAAATTAAGGAAAGCAAATAAATGTCAAATGAATGGCATGTGAATAGAAAAACCTGTCATAGGTTAATAGGAATAACTGAAAAGTAATGATAATAATCAGGATGTCAACAGGAATAAATGCCATTTATACAGCTGAGAAGAAGCAAAATGACAGGTGGCAAAATATTCAAGTACTTAAATGTCATTTGGTGATTAGTTCTTTTCAACATCTTTACTTAGGATAAGGGCTAAAATTCTGTTCAATGCATTTTATGAAATTTTAAAATAATACAGATTAATATATGAGCATATTTTATCTTGTGCTTCAAATTTTTCTGTGTATTTATTATCAAGTGATTTACACTTCCTAATTTACTAGGGAAACCATGTAGTGTGTTTCTTATTTGTTTGATGGTGAGAGGTACAGAGTAATGACTAAAAAAATGTGGGTGACTTTAGGCATTGAAACAGTGGACCGTGGAGAAAAAGGTATTAAAGTGCAAAATGTACATATTAACAACTTGACTTTGCTGCTAAGAGTGCTATATAAAATTACCATTTAGAAATTCAGTTTCTTGTCCCAGACTGCTTAGGTTTATAACCCTTTCACTGGCCCTATGATATTGAGCAGCAACTCAACTTCACCATGTCTCATTTCTCTCATCTAGAAAGGAGAATTAATGATAACATGTATGGTGAGATTTACAAGTGTTAACATTTACAAAAGATTTATTAGGTCTAATAATAATTAATGTCGTTTTCTAATACTTTTTTAAATCGAATTTATTTAAACAATATAACAAAATTTAATCAACAATATAGTTGCTGTTGTTTTCTACTACTTGTGCCCAACGCTCAGGAAGCATTTTAATCCCTCTGTTGTAAAATTCTTGTGATTTTGATGCAAAAAATTCGGTCAATGCATTTTTGAGGCATTCTTCATTATTAAATTTTTTTCCAAGAAGAAAGTTTTGCAAAGAACGAAACAAATGGTAATCGGAAGGGGCAATATCAGGAGAATATGCAGGTTGAGGGAGAACTTCCCATTCCCACTGGTGCAGTTTTTCAGCAGTGATTCTTGCAGTATGCGGTCGTGCGTTATCGTGGTGAAGAATTACGCCCTTCCGATTAATCAGCGCGGGTTCTTTTTCTCTTAAAGCTTGGGCTAACCTTTCCAGTTGGGCACTATACACTGCACTTGTAATGGTTTGGTTAGATGGTAAAAGTTCATAATGAAGAATTCCTTTAAAATTCCACCAAACACACAACATCACTTTTTTCACATGCAAGTCAGGTTTTGGCGTGGGCTGCGGAGCCTCATTTTTATCCAACCATTGAGGCCACCTTTTCAAATTAACATACAGCACCCATTGTTCATCTCCGGTAACTATTTGCTCTAAAAACGGCAAACGGTTTTGACGAGAGAGGAGCGAACTGCAAATTGTGACTCTGATTACGGTTGTTGTTGGTCAACTCATGAGGAACCCATTTTCCAAACTTTTGGACTTTGTCAAGTGCACGCAATTGATTGGAAATTGTTTTTTGTGAACAATTTAAAGTTGTCGCAAGCTCTTGTTGGATTTGCACCAAAAGAGGATTGAGGAATTTGAGGATTTTGCACCAAAAGAGCTTGAAGAGCTTCTTAATCAAAATTGGACACACGGCCTCGACCACTCTTGTCATCTAACAAAAAATTTCCCTCACGAAATTTCTCAAACCAACGCTGGCATTTTCTGGCGCTAACTGCATCTTGACCAAGAGCACTACAGATGTTTTTTGCAGCCTCACTTGCTTTTCTTCCTAATTGGAACTCATAAAGCATGCAGTGCCCAATATGCTCTTCATCCGCCATCTTCTTAGCCCTAGTTTTGCAACAAAAACCAAACCAAACACAAACTTTTTCAAGCAAAACTTGTTAATTGCACTTCACACGTTCTGTAGATACCACGTGTTTGAAGGTTATGTCAATACAAGTCAATGCCAAGCAAGATTTTAAACGAATGTTTAAAAACGACATTAATTATTACTAGACCCGATAAAAGGATCTTTAGTATGCAGCAAACACTCCATCAATGTTAACTGCTATAACTATATTTTTTTGTGGTTATCATTTTTTTACATTAGAAATAAAAACTCAAAATTTACCAACACACCCATTTTCTAAGCCTTAATAGAAATTAGAGTAATGATAAAGAGATCAGACCTTTCATCAGACAGACTTGAGCTCAAATTCTTGGTTCTTCCCTTTCATGTTCAGATCCAGTAGGAAAAGATGACCCACACACTCTAAGGATTGAGGAGTGTTTAATAAGAAGACTTTTCAAAAGACTAGTCAGGCTTAAGGAAAGCCATGGAAAGACAGTGAACTCCATTGGATGGAAAGCCTGGGAACATTTCAGGTCCTAAATGAAGGGGAAAAATGAGAGAAGGGATTATTAAATAATGAAATAGATAGATAGATAGATAGATAGATAGATGATAGAAAGATAGACGATAAATATCTGAAAACACTTCCTTCAAAAACACTGCCAACTCTGTACTAGGACTTCATTCTCCTCTTGCTTCCCATCTCCTCTCAGTGTCTCCCATTGGGGAACCCAGCAACAAGCCAGAGGGCAAGGAGGCCTTTTGGTAAAGTCCAGAGCAAAGATCAGGACGGAGAAAGGTAGATAATTGACGTATAACCTGCGGCAAACTGTGGCTCATGAGCCACATGCAGCTCTTTGGCCCCTTGAGTGTGGCTCTTCCACAAAATTCCACGGCCTGGGTGAGTTTATTTTGAAGTGGCGTTAGAAGTTTAAGTTTAAAAAAATTTGGCTCTCAAAAGAAATGTCAATCATTGTACTGTTGATATTTGGCTCTGTTGACTAATGAGTTTTCCAACCACTAGCCTTTAAGCACAGTCTAGCCAGCACATTGTTTACCTCTCCGAACTTCACCTGCACTTACTCTCTGAGTTCCATCAGCTGCATCAACCTTGAAGTATTGTCGCTAAGATGACCATGTGCTAGTCTAGACTATTAGTCTGGTCCTTTAACATAGTCTTTGACCTTTTTCAGAGATTCTCTAGTTTCATTAGTGCTTAGAATTAGAATCTTACTTTTTCCTCTCCAAATGATGGGTATAGTAGATTTTAAACTTGACTCCAATTATTGTTCCTCTATTGATATATAACTGGGCCGTGTGACTTCGCAGTAGTTTCTCACTTGGGCAAGGAAAAGTGCCTCTCTCTTTGACAGTATGCCCAATCATGTGATATCCGTTAGCCAAAGGGATATTAGCCAATGTGATATGTGCAGAGGCTTAAATAACTCTGTGTGGTTTGCCTTGCCTGCTCTCCCTTATGCCTCATTCATAATTATATGTATGTATATATATTTATTGGCTAACCACCTGAAGGATGAGCAACATGTGGAAGGAATGGGGTTGAATTGACATGTCATCCAGCCAAGACTAATTGTCCTCAGTCAACTGCCATCTCACTCCCTTTATTTAAGGGTATCCACCAAGATAAACAAAGCAGCCTAGATGGCCACTCAGACATGTGGACAGGAAAGTCATATTGTTTTTTATAGGCTAGAGAGATTTTGTAGTTAGTTCTCATGCAGTGGTAGGTTGGTAATGGACAACTGACACTATAAACTATACAAAATAGATGTTTATTTGTTTATGCAATTAATCCTAAAACCTTTGAAATACAGTGTCTTCCAAATATTCGGTATTTTATAAATCTTAAAGAAAAGAGTTCTTGCTGTTATAGTTGTTGGGATTTCCTATATGTTTCTTGAATATCTCTAACTTAATTGAATACACTGTAATAATATATTATTCTACAGTCACAATTGTGATAGTCTGTCTTCTAGGGCACAGACTCAAGCTCATAGATGAGAAGAAAAAGACCCTTTATTTCGTGAATCTGTATAAAAAGCCATTATATTTTTAGAAGCCACAGTGCTTAATTGTTAATTATGTGTTGAGTATTTTGGTGTTTGAAACAAACACACTGTTAATCAAATAATTGGCCACACATTGTTAATAATCATGTTGGAAGTTAAGTCTTAGGTATGAAATATGAGCTGAAAAAGTATAAAATATGAGCGGGAGAAATACAATTATATTCAAATTGTAAATGCCAAAGAAACTAAAGACTGCAGAATGTTTCTGTAATTAAATAATGTTTTCAATTGGTCTTCTAAATAGATGTGTTTTGTTTTTTTCAAGTGGCAATTTTGAGAGCTTGAGCTTGGTAAGATTACTCTTAAATGTAGGATTTAAGTTTTATACAGAAAACCTTACATCATGATTAATCCTAGCCTGTGAAAAATGGAGCAACTTCTCTCCTTTGTAGAAGAAAGTGAGGATAAAAAATTTAAGGAGATAGTAATAAAGTTTATCCTGTTATTTGGATAAATGTTAATTATTTGCATTAGTTGGTAATTTCCTTCCTCATGGAAATAGTCATCCTCCTGTGAGACAGTTTAAGCAGCGATATTTGCCAAGCCTAGAAGGAAGACTGTGATTATTTATTTATTTATTTATTTATTTTGTTATTACACATATTTTTTTCCTTTACAGTTTTCCAGGGTTTTGCCTTGAAAGCATCTGAGCCTCTGCTAACTCCAGGCCTTTAAAGTTGAGGATTTTATGTGTCTTAAAAGGAACCTAGTTTCATTAATATATATATATATATATATATATATATATATATATATATATATGATTGATTTCTGAAAGGGAGAGGGAGAAAGATATAGAAACATAAATGATGAAAGAGAATCATTGATCAGCTGGCTCCTGCTTGCCCACACTGGGGTTTGAGCCTGCAACTCTGGCATATGCTCCTGACCTCCTGGTTCATAGGTGGACTCTCAACCACTCAGCCATGCCAGCTGAGCTAGTTTGATTCTTTAAGGAGGTCTCAGCTTAGTGATGCTATCTTCTGCCCTGTCCCACCCTTTCGTGCAGTCTAATCATACCTGAATAAAGATGACACGTTGTGCTTTCTACAGGTGCACAGGCATGCCTATGAGAATCAAACTACTTATCAAAGGCAGGGACAGTGACTCAAATTCAAACCCATGCTCCTCAAGATCAAAAATGAAGAAAAAAAACAAAACCCAATAATAAAATAAAAGCAACTGCAAGCCCAAGCCCCGTAGTCAGGAGGGACTACCTGGAAACCTTGGCTACTTGATTGTGGAGAGCAAGTTCACTTCCAAAATCCGATTCAGATGCTCATCTTACATTGGCTTATGCTAATAGCACCTTGGCTAAGTGTCCCCCAAAAAAGAGGTCAGTCATTTCTGAGACAAGTTATACTTCTCCCTAAAAAACGTTATCTGCCGCCAAAGCCGGTTTGGCTCAGTGGTAGAGCATCAGTCTGCGCACTGAAAGGTCCCAGGTTCAATTCCGGTCAAGGGCATGTACATTGGTTGCGGGCACATCCCCGGTAGGGGGTGTGCAGGAGGCAGCTGGTCGATGTTTCTCTCTCATCGACGTTTCTAACTCTCTATCTCTCTCCCTTTCTCTCTGTTAAAAATCAATAAAATATATTTTAAAAAAACAAACAAACAAACAAAAAAAAGTTATCTGCCACAGTTGACTTTTTATTTAGATAGTATGGCTAGTGATTAAGAATGAAGTTTCTGGAACCACACTTCCTGGGTTTGAATTCTGGCTTTGCTACAAATGGACAATCTTGGGGGAGTCATTCCACTTCTCTGTGCTTCCTCTCTGCAAAATGAGTGCAGTAATAAATAGTACCCACCTCAAAGGGTTGTTAACTTGTTAAAGCAACTAGGAGAGGGCCTGGGAACTGGTCCTTGCTATAGATATGGTAACTTTTATTGTAATTAACTTTCACAAATTGTTTTATTGTTGCTACATTTGCACTCATGTGTTGCCAATAAGTGATAAAGTCATGCTAGTTTTTGGAATCTGTTTTCTCATCTTGAAAGTAAGGTCGAGGTATCAGATAAAGCTTTGTCATTCTAAGATGCACAAATATGCATATGGATGGTTTCATATTTTATGTAACAGTTTCAAAATACGAGTATAACATTATGACATTGTAATAATAAATTTAATTAGTTATAACTAATAACAGATATACCAAGTGTTTTGGTCAATCATAAACATTTGTTGAGCATCTATATGTGAGATATTGTTTTAAATGCTGTGGATTCAGCAATAAAAAAAGTAAGTAACCTTATGCTTGTGGAAATTGATTCTAGTATTTTTTTCTTGGTCTACAGCTGTGTCAACAACTACTCAACAGTAAATATGGAACTGGAAACCAGGATCCTGATCCTAGCAGCGTATTTAAGTTATTTGAGAGTAATTTAATATGAGGCTTAATGAAGTTTTATAGAAATTCCCAACTGCAAAACTTGGAGTCTTAGTGTCCCATTAAATTGCTAAAAATTGTTATGTAGTTGTGTCTTGTTTTTTACCGTGGCCATCAGCCCTATAACTTTTAAACCAGAAGAGCCAAGTTTCTGCTTGCCAAGAACTTTTTAGAAATACTAAATCAAAAAACAAAGAACTCCAGGTGCAAACACCCAAAAATGTAGGCCAGGTTGTACAAAATCATGTTTCAACTTTAGAACACATTTATTGTGATATAGAAAAAAAATAATCCATGGGTTTTTGAAAGAAGAATTTACAAACCAGATTTGGAAATTGCTCATATTATTTGCGGGTATAAAATGGAGAAAAAGCATAAGCCAAGTTTGGGTTTAGTATTTTAATTCTTCGCTGGGTGTTTATAGGGTAAGTGGAGTGTGAGGAAGTTCCTCTTGAAATTGAGATGATATGACTACTGGTTTCTGAGAAGTATGTGGCTAAACCAAACAGTATTGCTGATGTTTGATCGTTTTGGATTTACAGAAAGAGCAATTTTATATAGTACAACTTTATATTATTTATTAATATTTTAAAAGGAAAATCTATTCAACTTATATAGTCTTGGGTATGTTCTATATCTGTACTACTCAATATGGTAGTCACTAGACAGCAGTGAAATGTGGCCAGGGCTAATGGAGGGGATGGATTTGTAATTCTATTTTATTTCACCTAATTGAAATTTAAATAGTTACATGAGGCAGCAAAGTATGGAGATATAAATTCACATCAATATGGACTAGAAAGCTTAGTCTGACCAATGAATTGAGTTATATATTTCTTAGTAACCTTGTAAAAAACCATTACTGCTCCTATTTTATAGATGAGGAAGCTGAGACAGAGTGCCAATTTGTCATTTGCTCAGGCTCATTCACCTTTGGGGAGTGGTATAGAAATATTTGGCTTCAAATCAGCAGGGACCAAATCATTGGAGACAAAGTAAGGAACAATCATGGTAGCACAAGGGATACATCTTGCTCTGAATGTTTGAGAGGTTACTGCAATGATGACTTCTTAAAGGACTTGGAAGGCATAATTGGCAAAAGAATGACCCTCCAGGTCCCCAAAGATGTCTATATCTTAATGCTCAGATTCTATGAGTATGTTGCCTGATATGGTTAAAGAGACTTACAGACATGGTTAGGTTAAAGATTTTGAAATGGGGAGATCATCTAGGAAGGCCCAGAATAATAATAAGAAGAAAACAGAAGTGAGTAAATCAAAGAGTTGAAAGCAAGAGAAAGACTCATTCCTATGTTGTAAGCTTTGAATGTGGAGACAAAAACAAGGACATGGGCAGTCTCTGGAAACTGGAAAAAGCAAGGAAATGGATCCTCTTCCAGAATCACCAAGAAACAAAGCCCTGTTCACACCTTGATGTTCACCCAATGAGACTCATTTCTGACTTGAGACTTCCAGTTTTGTAAGGTAATACATTTACATTGTTTTGAGCCATTAAGTTTGGCATAATTTGTTACAGCAGCCTTTGGAAGCTAGTATAGAAGTGAACTGGAGTAAGACTGGAAAAAGAATTTTAGGTAGTTTTAATAAGCAAGATGAGAGGAACAAGTGGTCTGAACTTAACAGTGGCAATGACAATGGAGAGGAAGGAATAGATATGGGATACAAGGAAATCTAAATCCATAGCAATGATACCAACAGGCAGGGTTTTGATAAAAAGATGGACCACACGTTCCTTAGGTTTTTCTCTTAAAGAAATGTTCCTTCTTAAAAATAACGTCTATCAGTGGTGACTTAATATGGCACAATATGTTGAGAGAGGAACTGTGATTTAGAGACTATCTGACATTTATTTAAAAGGGACTTCAAAGCCTCAGAAAGCTGCCCATACTTGGTCCATCTTACCCACTCCGAGCTTTATTATCCATGCCTCATAGAAAGTAGTATTGATGCAATACTGAGCTGCATCAATATTGTCTATTTGCATCAATATTGCCTCTATATATAGAAGCCTAATATGTAAAGTGTCCCCTTGGGAGTTTGACCAACTGGGGTTCTTTTGCTCCCTGTGACCTCCAGGGGGCAGCGTGGAACAAAAGAAGGCCCCAGCTGGCAGCTGGCAGCCACTAGGACCCTACCCATGCATGAATTTTGTGTACTGGGCCTCTATTCACATTATAAAAATTATGGGAGATGTAATTTATTTTCATTTCTTGGTAACACATTTCTGTCCAGGTGTTTGGGAAACTCAAGCCATAATTATGCCAAAGCAAGAGTAGATGAGAAGTTCAGTCAAGGAAGCCAGATTGCTTTTTGTCTAGTCTGTCAGGAGGAGATTGGTGTAGTGGAAAGATCCTGAGCTTTGTAGAAAATGCATAATTTGCATATTGACTCAACCCAGTAGTTATTCTGAGACATTATATAAGGAACTTTTAAATTTCCTGAATCTCATTTTAGTCATTTGTCTGGAACAGGTAAAATTACAACTGGCTTGTAAGATTATTGCATGAAATACTAGTAAATGGGTTTATGAATATGATGTGTTGGCCTGGAGTGAATGCCTAGCAAATGCTATGTATACAAGAAGGACCCTAAAAAGGATAGAGATTAAGTTCTTGGTCAAATTTTTCAAGTGTTTCTTTTCTACGATGAAAAATATAAAGAGTATTAATGATAAAAAATATAGTCAAACAGGCCCTGGTTAGTGTGGCTCAATTGGTTGAACATCATCCTATAAGCCAAAAGGTTGCCTCTTCAATATCTTGTCAGTGTGCATGTTTAGGTTGTGAGTTCAATCCTCAGTCCGGATGCATGCAAGAGGCAACCAGTTGATGTTTCTCTCTCACACTGATATTTTTCTTTCTCCCTCTCCCTTTTTTTTCTATTTAAAATCAATAAAATACATATTTAAAAATATATAATCAGACAGTACTTTTACAATAAAATAAAATTTGTCACAAAATAGATAAGGCTGTCTAGAAGCTAGAAGTAATAACCAAAGTTGGGCTAATATGTTATATAGATGGCAAGTATACTTTCATGTTTAGCATTGCTTCTCTTTTCTGTAATAGGATAGTATTTTTGTTTTATCATAATTTTACTGCCTTTTTATAGACTAATTAATTTACAGCAAAATGTAGTGGGAATAATTGGAAGATAGAGATTTTTGTACAACATAGAAGAAAAGAAGGAAGAAAGGAAGAAAAGAAGGAAGGAAGGAAGAAAGGAAGGAAGGAAGGAAGGAAGGAAGGAAGGAAGGAAGGAAGGAAGGAAGGAAGGAAGGAAGGAGGGAAGGAAGGAGGGGAGGGAAGAAGGAAAGGAAATGGAGAAGAGAGGGTGGGAGGAAATCAAGGGGAGACAGAAAAAGCAAGGTTTTAAATAAGAAAATAAGAAAGGAAAGGAGGGAGAAAAGAAAAGAGAAAAAGAAGACAGTAAGAGAAGCAGGGGGATAAAAGGGAAAAAATTTGGCAGAAAGGGAAAAGTTTAGACATAAAAAAAACATAAAAATAGAGACAAGAAATGCATAATTATTTATGCCACCTCTTTATTATATTAGTCAATTCATCTGAAATCCCACTAAAATTATAATAAAGAGATTCTTTTTAAAAAGGAATAAATACTCCAGGTCAAAGAGAATGGTTGAGGGGCATTAGCAGCCATATTTGGGGCACTGGGCAGCAGATTGGCCTGTAGTTACTGACACAGCAGGATGTACCTATCTGACCACTTGCACATTAGTGAGGGAGATCCACTGGTCCCACTGACTCTCCGCAAGAAAGCCAAAAACTGACAGATTTACATCACAACCCTCCCAAAACACTGGGATTGAGGACAGAATTAGAACACAAACAGGAGAATTGTTTAAAAATCTAATCCAGAATGCACAGTAATCTTAAACTCCTCCCCAAATTTCCCTGCTCAGCCTAGCTTTCTGCCCCCAATCTGCAGAAAGCAGGATTTTTATTCTTGAGATAGAATAAAGTAGTTTGGATTATGTAGTGGGGGACACCAGATACACTTTTGAGTGGGACACGATACTATTGTACAATAAATAAAGTGGATTTCAATGAAAAGTTTACACAGGTTCAATAACTTAAAGCCCCCCTTATGAGGCTTCTAGACTAGCCAGCAGGACTTATATCAAATAGTTAGGAAAATAAAAAAGTTATTGCATATTTGGCCAGTCTAAAAAAAGCCCTAAAAGTACCAATCAACACAAAACAAAACAATAAGCAAACAAAAATATCCTGATAATCCAATAATCTATTCACTCTACAGCCAAGACAGAAACCAAAAAAATGCCACCACATGCTCAGAGCTTGCAACAGTTGTATACTAGCCAACTGTCAAAGCTGAAAGGCAACCAAATGTCTCCAGATATTTTAGGAAAGGTTCCGTGCAAAGAAGCCTAGTGGACCTCAAATTATGCTCTTTCCTTCTCCCATAGAAATACAACTTAAATTCACAGGTGACTTCCCTGGCAGCTCCGGATAACCAAGTGAAATGTACATTAAAATGATGCATGTAGCATCTAGCCTATCTTACTTGCTTCAAAGGGACTTGGAGCTCCGGAATTTCTCTTACTTCCTCTTTCTGCAAATTGGGGTGCAGATTCCTCTGGTACAAATGACTCAGCTTCAATTGTGCAGACAAGGACAAGATCCAGGTGACAACAGAGCAAAACTGTGGAAGAAAGCAGGTTCCCTGAGTGACTCCTGGGAAGAAAGCTATGGCATTAACCCCTGTTTCTCACTCTAGTACTATTTCTTTCTATTCTATGCGGGGTTTTTAGCCACACTGTTTTAGGGCTTTTGTGTTTTAGCATCTGGTCCTTTTCCTTAGTTAACATAGTCTCAAGTATAAAAGAAAGACAATCAACCAAATTTAAAGGAAGCAAGCAAGTAAGAAATAGAATCTATGAAGGTTGGTGGAAAAAAAAAAAGAAAAAGAAAAGAAAGAAAGATCTCCATTATCCATAGAGAGATAATAAATAACACTGAAGTAAGGAATACTTGGAGAACAGATATACGCTATTAGAAATAAAATATATGAAAACTGAAATAATGAATTGAAAGGTTTTAAAAATTGTAGCCCTTCTTACACACAAAGATTGGTAGAGTTGGAAAAAAAATTTGAAAGCATCTTTTAGAAAGTGTTGCAAGCAGACCTAAGAATGAAAATTATTGAAAGACGAAGGAGAAGGAGAAGGAAGGAGAAGGAGAAGGAGAAGGAGAAGGAGAAGGAGAAGGAGAAGGAGAAGGAGAAGGAGAAGGAGAAGGAGAAGGAGAAGGAGAAGGAGAAGGAGAAGGAGAAGGAGAAGGAGAAGGAGAAGGAAGGAGAAGGAGAAGGAGAAGGAGAAGGAGAAGGAGAAGGAGAAGGAGAAGGAGAAGGAGAAGGAGCAGCTGCCACCTGGCTGGCATGGCTCAGTGGTTGAACATCAATCTATGAACCAGGAGGTCACAGTTTGATTTCTGATCAAGGAACATGCCTGGGTTGCAGGCTCAATCTCCAGTACGTGTCATGCAGGAAGTGGCCAAAGAACTGAAAAAGTTTATTCTTAGCAAGCAAGAAATGAATTGGAGGAGGTAAGATGAAGAAACAATTGTTTTTGCTATTATTGTTATTTATTTTTAAAAACAAAGTCTGTTTGGATATATAAGTTTAGTGTTTTTAATGTGAATTCCATATACCAAAAAGTAAATACTGGCAGAACTGTTGGTTAAGTAGACAGGAAAGGGACTTTTGAGAAGGAGATTGATATTTAGGCTTTGACTCAGTGTAGGACAGGGAGAGAGGAAGACTTTTGATGAGGAGCAATGTGAAGGCATGACATTGCAAGATTTATATTTATCACCGAACTACATAAGAAAATTCAACTTAGGTTCAAATAAACACACAACATTTTTTTTTCAATTTCAACAAACAGGGAGTTGCCAGGACAACAAGAAAGTGCCTATAACTTGAAATTTTATGTCATTTCTTATCATTTCCAAGCACTTTAAAATAAGGGTTCTCATTTAATTTTACAGCAATGCTGTGAGTCTGGCAGTGCTAGAATGATTACTTCAATGTTACATCTGAGCAAACTGTGGATGAAATAGCTGAAGTCATCATTGAGTTAGAAAACATAGAGCAGATTGGTATTAATACCTAGATAGTTATTATTAAGGATTCTATTTATAGTATATACTTAAAATATAAAATTAGTTTTATAAGTGTTTTTCTTGCATTTGTATTGTAATACTGTGATAAAATAAGAAATAAATATTTGGTCTTTATCCCAAGTTCCCTTGGAATTTCCTGTATAATAGGAGCATCTTTTGATCTAATGAGGTAACTCTTGGATAGTTTCAGAATATGACAAGTAGTGAGAGCATTGCTTTACCTATCTGAAGCTAAATCTTATCACTTATAAAAAAGAACTATGGTCATGATCTTGATTGCTAAAGAATCCTATGTAACAAAAGCCTAATATGCTGTGTCTGGTCAACCAGGCATCTGTTCAACCAATCAAAATATAATATACTAATGATATACTAAGGCTGCTCAACCACTCACTGTAACATGCACTGACCACCAGGGGGCAGATGTTCCAACTGGTAGGTTCACTTGCTGCTGGGGTTCAGCCTATTGGGACTCAGTGAGATGGGCCAGACATGCCCTGGAGCCCTCCCACAGCTGGCCAACCTCCTGCATCTCTCCCCAGCCCCGATCATGCATTGGTGGGGTTCCTTGGCCTGGCCTGTGTCCCCTTGCAATCTGGGACCCATGAGGGGTTGTTGGAAAGCCAGTTTCAGCCCGATCCCACAAAGGGATCACTGCTCAGTCATAAGCTGGGCTCACAGCTGGCGAGCACAGTGGTGGTGAATGAATTCTTTCCTGCCTCTGTGGCAGCACTAAAGATGTCTGACTGCTGACTTATGGCTCCTCCCCACAGGGAGCGGGCCTAAGCCATCAGTCAGACATCCTCTAAGGGCTCCCAGATTGTGAGAGGGCACAGGCTGAGCTGAGGGACCCTTCCCCCCACCCTGTGTAGAATTTCATGCACCAGGCCTCTTAGATAATAAAATTCTAATATGAAAATCAACTGAACAGTGGAACGACTAGTTGCTATGATGTGCACTGACCACCAGGGGGCATGTTCATCACAGGAGCTCGTCCCCGGTCAGGGCCAACGAGTGGCTGGTGCCAAGCCGCCAGCCAAGGTGGGAGCCAGCAGGGGGGCCCCCTGATTATCCAACCCTCCAGTCACCCCACAGATCAGTTCTGGCCTAGGGATCCTACCCATGCATGAATTTCATGCGCCGAGCCGCTAATTTAACAATATAATATATTAAGAAGATTTAGCAATATCTGGATCACTATAAAAACCCAGTTAGTGATAGTCATTGATAATTGAAATACATAAAATAATTTTATGAATAAATAATAAATAAATGTATCAATTAAAGGTAGTAGGATTAATACATTAGAATAACATGAGGTGTGGTGGCAGAAGAGAAATAATATTCCTTAAGAAGAGTGTGGTAATACAATACATCACCTGTCTGGCATATGCCACAGGAAGTGTTCCATGAACTCTCTGGGCAATTAAACATAGACTCTTCTGTACTAAAGTCTTCATTCTGACATCGTAGGACTTACCACATTAACATCCTCATGTATGTGTCATAATGATGTATGTATGCATATAAGTATCCATGTACTGTAATTATGTATATAGCATAATTATGTGTTCCTTGACCCTCTGGAAGACAGAGATTAAGTTGTCTCCATTTTTAGATTCTCAGACTTTGAGAAGTTTCTAGCATCTAGTAGGTGCTAATATTTCTAACATTTGCTAATGAGCGAATGAATGAGCGGATGGATGGATGCAAGGCTACTTATCATGTTTTTCATTTGAAATGTATTAAATATATACAAAACTCTGTGAGGATGAGTCAGTATTAAACTTATATCGAATGCAAGACAAATTTAATATTGATTTTAGGTGAGCCATTTCCATTCTCACAGAGCCGATAATTTTAGGTAAAACCAAATAAATATAACAATTACCTTAATTCAAATATTTTGCAGCAGTGAGATAAAATGTGGCTGTACTAATGAGAGTGGAATGTGACTAAGGGATACAGTACTCAGCACCAACTTTAAGATGCAGTACTACAACATGTCAAGAATGCATATGTGCAACAAATATAACTTAACATTGAATTTTCCACTTTGCCTAGGGAGCTGGCACAATGTCCAACTCTTGAAACAATATTTTTACTTCCTTAAAGCAAGATTCTGGTTATTTATTTTTAATGGAAATTGATTAATTTTCTTATTGCATTTGTGCCTAGAATGCAATTTATTTGTAAAACCCATGAATGAGTAATGTGAACATGTACTTGCATTTTTATTATTTATTTTCTATAGAAACAGGTACAATCTATGATGCACATGTAGCAATTTAATAAATCAAAAAAAGTTTCTATAGAAAATTATTTTATAGCTATATCATGGCCCTAACGCCATAAAGACCAAAGAATAGACACCAGCAGGCTGCGTGCACATAAGGCATGTGTGGGTGGGTGGTGCTGTGCTCATGGCAAGGTGCGCATGGGTGGGTGGGGATTTGACTGTGGGTCCCTCAGCACAGTGGGACTTGACTCTGGGTCCCACAATGTGGCGGAACTTGGGGGAGTCCTGTGGCAAGGTGGAGTTTAGGGTCCTGGGTCTCCCACGATTTCGCCCGCTGGGTCACTACTATAGTTATAAAGTAATAGGAAATTTCAATGTCTGAAATAATTTTAATGGGTAAGCTATATTTGTACTGTTAGAATTTTTACACACATTATATTTAATCTCCATAAAACAAAAAACATTCAAGAAATGTGCATTTTGAATTTTGCTAATGAGGTAACTGAAGCTCAGACAGATTACATGATTTTATCCAGTCAGCCACCAGTGACAGGATCTACATTCAATTTGTCTGATTCTTAAACCAGTTTCAATGTTCTATTTTCTTCTTTCTTTCTCCCTATTGTACTGTCAAGTTGGTGTATAATATAGGTATTGAAATCCATAACCACCACTCTATGTATCTTTCTTTCACTTCTGAGCTTCACCTCTCCCCACTTTTGAATAAAACTAAACAAGGATGGCCGAAGCCAGTTTGGCTCAGCGGTAGAGCGTCGGTCTGCGGACTGAAAGGTCCCAGGTTCGATTCCGGTCAAGGGCATGTACATTGGTTACAGGCACATCCCTGGTAGGAGGTGTGCAAGATGCAGCTGGTCGATGTTTCTCTCTCATCGACGTTTCTAGCCCTCTATCTCTCTCCCTTCCTCCACTCTGTGAAATATCAATAAAATATATTTTTAAAAAATCTAAACAAGGACGGATTAGAGGGAAAGGAGGAAGAGAAGAAGAAATACCCCATGTTTTCAGATGGGAGGTGATAGGTTGAGGTTTTGTCTACTTTTCTTTCTCTTGATCACCCTCCCCCAGTGCTGTCATTGGAGATATTAAAAATGAATGGAATCAGAGGAGGAGGAAGATGAGAAAAAGGCAGGGAAAGAATGAGAAGAATGAAAATAGAATTAAGAATTAAATATGATGTGGAGTAATTAATAGTCTAAAATTAAGGTTTAATTTCTTCCTGTTTGTCTTTGCGGTGACTTTTAGGATTCAAATAGGTGCCACAAAATAGACACAGAGTGACGGTATCTTAGGTCCACATCTTCACAAAAATATAAAATGAATAAAACAATTTTCAGCCCAAGTAAAGCTGAAATTTCTGATGCATAAATAAATAAATAAATAAATTGAGCATTTAGTTCACCTAAAGATCTCAGTTGCTTTTATTTTTTTAATCCTACCTAATAAAAGAGTAATATGAAAATTAACCATCTCTCCACTCCACCAGCCATGCCCACCAGCCACGCCCACCAGACAATCAGAGAGAGTATGCAAATAAACCCAACTAAGATGGCTACAGCAACTGAGAGCAGGAGGGAGGGGTTTCCCCAGAAATGGAGGGAGCCAAGTTTTCTGCCTGCCCTTGAAGGCCTAAGCTTCCATTTAAGGCTACAAAGTTTCAATTATAGAAGGTAAACAAATCCAAACAGAAAGGGCTGTCTCCAGGAAGCAAGCAGGAGGCTTGTTTCCACTCCAGGCTACAAAGTTTCAATTGTAGAAAGTAAATAAATCCCAGATACCAGGGCCTCTGCTTCGGTTGCTGTGGGGCATGGCTGGCCTGCAAACCACCACAGGCCCCTCACTCAGGTCACCCCACACCCCAAGGGAACCCCCACCCTGATCCGGGACACCCTTCAGGGCAAACTAGCTGGCCCCCACCCATGCACATGATCTCTATCCTATCTAATAAAAGAGTAATATGCAGATTGACCATAACTCCAACACACAAGATGGCTGCCCCCATGTGGTCAAAGATCCTGCCCCTATGGCCACCACAAGATGGCCAGCAATGGAGGACAGTTGGGAGGCACCAGGCATGCAAGGGAGGGCAGTTGAAGGCGGTCAACCCTGCAGGGGAGGGCAGTTAGGGGTGACCAGGCCAGCAGAGGAGGGGAGTTGGGGGCAAATGGGCTGGCAGGGGAGCAGTTAGTTATCAATCAGGCTGGCATGGGAGTGGTTAGGAGTGATCAGGCTGGCAGGCAGAAGCGGTTAGGGGCAATCAGGAAGGCAGGCAGGCGAGCAGTTGGGAGCCAGCAGTCCTGGATTGTGAGAGGGACAGTTGGACATCCCTCGAGGGATCTCAGATTGGAGAGGGTGCAGGCTGGGCTGAGGGACAACCACCCCTTCTGCCCCCATGCACAAATTTTGTGCACTGGGCCTTTAGTATATTATAATGTTTCTAACTACAGAAAATATTACCCAGAATCATCTAAGTAAGATTAATATGCTTGCTGAACCTTGCATTGGTATAGAGCGAGTCTGATCTCTGCTCTGCAAGCTGCTTAAGTAATTGCCTTTCCAAACACAAGACACAAGTATTAACTCTCACTCCGAATCTGGCCAAAACGTGGGTCTCCCCTGAATGTATATTTAAATAATATTCTCTCCGCCCACTGAGACAAAAGTAGGATTCTCCTATCCCATCATATTATTTGGAAGATTTTCAAGATGCTGATGTTCTCCCATTTAAAAGAGAAAAATGCCAAGTCAGGCAGAGAAAGACAAGTATCATAGGATCTCAATTATATGTTGGATCTAAAATACAAATCAATCAAACAAACAAACAAACAAACAAAAAAAAACCCCACAAACTTATTGATAAGGCAACAAACTGATGGTGGTCGAATGGCAGGAGGTTGGGGGGATGGGAAAAGAGGTAAGAGGGATTAAGAAATGCAATTGACCAGTTACAAAAATAGTTATGGGGATGTAAAGAACAGCATAGGGGTTATAGTCTATAATATTGTGATGACTATGTATGGTGCAAGATGGGTATTAAACTTTTCTGGTTAAGCACTCAGAAAGGCATATAAATGTCTAATCACTATGTTGCATACCTGAAATTAATATAATATTGTATGTCAACCATAATTGAAAAATAAATAAAATAAAGATGAGACATCTAGAAAGATAATAAATCATGAGTGAGATTTAGAGGTTGGATCAAGAATCAGTATAGCACCAGGGATCTCAGGTCACAATTTCATTTAAAATCTGAATGCAAATTGGAGCAGGTCAATCCAAAAACAATGTGATCCTGTCTCAAGTATTTAAAACTGTGAGGCATGAGAGATGAATTGGACATGGCATAATAATTTTATTTCGGAAAGGTGGCAAAATGTCAAGGAAAGTCTGATCTTGTTATGTGTTTCCTATATCATTCTTCAGCTGATGATTATCCTGATTAAAATCATCAGTGTAATTATGTGTCTGGTCCTCTCTGGGATCCAAAATTTTGCCCAGTTGACCTCTGTAGAGAAGATTTAGAAATAACATCTATTTAAAAAGAAAGCAAACATGATTTTGTTTTTTTTGCTATTTTGCAGGTTTAACCTTGGACTAGTCCTAAATGCTTACAAATATGTTTACTAACATCATCCTACCATCAAAACTTATTTTTGGAATGTTATCATAGAAAATTAGGTGATGATGATTAAATAAAAAACAACAACAACAACAACAACAACCAGAAATGTACAGAGTCTGCCTTGTGCCAATTCCTCTTGCCCTGTCACACCACATTTGCCTCCCTGCAGCAACTCTGGCAAACATCACAGCCAGGTGTAAGGAAAGAGCTGGCCAGTGCCAGGCAAGGGCAAAGCCACTGATTTGATGATGGTCTAGAAGGGTTCTCTTTAGAAATTGTCTAGGGCATGTACTTAGGGAATAAAAGAAACCCAGTTTAGATATACTGTCTACTCTTTACAGTCTTCCAAAAACATTTTAGTGGCAATTATAGCCCAGATGGTCACTGTTGAATAGCTATTGCATTTATGATATTTTTACACAGAAAATCAAGATTTGGGGATTGGACAGAGATGGATAATAATAAAATAATTGAGATACAAGAGTATCATTATAGGTAGCTTTTTCCTTTATTTTCAATGCCCTTCTCACTCAGTTTTAATATATATCCATATATATATATATATATATATATATATATATAAAGGCCAAGTAATCAGAATGACCAGAATAACTGAAATGACCAGGATGACTGGTCGCTATGAAACACACTGCAGCCTGCCAACCAGCCTGATTGGGGCAGGACCAACCAGCCAACCTCCCACAGCACCTCCCCCAAATTGGCCCCAATTAGGGCGGGCCACCTGGACTCCACCCAATTGCCTCCTGTCATCCCTCTCCCAACTGGCAGGCCCTGATTGCTGGATCCAACCAGGCCCAAGCTGACACTGGGAGCTGAATAGGGGTGGTGGCAGAAACAGTCCCTTTCCCACTCCCTCCTTGGGGCAGGTGGCCAACCTCCTGTGGCCCCTCCCCCCAGGCCAGCAAACCTCCCATGGCCCTGCCCCATGTCCTGCCCCCTGGCCTGCAGGCCCTAGTGACAGCATGGCAGCGGGAAGGAGGAGTTGGGGAGGCAGGGAACTGCATGGTGGCAGAATGCCAAGGGTGGCATCAGCATCTGGTGTCTGTTCCTTCTGTGCTAGGCCCAGTGACCATCAGCTCCTCTCCCAACCCCGCAGTGGTCTTTGGCCCTGATTAAGCCCTGATCGCCAGCCAGGCCTAGGGATCCACCTGTGCACATAAATATTTATAAATATATAGATATATCACATTTATATAGATCTCTATCTGTATATGTCTCTCTCTATAAATTAGAGAGCAACTGGCTCATGTAATTATGGAGGCAGAGAAGTTCCATGATCTGTAATCTGCAAGCTGGAAACCCAGGAGAGCCAGTGGTGTAAATTCCACCTTGAGTCCAGAGGCCTGAGAACTAGTTGCACCTATGGTGTAAGTCTGTTGAGAGTTAATTTAAGCTACTCTATGATATTATGGTGTTAGCTCCCATTTTTATTGACTAGGAGGCCTGCATTGACCTTAAACTGACACTAGCCTCCCATGCAAGTGCATGCCTTAGACAGCAACCTGCAGAGTGACAAGTAAATCTGAGTTCCTATTATGACTTCCCAATGGCCTTTGTGATAAACAGTCTTTTCTGCCTCCCAGTGTCTATATGCCTATGTGCCCTTAGATAGGACTACTTTGATAAGGTCATACTTTTGGTTTGAAATGACCCATCAGCCACAGTCTGGGGAACTCAAACACTCCCATCCATGAAACCTAATAAAGGCATGTGATCCAGGTCCTGCATCTGTCTGTCTGCACTCTACATCATGTGGCCTCTCAAGGCATGCAGGGTACATTCTCTAGTACCTGTGAGAATAAACTTTTTTATCTCAATTTCTCTTGAGGACTGTTGTTGAACTGGGACTCACCATTCCATACCCTTTACTCCACTTAACAAGTGCTACTTTGACAAATTCATAACAAAGTTCTAATTCAAAGGCAAGAGAACATCTGAGCCCAGCAAAAGGAGTTAGGCAGAGAGAATTTAGTCTAATTTTCCCATGTTTTTTGTTTGTTTGCTTGTTTTTAAGTTAGGCCTTCCCACATTGGGGAGAGCCACCTGCTTTATTCAGTTCACCAATTCAAGTATTAATATCTTCTGGGACACTCTCATAGAGAGAGGAGAAATAATGTTTAACCAAATCTGGGCACCCTGCAGGGCAGTCAAGTTGACAAGTAAACTTAGCCATCATAGAAGCTTTAGAGACAGAATTCTATCACCAGTTAGCTAATCTTAGAGTCCTTCCAATAAACATTAGCAACTCAATAGACATCAAGAGGGATCAATAGGAGAACCAAGGGAAACCCTTCCTTTAATCTATACCACAGAACAATAGTTCTCAAAGATGTCTTTAGTGACAGGATGATTTTCTCCCTGGGAGGCCAGCACTATATATATTGCTCATGAGGACTGAGGGTCCAGAGAAAGTAGGTTAGCTGTCATGTCCCTCATTCTTACTTCACTCAAGAATGGCATATGGGAACATGTGGAGTGAGATGCTGCTAAAATTTACTATTATTTTTAGAGTAAATGAATACTAAAGAACAGATTTCCTTTACTATTATTGAGAATTACAATTTGGTCACACCTTAGAACCAAACACCATTCTGTCTTGCAGCTGGAGCTGGGAATCACTAAATACTCTAAATAGTTATAAATTCATGGCCCAACTGCACCTTCATTATAGATACTCTGGATTTGAGGTCATATTTCAGAATAGTGATCACCAGGACTAAACCATTCCTAAATATACTGCCCCTAGTGCTACAGCTGGATATATGCTACTGTGGTCAAATCTGCAGCCTTATTCTGTACTCTGCAGTTTTATGAACTTGGCAAGTCATTGTTCTGAAAGTGAGTCAGCTTGTATCTTCTTCTTCTTTTTTAATTGATTTCAGAGAGAAAGGAGAGAGAGGTAGAAACATCAACGATGAGAGAGAATCATTGGGGATTGAGCCCACAACCCAGGCACGTGCCCTGACCTGGAATTGAATGGGTAACCTTCCAGTTCATATGTCAATGCTCAACCACTGAATCACACCAATCAGGCAGTTTGGAGGGATTTGTTAGTAGCAAAAGAGATAATCCATGTAAAATCTTCATTATGGTCCTCACCACAGCCAACTCTACTTTTGGCCTAGAAATTTTCCCCTAAGACTGTGTATAGGCCATGATATGTAGGGTGTGATCAATGAATGATGATTATAAAAAGTGAGATCAGGATTCTAGAAGTAAACACTTGTGCAAGCTTACTTTACACATGTCACCAAATCTAGCCCTGATCACAACTATCCCCAATAGATTATCTTTTGCCTATTTTATAATAAAGACAGTGAGGCCTAAAACTTTCAAATAACAAGCAAGAAGGTGGGAGGGGTGGGATTTGAACCCAGATTCATCCAAGCTCAAAGTCTCTGCTCTCATCCTCTTAGTAAGAAAAGAAAGCAGTCCCTTAACTATTACAAAAACCTTCTGGCAATACACAGATGGGCTGCCCAGTGGATGAAATTTGTGCACATTAAAAGGGAATTAATTAGAGGAAATATTTTAATATTGCTATTTGCCCTTTGCAAGGGTTGGGGACGCGAGCCTCATATCCCAGGGCCCATTGCCAGGGGTAGGGATGTGAATCTCACATCTCGAGGGGCCTATTGCCAGTGTTATGGATATAAGCCTCAAGTCCCTTGCCCAGTGCAGGGGTGAAGATGTGAGCCTCACGTCCCAGGACCAGCAAAAAGAGCAGGGGTATGAGCCTCACATCCCCTGGTGGTGCAAGTCCCCACCCACTGATGCTTCAAGTCCCTGCCCATCCAGTTATTATGTGACAGCATCCTGGCCAATTTGCATATTACCCTATTATTAGATAGATTATTATTCTACTTTGGAATCACAACAGTGAAACACAACAAAAAACTCTTACGAAAGAAGTCGTAGAAGAGTAATAGAATTACATATTTAGCGAGTACGTCTTTTTAGAAAAGAAAGTGCTAAAATACAAGTTCCCATTGCACACAGAAATGGTAACAATGCCGCAAATCAGAGTACAGGTCAATAGGAGAGCCAGGGGGCCCCCAGCACACCGGTGTTGACTTAAAATACTTCACATAAACCAGCAGCAGGCCATGTTACTCTGTGTTCCTTGTACAATGCTCGGGAGAAGGCAACTTTTAAGCCTTTCTCCATCCTGGAGTCCATAAAAGAGCTTGATTAAGTGTGAGTAAAGCAGAGTACAATGCTAATGAAATCTAAACAGAGTGACTATTTTCATTCTGTTTTGGGGAGGTGAGGTGGGACTGACAAGCCCCAATCCCAACCCCAAACCTGCTCCCTCCTTACCAATGGCTCTAGAAATGAAAAGATGGCTTTGTTGACAGGCCAACCAACCTCCCCCACCTCTGTAGTGGCTGGTGCAAGAAGGAAATGAGGGGTGGTGTGTACACCCAGTGTAAACACTCTGGTTCCCGGGAGTCCCTAGGGCTGAGTTAATGTATTTCAAGCTTTAAAATGGACTTAGTCACCATATTTCAAATGATCTGCATTGTGGTACCTATAAAAAGCTCATCTTGTTAGGTCTTCAGCTCCTCTCTCATTACCTTCCTGTAGTATATTTTAGCTCCATGTGTGATTTAGAGAACACTTCTGATGAGCACCATTTTCTATCTGGGGAGTTTCGTCAGATGGAATGGGAATCACATTTATTCCACAAGAATCATTGCAGGGGAGTGTCTCTGGCCATAGATTTTCCTCTTCCTCACTTTGACTTATGATATTACATAGTAATGAGATACTGCTAAGTTTGTTGGGATCTAATCACATAAAATCTTCCATGTTAAATTGTAGAATCCAGAGACGCTTTCAAATCATAATGTGCTAAGAACAGTTTTTTATAGTTTGGTTAGCTTTGTACTTTTGATTTCACATTTCTTATTTTTTTCTGCTTTGTATTAATTAATATCATTCATTCTTATTGCAAATAAATATTAGAAAAGGGGCAGACAAAATGTCAAGAGTGCTGACTTAAAGACTAGAATGCAATGCTCTGAAAAATTTGCATGCTATGAAAAATTTCTAATTTCCAAATGAAATTTAATTATCTTCTCTATAGTCATCCAAAGAGATGAAACTAGATGGAATAAAATTCATTCAGACAATATAGCTACTGTACTAATAATTCGATTAAAGTGAACACAAAATAAGAACCTAGCTTTTAACTTACTGATGGTGAGGTTTAATTTTTCTGTTTGAGAGCTATCATATTTAAAATGCAGGTCTAACATACTTTTGTGACAGGAAAATTGAAGACAAAGAAAGCTGCTGTAATTTTCTCCTTAGTTTTTAAAAGACCACTATAACTCAGAAAGCATCCACTTTATATTCAAGTGCAATGCTAATGGCTCATAGTTTCAGAGATTAAGAATGGTTAGGAAAAATATTACTCCCAGCTCTCCATTTGTGTGTCAAGGGAGACAGAAAAATAAATTTATTCTAAAATAAGCAAACTTACTTACATCTTTTCCCCATATGCTCCAGTCTTGTAACATTTGCTTTAGGATAAAGAACACTGTGTCACCAAATTGCTTACATCTTAAAATATTCTCTTTGGACTTACAAAAGGCTGCAAAGTGTAAAATGCTTATTTATTGCCATTATGCTGTAGCCTAAGAATTAACATAAAACATCTTGGTGGGGAGGAGAGACAGGGCCTGTGCTCGAATCTGTATACTCCCTTGCATCTATACTCACTGCCTGATGATGTCATCCAACTTCATGGCTTTAAATGGCACCTATATGATGACAACTCTAAAATTAATATCTCTAGCTTGGACCTTTTCCTTGAACTCCAGACTCATATATCCAACTGCCTACTCCACATCACCACTTGGATAACGAATAGGCATATCGGATTTTAGCATGTTGAAACTGATTTCACCCCTTAAACTTGCTTTTCCCACAGTCCTTTCCATCTCAATAAATGGGAACTCTAGCTCTCCAACTACTTAGATAAAAAAAAAAAAAAAAAAATCTTGGCTTCCTTGACTCTTTCCTCTCTTTCTGTCTCCACACTTAATTTAGCAGCAAATCCCGTCGGCTATCTTAAAGGTAAATTCAGAACCCATCAATATCTCAACACCTCCTCTGCAATCACCTCACCTTGGTCCAAGACTTCATCATCTCTTGCATACCTTACTGCAAAACCATCTTGCCTGTGTGTTCAGCTTTCACCCTTGGTCTGTTCTCAAGAAAAAAAAAAGAAAAGAAAAAAAGAGCCATCATGGTTCTATAAAGCATTTGCCTCTACTTAAGGGAATCAGGGAAAGTCTCCAGAATTTACAAGGATAAGAGCTCAATATGTAATGACATGCATGTAAAGCTCATGTATAACATGAATAGATCAAATGCACCATTGAGCATTTCTGTTACTGTCTCCACAGGAGTTGCCTTCCATAAGCCATTGAGCTGAACATTTGGACTTCTTGGCAGCATTCAAGCCACCTAGAGAAAGAGGGTGAAGGGTCCTTTATATTCATAACTAAGAACTGGAGATCTCATTTTAGTTCATCAGTCACCTGAGCAGCAAGAATGAAATCAATGTAACTGAACGGGCACTGGACCATGTATGGAAAAGCCCTGATTCCGAAGACCTGGATTCACTCTGCTTTCCTGTTTACAATCTGAGTTATAGGACAAAGGTCACAGAACTCACCTGCATTTTGAATTTCACACTGGAAAAATAGGCAATTTCTCAAGTTCCTTTTTAGTCTAACATTCTAAGTATTGTTCTGAAACAACCAAAAATATGTAACTAGAGAAGGATAGGGAAGGCAAAGAGGGACTTGAGGTGATCTGAACAGGCCAATGCACATTTTTAAATCCCCTTTATTTACTAGGAAACCAACTGAATTATTAAGGTTTACTGTGTACTATGTCTAAACCCAAAAAGTGCTTTGATAGCCCCTACCCCCTAATGTTTTGCTATGCAGAAATCCAAAGATTCTATGAAAGGCAGGACCAACTGTGTGATACACAGAAACCTCTTGAGTCAAAAAGGCTCCAGACCACCATTCATTTCCTTTTAGCCTTATGATTAATGGAACCTATCTCAAAATTTCAAAATTGACACAGTTTTAAGTGAATTCGCTGAGCAGTAAAAAGACACTGATCTCCATGGCACTTTCTCATAAGAGACCATGATTAAGTAGATTGAATTGTTGACCCAGGCTCTTTGTGGGGGCCTGATAATCATGAGGAATTGCAGATTCTCTTCATCCAGCCATTTGGTATTATAGATATGCTTTATCATTACTGTCAGTGCACATAAATTTTAAATGAAGTACCATAGGAAAGGGAGCAGAAGCCTGGGAAGAAGTATGAGTGTTATAATCAAGGGACAGGGTCTTCTCATTCCTGGTCCAATCCGTGAGAGGCATGAGTACAGCATCACTGCACCAGAGGCCAGCCTGCTTCACCAATGCTCATGACAATGACAAGACTTTCCACTTGATACTCCCCCTGCCCCCAGTTGGTTCCAATTGGTTCTTCATGGTGAACTCCTCATCACTGGCCAAAGTACTTTGGTTATAACACACAGGTTCTTCCACATTGGTGATAGGACATGCTGAGAGTCATGTTTGAAGGAACCAGCACCTGGTGGCAGTGTCAGTGGCTTTGATCTCCAGGTAAAACGCTTGATGTCTGCTTAAAGTGGAATCCTGATCAAGACTGAATTGTAAGACTATGCATGTTGGGGAATACTAGTAAAACTGACTTGGGGAAGGAAAGGCTATTCTTGCTGTGTCTTGACAGAGTTGTTGAGTTATGTTAGCTGGTAATGAAAAAATATGTGATTTAATATACACTCCAGACCAATAAAGTAGGACAGGTTAATTATAATATGTTGCTGTTCATTAGGTCTTTAAACCTTGTAGCCATGAAGCATAAAAGCCTGACATTATTTTTGTGACTGATTATATTAAATACAGAGAATAAAAGGATAGATTCTGGAGCCTGAATACCTGGTTTCAAATGTTGCCTCCGCCACTTACTAGATTTATGACCTTGATCATATATGAAATCTCCTGTCTCTCTGCTCTCTCACCCAAAAAATGTGAAGAAGTAATATCCTGTATTTCATAGAGTTGTTGTAAGAACTGAAAAAGGTAAAGAAAAATACTTAGAACTATGCATGGGGTGTCCCTAATAACTGTTCATATTAGTATGATATATGTGTGTCTTTCATAAACAAAATATATATTTTTAAAGTGTAATTACATCTTAGAATTGCCATTGCAGGTTAACCTGCCCCTAAATCTGTCATCAGCAGAGAAGCACTGGCCAGTTGAGAATGCATTCCTGCTTAATGAGAGAGCCCTGGGCCACTGGATAAACTTGCTCTTTCCCAGAAGAGCAACTGATGGCAGTGGCCTGTGCCAGCCAGGATCTGAAGACCATGCTGTCTTGGGTTCTCAAGAGCAGAAGTGGGCATTATTCTCTGTTGCCCTGTGCCCGGCATCTGCTAATTGAGAGGAAGGCAGATATATGAGACACATAGCTCAGCATTGTGTGCAGATGAAGGATTCCCCAGAGAAGCTTTAAAAACCTATTTGTTTTGGAGTGAGGCCTTCTAAACCTGACTTCATTTTTCCAGCTGCATCTAAAAGGGTGTGTGTGGTGTGTGGTGTGTGCGTGTGTTTATCTTCAGACCTTTACCCCTTTCCTGGGAGTAGCAGTTGGGCCAGAGATCACATTCTTCACCCTGTCTTGCAAAGAGGTGTTTGGGGGAGAACTGTTTTCCTTTTGCTCTTTACTGGGTCTTGTCTTTTCTAATTTTTTATTTTTATAATAGGTTCTCTACCCAGGGCCTCTTTTAAGATGGCAAATTGAGTTAGGTTTTAGGATCTGTAGTGATGTGCTTTCGAAGGGGCAACAAGATGTCTGGGGCTGAATTTCGGTCAGGCCTCCCTAGACAACAGCGGTGTCTATCATGTCTATCAATCAACTTCACCAATAGCCTTGACATTAGCATTTTTCTGGCATCAAATTATGAAAACCATCAGAAATGTGGAGGAAATGCACACTTATGTGAATTTAGAAATCAACAGTTAATTTCATGCAGTCAAGTTCCTGAGATCTTTCTTCAGCAACAAGGAAATACAAAACACATGGAATGAGAGTAAATATTGTGATAAGATAAATGGATAAATAGTAATTCCTTAATGAAAGGCAACTCATAATCACCCCCTTTTTTTAAAAAACAAAACAAGAAAGATAATATTTTAGGACTGCTTTTCAAAATATCTCTTTGTTAAGAGGCCAATTTTGTGTAAATGTCTGTTAATATGAGCTTTTATCATGCAAAATCCCAAGGTGCCTTTGGTCCATTATCTACAAGCTGGAAATAAAAATCTCATGTCATTGATACCAAACATCTGTTTTTAGAGAACTGTACTGTAAAACTCCAAGATTTCTATTGCCTTGTATTTTAAACAATCTTAAAATCTCTTGTATGACATAACACTTATTTATTCATTCCTTAAATGTTCCATGACTGACTATTAAGTCCTCTTAGTCAATGTCCTAGTTGGAGTTAGAGAAACACATGTTTCTGAGCCTCAAAAATTGAGGGACTGGAAGAAAAGAACCATTTTTATGATAATTTTTACTTAAATATTAATCATCTCTGCCTTATTATGAACTCAATAAAGGTATCATTAATATACAATCCCTTACAGTTTCATTGGTACCTGATACAGTGCTTACAAATAATAAATACTCAATTCATGTTGATTGGCACAATGTTAAAGAAATTAGTTTATTTGACAATTGTCTCTTTTTTCAAAGGCATGTGTAATGGTACAGTAATAATACAGCAACTGTAATAAAAAACTATGTGGTTTTTTTATGTCTTCCAATTTTTCTGAAACTTTAAAAAAATATATATTTTATTGATTTTATACAGAGAGGAAGGGAGAGAGATAGAGAGTTAGAAACATCAATGAGAGAGAACCATCGACCAGCTGCCTCCTGCACACCCCTACTGGGGACGTGCCTGCAACCAAGGCATATGCCCTTGACCAGAATTGAACTTGGGACCTTTCAGTCTACTCTATCCACTGAGCCAAACTGGTTTCAGCTTTCTGAAACTTTATTCAGGCATCTTATGGAGCCAATCTTCCCTGCTTCAGAATAAAGACTCCAGAAGATCCCATGAGTTTGTCTCATGATTCTTAGTAACTATAAACACTTTAAGTCATAGATAGAGTTTCAAAGCAGTAGTGAGACTAGTCAAAGATAAGAATTAAAGCTTAAACTTGATGTATCATTAAGTATTTCTTTCTCCAGGTCAGAAGAGATTCACTCTGAACCAGAGACCACAAGAGACACCCCCATTTTCTTACCCCTGTTCACCTCCTGCCATCCTGCTAATTGCCATTTGCTCCTGCCAAGGTCTCTCTAAGTCTAAAATAGTTCTTTTCTTCCAGTCCCTCAATTTTGGGGGGTCAGAAACAGGTGTTTCTCTAACTCCAACTAGGACATTGACTAAGAGGACTTCATAGGCAGTCATGGAACATTTAAGAAATGAATAAATAAGTGTTATGTCATACAAGAGATTTTAAGATTGTTTAAAATACAATACAAGGCAATAGAAATCTTGGAATTCTCTAAAAACAGATGTTTGGTATCAATGTGGAGGGACTAGGAGAGAGGGTATGGGTGCCCAGCTTACCTGGGCCATAGAGATTTGTAATACTGTCTATCGTCATTTCACATGGCACTGTATAGGACCTTGGCAGTTTCCCTGCAAAGCCCTTCTCTACTGTATATATCTGCTCTAAGTCCTGACCTTCTGAGGTACAGTGCAGCTGCTTCCTGCTGCTTTTCCTTCATCTTCTTAAAAGGGTCTATGGGCAAGATACAGAGGGAGCTCCATCCTAGGTCCCTCAGGAGTAGGGTGTTCATCTGACATCAAATGAACAAGAAACACACTTTTGCCCTGTCACTGTAGGGGAGGAAAGACTCTTCTTTTACCATTTTAAATTCAAAAGCTGGGGTCTATGAATTAAAACAAAAAAAATGACATATTCACAGAGAAAAAAGCAAAAAGCATTCACGGTTTTTGTTGTTGATATTTTTATGTGACACAGGGGTTTCACAAGAAGAAAAAATTCCGAAGAAGTGGTTAGACCTGAGAGCTTATAGGGTATTTTAATAGAAAGTGATCACTTGTGGAGATAGGATAAGACAAAGGTAAAAGAAGTTTGGACAAGAAACAATAAGTTATGGGAACGTGACTAGGAAATATATGAGCGAAGCAAATAGAAGATAGCGGCTATTTTGGTAAGGTTTGTTTGTAAAGACTCATCTCAGGCACCACTCCCTATCTCCAGTGAGAAGAATTTTTTTCTCTTTCTGATATAGGTGTGGCCCATGTCTCATGGGAGATTTATGCCCAGCTTCTAAGTAGAAGGGGGGAGGGCAGAAAACCTTTCTACATCTGCTGAATTGCTTTCAACTTAAAATAATCTATATGTCAAAATCACATATTTTTGGGTGGTATGTTTTGTTCCTATTCAATAGACTCCTAAGAGGCAGGAGTCCCAGAACTATAGCACTCTCCTGGGATGGCCTCCAAAATTATGAATCTGATTGTTTCATGTGAATTCTTGAGGTCCAAGTTGGATTTAGAACTCTATCCACAGTCTTTTTTAGCTTTCTCATAAGATCTACACTGAATTTTGTGTCTCTTTTATTCAGAAAATACATTTAGAGGTTTCTGATAGTTTCTCTCTCTCTCTCTCTCTCTCTCTCTCTCTCTCTCTCTCTCCCTCTCTCATTGTGCTAACATATACATATACTTAGTGTGGAGTTAGAAAGTAGTAAGGTTATTCTATGCTGCAAAGGGAAAATGCTCACAATGCATCAATAGAAATTACAAAGAAATATTTTTCCTAATGGCCAGATAATTTTTAAAAAACATTATTGTTACCTTTATTGTTAAGTATTTCAAATGTGTCAGTTTTTCCCCTCATTGACCCCCTTCACCATGTCCCACCCCCTCCCCAGGACTTCACCACACTAATTGTCTGTGCCCATGGGTTATGCATATATGCATATAAGTTATTTTATTAAGCGCTTCCTGCCCACTGCCCCTTCCCTCTGAGATTTGTCAGTTTGTTGCATGCTCCAATGTCTCTGGATCTATTTTGTCCTTTTTATACCCTTTATTACTCTGAGGTGTGCAGGTATGGTAGGACAATTTCTACCTCACACATTTTTTTTTTTTAAATCAGGAGAGCTTAATTTTTGTACCTTCAGACAAACTGAGGCAGAAGGTTAAGATCTAAGAACCCAGCTATGGAACCAGCACAGAGTTCACCAGTTCCCTGGTTTGCTTCCTCTCAGAATTCCTGGGTATACAACGAACATTTTGGCTTTGCATAGCTGTAACAAAGAGTTATCCTAAATAGCCAGTATTGCTTGCAACATGCTCTAGTGTGGCAAGGGAGAGTGATATCAATCAGTTTTTCATGCCCCCGATAATAGTGATTATAAAAACTTTGGACTTGATGACAATGACCAATGGATGTACAATAGAAGTAGTCCCTCCTGTCTATAGAATGAGAATCTTTCATCCAGAACAGGGTAGGCAAACTACACGCTGTGAGCCAGTTTTACCCACCACCAGTATCATATATAATAAAAGTCTAATATGCAAAGTGTCTGATTGTTCAGTAGGCCATTCAATCAATCAAATATGCTAATGATATGCTAAGGATGCTCAACTGCTCCCTATGATGTGAAATGACCATGAGGAGGTAAACGCTCTGACTGGTAGGTTAGCTTGCTGCTGGGGTCCAGTTGATCAGGACAGAGCAAGATGGGCCAGACACACCATGGAACCCTCCCACAGCCCCTCCCCTGCTGGCCAACCTTCGGCGTCCCTCCCTGTCCCTGATTGTGCACCAGTGGGATAACTCTGCCTGGCCTGTGCCCTCTTGTAATCCAGTACCCCTGAAGGGATGTTGAAGAGCCAGTTTTGGCCTGATCCCAAAGGACCCCACTGGTGCATGAATTTGTGCACTAGGCCTCTAGTATTTAAAAAAGAAAAATTTATTGGCAATACTTATGCTCATTTGTTTATATATTGTCTATATATTCTTTAATACTACCATGGCAGGATTGAGTAGTTGCAATAATAATCATATGATCTAAAATTTTATCTAAGCTGGGAGAGACAAAATGGCAGAAAAATAGATAGGCAAATTCTGAGCCTTGTCCCGAAGCAGAAAGAGAGAGCAGCTGAGGGTGTGCTGGGAGTGTTTATTAACAAGCCAAGAGACAGCTGAACACCAGGAGAAACCAGGGGACCGCTGATCAGGGTGCCCTGACAGGGAAACACCCAAGGCAGAGCTAGGTCCCTTCCCGGAGCAACCTACGGGTTTGGACAGGGAAATCTCGCCATCTTGAGAGGAAGATTGGATCATGTCAGAGGCCTGAATATCCACAGCCGTAGTAACCACCAAGCAGCTGTGAGCCCCAGAACACTGATCCCAGGCAGCATGAACACTTGGAATCCGCACGGGGAAAAGGAGAGAACTACATAACCAGAAATTCGAAAAAGAGAGATCATGGGAAAACAAAGAAACAGCCCGCATATGAAAGAAAAGCAGGCATCACAAGAAAAGGAAGTAAAAAAGTTAGAGGCAAGCAACCTACCAGAGCAAAAATTCAGAGTAATGATCATAAGGTGGCTAAAAAGAATGGAAGACAAATTTGACAATATGAGTAAGAACCAAGAGGAAATGAAGAAGAACCAAGAAGAAATGAAAAATGACATAGCTACTGTAAAGAACTCAATAGAAAGCATCAAGAGCAGACTAGAAGAAGCAGAGGACTGCATCAGTGAGCTAGAAGACAAGATGGAAAAAAAAATACCCAATTAGAGCAGCTTCTGGAAAAAAAAAAATAAAAAGCAGGAGGAGAGCCTACAGGAACTTTGGGACAATACAAAACAAAACAATATTAGAATAATAGGAGTTCCAGAAGGAAAGGAAACTGAGGAAGACATGGAAAACATATTTCAAGAAATAATGACAGAACACTTTCTTGAGATAGAGAAGAAAAAACCCACACAAATCCAAGATGCTTGGAGTCCCAACCAAAATGAACCCCAAAAGACTGACGCCAAGGCACATTATAATTAAACTGGCAAACACCAATGACAAAGTAAGAATCTTAAAAGCAGCCAGAGAGAGATGGAAAGTTACATAAAAAGGAACCCCCCATCAGACTAGCAACTGATTTCTCCACAGAAACTCATCAGGCCAGAAGGGAATGGGATGAAATATACTATTGGGTCGGCAACTACGTAATTGCGGGTTTCACACATATATGGCTTCAGTTGAATTTTTAGGTTTGCAGACGTAGTACAAATGTAAAACACATTTTGTTATTTGATAGTTGGCTATTCAGCTGTTAATCAGTAAAAAAAGTTTTTTGATCTGTTTTGTAGTTTTTGTTTGGCGTTCGTTGAAAAATGGAAAATCAAAAGGAACATTTTTGTCATATTTTGCTTTTTTATTTCCGCAAAGGGAAAAACGCATCGCAAGCTCATAAAAAGTTATCTGCTGTTTATGGTGACGAAGCCTTAAAAGAACGGCAGTGTCAAAATTGGTTTGCCAAATTTCGTTCTGGTGATTTTTCACTCAAAGATGAAAAACGCTCTGGTCGTCCAGTTGAGGTTGATGACACCCTAATCAAAGCAATAATCAATTCGGACTGTCACAGTACAACACGTGAGATTGCAGAGAAGCTTCATGTATCACATACATGCATTGAAAATCACTTAAAACAACTTGGCTATGTTCAAAAACTCGATACATGGGTTTCTCACGAACTGAAAGAATCACAGTTAACGCAACGCATTAGCAGCTGCGATTTGCTAAAGAAACGTAATGAAAATGATCCATTTTTAAAACGACTGATAACTGGCGATGAAAAATGGGTTGTTTACAACAATATCAAGCGGAAAAGATCGTGGAGCAGGCCAGGTGAACCAACTCAAACAACATCAAAAGCTGATATTCATCAAAAGAAGGTTTTGTTATCAGTTTGGTGGGATTACAAAGGAATTGTCTACTTTGAACTCTTACCACCCAACCGAACAATCAATTCTGATGTCTACATTGAACAACTAATGAAATTAAACAATGCAGTTGAAGAAAAGCGGCCCGAATTGACAAATCGAAAAGGTGTTGTATTCCATCATGACAATGCAAGGCCACACACATCTTTGGTCACTCGGCAAAAATTAATGGAGCTTGGTTGGGATGTTTTGCCACATCCACCATATAGTCCTGACCTTGCACCATCTGATTACTTTTTGTTTCGATCTTTACAAAACTCCTTGAATGGTAAAAAATTCAATAATGATGATGATGTCAAATCGTACCTGATTCAGTTTTTTGCTAATAAAAACCAGAAGTTTTTTGAACGTGGGATTATGATGCTGCCTGAAAGATGGCAAAAGGTCATTGATCAAAATGGGCAATACATTACAGAATAAAGTTATTTAGTTCCATGAAAAAATTGTCTTTGATTTTCTTTTAAAAATTCGCAATTACGTAGTTGCCAACCCAATAAAATTTTATCTAAGCCTACAGAGGAAACATTTTAAAGGATTTCCAAGTTGATTACTGTGCAAAATACATAGAAAGCACATCCATACAAATGGTTCTCCTTCCATATAATTAAATAAGAAAACAAATCCCTGTTGTATTTTAATTGCATTGCTTTGCTGAGAAACGAGGAATCTTGCTGCTACTTCTGACCTGGAATCTGTTTCACTTGATTTTTGGGGATTTGCAATGTTTTTGGAGTGCTTTGGGTTATAACTCTTTTTTTTTCATGTTGAAACTATGGGTATATTTTCTATTTAATCATTCATTTAAAAATATTACTTGAAGGTCTGTTGCAAGGCAGATGCTAGGCTAGATGTTAGCAACATAACATGAAACAGATTAAGAAATTTACTCCTTTATGCCTTAGGATCTGGTAGAAGGTAGATCAGTGAGTGGACAATTACAGCACCCTGGTTACAGTTACAGAAATGAGTCAAGCACAGATGTTAAGGAGTTGATGGAGGTGGTATCTTATGAAGTTTTATATTGTTGTACAGGGGACATCCAAGAAGGCCTATGATAAGAAAAAATGCCAAAGATGAGAAGTGATTGCTGAGGAGAAGTCAGTCAGCCATGGGGGAATTAGGAAAAGAAAAGCTATTTTCAGGCAGAGGAAACAATAAAGCTCAGAAATCTGAAGGCATTCTATAGTGAATTCAAGAACTAGAATCAGCAGTGCTTTTGAAACATCACATTTTATTTGAAGAAATACACAGGAAATAATAATATTCATATGCCATCATGTATCAATACATCAGAGTTCTTTAGAGAAACAGAATCATTGGGATGTGTATATATTTGGGAAATATTACTATAGGTAATGGGCTCATGTGATTATGGAGTCTGGCAAGTCCAAAATGTGAAGGGTAGACTAGCAGGCTAGAAATCTGGGAGAGCTGGTGTTCCAGCTTGAGTCTGAAGGGTGCCTTCTATAGAACCAGGAAGAGTCAACACTGGGATTATTACTGGACTGAAGGGGCCCATTGGCCTGGCTCATCAAAGCCCATAAGACACACACAGGATTTTGTAGCCAAGGAAGTAAGGGTTTATTGGGGCACATACTCATAGTCACAGGTGAGATGATGCTCAAAGACCTGGCTCTCTGTTGGCTTCTAAGGATGGATTATATAGGGGGAAAATAATTAATCACGATGGCCAAGTGAGTTAGGGCTGTGTTCTCTTCTGATTGGTAGGTGCTAGAGTGGAGGATAGTTGATCAGTGCATCTGGTCCTGGTGTCAGCCACATTGTCACTTATGGTTTTATTGCTTTTCTGAGACTGGAGTTGAAACACAATTGAGGCCTAGATGTTATCTTTAGTTTAATTAAAACTCTGTCTCTATGGTCAATAGACTCAAGGCTTTGTTCCTAAGATTGTTTGTGGCTGACCAAGACTCTTATTGTTTTAAGGACTTGATCATGAAAGGAGTGGACATGTAATAAAGAAGACAGATAAGTTAGGATGCTAGATGAGGCCACTTTAACTCAAAGGAAAACAAAGAAGAAAAATGTCATAGTAAAGAAGATTGGGTTTGTGTGCCATTACACAATAAAGTCCAAAGACAATCTGTTGGAAAATTCTCTCTTGCTTGGAAGAAGCCAGTTTTTTTTTTTTCCTTTTCTTATTTCTTTTTTCTTTTTTTAATCTATCTAAGCCTTCAACTGATTGGATGAGGCCCGCCCACACTGTGGAGAGCAATACACTTTGCTTAAATTCTAGTGATTTAAATATTAATCTCATCTAAAAACACCTTCACTGTAATACTGAGAATAATATTTTACCAAATATCTGAGCACACTGCAGCCCAATCAAGTTGACATATAAAATTAACCATTATAGTCACCATGAACCAAATAAAAGAGGTGGTTTTTAGTCCAAATTACTAACCTGAGTATTAAATCACTCCAGGTTAAGAGAGTATCTGTATTTCAGCACACCTGTAATTCTCTTATCATATCACAAAGGGCCTGTAGCCCCTGCTGAGTGATTTGTATTACAGTAGGAGAAAACTGCAGAATCATTGAAGGGTTTTGTTCTTTTAACTTTAATGATTTGTTTAGACTGGAAGGGAGTATTTCTATGAGTACATTTGGTTAAAGATAGACACATTACCACCAAGAAAATGCATTTTTAAAAGTATTAATACATCAGTAGGGTCACTGCCTGCTTTGTCAATCTCATTTATACCTCACTACACTGCCTCCCTAAAGATAAAAGAAAATGAAAGTATATTTATTGTCAACTATATGATTGCAATTTTGAATTTATTATCTTATTAAACTTCACTATTACCCAGTCATATAGGCATTAATATTCCCATATCCATTGTTGAGGAAGAAGGCCCTGGAATTTTAAATAATATTTCCAGAGCCACAAAGCTAGAAAGTTGCAGAACCAGAAGCTACAGGTGTGTATGCATTGACCAAGTAGAAATGAAAGCCAGTGTTCCAAGGAAGGAAAGCAACACTATCCAGGACCAGCGGACAAAATTCAAGGAATGGTGAGAAGTTGAACTTTAGATTAGTACATTCCACAGAATGAACTAGTTATGAATAGGTATTGAATACTAGCTGGATTCCATGTTCAAATACATTTGTAAAATGGGAAAAGGCAATTAAATATACTTTAAAAAATTAAGAACACTGTGAGAATCCTAATAAATCACTGAGTATTTAAAATATTAAGTTTGTGTTGTTTCAAAACCCTGTGAAACTACTAAGCACTAGTGTAGCACCAGATAAGGTAATGATTTCCTGGGCACATTTCAGGGAAGAGCTGATGGCGAACATAGGTTGATAATACAGTCTGATCTGCCATTGAATGACCCACTTGGTCAGGGAAAGTGAGGCATTATTTGGTCACCTTATGATGATGAATTGCCTATATATATATATATATATATATATATATATGGCTAATATGCTAAGTGTCTGACCTTCTGGGTAATGACCTCATGTAGCAGTGCCTGGCTTCCTCTCCCTAGAGACTAGCCTCCTTGGAGTTTCTTCAGCCCAGGAATACAACTTGTTTTATAGTCAGGTGGAAACATTTCACACTTTAACCAAATGCATGTGAAGTGTTTTCCCATGCCTCATCTCATTTGATCCTTACAGAAGTCCTAGAATAAGTAGATAGGAGACTCTGTGGAATCCTATTTTCTTTTCATTAGCAGAAAATGGAGATTTAGAAAGCTTAGAAACTTGACCCGACTGAAAAGAAGTAAGAAATAGTGGACCTTGAAAATGACTTTCAAGGTTTTTCTCACTGCACAGAATATAGTCAAACACTGCTGCAGTTAAATATTTTACCCTTTGTTCTCCTTGTGTGATCTACAATAATAATCTGTTTTGTGTTGATATTTACTGCTGTGTTGCTGACAATTACCTAAAAGAGAAATTGTGGTGCTTTATTGGGCTGGAAAAAGTTTAGCTAAATCAGAAAGCAGGTCTAATTAGGCAAGTTTATTCTATATCTAAAAAAGGCTAAGTTGACTACTGCATGCATGATACATATTAGTATAAAACTCTCACTGGCACCAGTCACATATGTATGACTCCACCTGTCATTGTCAATTGTGAATTTGGTTGACACTTCTATTATAGAGAAAGGGTGAGTAACAATATTAAAATATTTCTTCTAATTAATTTCCTTTCAATGTTCACTGATTTGTGCACTGGGGCACTAATGAATAAAAAATAAATGATTTCTTTTTGTTTTTCATATTTTTTGAGCATTTTAATATAAAAATGTCAAATATTTAAATTATTATTTTCAAAAAAAGACAAAAAATGTTACTCAAAGTAGTCACAATACCAACCACCTAGATTCTACAATTGTGTTTTTACATACTAGCTTTATTTTATAGTTACCCATATATCTGTCCTTTAATCTATTTATTCATTGAACTTTTAATTTGCTTTTTGGGGTAGGGTTGGCTAGGGTAGTCAGAAATGAAAATATATTATCATTTAATTATGCTACTTTATATGTTTTTCCTTTTTATTTAATTCATTGGGATGATACTTGGCTAACTAAATATGTTAAATCTGAAGTCCTTAGAGAATGCTCAGATTTGGAAAATCAGTGGCAAGAGGTATATAGATATGAAAGAGGTAGGGATACAGAGAGATAGAGATTGGGGGATTGGAATTTTAGGAAAGGAGGAAATTTTACAAGGATAATATATAAAAATAATGAGAAGTAGGTGGGAAACAGACCATAGGAAAAGATCAAAAATAAAAATTTGATCAAAAGTCAAAATTTCAAGTTTACAGATGACTAGAGAGGAAAAAATAAAGAATTGCTTGACATCTGTGCCCCGAAAGAAGAAATCCACTTAGATAATATGGAGCTCTAGCAATCTGGCACAAGAAAGAATGGGTGGGGATGTGGGGGCAGTGGGGAGAGATAAGAGATCAACCAAAGAACTTGTAGGCATATAAGCATAACCAATGGACACAGACAATTGGGGGGGGGGGGTGAAGGCTGGGGCTGAGGGGTCAAGGCAGGCTGGGAGAGGACAGTGAGAGTAAAGGAGACATATGTAATACTTCCAACAACAAAGATTTTTTTTTTTTAAGAAAGAATGGTCAGAGAGGGAGGACAAAAACTGACCTCAAGCACCATTCCTGCCTTGGAGGAAGTCATGGTTCAGTGCGCGAAGGAGACAGAAAAACACCTGATGACCATACAGAGTGAGCCGGCAGTGCATTCAGAATGCTGAGTCCTCTCAGAGGAAGGGGCACACCGAGCTCTGGAGAGCATAAGGCTTGAACTTGGACTTGGAATATGAGTAGATGCTTCATTAGGTATTCTATGCTTTTCAGAAAATAAAATGAACATGCAATCAGGGACCTAGTTCAGGCCATTTGTGCAAAGGTGATTTTTTTTTTTTTTTAGAGAGTTTGATATTTTGTTATTATTATAACTTCCCTTTACCAGAACTTACTGGAGAAGAGCAAGACTGAGATGAAACAAAACAAAAACAAACAAACAAACTTACAAACAAAATGGCCTTTATGTAATAACCAATAGAAAATAAGCTGGGGTGTTTGTATCAGTCCTCCAGCCACTCAACCACAATAATTTGGTCATACATGTATAAGGCACTCATCATTTTGAAAGAGGGCTGCTGAAGTGAGAGCACAACTTAAGTACAAAATTAAGTACAAAAGTAAGGACTGCACAAATTAAGTACAAAAGAAAAGGACTCAGCACGGGATATGGAGGAATAAAAGAAATTAAAAGGCAATTGGCTGAAGCACTTTGTGGATTGAGGTCTCCATCACACAGAGGGGATGAAGTCACACCGAGGACTGGAGAGAAAACTAGGGTATAAAAATAATGAGCACAGTTGTGGAAACAGTAGAATAACCAGAAAAGCATTCATAAGTGCTTTCTGAGTGAAATAGGAGAGGTGGGATTGGAATCCTTGAGCTGTCCCCAAAGATGTGATGAGAGGAACTAAGCCAGGCCAGCCAGGACGCTGGGGCCTCATACTCTGCACTGACTGTGCCTACAAGTCCACCTTTGACCTCGGCTTTGGGAACCTAATGTCTTGGGAGGGAGGCCTTCTTAATGATCACTTTCAAATTCACGGGAATAGAACAAATGGAAATTTTTCTTGGCAATCCCTAATATTTTCTCACTTTCTGGCCGATTTTCCACCAGGAGAGCATCGAGGGAAGGAAGCAGTGGAAATCTCCCATGCATTCGGGTTTCACAGATGCCTACTGAATACAGCACCTTGGAAAAGAAGCATCCTGCACAGGAGCCACCAGTAGGGGATACCTTTGAGGTAGGTTATTTTCACCAGAAAAGAAGAAACTTTACATCTGGCTCCAACTCTGTGTGGGTGTTTATTTCTCTAAAATGGCTTATTGAATACAGATGCTGCTCAACTTCTAGTGGGGTTACATCACAATAAACCTATATGAAATGGAAAATACTGTATGCTGAAAATGCATTCAATGCACCTAACCTACCAAATATCATAGCTTAGCCTGGACTACCTTGAACATGTTCAGAACACTTGCATAGCTTTTTGTTGTGCAAAATCACCTAACACAAGGAATACAATAAGTATTGATCATTTGCCCTCCTAATCTCGGCACTGACTGGGAGCTTTTCGGCTGGCTGCCACTCACAGCATCACGAGAGAATATGATACCAAATATCACTAGCCCGGGAAAAGATCAAAAGTCAAAATTTGATCAAATGTCAAAATGTCTACTGAACATCACAAAGTCAAAAAATTATAAGTTAAACTATTGTGAGAGACTGTCATAGTTGGTGACTAAAAAATAAATATTTGGTGATCACATTTATTGCATAAGAGCTTTGTGAGAGAAGAAATGGATATGGCTGCTAAACAAATATATACACAAATAAAATGTGACAGTTTTTTCCCCCTTTCTAGTTTTAAAAACAGTGTTAGTCATCCAAACACAAGGTAACTCTGTCTTTCTTTCCCTTTTCTCATGAGAACCTTGAGGACTAAATGAAACATCTTGCTCCAAGAGCTACGGTAAAGGGCCAAATAGCCCTCGGATAGCGTGGGTTGTAGTTATGAAACTTGATCCCCATTGGTATTAGGGTAACAATTTGCAGAAATGCAAGGGATAAATCTTGGGCAGAACCGATGTGCTAAAGTGTGGATATCAGTAACAGAAGCCAACCCCTGGAGCATTTATGCTGATACTCTATGACTATGATGGATGCTACCAATTACCTTGAAAGTTCTTGGTATCTTTGGTTGGGAATCAGTGATGCTTTTTATTTCTCAATGTATTTCGGGCCACTTCCTATATAAAGACCACAAATGGGATAATTAAAGAAATAGATACTGTTTTGGAGCTGGAAGAGATCCTAGAAATAGTTTTGGTGTTCACTTTGCAGAAGGTCACTGAAGTCCAAAAAGCAGCATTGTACCACCCAGTATCACTGAGCTTGGGTATGGCTCAGCTCGAGACAAAGCATATGTGTGCTGACACCATGTGCAAGCCTGTTTCTATTGAGTATCTCTTCTTGGTCCAGCAATGATTCCTATTTACCAAAAAAAGTCCAAATTCTGGAACATGGCCCTTCAAGGTCTGCTAAAATCTTCTTCCTTCTTGAACATTATTTCTCTTGTTTTACCTTCCCATTTTCATTACCTTCTTTCTTCAGGCGCATTTATCTTCAGCCACTTCCAACTTCCCACAGTTCCCTTCCAATCTCATGGGTGAGCTGTGGCCCTTACCTGCAACACATACTGAATTATTCTCTGTTCAGCGTTTTAAATATTAATTCTCAGATGGCTTCTTTTCTTCTCCAGGAAGCCCTCCTCACCTGTGTCCTATTTCATGCTAAGTTACTTCTCCCAGAATTCTCCATTCACATCTCAAAGCAGCCATTCAGTGGCAACAGTTGGAACAATTTTTAAAAATTGTTAGTCTTCCTCCTTAAGACCAAGGTCTTGCCTTACTTGTTGTCTTATTTCTGCTTCAATTCTTCCTGTCCCCAAATTTGGCACAGACCCTTAGTAAATGCTAAAGGAAGAAATCAGTTGAGCGAGCCAACTGGACTCTAAATTGATCAAATGGAGAGTCATTGGCTTAGGAGCTTTCATAACCAATAACCCATAATGGTCACACAGGCCAGTTCTATGGCTTTAGTGACCAATCATACAAAGCTTAGGCCAATGTGACCAAGTCATAAGATTTAGTATCTTCTTTGTGGTTAGTAGCACAGACTTTGCAACCAAACTTCTTTATTCAAAGCCCAATTCTGCTCTTACTAGCTAGTGTGTGATAGTTCTCAACTTACTTATCTTTTATGGGTCTCATAAAAGTTGCCTTTTCCATAAAATTGATAATAATAATAGTGTCTAACTCTCAGGGATTTTATAAAGATTATATATTCATTTAGAACAAATAGTTGGCAAGTGCTACATAAAAAGTGAGCTTTTCTTCTCCTTTCCTCTTTCCTTCTTAATATAACAAAAGCTATTCCCAAGTTTAATAATTGAGAGGAGGCAGAAGCCAAGAAATGTGGGGGGGAAAATGACAGCAAGTGTCATAGTATTGTAGTTAAGAGTGCAAAAACTGAAAGATACACCATTTGGGGTATCTACAATAGTGTTTACTGGACTAATGCATTCACAACACTTGCTAGAACCCTAGAAAATAGACATTTTTATCCTCATTTCACAAATCACAGAACAGGTTCAGAAACAAAAATTGTCCTAGGTTGCATAGCTGGTAAAACTTAGAGCTCAGATTTATTATGTGGTTAATGGTGAACGTATGGTTTCTGGAGCTAGACTCCTGAGTTCAGCTGTGCATCATGAGCTGTTGGGAGATGATGCAAATTAAAAGATAAAAAGTGTTAGGAACAGAGTTATGAATGTATGTGTTGTTGTTTTTTTCTGTCTCTTCAGTCTGTGCTCAGTTCAACCAAAGCAGAGGAAGGGCTCCATAAACAAATCATTTCCATCCCCACTACCCATCTCACTGAACTTGGTTCATGACACATACAGAGCTCTAAAATACTCTGTAAAGGGAGACATCATTGCTTTTAATTAGCGCTTATTAAAAGTTTATGCTTGAAACAACTTTAGCAACACAATAAATAATGCTAGCATTATTTTATAACCCAAAGTATCAAATACCCATGAATTCATGTTAATATAAATTTATAACTGAATAAGTAAATGAATGAGAAGCAATAATTCTTCCCTATAGGAAAATTTTAATAAGTGACTATGGAAAGACTGAAAAGATTAGAAAATCATTGCAATGCCACAGTAAAAATTTCTACAGAGAATAAACACCAATCTCAGCTGAAATGAGTGCATAGAAATTTAAGCAGAAAGGCAAGTGCACATGGGACATTCTCAAAGATAGACCACATTTTGGGTCATAGGCAAAGTCTCTTCAAATTCAAGAAGATAGAAATCATATCAAGTATCTTCTCAGACCATAATGGCATAAAACTGGAAATTAACTACAATAAAAATAATCCAAAGAAATCAAACACATGGAGACTAAACAGCACGCTATTAAACAAGGACTGGGTTACCAGAGAAATCAAGGAAGAAATTAAAAACATCCTGGAAACAAATGACAATGAAAACACAACAATCCAAAATCTATGGGACACAGCAAAAGCAGTCTTAAGAGGGAAGTTCATATCCTTACAAGCCTATTGCAAAAAACTAGAAAAAAAGGGTAACAGATGATCTAACTCTACAACTCAAAGAGTTAGAAAAGGAGCAACAAGAAAAGCCCAGTGTAAGCAGAAGGAAGGAAATAACAAAAATCAGAGCACAGATAAACGACATAGAGACCAAAAAAACAATACATAAGATCAACAAAACCAAGAGCTGGTTCTTTGAAAGAATAAACAAGATAGATGAACCTCTAGCCAGGCTAACTAAGAAACAAAGAGAGAGGACCCAAATAAACAAAATCAGAAATGAAAGAGGTGAAATAACAACAGACCCCAACGAAATACAACGGATTGTTACAAAATACTACGAACAACTCTATTCCAACAAACTGAACAACCTGGAGGAAATGGACATATTCCTAGAAAAATACAAACTTCCAAAACTCGATCAGGAAGAATCTAAAAATCTCAATAGACCAGTGACTTGGGAAGAAATTGAAACAGTCATCAGAAAGCTTCCAGCAAACAAAAGCCCAGGGCCAGATGGCTTCACAGGAGAGTTTTACCAAATATTCAAGGAAGAACTAAAACCTATCCTCCTCAGACTTTTCCAAAAAATTCAAGAGGAAGGAACACTTCCAAACTCCTTCTATGAAGCCAGCATCACCCTAATACCAAAACCAGATAAAGACAACTCAATGAAAGAGAATTACAGGCCAATATCCCTCATGAACATAGATGCCAAAATCCTCAACAAAATCCTAGCAAATCGGCTCCAGCAGAGCATCACAAAGATCATACACCATGACCAAGTAGGATTTATTCCAGGAATGCAAGGATGGTACAATATCCGCAAATCAATAAACGTGATACATCACATAAACAAATTGAAAGATAAAAATCATATAGTCATATCAATTGATGCAGAAAAAGCATTCGATAAAATCCAACACCCTTTCCTGATAAAAACTCTTAACAAGGTGGGAGTACAAGGATCATACCTCAACATAATAAAAGCTATATATGATAAACCCACAGCCAACATTATACTCAATGGGCAAAAACTAAAACCATTCCCTCTAAGAACAGGAACAAGACAGGGATGCCCACTTTCGCCACTCCTGTTTGACATAGTACTGGAAGTACTAGCCATTGCAATTAGACAAGAGGAGGAAATAAAAGGCATCCAAATTGGAAAAGAAGAAGTAAAGTTATCCTTATTTGCAGATGACATGATATTGTACATAAAGAACCCAAAAGACTCCATTAAGAAACTAATTGACTTAATAAATGAATTTGGCAATGTAGCAGGATACAAAATTAACGCCAAGAAATCCATGGCATTTCTATACACCAACAGTGAAACTACAGAAACAGAGACTAAAAAAGCAATTCCATTTACCATCGCACCAAAAAAATTAAGATACCTAGGAATAAATTTAACTAAGGAAGTAAAGGATCTATATGCAGAAAATTACACGACATTGAAAAAAGAGATAGAGGATGATGTAAGGAGATGGAAGAACATACCATGTTCATGGATTGGTAGAATCAACATCATCAAAATGTCCATACTTCCTAAAGCAATCTATAGGTTCAATGCACTCCCCATTAAAATACCAAGGGCATATTTCACTGACCTAGAAAGAACTCTCCAACAGTTCATTTGGAACAATAAAAGACCCCGAATAGCCACAGCAATCCTGAGAAAGAAGGGTAAAGTAGGAGGGATCTCAATACCGGACTTCAAACTGTATTACAAAGCCACTGTTCTCAAAACAGCCTGGTACTGGCACAAGAACAGACATATAGATCAATGGAATAGAATCGAGAACCCAGATATCAACCCAAATCAATATGCTCAATTAATATTTGACAAAGGAGGCACGAATATACAATGGAGTCAAGACAGTTTCTTCAATAAATGGTGTTGGGAAAATTGGGTAGACACATGCAAAAGAATGAAACTAGATCACCAACTTACACCATACACAAAAATAAACTCAAAATGGATACAGGACTTAAACATCAGACGGGAAACCATAAAAATACTAGAAGCATCCTCAGGCAGCAAAATCTCAGACGTATGCCAAAAGAACTTCTTCACTGATACTGCCCCTAGGGCAATGGAAGCTAAAGAGAAAATAAACAAATGGGACTACATCAAAATAAAAAGCTTTTTTACAGCAAAAGAAACCATCAACAAAACAACAAGAAAGCCCACTGTGTGGGAGAACATATTTGCAAATAACACCACTGATAAAGGTTTAATCTCTAACATCTACAGACAGCTGATACAACTAAATAAAAGGAAGATGAATGATCCAATTAAGAAATGGGCAAGGGACCTAAATAGAATATTTTCAAAAGAAGACAGAAGGAAGGCCAAAAGGCACATGAAAACATGCTCAAAGTCACTAATTATACGAGAGATGCAAATCAAAACAACAATGCGGTACCATCTCACACCTGTCAGAATGGCCAACATCAACAAATCGACAAACGACAAGTGTTGGCGAGGTTGCGGAGAAAAAGGAACCCTCGTGCACTGCTGGTGGGAATGCAGACTGGTGCAACCACTGTGGAGAACAGTGTGGAGTTTCCTCAAAAAACTGAAAATGGAACTCCCATTTGATCCAGTAATCCCACTCCTAGGAATATATCCCAAGAAACTAGAAACACCAATCAGAAAGGATATATGCACCCCTATGTTCATAGCAGCACAATCTACAATAGCCAGAATTTGGAAACAGCCTAGGTGCCCGTCAGCAGATGATTGGATCCAAAAACTATGGTACATCTACACAATGGAATACTATGCTGCCATAAAGAAGAAGGAATTCTCATCATTTGCAGCAACCTGGATGGAATTGGAGAACATCATGCTGAGTGAAATAAGCCAATCAATGAAAGAGAAACACCACATGACCTCACTCATTTGTGGATAATAAAGAGCATTATAAACTGATGAACCAAAAGATAGATATAGAGACAGTAAAGCAACAAGCAGATTGTCAAATTACAGCGGGGAGGGGAGGAGGATCTGGGGGAGATAACAGATCAACTGAAGGACTTGTATACATGCATATAAGTACAACCAATGGACATAAAACTATGGGGAGGGAGGGGATATGGGGGAGGGAGGGAGGGGGCAAAAAAAAATCATTAAAATATGTAAAAATAAATAAATAAATAAATTAAAAAAAATAAAATAAAATAAAAAAAAGAAAAGAAATTTAAGCAGAAAGGGGAATATTTGCATAATCTCAAAGTCTGTCCTTCAACAAATTTAGTAATTATAATTAGGAATGAGTATTTTTATAGTGGAGAATCACAGCAAACACCATCTTAACTAAATAGCCAAGGTTAACATCATTGCTACTACATACCAACATTGTTAACTTATTATTTTATTGAACTGAAAAGGGCACATCACTTCTGTAGAATCCTTTTCAATAATACATAGCCTCAAGCAAATTATGAGAAAACATCAAATAAACCCAAATTGAGGAAAATTACACAAAATAGCTGATTTGTTGTTTTTCAAAAGTGTCCAGGTCATAAAAGATAAGAAAGAATCAAGGACCTGATGGATTACAAGGAATTTAACAACTAATGCAATACTGGAACAAAAAGAGGACAAAGTGGAAAAACTGATAAAATCTGTAAGTGTTCTGTACTTTCATAGTATTGTCCCAAGTTAATGTTTTAGTTTTGATATGATAATGTAAGTTAACGTGAGAGGAACTGTATAATGTGTAAGATAATGTATAAACTATATGGGATTCTCTATACCATTTTTGAAATTCTCCTGTAAATCTAAAGTGATCTCAAAAAAAACCCCAAAAGTTTACTGAAAGAGACCATTTTCTATTTATGTAATGCACTTTCTTTCTTATTCTTGGACCGAATGTCAGAGAGCCTAGCCTTACTGCTGTACAATTGCTATTAAAAAGATAATGTTATGCTCTCCAAGCTTATAGTCATTGAAGCAAAAGAACCATATAGGCCTGCCTGGGGTGGGGGACAGGTGGAGGATGGAAGGGGTAAGTAAGGGAGTAAGGGGACATCTATAACACTTTCAACAATACAGTTAATTTTTTTTTAAAGAAACATTTGAATCCCAAAGCTGATCATGTTTTCTTCTGTCTTACCTTAGAAAAGATTCCTTTCTACCAGGGGCAGCATTTATTTTAGTCCACTGGTTTTTATGAAAGAATCCACTTAAATAAATACTAAATAAATAAGGACAGGTAGTATAGAGAACAACTTGATGTTTAAAATGGGATCAAGCTGGACAATAATAGAGGAAGACTTCAAAAGTGTCTGTGTGTGTTTGATTTAGCATTTCTCAGAAAACAGAACATTAATCTTACAAAAAGTCAAGGAGAAGGGGTTCCATGTTAAATAAGTTTGATAAATCCCTACACATTACATTTCTTGGACAATCAGAAGGCATATTGGCAATTGCAAGCTACGCGTTGTCTTGCTGCTAAGAAAACAGAGAAATGCAAAATTATTTAACGTTGCACAGACTGCTAAATCCTAAACATTTGAAGGAAGAACATTTTCATAGATTACCTATTAACATTGTGAGGGACTGCTATCCCAGAAAGTGTAGGGATGCCATTCCACCATGTAAGTTCTCTCTAAAAGCTCTACACACTCACAAAAATAAAATCAGAAATGAGAGGGTCAGTAGTGAAAAGTATGGCCCTTTTACTTTTACTCTTCCTTGGGATTAAAAAAAATAAAGATTTTAATATCCTGTAGAAAAGGAAGCCGGAGATCAAATATAAAGGGAGATGGTAAGCAACAAAATGAAATTTCATGGTCTGAGAGCATTTACTACACTGCTGAGAAATGTAACTTTTGTGTTTTTGTTTTGTTTTTGCTCTAAGTAGTAAGAATTGTAATCCCTTAACATTTTAAAGTCATGATTTAGACAGGATACTGCAATTTAGTACATAGGAAACAATTATAGATAGGAATATTTTACTAAGCTAACTAACCTGAAATTAATAGCACTTCCCCTGAAGACTGGTGTTAAATTGTACCACTTTCTGCATTCTGAACACTGTCATTATTGGTGTTCTATTTTACTTTGTCTTTCCTTATTCAAAATAAAATAATGTAGTTAACATGAATATAGTGTGACCTAAATATAAAATACTATTCCACATACATGTATGAGCACATTTTTTTTTATAATGAAAACAGGGTATTTTGGCTAAAGCAAAAATCCATGTATCTCTAAGCTGACAACAGGAACATTTTATTTCCTTTATTTCTAATCATTTTCAAGTAGTGGAAATATGACTATTTATGATCCTAATGAAAGTCTTCTATTTTTCTGGCATTTGTGAGGTTATTTGAACCTTTTCTTAAATTTCATCTATTTGGAAAGAGAGGAAATAAATAGAAGTTAATAATGTGATATTTGTCATGGCAACACATTTTTTCTAAGTAATCTGCTCTTATACAACTATTAACCTGTAGTCTCTATTTATTATTCAAGAGAAATAAGTTTTGATAGAAAAAAATTGCCTATCATCACAAAGGACAATATCCTCTATGTAAACCTAAATTACTTGGCCAAGATGAAAATAGCTTCCCAGTCCTAAAGAGATTAAAATTTGCATTTTTCATATTTTCTTCTTGGATGTTTTATATCCTTATGGGATATGAATCAATGAGATCAAAATTTATCATCTTGGCTGAGGGATTAACTTGAGATTTGCAACAGAGACAGTTGTGCCTCAAAATTTGTGCCCCTGTTTTTCATAATTTTTGCTGGAAAGTGGCCACACTATCAGGAATGTTTCCCAGCCTGCAGTGCATTGAGGCGGGACCAAGTGTTTAATTCTTTTATGTGGAACTAGAGGCCCAGTGCATGGTTCCCTGGTCCTTGCCTCCTCCTTCCCTTGCTCCCTCAGTGCCCACTGCTGCTAGTCGCCCACCATGTTCCACACCACCCCCTCGTGGTCAGCGCACATCATAGCCAGCAATTGGTTCTCCCACTTGAACTCCTGGGATGACACTTTACATATTCACCTTTTATATATATAGACTAGAAGCCTGGTGCATTAATTCATGTACTGGGGGAGGGGTTCCTCAGCTCAGCCTGACCCCTCTCACAGTCTGGGAGTCCTCAGGGGTTACCCTACTGATAGTTTAGGCCCGCTCCCTATTGAGCAGGCCTAAGCCACAGAATAGCCGCCCTCTGCAGGAGGCAATCGGGCTGATCATGGGAAGGCACCACCCCCATCACCCCACTTCTGCTACCACTGCTGGCTCCGGCAGCAGCAAAGGTGTTTTCATCAAAATGACTCCAGTCCCTTCATCACAAAAAAATGACAACTTTCTTTAGGCATTTTCAAGATGTCTCTTTCATAGGATATGACATCTCTTCTTCTTCTTTTTTTTTTTTAATCCTCACCTGAGGATATTTTTCTAATGATTTTTAGAGAGCATAGAAGAGAGAGGGAAAAACAAAGAGAAACATAAATCTGAGAAGAACTCTTTGCCTCCTACATGAGCCCTGATCTGGGCCCTGGCCAGGGAGGAGCCTACAACCTAGGTACATGTCCTTGATCAGAATCAAATCCAGACCCTGTGATCTGCAGGCCAAGGCTCTATCTACTGAGCCAAACCAGCTAGGGCAGGATATGACATTTCTTAGCCCCTCCACCAGTGGACCTTCGTTTTTTTTCCTTCAGGAGTGAGGTGGAAAAACTCTAAATCACCTTCTTGGATTCTTATTAACCAAGAACACTATGAGTGGCATACAGGGAACTTAGCCAATAAGCTGTAAGAAAAGGTGTTTCACACACAGAGGCAGGACTGCTGGCATGCTGTCTCCCAGCAAGGCGCCTTCCCCTCCCCCCCCCCAAATTGTTGTGTCTCCGCTCTAGGCCCATCTGCATATGCAGCCTCCTCCTGAGCTGATCATGACTGTTAGTGTCCTGGCTAAGTTGCATATTACCTCTCTATAGATAGATAGATAGATAGATAGATAGATAGATAGATAGATAGATATTGTAGATAGATAGATAGATAGATAGATAGATAGATAGATAGATAGATGATAGATAGATGGATAGGAGAAAGAGTAACATTTCATTTCTATGCTGATGTATTTATGCTTCCTCAATGTTGCTTGTCCCTCCTCAAAGGGGTCACAAAGAACAATGAAGCTCCAAAGGATTGAGAAGGAGGCACAGACTCGAAAGAAATTGCATCCTCAAAGCATCTCTGGAGATAGCTTCCACTGACCAAGAACACCTACACAAGTGTGTTATATAAGAGAGAAATAAACCTCTGTTGAGTCAAGCTACTGAGGTAGTCAAGCAGTAGATGAGGAATAGGAATGAATAGGGGCTGGCTTAGGTGTTTTACTTTTTTAAAATGAAGATAATTATTTTAGAGCCATTTTTGATTCATAGACCTTCTGCCCTCACATATACAGGCCTCCCTTGTTATCAACATCTCTCCCAGAATTGTTATGGTTGTTGCAACTGACGAGTCTACTCATCATCATCACCACCCGAAGTCCATAATTTACAGTAAAATTCATTATTGGCGTCGTACATTCTATGGGCTTGGACAAATGTGAAACAGTGCATAGCCACAATTATAGTACCTTAGAGAGTATTTATTGATTCATCTTCCTCCACAAACTCTAACAACCTATGATCTTTTCACTTTCTCCACATAAAGTCATACAACTGGAATCATATAGAATGCATGCTTTTCAGGTTGCTGTTTTACTAATTATGGATAATGTAAGACCTGACTCATGATAAATTTTAGTCATCATCATTCAATTTATCATTGTTATTATTACAAGTCATATTGAGGAAGCCAGCAGTTGCTGGGGAATAAACAGTTTTTAGGCTGTAGTAAACATTAGGGAAATTCACTTCAGAAAGCCATTTTAATGGGGTAACTGGATGTGGAACCTGAACTTGAAGTTCTGACTCATTCTGCCTCATGGAGGTGTTCCAGGATAGGCACAGATGGACTTTATTTTGTGAAAGAGGAAGTAATGAATGTGGAATTGAATAAACATTTGGATATTTCCTAGCTTTTCTGAGATTCCCCCCCCCCCCCCCCCCCCCCCCCCCAGAATACTGCTCTAATTCCTATAAAGGTTACAGGCAAAGCCGTGTTTTTCTACAGTGCAACAAAGTATATGCTACCATTTCATCCTATCTCAGTGGTTGCAGAAGCTCAAGTGACAGAGGGAGAGGCTATTATCTGATTGATTGGCCCAACTCTTTGAGTTTTTAAGGCCATGCATGTGTGGTTTAGCACAATCTAAACCTGAAGACAATGTCTAATATTCTGTTTAAAAGTTTTAGACTTGGTCTCGATTTCCCCAATATCACTGGATATTCAATCTATATTATGATACAACTCAGCATTAGAATTAAAAGGCATGGATAAGAGAAAAAGAAGGTTAAATTTACTTTACTTAAAGTCTAAGCCATTCTGATGCCAAATACTTTCTGAAATTGTAGAGAGGTGTCTGAACCAGAAATCCCTGAAAACAGAGGGAAGAAAAACAGAGAAGGAGCAAAGGTCAAAGGAAAGTCTATTCCCTAGACTTACTGGGGCCTGATGCTGCCTGCCCTAATGAGAAGCCTTAGAAAATGCAGCTGAGAACAGTTCCCCCCAGAGTAAAAATGGGAAATAGCCATTTGTTCTCATTGCATTGGTTAAAAATGGCTCATGGATACTGACTTACACACACACACACACACACACACACACACACACAAAGTTCTTCACTGGCCTCAGGCAGAGGCTGTATTTGACAGAAGAGAGCCCTATAACCCACATGAAACTCATCCCTGTAGCCATTGATGGAGTAAGAAAGATGGATGTTGTTGATTTGAGGTAGTGCAATAGAAGTGCAGCACCTGTAGGGTAGTGCACATATAATTACCCTTATTCTGTACCAGGTTCCCCATTAAGTATGGTTTTTGGGGACATGACATAGAAGTGCTTTCTCAGAAAGATTCCTTGACCTCAATGAGCAAGTCAGGGAAAACTGGCATATTTAAAGCCAATAGGGGATGTTAAAGACAGTACAGTCTGTAAGCCAGAAGTACTGACTTAGGCTAAAGCACTCAGCTGGCCTGGAAGGGTGCATGGCACACTTCACTCACTGACTTCCAGGATTTGACTGGTCATGAGAGTTGATCCATATGAAAGCAACCTGAAGAATTTAAAAGCATTGCTAAACTCATTCATATCTACAGGGGAACTGAGGCTTAAGGACATGAAGTGGCCTACTAATCTTACATTCAGGAAATGGAAAATCCAGCACTCCAACTAGATCCTCTGACTTCTAGACCAATGATCTTCCCATGACAGAATCATATAGGATAGAATTAGGTACAAGAGCCGCAAGGGCATCTTGAATATGGGTTCAATATAGCCCACACAGCGCCATATGTGTGCACTGAACTGGATGGAGTGAAGGCTGACCCAAGCTGCTCTCTAGTGTTTCTAGAATAGTAACAGTCCTGAAAATACACTAAAAACTTACTTAGTATTAGTAATGTTTGTGAGGCTTTAAGGAAAGTTCTAAGTGCCTGGATAAAATAAATAAGATGGATAAAGAGAAAAAATGAGGAGTGGGCGATATATATTCTTCAATGGCAAAAACTAATGCATTTTCTGCTTTTGCACTGACAAAAGATGGGGAAAATGGAGGAAGATAATCATTTTTAATTTAATTTTATTTTGTCCTACAACATGACTAAATGCATGTGTCCCAGGTTTCAATTCCCAGTGGCAGATTTCAGTGTTACAGTCTTTCCTCCTGTTCAATAACCATTAGTTGTTCCTAATAAGCTCTAAACATCATAAGTCTGACTGTGCGGGGCACAGAGTCACTATCTGTAAGTAGTGGCTGGCAATCTACAATAGCTGAGGAGGTAAGCCTGGAACACATGAATTTCCCATCCAAGGCAGGGAAACAGTGCTGGGAGAGCCTTCCAGACAACATGTGTTCACAGCAGGAGTGAAATAGAATGATTAGCAACTGATCTGTGTTTTTCCTCTGGGATGTATCTTCTGAAGCCACCTGTGGTGACAATTGCTACTGGTCCCCTCAACAAGCCTCTAGCAGAGCCTGCAGCTCTGTGCTGTCCAAGCCCAGTGAAATTTGCATATTTGAAGAAATGCTATCTGGGCCAGGACCAAGTAGGCCTTCTTTCCTCCAGGCTCTGTTCCCCGAGGAGTTCTGCTCAGAGTGCCACGCTGGCTCTTAAATCCTGAGGCAGGAGAGTGATGAAAGAACATTTTGCAAAACCTCATATAGGTCAGAGCTCTTGTCAAAATCTGAATTCACAGAGGCTTAGATATTTATGGCAAATCTGTGAATAAATACACGCACTCTATTTCAAAGCAGTGATTTGAAACTCATGTCTTATTTAGTGGTTGGAGATATTAAGTACAACTCAGAGTTTTAGAAGAAAATAGTATACAAAGGTAAAGAAGAAAATTTTGTTACTGGTTAGAGAATATAGAATGGTAATGGATAAATTATGACGTCCACACTTATCACCAGTGACAGACATAAATATGCCCTAATATTTAATTGCCATTCTTGCTTTTTATAAATTTCACTAATGGCCAACTAACATAATTATATATATATATTTCCCCCCCCCCCAAAAGAATTGCCTAATATTAATGTGAATTGCCTAATATTAATGTGAATTCTGACTCAGACCTCTTTTACTTTTTACTCATAAATCTTCAGACCAAGTAAAAATCTCACTTATTATGTAGGGAGAAATTAAGGAAAGTGATATTGACCAGACAGTCTTCTAAAACCTCACGAGATTCTTAATTGTCAGGAAACACCTAGTTTCTATATGACCAGAATGAACCTGGTCTTCAAGGTTCATTCTGGCCATGATTGCTACTGCCAGCCTATAGATGGCAGCAAACTTACACATCATTGCCAGTGTAAGCTTTCAATGCCTACCTTCGATTACTCTTTCCTGCAATTTTGTTTTTCTTTTCGTTATGCAAACAAGTGGTTTATTATTATTAAATAATATAATGAAGAGAAAGCCATAGCTTTGGCATGATATGATTTAAGAAACCATTGAAAAATTAAGGGGGAACAACAACAAAATGAAAAGAAAAACATTTGGAATTAAGAGTGGCAGAAGACAAGAAAGTTGGTATTCTCACAGTCAAAACCTGTTTTTTGTATTTATTGTCACTGAGTTGGGATTTGGCTACCTGTTTTATTAGAGCATTTGGCACGATGTGTCCTTTAGCACTGTCAAAGCTGAAAGATGGTGCCCTATTGTATTGTTTAATGATGTATCAGACTGCCAATAAAGCCTTTCTCCTGAAGCGAATGAGCGAGGATTGAGAAATTTATGAGGAGACATAACCAATATGCCTAAAAGAATATGACCAATTAGCCATAATGCTAAGTTTCAGTCTATACGAACCATCACCGAGTGTTCTATGGCTATAGTCATACTAGTTGTTAACCTGTCTGAAGAGTCATTGCTGCTAAAGAGAGATTTAATTCAATTTATTGATGGCAAGGCCATTAAACCTTTGATATCAGTTGTATTCTGTGCATCAGATTTCTTAAGCGGAGAATGGATTTCTTATGAGGAATAATAGGAGATAATGAAGATAGAAACAATTACTGGAAGTAGGGTTCAGTGATTATCTGCACATCAATATTTGCATTTTAGGCCCCAAGGAACTGCACAGAGGACATCTGCTTTATTAGCAAGACTTCATGAGCCATATAGGATTTTGTTTTGCATTATTCATTGTCTAACAAAATGTCACAGCAACGAGGCCCATTTGCCTTTTTAAGCCACCTGTCTCCTCGTAGAAACAGGTGTGCTATGCAGGTAATGTTCTCAGTGTGAAGAAGCACTGACCAAAGAAAGGCCATGAGAGAAATATGCCTACAACGGAGAAGTTGAAACAATGACAGCTTGGCAATTAGCAGGTGACTGTTGGTTATGTGACACCTCAGGTGTTAGCACCTGTTGAGGCTAAGAATTTGGATTCTAAGGGTGATGATAGAGTAGTCAGATATTAACCTCCTAAATTAGTATTCCTGAATTATTTTCTATTAGATAGAGGTCCGGTGCATGAGATTCATGCACTTGGGGTAGGTCAGGGTGGTCCCTCAGCCCGGGCTGTGCCCTCTCACAGTCTGGAGCCCTCGGGGGATGTCAGACTGCCTCAGAGGCAGAGGCAGGAGAGGCTCCTGTCACCACCCCTGCACTTGCCAGCCTTGAGGCTGGCTTCTGGCTGAGTGGCGCTCCCACTGTGGGAGTGCATTGACCACCAGGGGCCAGATCCTGCATTGAACATCTACCCCTTGATGGTCAATGTGTGCCATAGTGACCACCACAGGTCATTCCACCATTTGGTCAATTTGCATACTAACCTTTTATTATATAGGATGATTATTACTATACTTTTATTGTATCCAAGTTCAGATCTGTCATGCTTGTTTTTATGAGACTATTTTTTAAAGTGAATTTTAAATTCACAACTACCTCTCTGTTTTATTCAATGTGAAAATATCAGGACAATCATATGATCGATTATATTTTTATATTACATATTATATTGTCTAGCATACACAAACTAGCACATAATTTAACATTTTAAAATGTTTCTATGTTTAAGAAAGCTTCTTATATGCATAATGTATTTTTAATTTTCAAAGCTTTGTAAATCTTCTGGATATATTCACTTAGAAGAAAATTATTGTTAATATGCTGTGAACACTTTGAAAATTGTAGAAACTTAGGAAGTTTTCTTCGTATTTTTATTGATTGAACTAAGGGAATATTGGAAAGGGGACGGAGTTTACTTGTGGAGCATCTCCAATGCTCAAGGTTCTTCATGTGGTGTTATGTAATCAGAGAAATGACTTTATAAAGTATAATTAATCACATGTAATTTACAGATAAAAACACTGAGCGTTAAATTTATATACTTTCATAAAACCACAGAGATGAAAAGTAAAACATCAATATTTATTCCCTTTGTTTGTCTTGATGGCATACTGCAATGTCTTAGAAAGAGGTCACCAACTCAGAAGCCATTGGGGACCAAGAAAATGACATGGTAGTAGATTAGAACAAGTAGGGGAAGTGCTTGGTGATGCTGAACTACAATATTGGGTAATAATTAGGGAATGGTGGAGCCCCCTGTGAATTGGAGTGGAGAAATCCCATAAAGAAGCTGCCCAAGCCACCTGGCTCTAGAGTGTTGACCCAGAGTTAGATCATCCCTTTTCTCAAAAGAAGCCAGAAATCCAGGATGGGATTTTTTTTTTCTATGTAATTGCCTGGTTTTTAATATTGACAATTAATTTGAATATGGTAAAAAATTAAATTAAAATAAATGAAAGCATATCTAATTGTCACAAAATCTCTACATTTCAACTTCTGCTTTACAAGGGACTTCTGACCCACTTCCATTTCCAAAGTAAAAGAGATGATAACATAAAACCAACAAGCAAACAAATAAACAAAGTAATATTGGACATTTTGATCAAACAATGAACTTGTAAAGAGAAAAAGTAAAGTAAGTATATACTGTGATTAAAGAGAAAATAATAACTCTCCATGGGTTCTCTTTATTTCTTTCTTTGAGTTATTTTACTTTTTTTTTAATCTACTCATAGTTATGAAAAAGTAATAAGAGTAATAACTTGTCTAGGTCAGAATTTAAATATCTTGTTGGCCAAAAATCAATGAACAGATTACTGAAGCTTATACATGTTTTATGCAGTATGGGAAGAACTGGGATTACTATATCAGAAATAATTTTTCTTTTATCCAGGAAGGCGCTTTTCTTGTACATATTTCTTTCTCTTATATAAAGTGAAGAATTGGAATTCATCATGCTCAAATATATAGACCAATGAGATTAGTTAACAATTCCAGAGCCTTATTTTTAGAAGTGACCATTTGAGTTAATTTATGTGGCTGGTTTTGAAGAAAGGGTTATAAGGTAGTGTATGGTTATGATAATTAAGAAAATGCTTGTTCCTGTTGATTCTCTGATTGATTTGATCAGGGCTGAAGATCCACCCAACAATATCAATCAATCTTTGAAGACCACAGGTAGATTAAATGGCGAAGAGCCACCCATGAAGAAACTATTGCTTAATTCAAATATTATTCTCTACCATATCCTATCTAATAAAAGAGTAACATGCAAATTGACAATCACTTCAACACACAAGATGGTTGCCCCCATGTGGTCAAAGCTGGCTGCCCCATGTGGACACAAGATGGCCACCACAAGAAGGCCAGCAGGGGAGGACAGTGGGAGGGACCAGGCTTGCAAGGGAGGGCATTTGGGAGCAATCAAGCCTCCAGGAGAGGGCAGATAGGGGTGACCAGGACAGCAGAGGAGGGAAGTTCGGGGTTTCTGTGCCTGCAGGGAAGGGCAGTTGGGGGGGCCTAGGCTTGTAGGAGAGAGTAGTGGGGGGGGGGGGGGGACAAGGCCTACAGGGGAGAACAGTTAGGGGCAAACAGCTGGCAGGGGAGCAGGTAGGCATCAATCAGGCTGGCAAGGGAGTGGTTGGAGGTGATCAGGCTGGCAGGCAGAAGCGATTAGGAGCAATTAGGAAGGCAGGCAGGAGAACAGTTGGGAGCCAGCAGTCCTGGATTATGAGAGGGATGTCTAAATGCCCATTTAAGCACAATCCTACCAGGATCTGTCCTAAATGGGCAGTCGGACATCCCTCGAGGGGTCCCAGATTGGAGAGGGTGCAGGTTGGGCTGAGGAACACGCACCCTTGTGCACGAATTTTGTGCACCGAGCCTCAACTGAGTATAATTATATCTAAGATGATTATTTGCTATCACTTTACAATTCCCTTTGGTACTATCTTCAAGGCATTCTATTATTATTTTTTTTCAACCAAACAAATGTGTATTTAAAAAAAATACATGTAACCCTCTAATTTTGCATTAATCAAAGACAAAAATAACTGAGTGTGCAATAAAAGCAGTGATTTTCAAATTATATTAATTTTTTTGTGATTACTTAGGTATAGTTGACCCTTGGACAACATGAGTTTGATCTGTGAAGGTCCACTTATATGCTTAATTTTTTCAATAAATATTGTAAATGTATTTTGTCCTTATGACTTTCTTAATAACATTTTCTTTTCTCTAGTTTACTTCATTGTAAAAATGAAATATATTATATATTTTATATATCTACACATATATGTATATACATATATAGCATATAAACATGTATTGATTGTTTTATAATTGATAAAGCTTTATGTCAACTGTATACTTTTAATATCTAATTTTTTGTTGAGCCAAACGTTATACATGGATTTTCAATTGTGTGGGGAGTTGGGACCCCTAACCCCTTTATTGTTTAAGGATCAACTATATTTGATATTTAGCTAATCTATGCTTTGTTGTTATTTTTGTTTTTCTTTTTAATAAACACATGCTTTTCTTAGATAATAACTTGAAGATCATACAATGAGAATACATTCTGTGATCTACAATTTAGACATTAAATTCTTTATATAATTATTTTGTACTCAGAAATATTTCTGGATACCTTTAGTAAGTCTCATCCTTTAAGGATGCTGTGGTCCATTTGATTGTATGCACTCGCAATTATTTTTTCCCATTTTTTTAAAATATATTTTTTATTGATTTTGTACAGAGAGGAAGGGAGAGAGACAGAGAGCTAGAAACATCGATGAGAGAGAGTCATCGATCAGCTGCCTCCTGCACACCCCCTACCGGGGATATGCCCGCAACCAAGATACATGCCCTTGACCGGAATCGAACCCAGGACCCTTCAGTCCCCAAGCCGACGCTCTATCCATTGAGCCAAACCGGTTTCGGCTATTTTTTCCTATTTTTTGATGAGCAGAATGCAAGGCCACCTTTCAAAGACACATATCTTGATGGATATGCAAGATTAGTTCTAGGTTGTAGGGAGTAGATAAAGTGATTATATGTCACTTTTTGGTCTGGCCCTACATTCCCCTTGAGAGTTTTTGCTCATTCTCTCTTTTCACTCTCTGGCTAGTCAAGTCAGAGAATTCATCACAGAACTTTGTGTGCCAAGGGGCAACAATAGCACTTAAACCCTTGCTCCCAATCTGTAGATTGTGTTAGGTTTATGCCAGACAATTATATTGTGTTGAGCTCCTGGGCTTTCAGGATTGACCTGTGTTAGCATCTGGTTTTGTACACATTGATTAATAAAGCTTCCTTCATTCTGCCCTCTTCATGGTTATGAAAGGGAACTCTTTTTTCCCCCTTTTTCTTTAATCAACCCTTGACTCAGTCAATATTCACATGGCAATATTTCTAATGCTCTAATTCTGAGATTGTGATAAGACAGATATTTTATCATCTCCATTTTACAGATAAGAGATCTGAGGCTTAAATATATTCAATAAATCTAATAATTGATGAAGTTGGAACCTCAATCCAGATCTGCTGATTCTAAATCTTGCTTTTCTGCCCCTATATCATTCTATTTATTGTGGAAGCTGTGTTGTGGAAGTCTTTTATCCCACACCTCAAGGTTGAATGTGATAGACTAATTATTGCCAGTGGAGGAGGATCACAATCTCCCACCAGCCACTGGATAAACAACTACCTTGCATTTTAAACCTATAGATACATGGCTCATTCTGTATCCTTCTTGCTGTTGAATATAATGAAAAATATTTTAGAGGACAACATATTGACCACAAGAACTGAACAAACTGACTATGGCAAGTGCAGCAGAAGAGATGTCATATCATGTTGTTGTCCTCCTGTTTTGGTTTTATGTGAGACTAACCGGACACATACCAGTCTTCTTAGTCATTTTTAGATAGTTTCAAAAGTGAACAAACAACTTTTTTTTTTTTACATTGCATAAGGATATGAGACTTGGAAAAAATCACTGCCAAACTTAGAAATAAATTTGTTCTCTCTCTCTCTCCCTCTCTCTCTCTCTCTCTCTCTCTCTCTCTCACACACACACACACACACACACACACACACACACACACACTAAATAAAAATAGTATTTTCTTTTCATGAGAATTATATCTATTTCTGTTAAGTTTCATCCTTTAACAATTCTATCTCAATTTATGTTGACAAAGACATCAAGTAAAAAATATATTGCATCTTCATCTGGCTCATAGCACATAATACCTACTCAAATATGGTTCACCAGGTTAATGAATGGATGAATGAATAACACAATTTTTCTCAGCTTGGAAACACTCATTATAAAGCAGCAAAGAAAGTTAAGTGTTTGTTTGTTTTTAAAATATTTTTAGAAATCTGACAGAAAGTGAATATTTTCCCACAATATTGTTCCCACAAAACTGATTGATACTTATACATCTGATGAAAAAGGAGAAAATGGATTAGCTATTATATAAGCCATGTACGTTAATAGATAATATTTCTCCAGAGGTGATTGATGAAAGCAAGACATAAACTGTATTATTATTATTGGTGGTTGAATACACAAATAATACACAACTGCATTAAAACAATAAACAACTAAGAAAAAGAAGGAGCCGAAACTGGTTTGGCTCAGTGGTAGAGCGTCGGTCTGTGGACTGAAAAGTCCCAGGTTCGATTCTGGTCAAGGGTATGTACATTGGTTGCGGGCACATCCCCAGTAGGGGGTGTGCAAGAGGCAGCTTGTCGATATTTCTCTCTCATCAATGTTTCTAGCTCTCTATCCCTCTCTCCTCCTCTCTGTAAGAAAGCAACAAAATATATATTTTTTTAAAAAAGAATAAAAATGAAAAAGGAGTGTTTCACAACACATATATCTGATAATTGCTAAGAAACTACTGAGTTTATGTGCTTTGGATAGTCACTCCATTAAAAAGGCTTGGAAGCAAGTAAATTTATGGTTAATCCAGAATACATGCCTAGTTCAATTCAGTCCAAAACTTGAATTTAAATCTTTATTAGAGTTGCCAGGCATTTTTCTGTCCCATTTTCAAGAAACTTTCAACTGTGGTTGAGTCTGAAAGGCAATCCTATAAGACAATAAGAGGTTTTCTCCTCTAAAGATGAATTAAGAAATCACTCTCAACCAGTCCCTAGTAATTCAACCCAATTTAAGCATGTCAACTGTTGTATCTTAGAGTTGGTAGACTTTGTCTCTATATTTTCCCCCCCTTGAATTATGCATCCCTTTGGGATCTGTAAAGCTTGGTATAAATCTGGGAGTCTCACAGAAACAGAATCTCATGAAATTTTCAGACCTCTAGGCCTTGATCAGGCTGAAGTATGCTGGCACAGCCAGCTTTTGCTCCAGCCAAGTCATGGATGTGCAGAGGGGCCTGCAAAGCAACTTTAGAAAGTAAGTTCAAAGTGTTTTCAAAACTTCCCAGAGACAGTGCCACACTTTCTGGGCAGTGGCTCAGGTACGAAAGTTCTTATTTCAAATGATCCTGTCCAGTAATTCCTGGCACTGCAATTCTAAATGGAAGGAAAGTAAAGTTCCCCTTGTCCTCAAGGTCACCCAAGAGTTACTCTCTCCAACATAAATATTACCCTTCAGTTCTCATTCCCTAGGAAATGAGGCGCCAAAATTAGATTTTACCTGTCTCTTTAATGAAGGAAATAAACATTATTAGGGCTCTTGTTTTGTCATATTTTGTATGAGACAATTTATAAGCGGTATCACATTTAATGCTCATGAAACCCTTTTTAATGTAAATATTATTATTCTTATGCCACTTCGGAAGCTTCGAGAGAAGGTGGAACCTCTCCAAGGTCACACATCAATGAGTGTTAAGTTTGAGATGCAAACCTAACTCCAACATAAAATCCCAAACCCTCTTCAGCATACCAAGACTTTTCTTTGGAGACTATTTTAGAATTTTGAACTGTAGTGTCTTTTTTAAAGATGCTCCTATGTTTTAATTCCTATTTCTAAAATGCCCATGTTATTCCTTTTTATTATGAGGGACTACAAAACCTCAAAATCCATTTCAACAAAGTTCACTAAACTCAAGGTGCTGGGTGTTAATAATCAAAATTGAATGACTATTTTAAGCCTTGTAATTTCTCCATGATTTTATGAGTCTTATCAAAAGCAGGAAGGAAATAATTCACACAAAGATCACTGATCGCAAATGACTTTTTTTTTGTCTTTTCTTTTGCTTCTTGGATAGGTTTCAGGGCTTCCTGTACCCCATTTAACAGAAAATGAAGCTTAAAGCCCATAAAAAGAGGGGGGGGCAAATGTTGGACTCATGGAAATATAAGAATGCGTGCAGGTGGCAAATGGAGCTTGGTAGATTACAACCAAATATGCTTGAGAGTTAATAATACTCCACCTTTGTACTGCTCCTGTCTCTGGCAATCTTACCACCTTCACTTCACCACCCTTTTTCCTTTACCCCTGGGTGGTTAAGTTCATTCCAGTTTCTCTTAGGCTTATTTTGGGTGACTATACTAGTAAGGGTTCTATTCATGAAGCATGCAATTTGCTGGCATTGAGATTAATTTCTAAGGTAACATCCTGTTGCTGTGAGTTACAATTAAATTGCTGGAGGTTCCACAGGGGGTTCAGCAGAACAAAGGGCTCCCCTAAATTTAAACACATACACACACAAAACAGAGACTCAGAATTGGATGGAGATCCTTAGAGAATATCTGGTTCAAATTCTATCCTTTAAAACTGAGACCAGAGGCTTAAATAATGTTTCCAACTTCACAAAGCTGTTGAGTGGTTGAGCTAGTAGGCAAATCAATGGCTGTCATTTAAAAGCATGTGTGATTTAACGACTAGCTACATTCTTTTGTGCTGAGCAATTAACTTCTCTAGGGTTCCATTTTTGGTATCTAGAAAATGGGGATGATAACACCCAACTCGCATGCTTTAGGGAGAAGATTATGGCATGTACTAGTATATGAGGGGTGGAGCTGAGCCTCTGTTATTCGGGGTATGGGGTGAATCCTGTAGGACTTTCCTGAGGCTTTAGTCATTGTTGAAGAAATCGCAGCCAGAGTTCAAATGTGGTGCAATTTGGGGAAGAAACCGTGCCCGGAATTCAGGCCTTAATGCTCAATTGAATGCCCTTTCCAGCAAAACATGTCTTAATTTCCTCAAACAAAAATCATTATTTGTGGCAACATGCAATTTGGACTTACTGCTTTTATTAAAAGCTTACATGCAATATTTTTTATGCATCGTTGGTAACTGCCTATGGGGAGGAAAAAAAGCAATGCACATTTGGATTCAATTTCCATATCTTTAGATGACGAACCAAGTTATCTCCTGTGAGTCATGATCCTTTTGATCCTATGAGCCTGAAATTCCTCATCTATAAGAAGGAGACATGGTACTTTCCCACTAAAAGTTAAAAATCATTGTAACAATTAACATTTTAAAATAAATGGGAGCATACTATTTGCCCTTAATTTACTCCAGTTTCTGCTCCAAATGCTAAGGTTTCATCTGGCTAGCTGGCTTGCAGAGGGGCTAGCTCTCGCAGCACATGCCTCTCATGGGATCCCAGGCTACTTCTTTATAGAGGGTAAGCCGCAATGTTCACATAAACATCACAGGGTTCTTGTTTTAAATTATAACAAATAAACTACATAAAGTGTCTGGATCATAGTATATTTAATAAATTGTAGCTATTATAATTATGTTTTTTTAACATTGGGATATTTTTATTTATCTATCCACCTATCTATTTATCTATTATCTTTTTCATCTTCATTTATTCCCCCTATGCCAGTGGTTCTCAACCTTTCTAATGCCGTGACCCTTTAATACAGTTCCTCATGTTGTGATGACCCCCAACCATAAAATTATTTTCATAACTGTAATTTTGATACTGTTATGAATCATAATGTAAATATCTGTATTTTCCAATGGTCTTAGGTGACCCTGCTAGCGGTTCTCAACCTGTGGGTCATGATCCACAGGTTGAGACCTGTGCTGTAGAGCCTAAAACCATCGGAAAACACAGATATTTACATTATGATTCATTAATAGTAGCAAAATTACAGTTATGAAGTAGCAGCAAAAATAATTTTATAGTTGAGCGTCACCACAACATGAGGAACTGTATTAAAGGGCCATGGCATTAGAAAGGCTGAGAACCACTGCTCTATACCCTCTTCCACTTCCACCTCCCCTCCCCCTGCAGTCACTACACTATTGTCCATGTTTATGAGTTCTCTCTCTCTCTCTCTCTCTCTCTCTCTCTCTCTCTCTCTCTCTCTCTCTTTTGCTTTTTTGCTCAATCCCTCCACCCCCCACATCCCCACCAGAGCTGCTATTTTTAGTAGGCCTTATAAGCATCACAAAATCTTTAGTTACATCAGTCTTAACCTTTTCATTACAAGCCATGAAGAGTAAAATTACCCTTTTACTCATCCCCAGTTTTTCTCTAGCACTTAAAATTGTTTTCTGGGTCTTGGAGGCATTAATATATGTGAGTCTGAATTTTGAGAGAACCATGAAATACACCTTCAGAACAGTTACAGATTTATGATGATTAATAAGCAAGTTAGACTAATCTGTTAGAAACACTATGCTTATTATAATAAAAAAAAATCAGAGGTCATTTTGTGCCTATTGGAGGAGGGCATGAGAGCTGTTCTGGCTGCCTTGTTCCTATGGTAATGGCTGAAAAAGAGCAGATGCCCTGGAGGCAGTTAGCTATCACTGTCATGTTGGTGAATAGTGGCAGGGTGACATCAATCCACATGGACAATTTTATTCATGTCCCCAGCCAAAAACTTAATCACTTTTCTGATTCTTCCTCAGTCTAATAGGTAGTGAATGCCAGTCATTTAAAAACCTCAAAGGTTGAAAGTCAAGGTAGTAGAGCTTAGAGAGAGAGTGTGGGGTCAATTTGAACAATTGAGGTGCACTATGGATTAAGTTGTCAGTGCTTTGAGGTCGTGTGTGTGTGCGTGTGCGCATGTGTGTGTGTGTGTGTGTGTGTGTGTGTGTGTGTGTGTGTTTGTGCGCACACGTGTGTGTGTGTGTGTAGGTGAGTCCTTACTGTGGCAGGCAGAGTTGTCCTTCAAGGATGACTTGTTCCCTGGCAGTAGAATGTGTGGTCAACAGATATCTTCCAGCTCTCAGCAATCTCAGTGTCTGCCTCAGTGTCTGAGAGCTGCCTTACTTAAGCTCACATCTTTCAGAGCAGTGACAATTCATGCTTAAACTGGGCAGAGTTCTAAAGTCTTATCCTAGAGCTGCCTAGTGGGATGGCTGAGGTTTCTCCACACTTTGTCAGGCCTGTGGTGGACTTTAACTTATTCCTCTGCCCCATCCTTCTTCCACTCTGTTCCTGTCAGAGGTGTTGATCCCTAATCTTACACCTTAGAATCCCTTTCATCATCTGTTTCCTCAGAAGTCAAGCTGTAGGAAAGGGGGTGGAGGATGGTCCATCTCAGCAGGAGACAAAGTGGGGTTTGACCTGGTTCACTCACAGCTCAGTTACCAATGAGGAATTCATCATTGGTTGAACAGCATAGACATCGCTGGCACAAGATGGCATTCTAGTTGGTAAAATTCATCCAGGGTGAATTTAAAGGTCATATAGGTGAAAGAGAATGTGCTGCAGAAGATGAAGATAAGACATAATATGTTATTGCTAAGAAGCTTGCTGTCCTACATAAAGATAAATGAAGAGCTGAGGGAATAATATAGAATTGAAAGTGAGAAGCAAAACAAAGACCATCTTTGGATGCATACTAAAAAGACCTCATTTTCCCTAGCAGGAAGGATACGAAAGTCAAGGACTACACCTGATATAAAATCAAAGGGGCTGAACTTCAAAGAAAGCTAAATGCCCAAATAAGATACATGTTATATCAAGATTAGTACAAAAAAACTGGTACTCTGACATTTGAAGTCATCTTAATGGATAAACCCAAAGATACAGATTTTCCAAACTCCTTGGGAAGAAAGATACTGGGCCTACCATATAAAAAATTTTAAGGGTTTAGTGGTCAGACATATGTTAGGCCATGCCCTTCAAAGTACAAAGCATACCTTTGATTTTGCACATCCTACTGTGAAGAAGGAAGCAAAATATTAGAAAGGGCCCTCCTGGCATTCTGATGGAAGAATATCTCACACCTAAGGATAGTGGTCTAACTCATATGCTATGTGAGTCTTTTGCATGGAGCTCCAAATAGGATATAGCTACTGCAGGTCTAGGTGTGCCACCATTTAGGCCATATAACCTTGTAGACCTTATGATGTTAGAAAAAGCATTGGTGGTAGAAAAGTTTTCATGTACAGGCAAATTTGGAAGATTAGGGGGAAGGAATGTCTGAAATTCAGACATGTGGATAGTCACAAAGAATGCAAGTCTTTGTATCACATGTTGGTGCTTATCAGAAAGCATAAAACATGGGAGAAACACTAGAACAACCAAGTGTAAAATAGCATGATGTTAACTGGTCTTTGTCATTAGCCTCTCCAGGTCTGGAAGAGTAAACACACAAACAAAATGGCCATCATGGAATATGGAGGCCGAACAACATAGAATTCCAATCCTCAAAAGCTTATCTAGCTACTGCAGATTCTGAACATCCAACTCATTATCAATGTTCAGTTACTGCTATGATATCACTTTGAGGAGACCAATTGACCACTTGATGGCACGTTGACCACATTGTGCTTCTTCCACCCTGGAGAGGACAGTAGTTTACACTGAATAGATACATGTCTCTTACAGCTATGGGGTTGTCTTTCCTGCTCTCATGCTTGATTCAGTATTATTCATTATTTAAGAATTCTTTGGGACCCGGCTGGTGTTGCTCAGTGGTGAGCATTGACTTATGAACCAGGAGGTCCTGGTTCAATTACAGGTGCAGGCTTGAACCCCCATGTGGGGAGCGCATGAGGCAGCTGATTAATGATTGTCTCTTATTATTGATGTTTCTATCTCTCTCTTCTCCTTTTCTCTCTGAAATCAATAACAAAATGTTTTAAAAAATTGCTTGGAATCCATTACTGGTAATGAGATCCCATTCGAGATTGTGTCAGACAAGAGCATACTTTATTGTAGAGGAGGTTTGAGAGTATCCTCATAGGTATCTTTTGCTGAAGCAAGAATTAGAGTTATCCAAGGGAGGAGATCTCCTTTGTGTCATATTAAAAAAATTTTTTAATAAGTGTGCCTTTGTAGAAGAGTCATTCAACCAGAGAATTAACATTATCTTCAAAGTGACTTTACAGAGCAAGCAAAGGTGATCTTTTCATGATTAATCCTTAGATTAAACATCAGTAAAAATAAATAGCAATACAATGTAACTTATTATATATATTTTTAAAAGGTGACCAAGCCACAGAGGTGAGGCTGTTTTATATATAGCTTTCTGTTATTTTGAGTTGGCAAAAAGTAAAATTAAGTGGACTGTATATAGTTACATATGTAACTGTTCATTTATTTACATGCTTATTATTGAGAGATAATTACCCAGGGGTATTTACCACTGGCATGAATTTTGTAAGCAAAGACACTGAATGCTCTTCCTCTGATAGTTTGCTCAAAAGAGTGTATACAGCAAACTGCATTGTATGATAGAAGTTGGATCTTCCTTTAAAACAAAAGGAAGGTATTTTTATGCCCCTTATAAAAGCTCAGATTTCCTAAGCTCTGAGCTTCTCTCCTATAATATAACTCATTGTAAGTGCCATTTGTCCCACTTCTTGTCATTTTGTGGAAAATGGGGCTCAGAGAACAAGAGGAAGACTGTGGATACTCTGGCTAACGCTATTGCTTTGAGGGGTCAAGACGTTTGTCTCTGGAGTCTTTTGCCAGCATCCATGGAAAACTGTGACAGTTTAACTTGTTATCTTGCAAATAGGGTGAAATCTAAAGTCTGCAAAATTCTTGATATTTATTTACTTAGATATAGAGTTCTGAGTAGGTAGTATCTTTTCAGGCATATTCTTTTTCAAAAATGTTAATATTCATTTAATAAAAAGGAAAATTAAATAAAAAGGAAAAATGATAATGCTCTTTTTTCCTCATAGGTGTTAAATAGCAATCCTGATTAATATTCTGTCATGAAGTTGGAGAAAAGAAATATATCTTCATGTGTACGAGTGTATTTTCTTTCAGTTACTTGTTGGCTAGGCTAACAAATACCTCAGAAGGCAATTTTAGACCACGAAGAAAATTCCAGAATATTAGGTACTCTATTAGACAGAACAGAATCAATAGGATGTGTATATATTTATGTGTGTCTATATACATAAGTATACCTATATACATATACTTATATACACACATGTATATGCATATCCAAATATATAAAAGTCTAAATGACTGGAATGACGGCTGAGACTGCAGTGGCTGGTCGGGCTCCTCATGGGTTCACACAGGAGCTAGTTTGCGAGGCTGGCCAGGAGAGAGTGTGGTGCCAATGGGTGGCCCAGAGGCCCACACTGCGCCCTGGACCATGTGTCTGGCCACACCCACCACATCTCTGTGTGGGGACTCGGATGCTATGACTCAGGAGGACTTGTATACATGCATATTAGCATAACCAATGGACACAGATACTGGGGGCTTTCCCAGGGTGGGGATGGCTGGCTGGATGGGGGGGGGGGCAAGTGGGGAAAAAGGAGTCATATGGAAAACTTTGACCAACAAAAAAATCATGTGAAGAAAAAAATCTATGTGTATAACAAAGGAGTACAAAAAATATAAAAAATTCTTTCTCACCATAGCCCCAGTCACTTAGTTTGACTCATTGATTTAATTTTTTGGTTTATCCTTCAAAAAAATGTTTTTTTAAAATTTATTTCAATAGCTTCAAAGTTCAAGTAACGAACACCAGTTATGCTTTCAGTTCTAATAAGAAATATAGAAACTTGTTTATATAAAAGTACATTTAGGAGTGCCCTAAATATTTCTTACTCAAAGAAGTTTAAATTTAGTGTTCTCTGGGTTTCCACATTTAAGCTCTTGCTTCTGTACAATTATATGATAATTTTGGAATTGAAAACTAACAGCAATATGCACCATAAGTGTTTATATTTATTTTGAATAGCTTAAATTAATTTGTCAGAATATCAAATACACACAGGTACATAAGCTTATGTGCATACTTAAGAACAGTGGCATGGAAGTTGCAATATGACAGAGAAAATGTCAAATATGCAGGGAAGATGGATGCTGAGAATATATGTTAGAATAAGTCAGTTGTGGTTCAACACAAAAGAAATCAGTTATGTAATTATTTGGTAGAAAAACAATAAGAGAACTGTTTATTATAAAGACCAACACCTTGTTTATTTTATAGAATATATATCTATCCTCCAAAGCTATATTTTAACAAATTTTCAAAAGTCCTAATTTAATCTATCTGCTATACTAACTATAAATATGAACTAGCTATTAAATTAGCCAAGAGAAAGAGCCTCATTTAAAAAATTCTATAATATATTTTTCCTTCAGAATCTGACATCAGATTATGCTTCAACCTGTCTACAAAACACAGTTGTACTTATTTTCTGGTGAAGTAAATCTTTGTACTTCTTATCTTCTTTTGAACATCAAAATTGTATTCAAGGCTATCCTAACAAAATGTTCTAGTTGCGAGCAAGACAAAAAGACCAGATTTATGTCTCTCACGATAGCCATAACTAGGACACAGTGCATGTAATTAGGGTATCGATTTAACAACCTGGACCATAACAGAGTTCTATAAACAGGCAGGAAGCAGTGAGTTACAACAGTTATGGGTCCTCCCTCTAGTGTTGAATTTCCTCTTCATCAAGTAGTCATATTCACAGCCTGATGGTATATCCTTAAGGGAGACAGGAGTGACAACTGAATGCTGGTCTCCCCTTTTCTCCTTGGTCTCTTGGTAAGCCTTCTTCCTATCTTCCAAGTCTCTCTTCCCTGTGCAAGCATTGCCACACTCAGTGGCTCAATGGCTCACTTTGAAAATGATCTGAGGCCTCTTGGGCTCTGTAGAGAGAAGGTAATGTATAGCTACTAAGCCACATGGAAGGTTTTATTGAAAAAACAAACAAACAAAAAAAAAACTAGAGGTCCAGCACGCACAAAATCATGTGTGTGAGTAGTTCGCTTTCACCCTCCTCAGCAGGCTGCCCCACCCATTGCTGCTCTTAGCTCACACTGCCCTCTGCCACTCATAGCTCTCTGCAGCTAGTAGTTCTCCACCATGAGTAGCTCATGCCCCACCTGCCCTTCGCTAGAGCTGCTGCTCCTTTGGTCTTGACACTGCACAGGCCTTTTATCATATAGACTAGTAGCCCTGTGCATGAATCCATGTGCCAGTAGCTCTCTGCCCACTGCCCTGCCCTCCTGTAGCTCTCCCCGCCCCTCTTCATAGCTTGCTGTCCTGCCCCTTCCTGTAGCTCTCCGCTGCCCATTTGTAGTTTATTGCCCCATTCTCACTGCCCGTCATTATGTGGTTGGTCGTTATGCCTCACAGCGGAATGGATAATTAGCATATTCTTCTCTTATTATATAGGACAAGTCATTTGGTGCATGCACACAACCAAGCTCAATCAACCTTTCTCTGGAGAGTCTCTAATTCTGAGCTGGAGTATTTGCTCATGAGGAGGTTGAGGCAACATACAGTGAAAGGAGACTAACAAGTGATGTTGGTTCAACTGTCCATGAACTAAGTTTAGATGATGGAAAGAACGTGCATTAACTTTTTGTTTAAGAAGAACAGACTCAATGTTGCAAAGTTTTTTCTTTAACGAATATTAGAATGAGAACAGCTAATAGAAAATGTAATCTCTCGTGGCAGAGATGATTAGAACATTCTGGTTTTATTCTGAAGATGCTAGTCTATCACTTGTGTTGAGTGTGTGCTTCTTTGCTTATCTGTGTGTACTGCTTGGCAAGCAGCTTGTTCATTTCTTTGTTAGACATTTACTTAATCTCTTTCATGATTGAACTTGCCTCCACAGCACATGGTTAATCTATATTATCTTTCTCTCTGACCTAAAAAATTTCTCCTAGGAAGGGACACTCAGCTTTATCCCAAGGATCAGCATGATGAAGTGGGGCTGGTGACGGTGGGTAGGAAGTGTAGGGTAGAAAACTCAATTCCATCTTTAGCTTTTCATCTGAAAGGGATCATCCTGGTGGCCAGCAAAAAGAAGGGAATCAGCAGCTCAATCCTTATAAAATTCTTTGAGCTGCTTTGGGAATTTTTACCTAAAAATTTTTTGAAGCTTTTAACAATGGATTTCTATGAAAAATACCCAAATTTTTTCCAAAATATTAGATAGCATCCAACAAAATGTGGGATCCAACTCCCATGCAAGCCACTTAGACAAAGCACTGAAGTGGGATCTCATGATCAACATTTGTAAAAATAATGGTGATAATAAATCTACTTCATATTGTTCTTATGAAACTTAAGGAAATTTTTATGTATAGAATATTGATCAATTTCCCTCTTACTATTACTAATACCATTAGTTTAAAATGATACTATTCATTATTGTCATATGATGAAAATAGGATCAGTGAGCAATAGAGAAAAAAATGAAATGTGTATGTGTTGGCTGTGTGAACTGCTGTGGGTCAGGCTACCATGTGACATAGAGGACCATATTTACCACACTTTTAAAAATGAAATCTTGCCGGTGTTTGTTATTTTGGAATTTCAGTTACTTAAGACTGTGGGACACCATGAGCTCGATTTATTGGATTGAGTGGGTGACCTTGTTTTCATTTAGAATCACTCATACAGTTTTGCCAACTGCTCTTTATAACAACACAATGACCCCTTGAGGGCAGGGTGGGTTGTATATTAAATGGAGAAGCAGCCTCAGTTTATGTTATGAGTTTAACCCAGAACAGAATACAGATCTCCTGGTCCCATGACCAACATCACTCCATTCAACTCTTTATATTATAGGGTGAAAAGCAGAACAAAACCAACATTTGAATTGTATACAACTGAAGAAGATCTACAAAGTAGGCGTGAACTGAACTTCAACTATAGAGAGTCCAAAGCAAAAGGTGTTGATGTGTAAAAATGAGGCTAGCCCTGGAGCAAAGAGGGCTCCCCTCTGAGGCAGGATGGATCACACGCCAGGGCCAGCAGCTTCCTGTTGCTGTAAGGTACTGTGCGTTTGCTAAGATTAAATACCTAGGGCCCCTCTACTTGGGATCATGAATAAAACCCTGTGGCACCTTTGATAAGACTGTTAACCTTGGAACTGGACCAAATTCCATTTGGGAGGCTGGGTTTGACATCTATTTTTCAATACTTCATATAATTCCATCTTGCTTTAAGTTTCTCTGCCATTAATCATTTACCTCATTTCCTCTCACACTTTAGGAACTATAATAATAAAAAAAACTCATCCCATAATGGCTAATACATTGTGCCAAGCTAAAACAAAACAAAGCAGTCATTCACTGTGCAAGGATCTTTAAAAAACATTCTGCCCAACTCCCTGAACTCATGCAGGAAAAAAAAAAAAAAGAATTGTTCTATTTCATAAGAGAAATTACCCAGAAAAATATGGGGTCAAAGACTGAAATTAACCTGGTTGCTGATCAATCCATAGCCTAATTAATTATTGACTAAGTATCTACCTAACTGCTAATGTGTCTTTTATAATTGATGGTGTAGACATTTTCCCACTTAGATTTGAGGATTTTTAAACTTCTGCAAATGCACTTGTAGGATTTTTATTTTTTTTCATCTTGGTTGTGTTAGCACTGCTATTGATAAGGCAGAAGAAGTGTGCCATTTGTGACTCAGAAATACCTGCTGACAACAAATCCATCGTGAGAGCTGAGTCATCAGCCACATGGAGCTGTTCCCTGGTTGTGCTTCGGCATGGATTACTGAGCTCAGAGATGGATTTCACAGGACACGGAAGGCTCTTACTCATACTCTCTTTAGCACTGTGTGTGCTTTTGAACCTGCAGGATTTGAAACCTTTGCACTTTTCTGGTCTTAACAATCACACACTGAGATTCATGCATCCAAATAGGCCAGGCAGATAATATCACTGTGGTCTGCCAGTGAATGAGGGTAATTTCTGAGAATAGCAAGGCAGCATTGAATTTTTGAAATAGAAGGAATAAAGCTGGGATTTGGTCTGGTTCCCTCCTCCCTACCCCCACTCCGACAGATGCATATATTCACAGAGTTGGAGCATTGGGTTATATCTGTATCTACAGCATTGCGTCCAGCTTCCCATTGAGTGCTCATAGCTCACATCCTTATTGCATAGCCCGAGGGCAGCAGGGAGTACAGGAAAATACATCTGCTATGGTGTCAGACTTATTATTTTGTCTTTAGAAATGCTGTGGACAGAATTCTTACCCTCATTTGTTCTTTATTATCACAGGGTTCATAGTCCACATTTGTAAGTCCACTTTCCTTCAACTATTTCAAGACATCTCCATTTTCTGAAAGCATCTCTCTTTATTTCCCTTTGGTTTAATCTTTAAAGGGAGCACTTAACAAGCTCTTCTGCTGTCAGTTTTTGGTAGACTGAGAAGCAAATAGTCCAAAAGAAGAGTGTCACATTTCTGGTTCAGACTCCTCTGTGCTCTTACATCCTACCAGTGATTTTGGAGGTCAAGAACTAACAACAATAAAAATCAATAGAAAAATAAAACAAATAAGGGAATCTTCAAATTCTCCTGTGGTCAGTGTGGGCCCATTGGAATCACTGTGCTCTGAGTAAATCCCGGTTAAACTGACCCAGTACCTAGTGATAACACACCTGGACAGGTGAGCTGTGGTCATGAGCACTCTGGTTGAAGGGTGAAGACTTTCCATGGCCCTAGCTGGCATTCATTATTCTCTTTCCCTGGTAAGAACTCACAGGGATCATAATGAGTTCATTTAGGGTTTTAGGTTAAAAATGTGTCTTGGCCCTAGCTGGTTTGGCTCAATGGATAGAGAATGGGTCTACAGATTGAAGGGTCCCAGGTTCAAATCTGACTAAGGGCACATACCTAGGTTGCAGGCTCAATCCCCAGTAGGAGGTACAGAAGGCAGCCAATCAATGATTATCTCTCATCATTGATGTTTCTACCTCTTCCTTTCTCTCTAAAATCAATAATATATATATATATATATATATATATATATATATTTAAAAATGTGTCCTAAAAACCACAAAGCAAAATAAGTAACAAATGTTCTTCCTATCTTCTCTCATTAAATATTAGATTTCTTGCATTTCTGGAGAAAGATAAGCTTGGTATTCCCGTGTATTTTTTTTCTTTTTTCTTTAAGCAGACGTAAATGGTTTTATAAGGTCTGTCATTGGAAACTAGCACACTAGTAAAGGAGCGAGAGAAAGAAATCGACCTGCTGCCACATGAGAGGCCTGAAATATTAGCTCTTTCCGGGAATGCCGGCCCCGCTGAGCCTGTGAACCCACTCTCCACTAAGCTCTGATAGAGGCAAGAGTGACAGCTATTTATTAGGACAGAAAGCAGGGTATGCACTTTAAAGATCAGCAACATGATGTAAATATTGACTCACCTCCATGTTTAAGCTGATGAAAGGGTGTTTGTAATGTTAAACCCCCCTTCTGCAAATCGGTCCTGTCAACATAGGATGGCGGGAGGGGTGGATATTGACAAGAAATGAGAAAGGATTTGCCAAGAATATTTGTATTTTTTTCTCATTTAAAATACATGGAGAGTCCCAGTGGAGAAGGAGAGAGCTAGGCTCTGAATTTTGGAGCATCCTGAGTGGCACATCCTCACATTCTCCCCTATCTTCTGGTTAAGAAAGGACCTTACTAAGTAATGCATTTTCCTGAGAAATATCAGTGTGCTGCTATTTTATCAATATGGTTTCATTTAAGGTCCCTTGATGTAAAGGTTTATCTTTCTATCTCTTTTGAGCTCCTCCTGGAAATGTTCACATTTGGTGTTTGAGGGAAGTACTGGAAACTTAGAAGTTAACATCTGTGTTCTGCTTTTGCAAACCCGTCCCTCCGGAGGGCTAGGATAAAGTCCTCACTCCCCATGCTTTCAACTCAGGTCAGCAGAGGAAATCCATTTGTTTTCTTGGCTAATTTTACTGACTCGGGAGGGTATCGGGAGTCCACTTACCTCACAGTCTCTACCTTTCTGCCCGTGGAAGTGCAAAGCATTTCCCTGACACCTGCCTTAAGTCACTGTTTAAGACTTGATTTAGAAGCTCATGTAGAATGTAGAAGGCTTGAGGATGAGAAGCTGCTAGGAGTGTTAAGGCTTCATGCACTCAGGGTCATCTGCTGTTCTGCTCTGATGAATGCCATGGGGGCCGCAGGGCACACCCAAATGGTAGTGTTTCAGGTCAATGTTCAAGATAAATGAATTGTGTAATACAATCAATCAAATGCATGCACTTTCTTTTGCCAAAAGTACATAACAATGAGACACGGACTATATACCTTAGAACACCTTGTGCTTCTACCCACTTGGATGTCCTATGTATGAGTTCTCAGTATTTTCATAGTCAGGTAAATTCTGAGTCTACAGGTAACAACACCCTCTTCCCATCTTTTGAGCACTTATTTGCCCTGGAAGCAATTCAGCTTCCTAGGGGAAGGAGAACTCTATGCAGTACTTGGGCAAAGACACATGGCTGCGGGGTTGCCCAGGGCAGTATAGCAGATTGTCATCAGGTGGTCAGTGGCTAGGAGCAGAATCACCAAAGCAGTCTGTTTTTGTTGTGTTGTTTTTTTTTTTTTTTTGAAATTCCTTCTACCTTTCTTAATCTGGTCAGTAAACTATTTGGGCTTTAGCCCTGACTCTGGAAATACCTCTGGAAGATTAGCATTATTCCAGCTTGTGACACTTTGAGGACTCAAAGCTGAGGGGGCTGAGAAAGAGGATATTTAAAAGGCTGAGATGAGAAAAGGTCTGCATGATGTTAAGGTAATAAACCTTCTCTGGTTAAATTCCAGCTGCCAATTTGTGAACTTGTTCAAGTTTTTTGAGCCTTACTTTAAAATCTCAATATCTCTCTCTCTCTCTCTCTCTCTCTCTCTCTCTCTCTCTCTCTCTCTCTCTCTCTCTCTCTTTCCCTTCTCCCAGCTGCTTATTCTATATCATGCTAAGGTCATGGGGACATTTGAGGAAATTAGGACCCAATCTCTTCATATGTGCCCCATAGTCATTCTTCTCTCAGGTTTTATCACCACCAGCCCTTCCTGAGAGTGTGATTCTCTTCTAAGACTCCAAGAATCACTTGCCTTCTGCCTCTTCTGCTTGAAATAAACCAGAAAGAAAAACACAAGGAAAGATACACAACTGTGTGTTTTTTTAATTTAGCCATAAGTTTTAATTTATATTGTTTTTGGAGTATCTGTTTCATTCACTAGCCTGAAGGCTTTGGGGGAACAAGTTCTATTTTACTCTACAAGCCACCGGGTACACAACTGGTTTTCTATTAATACATGTTGAACAATTTAAGTTATTCTGCCTCATGAAAGGCATTCTTACTACTTAATTCCCCCCCCCCCCAAAAAGAAAGCTACAAATAGTTATTTGTTGCTTAACAAGCACCCTACAACTACAGACTTGAAATAATCTTAAATAACTTGGCTAGTCTCACTCACAACATTGTATGCTTTGTTACAAAGCATTTGTGAGATCAAAGCTGAAGTACCAACAACTTGAGATACATTTTTTTTTCTTCTGAACAAGATGTTGGGTTTCTAAATTATGCATATAATGAAAATTTTAGGTTATCTAACTCCCAAGAAGATTGATTTTTTTTTTTTTTTTTTACCTTACCTCTTTAAACAAAAATACTACTGCACTGGTTTAAAAAAATGTGAAGGACACAAAAACAAAGTTTTGAAACCCTCCCCTTATATTGAATTTTCCATATAAGTGCAAACGATTAAAGGTACTGATTTTTTCTTCCCACAAATTGATGGCATTAAAATGCTCATTAACTGGAAGGAATATGGGTGTGTGGCTGGTCAATAAAGGGCAGATTTGGGAGTGACAAGCAGAAAAGTTCACAGTTAGCATAAAGCCAATGGAATTGAATGGAACATGCGCTAGAGATCAGACTCTTAACTTAGAAAATTTTTATATTTATTCATACTCTGACATCTTTCAACTCAGAAAAATCACCTTTCCCTGCTTCAAGTGATCGTGAGAAGGCTGATATTTTATTGCGTTGCATGTAGAATCTTGATTATATAGAGGAGGAATAATAATTTTTCCTCTCGCCTTGCTAAGTTTTTTGGCTGGACTAATAATCAAATTAGTATGAAACAGATTCACTGGGAAAATAACCAAATGTATTATCTGTGTGCATGCAGGAGTGCCGTACAAATATGGAACTAGAGGACACATTGGACAGCAGAGAATTACATTCTATTTGAAGCTAAGGAAAAATGGGTGGAATATTTTGGGGATTTAAAAGGCAGGAAGGTAATGCACACAAACCTAGAAAATCATATGCTTGGTAAATAAATGTTTGTTGACCTTCATTAGGTGTGGGGCCTTGTGAGGTTCCTCACTCTCTAGCTCACATAGTTCATGTTATACTATAGATTTCTATGATGATGTCTCCCTTTCTGGAGAAGATCTGTCTAAATTCTTTTAGACAGTTAAAGGAAGGTCAATGTTTTTTTTCTCAGTCCTTGTTTCTTAAAAATAAATAGTTTAAAATAATCAATTCACTCCAAGGCATATTTCGAGGTGGCAAATTCTGCTTCCCGTCAATTGTTAGCATTGTTCAGGTCCAAAAACATGCATAGGTGTTTCTGTTATTGCTGCACCATATCAATTATGTTTGATTAGCCAACAATCATCCATGTTAATGTCTTTTCTATTGTGGCCTCTATTTCATTAGCATGTAGCTATTGTTTTCTCCTGTAGAAAAAAAGGACAACCACTTGAGATTTGGAAAAGTCAGTATTGCTGGCACAGAAAGTTGGGCAAGTCTCCATGTCACTTAAGCTCAGCTTTCTCTGAGATAATTGCACTTGCTATTGGGGTAGTTTCTAAGATCCAAAAAATTCAAATGCAATGAGTGGTCTGAAAATTACTTTGGACAGAGTACTGATGATTCCCTGGAGGGAGGGAAGTCCCTGAGGCCTCTTGAAGTCTCTAGAGAGTATGTGCCAGTGTCTACTATGTCTTTGTCTCAACAGCCTTATCCCTACTACAACATCTCTAGCTTGTATCTGTTGTAAAATACAGTGGTTTCTTGCATTATATTTTGTTTAGAGCAAGATTGCACTCTTAAACCTATTTTTAAATATCACTAAATGAATATATACAAAGTATTATATAAAGAATATGATGTTATTATGCTGTTAGTTTTTTTTTTAAATATATTTTATTGATTTTGTACAGAGAGGAAGGGAGAGAGATAGAGAGTTAAAAACATTGATGAGAGAGAGTCATTGATCAGCTGCCTCTTGCACACCTCCTACTGGGGATATGCCCGCTACCAAGGTACATGCCCTTGACTGGAATCGAACCCGGGACCCTTCAGTCCCCAAGCCGACGCTCTATCCATTGAGCCAAACCGGTCTCGGCAATGCTGTTAGTTTTAATTTGTAGGTTCCATTATTAGTAACAAATAATACATTAAAAAAGTTTTATTCATGTAAGAGTGTTTGTTAGTTTATTTTGACCTGACTGCCAATATTTTAAAATTCATACTTTTTCTTTCAGCCATGTGGCTCGATATTAATTGTTACACATGATCAAATGTGATTTATGCACTTATATGTTTCAGCACTGATTTTCAAAGATCGATTTGCACTATTCAGGGGTTGGCTGATCAGCCAGTTAGAGCCACTGCTTATGTAACTCTGATCTAAAATACTCACTTTAAGAAAAATAAACCTTGAAACCAATAATGCATTACAAGAATAATTCTGAATATTTAGTGTAATATAACACTTAGCACCATTATTTAATTGTCAAGTTGGGTTTTATATTAAATTTGCAAAATCTGATGTTGTTCCTAGGTTGTATCTACATACTTTACAGTTTTAATACAATCGTACTGTAATTCCAAAGACCCAGGTCTTATTTGTTTTGGAAAAGTGACACTCACCATTTGGCACATCATATTTGATCTTAGAATCCCTGGACTATTGTTTCCATGGCTATGGGCTTTCAAAGAACACATCATAGGTGACAAGGTATTAACTGACTAAAGTATACAGTTTTCATAAGATGGGGGCATCAAATAGACTTAATATTTTAAATTGGGAGCTTGACAGTTCAAACACAAGAGCTATTCTGCAAAAGAGACTGCCTTTTGAACAGGTCTTTATTTCCATACGAGGTAGATCACATTGGTACTGCAGACATTCTTTGATCTTAAGAGACTGATCCTACAAGTAGACAATTAGCGAAGACACAAAATTAAGTACTTTTACAGTGTCTAGATTTTTTCAGTCTCATCTTTCATTTTCTTAAATATAATCAAGGAAAAGGTACTCCAACCAAAACAGATTGAAAGAGACACCAAACAGATGTCACTTAACTCCTATGGAATAACATAGGGTTGAACAAACATTACAGATTTTGTAATTCAACACCTGAAGAGTAGGCAAGAATGCAGTTCCTGGGGTGAGGGGAATTCAGTTTGCAAAGAAATGGGCTCCAAGGACCAAGGATGGAGAATAATGACTCCAACTTTCAAATGAGAATAAACAATTCTATGTGAGGCCAATGTATTGTCATCTTTTTTAAGTGTTTAAATTATGTTGATGTGTTTTATAGGTGAATTTGGTTAAATAGAAAACCATATGATAGAATAAAACCATAACAGAGACCAAAGTGGAAAGCAAGGAAAGTGAAGTGAGTAGAAGAAACAGAGAAATAAAAGGCAACTCTATGAAACTGAGACCATGACAAGAATTACCAAGGTTTGGGGAGAAGTCCAGCAGCCATCATGAATGCTCCCAACTTTCCCAAGTCAAAATTAAGAAATCAATATTTTAAAGATTTTGCTAGTTTTTCTCTTAAGATGTTCTTCTTTTTTGGCATCTTAACAAGTTGTTCTTCCTGTTTTCTCCACTGTCTGATCATACACTCAGTGGGAGGCGGTCCAAATTGTCTCTCTACAGATCTATTTCCATCCCCTTTGGCCTAGCTGAATACAAATTTTTCAGAGTAAGACAATCACTTACCAGTATTTATCTTTTTATTTTTTGACATCTTTATGGTCTCAGAACACTCTGGTCCCTGTTGCATCTGTGCACTCTCTACCTCCACCTCCAATTATAGTATCAGCTCACATCAGTAACAATAAGGCTCATGATTCTAGGAAGCCTGTTTGACAAGGTGTAGACAACTATGCACCCAATTGACTTTCTCCTCAGCTGACTTCCCTATATAAGACACCAAAAATAGTGTCTTATACATGGAAAAATATGGTGATTCAGCAGATAATTACAATAGATATTAAATTTTTCTGAAATACCATCTTCATTATTTCTTAACTAGAGGCCTGGTGCATGAAATTCATGCACTGGTGGGGGGTTCCTCAGCCCAGCCTGCCCCTTCTCACAGTCTGTTGATATAAAATTATTGAGTGTTCATAACTTTTTTTTATCAGACCATCGTGCTTGTCAAAATAAACAATTATTTGAGTGCAAGGAATATTTTAAAAGTGAATATTAAGAAGTCATAATAAGATTTTGCTGAGAAAAGGAGCTGAGAATGTTAATACTCATCTAATTCTTGTGTAATTCACATATGGGTAATTTAATCTTTTTTACATAGTGTCCTTAATTCTGAGATTAGCATAGAAGTATAAAGAATATGACATTTCTTTATAATTAACTCCTAGTATCTGGGGATTAGTAGAAAGGATTTTTCAGCATCTTCATTGCCCAGTTAATGGACCTTGGTCCCATCTGAAGAAGTATCAGTAGATACTGACAATAACACTATAATGGTTCATAATCTTAAAAAGCAATAGAAACCAAATTCAATACTAAACAATGAGATACTCAGTCATTTAATGGCATAACTAGGATTTATCCTGATAGTTGGGTGTTACAACCTACTGCACTGTTGTAGACATCTTACACTATGAAGTCTTCTTTTAGAATTATCATTCTCTGAATTTCCATGGAAAATAATACTTTTGTAAAATTAAGATAGCTCAGCTTGGACTTTCAGGTGTTTAGAAATGCTCTTGGGGATTTCAGGTTCTAGGGAAGCAGTTAAGAATGTGACTATTCACCCCCCTCTCACACTGGCTATAGTCGGCATAGAATGTATGATGGCCTCCCTTGCAGTTGGGCAATCACATATCTTTTACCAATGTCCCTTGCCTAGTGTCAAGTCCATTTTTAATAAATGTTGGTTATATTGAGCTGACATGCTTTTCTGAGATAAAGTAATTTCAGAAATCAGGAGCGTTATCTGTTTCCTATATCCCTGGTACAACCTTACAATGGTATTATTTATTTACTACTGTTGTCTTTGGTTATGTGAACTCACAAGATAACTTACATATAAACTTCTCTTGGAAAATGCTATTGAAACTAGACTAATATGTGCCTTATAATAGCTTGTACTCATAATTATGTCCAACATTTACAAATTGGCCAAAGAGAGTGAGTATCAGAGTTAAAAGGGGGAAAATGTAAAGAAAACTTAGAACAAAAACATTCAAAAAGAGGTGATATAAAACAGAATGAGAGCATAAGGTGATTTTGAACTGACTAATAATAGCACTGTTTTCCATTTCCAGAAACAAGCATTAAGAAAAATGTCACCCAATCCTGCAGAGTCAAGTAGCCTAGGGTTGCTAAAATGGGGTGCTCTGAAGAAACAGAACTTTGTTACTTTAAGTCACTGTTTTCCTGTGATAAATGATTAAAGAATTATTAATATTGAGAGCCAAGGGCCTAATTTCATACATTCACTATTTCTCCTTCAGAGGGTTCCATGTACTTGCAAGTTTACTCAGAGTAAAATTCTTTATCTCTGGGTCCAGGAGGGCTAGAAAAGGGTTGAAGAAAACTTTACACTTTCTCTCTTATTTGAATCTCTGCCTTCCTATAAATGATCTTCTTTTTTCTAAAAGTTTGCATGCCAGTATGCCTAATTTAATCAACCTCAATGAGGTTGGTGAGGAAGTCGAAATCAGAATGCTGAGCAGTATAAACATTCCATATATAATAATCAAGTAGCAGGAGATTTCTATAACAGTCTGTGAAGCTTTAGGCACACCCACATTCCATCTCTTTGAAGAAAAGTCTGGCTATACAGATAATTTTGGAAATCCTAGGTCAAACATAAGGGAAATGAAGTATTTTCCCAATTTCTAGATATTCATCATGGTTTATTATATCTTTAAGGTTTTAGCATAAAGACAGAAAATTTTACTAGCTAGTTTGGCTCAGTGGATAGAATGGGGACCTGCAGACTGAAAGGTCAGTCAAGAGTATATGCTTGGGTTGCAGGCTTGATCCCCCAGTAGGGGCATGCAGGAGGCAGCCGACCAATGACTCTCTTTCATTAGTGATGTTTCTATCTCTCTTTCCCTCTCCTTTCCTCTCTGCAATCAATAAAAAATCTCTCTCTCTCTATAAAACCCTAATGTGCAAATAGACCGAACTGCAGAACAACTAAACAACTGAACAAACAAGGGACATGTGTGGAACTTGTCGGGTGTCCTATGCAGGTGGCAGAGTACAGAACATGGTGAGCGTTGGCCACAGCAGAATGGTGCAGCAGGTGAACGGGGATGGCAGACCAAGGTGGGGTGCCAATCGCTGTCATTGGGGTGAATCTCTGGTGGTACCGAAAATTCTTTGCCCCAATGCATCATGGTCCCACCCAGCGCTTGCACCTCGTTCTGGCCCCAATTGTCCCTGAGGGCCTCTTCACCTTCCTGTGCTCCTGAGGGGCGATTGGAGCAGCAGCTGCTGCTTGCACCCACTGAGGGCACCAGCCCCAATTGCTCTGTGCTGTCAGCAAGTGTGAGCAGCAGGGCTGCTGGCAGACCAGGGACTGGGGGCCACAGTGGGAGGGGCCAGGAGGTGGCATGGAGGATGGGCCAAGTCCCATATTGGTGCCCATTGCATCCTCCTGCCGCACAGTTCCTTTCAAGGTACACGAATTCATGCACTGAGCCCCTAGTATTTTAATAAAAGAAAGAAAATAAATGCTTCTTTGACAGGTAAGTGACATCAGTTTTTTTGTTTGTTTGTTTGTTTTTTTCTGGAGGCATTATAGTATTGTGGCTGAGAGCATGTCCTTGTATTGAAGATGATAATACTGTGTCTTCATGGACCAAATACTTATGACCTCTAAACCTCATTTTTCTAAAATAATAATAATAATAATACTCCATTAGATGTTTTTGAGAGCTAAATAAGATATTATATAAGGCTCATGTATAATATGTGTAAACTGCAGCCTCTATTATAAATATTTGTTATTTTGGTGTGTTTTTTCCCCCCAGTATCTCTTCTTCCCAATTAAGGTTAGAATGGGAACAGATATTTATGGGCCTGTACCTCTCCAGTTCCTACCTTTTGGCAGCACTGGTTGGTCTATAGCTTTGCTACATGATCCAAGCAAATTGTTCATACTTTTTACCTAAAAATTAATCCATATCTATTAGAAAGAAATATGTGTTTCATTCTTCTCTACTTGTTGAGCCTGTAATCCTGAACCTGGGTTCATTGTCCCATCAAATGAAGGAGATCTGCACACAGGGAAGCCAAAGGTGGGTGTGACTGGGAAGAATGAGAAATGCTTTGTGATAATTTTTGTTCTTGATTCTATACTGAAGCTCAATCTACCCTTGGAATTACCAGTTATATCATCCAATATGTCCGTCCAACCTTGTTCTATGCTTACTTACACTGGGGTTCTATATTAACTAGCAGTTGACAGTTCTAGTATAATCAGTATCTAATAAACATTTGGGGGTTTTCTTGGTACCCTATTGCAATCTTCAGTCACATTTTGGTGTTATTAGAAAGATTATGAAGAAAGTCTTCTCTTTCCTGATTGTCATATTTCTTCATCATAGTTTAGATTTATTAGTGGAATGACAAAAATGAATAATAAAAAAGTAAACTTCATCTATTAACTGTATAAAATGTTTTAAAAATAAGGGTTTAGATTATGTTGCTCAGCTCATGTGTGAGCAAAATTGGTATTTTTATGTAAGCATGACCTAGTAAATGGAAAATATGGTCCTTCTTGTTATATATATCACAGTTTCTGGTAACTGGCCAAGGTTGGTATAAATAAGTATTTTGTCACCAATTTGTAATTCTGGTAAATCTAGTTAACCTCTTAAAACTTCAGTTTCTGATTCTATAAAATGTGGAATTTAATAATACATAATTCCTAAAATTGTTATAATTGAATAATTAAGAAATATATGTGCATAGCTCAGCTAGTTTCTCCTATAGACAATACCCTTAATAAATGGAAACTATTGCCATGGTCCTTTCAAAGAATATAAATCCGTTCTGACTTTTTCAACACTTCTCTCTCTTTACTTAATATAGATTTATTTTCCTGCTTTTGGGAATAGACCTATGTTTACAAATTACCAACAATTACCTTCTGACTCTTTCTACATGGTCCTTTCTTAACTAGTTGTTCATCTCCTCTCTGGCTTGTCTATTGTTTTTACACTGGGTTTTACAAGATCAAATGCTTCTAACCTAGAGTGGATTTAAAAATGAACCTCAAGGCAGCTGTACTGATTTGGAGTCTATGAAGCATAATTATTTTTAGGAGACTCTGCAGAGGTTAACATCATTATTTTGATTATGAATCATATACAGAACACTTTACTTTTGCAAAGAGCTTTGGCATCAGTTCGGTTCATAATTTAAATTTAAAAGTGACTCGGTGGGGGATGTGTCACCCGTTACAGATGGGAAAAGTAAAGCCAAAGGGAGTTAAACAATTGCAGAGCAAGTTCATCATTAACCCAAGTATCTGGAAATGGATTTCCTGAAGACTGTCAACCTAAGACTGATTCAACCCTGGAAGTGCACATTCACACAACTGGGCATCATTAGGTTAGCTGTCTCTCTTTTTTACCCCTAAATAAATATTTGGGGGCAGGGTATTTAATTAACAGAAACAATCCATTTTAATGGTAGTGCACTGTTAACGTACTTGACAGCAGTTCCTATATTTAAGAAATTAAAGAAACTAGATCATATTGATTTAAATAATATTTTAAATTCTTTAAACTTAGTTTGTTTTAGTATAATGATCTTCAACTATAGTTAACCCTTACTGGCTTGAATTTGCATCAGAACTGTAGCTTTCTCTATTTATTCCTTCCCTGCTTATAACTACTATCAATTGACCATGATAAGATCAGTACTGTATGATAAATTAGGAAATCTCAGATTGTTATCTTGTTTTATGATGCCCTATTTACTTACGTCATACTTTCAGAAAAGAGAGAACTTCATAAAATTTAAAGGCCTAACTTTTTAAAGACATATTCAATGGTGATACATATGCAAATTTAAGGTTAGTCAGAAAGTTCTCAAAAGAGGTAAAATATTTTCTTCAGGGAGTTAAAAAAAATACTTCTCATAAAGAAAGCTTTCTTGAAGAATGAGAATTAATTATTTGCTATTACTGTAATCTGAATAAATATATACATTTCAATCAAGAAATGGTATCACCAGATTGAAAGACGGGCATAAGAAAATATTTATTTCACTCTTTGCAAACAATAGAAAACAAAATCTAAATTGCATTATGCAAAAAAAAGGAAGGATCATAAAAAAGCTCAGGTGGCCCAGACTGTATGGCTCAGTGTTTGAGTATAGACTTATGAACCTAGAGGTCATGGTTTGATTCAGGTCTGGGCACATGCTCAGTGGGGGCATGCAGGAGGCAACCAATTAATGATTCTCTTTCATCATGATGTTTCTATCTCTCTCTCCCTTCTCTCTAAAATCAATAAAAATGTGTTTCTTAAAAAAAAAAAAAGCAGCCTAGGTGAAGGGCTTGATCCAAGATTCTAAATTATATGACTTATAAATTATAAATTATTTGACTTCTCTCCATTTCTTTCTCTCTTCACATGGTGAGACTAGCAGGCTTATGCTTACATTCTCTTGGTTCAAGTCCAGCCAAAATAAAATGAAATAAAATAGAACTTATATATCCTCATCCATCTATATACAGTGGTGCCTCACACAACGAACTTAATTCGTTCCAGGAGCAAGTTTGTTATGCGAAAAGTTCGTTATGTGAAACGCGTTTTCCCATAACAATACATGTTAAAAAAAATAATTCATTCTGTAGCATAAAATATGCTAAGATGACATAAAAAAAGATAAATTTTTTGTTATTATTTTTATTTAGATACATCATGATATAAAAAAAATATTGAGTTTAACTTAAAAGGACGACTGCCGTGATACGTGCGTGATTTAATTCGTAATGAAGAACGATTGCCGCGATACGTGCTTAAGTTAAGCGCAGTGACTAACGACTGCCTGCAGTGCCTGCGCGGAAGGATGCAATACATTGGCAGCAATCGTGGAAGCTCGGGCGAAGCAGTTGTGGAAGCTCGGGCAAAGCGGTCGTGGAAGCTCGGGCGACTTCGTTGTGTGAAACGAAGTTCGTTGTATGAGTCATGAAATGAAGTTCGTTGTGTGCAGCGTTCGCTGTGCGAGGCGTTCTTTATGCGAGGCACCACTGTATATGAAAGGCTAATATGCTAAGTGTCACTCTGCTCCTCTGATCAGTCACTATGATGTGCATTGACCACTAGGGGGCACACGTTCAATATAGGAGCTGCTGAACTGCAGTGACTTGGCAGCAGCAGTTCTCAGGTGATGCACACTGCAACCAGACAGGAGGAAGCCTGATTCCTCCTGGGATCATATGATTCCACCTTCGGCTAAGGGTTATGTTATTTCTGGGGCACTGTTGTCCCTGAATCTAGTTTACTGCACACTTGCGTTCCACACGCTGTACGACAGCAACTTTGCAGAATGTACTCTTGCACTCTGGGACCCCTCAGGGGATGTCAAAGAGCTGGTTTCAGGATGAAACCTGCAGGCCAGGCTGAGGAATCCCACCTGCTGGAGGAACCCCACAGATGCCCTTTGAGTCACAGTATCATCCAAGATGTGGCCGGCCAGAGAGGGAAAGTGGGATGTTGGTTTGGGTCCATGTCCAACCCATCCAATATGGTCCCACCCTGCCAGCCACCTTCTAAATTAATTTTCTTTCAACGAGTCACGAGTTTAAATACAAATACTTAAGCCTACTGTTTGGTTTGCTGTTAGTTTTTAGACTAAATTGAATTGCATAGCCATCCCTGATCTTGGCAAATTACCTTTGACTTGAATTACATGTACCCAGTGGAACTGGGGATGGGTTACCCCCACAAAAACCATATCAGAAGAGAGAAAAGAAGAGTCGTTTCTCAAGAGAAATTCAACAAATATTGTAATAACAGGTCCCTAATAATATGAGTGACAGAACAACTATTCTCATCATTCACAACTTTGCCTACTTTATATAATGATTACAAAGAAATCATTCAATAATAATTGTATTTTGTGCAGAGACTTATTTAATAAACATTGAATTCTAGAAAAAAGTCTAAGAGCAATATATAGATCCTTCCTTTGATAAAAATTCTATTAAAACTTCCATTTATTTCTCAGAGAAATGGCTCCAACTAGCTTTTATTCTAGAACAAATAGCCCATAAAATATTTCAACTGAAAAATGTTCTCCAGAGGATATATGACTCCCCAATCTAGACAACTCTTCAAATGTTTTATTTTTTTCTTTGGAGTTTTATTCTTTCTACTAGAGGTCCAGTGCATGAAATTTGTACATGGGGGGGGGGGTGCGGTCCCCTGCAGCCCAGCCTGCACCCTCTCCAATCTGGGACCCCTCAGAGGATGTCCACAGGGTTGGGCCTAAACTGGCAGTTGGACATCCATCTTACAATCTGGGACCACTGGCTCTTAACTTCTCACATGCCTGCCTGCCTGATAGCACCTAACTGCCCCCCCCCACGCTGGCCTGGTCACCTCCAACTGCCCCCCCCCCCCGCAGGCATAGTCACCCCCCATTGCCCATCCACACTGGCCTGGTCCTCCACAACTGCACCCCCTGCCAACTTGGTTGCTGCCCCCCTCCGCCAGCCTGGTCTCTCTTCACTGCCCACCCCTACCAGTCTGGTCGCCCCATGGAGCCTGGTTCTCAGTTGTTTTATTGCCCCTCACTAACCCCCCTGCCAGCCTGGTCACCCCACAGGTTGTTTGGTCGTCTATTCAGTTGTTTCAGATGTTATGTTTGCTTCGCCTTTTATATATTGAATATATATAGATAATGCTTCATGGGTTTATACATTATATAATATCTAAAAGACTATTTCTAGTACACCAAAGCTTAATTTAAAGCAACCAAACCATATCATCCCAGTGATTCAGTAATTTCCCATGAAGACCTTCAGACCCTAATTCAGACCCTAAATTAAAAGGAGTCAATTTCAGTGCTTAATTGTTTTTACAGATTTTTTTTCTTTATTGATTTAATTAAGGTCTTTCTTGTGTTGTGAACTTGGAAGACTTCCATTATATATTGAAATAAGTTTATTTGAATACAGGTTGGCAAACATGTCACTCAAACCTAATGATTTCACAGGAGCAAGTTACTGTAAAATATTGGGGAAAAAGAATTCACCTTCCCTTGTCAGTGATAGTTAAAGTACACATTGATTTTTGTTATATGTCTCTTGGAAAACTAAGAGGAGGTAGAATTCTAAGGAATATAAACAGAAGAGTCCACAACTATGGACACAAACTTTGTGAAGCTGACCTCTAAGTTTATCTATAAGAACTGGTTTTGTAACTTTTATTTTTTTTCTTTTTTAAATATATTTTATTGATTTTTTACAGAGAGGAAGGGAGAGAGATAGAGAGCGAGAAACATCGATGAGAGAAAAACATCGACCAGCTGCCTCCCGCACACCCCCCACCGGGGATGTGGCTGCAACCAATGGACATTCCCCTGACTGGAATCGAACCTGTGACCTTTCAGTCTGCAGACCCATGCTCTACCACTGAGCCAAACCGGTTTTGGCTGGTTTTGTAACTTTTAAATGAGATAGTTCCTTTTTTAAAAAAATATGTATGCCAGGAAAAATAATTTAATTTGGAAAAATATGACAGAAACTCCTTTTCTTTTTGGAAAGACAATAGTGTAAAAAATTATTTTTCAAATTTAATGAACTATCCTGGAGCTCTATTTCCTTTTCTAAAAAATGGAACTCATAATATTTTTATTTTTTAAAAAAATATTTATTGTTGAAAGTATTACATGTGTCTCCATTTTCCCCCATTGACCTCTGATAGTCTGCCCCCACCCCCAACCCCATGCCTTCACCACCCTATTGTCTGTGTCCATGGGTTATGCATATATGCATGCAAGTTCTTTAGTTGATCTCTTCCTACCCACCTACCCTCCCCCACATTCCCTCCTAGATTTCATAGTCTGTTACATGATTGCATGTCTCTGGGTCTATTTTGTTTATCAGTTTATTTTGTTCATTAGATTCCACATATGAGTGAAATCATGTGATACTTGTCTTTCTGTAATGGCTTATTTTCTGTAGCATAGTAGCATAATACTTTCTGGGTCTTAACCCTTAGAGATAGCATTGGAGAGTCTGGAGAGTAATACATTTTTCTTACGCTGGAGGAGCAGTTAGCTTTCCCAACAGCAACAGAAATATCCAGTCTAGATCATCTCCTTCCTTTTAGGAACTGTCAGAGGCTAAAAATGTGTTCACTATAGTCGTCTATTTAAATGTGGAGGATTTGGAGTTAGTTAGATTGGCTTCCACAACACTGGTCTGCTGCTCACTAGTATATAGCACTGAGCACTGAATAACTATATATCATCTCCAAATATAAGTGTTAACATCTCTGAAACTGGGAAAACAATGTTATCTACCTTAAACTTATTTATGTAGAATCATATTCAATCTCTGAACTCTGTTAAACATTTTTCTATTTTATTCATCATAAATATTTGCATTAATTTTGAGTTTTAATATAAATATCTTCGTTTTTGGCTATGGTGTTGTGTTTTTTTTTAATTCCCCCTTTAAATTTTGTTTAAGTTTCTAGAGAAAAAGTCCCAGCATTCCATTAGAACAAACATATATGAGTTCGGACACATTGGAGTGGGTAAGAGAAACATTGCCAGCATCATCCCTCTCCCGTAAGCAGCACAGATAGAGAAAGCAGAAGCTGGGTACTCATTCTGCAGGGGAAAAGAAAGAGTAGTGAATGAGTGCTCAGCTCCCCTAGCTGTGCCAGATGCTTTAAAAAAAAAAAAAATGCATCTCTCTCCTGCAACATCCAGAGTATTAAAGCAAGAGTTCCATGACTGGGAGGAGGAAGGCAATGGAAGGAAAGACAGGTAAAAATATAAGAGCGCATTAAAGGGACAAGGTTCCTGTCTAATTCAATTTAGACTCCAGCAAGAAGTCACCCATGAGCCACGGGGACAACCTCATGTGAGGGTCTTTCCAACTGGCCAGTAGGCACCTCTAATGTCCTGAGCATCAAACCTATTTCTCCCACTCTGTGGTTAGCTCCTGAAGGTGTCATTGAAAGCAAACTCAAATAGACAAGGAGTGCATGCAGAATGTAGACAGTCTGTGGGCAAGGAAGAAACTATAATCTGAGCTACTGGGTAACTTTTTGGGAAAACAGGTTACTGTCTGGTGTAGTGGAAGATTGAGAAAAGACATACAAACTTAAGGCTTTGTCATAAAGAGAACAAGAAGCCCAGAGTATACGTATCTAAGGTTGGAAAAAGCCCCCAAATACAAGCAGAACCAAAAAGAATACCTCTGACCTGAAGGCAGCTAGTAAAAATTGGAAGAGGTGACTGCTAGGTCAAATGTGAAAACAACAAGGAAAAACTTCAAGGAACATGAAGAGTCAAGAAAACATGACATCAATAAAAGAACATAATAAACTCTTAATATTCAAACCCAAAGACAGTGAGATCTGTGGTTTACCTGGTAAGAAATTTAAAGTAGCTGTTTTGAGGCTAATTAATGAGATATGAGAAAACACAGAAAGAAAATTTAAAAAAAAATAAGGAAAACCAAACAGGAACAAAATGAGAAATTTAATACAAACAACAAATCATATAAAAGAACCAAGTATAAATTCTGGAACTGAATATTTTAGTTAATAAAGTAAAAATTGCAATAAATAACACAAATATCAGAACAGACAGACAGAAAACAGAACCAGTGAATTAGAAAACAGGAACTTGTAATAACTCCATTAGAGAACAAAGACAAAAAAAAAAATGAAAAGAGCAAAGAAAGCCAAAATGATCTGTAAGATATCATTAAAAGAACCAATATCAGAATCATTAAAATTCCAGAAGGCAAAAAGAGTAGAAAGGTGCAGAAAGCTTATTTCTTGAAATAATAGCTAAGAACATCCCAAACCTGGGGAGAAATTTGGAGATCCAAGTCCATTAATCTAATAGGCCATCCCATTATTTCAATTCTGAACAATCTTCTCCAGGTCAATTATAATAAAATTGTCAAAAATCAATGACAGAGAATACTTAAAGGAACAAGAGAAAAAGCATTGAAACCTACAAAGGAATCCTCACTGGGCTATCAGCAAATTTCTCAACAGAAATCTTACAGGATAATATATTCAAAGTACTGAAAAAAAATTGCTCACCAAGAATACTCTATTGGCAAATACTTTTTTTTTTTTTTCAGAAATAAAGGATAAATAGACTCTCCCAGACAAATAAAAGCAGAGAGAATTCACCAGGAGACCTTCCTTACAAGAAATGCTAGAAAGAGCTCTTCAAGCTGAAATGAAAATATTCTAATTAGTAACATAAAACCAAACAAAAATATACAGCATATTGGCAAAGGCAAATAGATAGTTCGATTTAGAGAACTCTAATTCTGTAATGTGATGATGTCTTAACTACTGACTGTATTATTAAATTTTACAAGAGTGATAAAAGAACTCATAATTTCTTTTTTTAATATATTTTATTAATTTTTCACAGAGAGGAAGGGAGAGGAGAGGGATAGAGAGCTAGAAACATCGATGAGAGAGATACATCAACCAGCTGCCTCCTGCACACCCCCCACCAAGGATGTGCCTGCAATCAAGGTACATGCCCCGAACCCAGGACCTTTCAGTCCAGAGGCCGACGCTCTATCCACTGAGCCAAACCGGTTTTGGCTCTATTATAATTTCTTAATGATAAGTAATATAAAAAGAGACCTTAAACAAGACACTGTGACATTAAAAACACAAAGCGGGGAGTAAAGGAGTAGAATTTTTTGTAAGTCATTGCACTTAGTTGCTTTCAGCCTTAAATGGATGAGTGGGATTTTTTTTTGTTTGTTTGTTTGTTTAGTTTTTGTTTTCATACACTTCATGGTAATCACAAAGCAAAAACCTATAGTAAATTGACAAAAGATAGAAAGAAGGAATCACAGAATATAGCACTACATATTTAATCACTAACTAACAAAAAAAAGACAATAGGAGAGGATAAAAGAAACAATAGAACTATGAAGCAACAAGAAAAAAAAAAGTAAAAAATAAGTTTTTACATATCAATAAATCTTCTAAATGTAAATTGATTGAATTTTCTAATAAAAAAGCACAGAGTGGCCGAAACTAGTTTGGCTCAGTGGTTAAGCGTTGGCCTGTGTACTGAAAGGTCCCAGGTTGGATTCCGGTCAAAGGCATGTACCTTGGTTGCGTGCACATCCCCAGTGAGGGGTGCGCAAGAGGCAGCTGATTGATGATTCTCTCTCATCGATGTTTCTAACTCTCTATCCCTCTCTCTTCCTCTCTGTAAAAAATCAATAAAATATATTAAAAATAAAAAAAGCACAGAGTGGCTGAATAACAAGTCTCAATTATATGTTGCCTTCAAGAAACTCACTTCAGCTTTGATCACACACATAGGCTCAAATGGAAAAATATATCCTATGTAAGTAGAAAACAAAAGAAAGTATAGTTATACTGATATCAGACAAAATATAATTTAAGCCAAAAATGGTAACAAGAGCCCAGTCGGCATGGCTCAGTGGTTGAGCTTCGACCTATGAAGCAAGAGTTCAGGTTTTAATTCCTGGTCAGGGCATATGCCTGGGTTGCTGGCTTAATCCCCAGTTTGGGGCATGCAGGAGGCAGCTGATCAATGATTCTCTTTCATTATTGATGTTTCTATCTCTCGCCCTCCTTGTCTCTTTGAAATCAATAAAAAATATTTAAAAAATGGTAACAAGAGACAAAGATGATCATTATATAATGATAAAGAGGTCTCATTAAGAAGATATAATTATTGTAAATATATACTAACCCAAATATTTTAATCAAATACCTACAAAATATGAAGGGAGAAATACAGAATACAATAATAGTAGGGGACATCAATACTCCATTTTCAGCAATGGATATAGATCAGCCAGACATAAAATCAACAAGAACATTGGACTTGAACCACACTTTAGATCAAATAAACCTAACAAACTTATATAGACCATTCAATCTAAAAGCAGAATACACATTCTTCTCAAGTGTACACAAAACATTCTCCATAATAAATGATATAATAGGCCACACAATAAGTCTTAGCAAATGTAAAAAGATTGAAATTATACCAAGTATATTTTTTACTACAGTGGAATAAAACCAGAAATCAATAACAAGAAGAAAACTGGAAAATTTATAGACATGTGGAAACAAACCAAAACATTCCAAGACTATAAGTGGATCAAAAAGAAATTTTAAAAAAGGAAATAAAAGTAAATGTGAAACAAATTAAAATAGAAGTACAGCATACTATACCCTATAGGATGTCACTAAAGCAGTTTTTAAAGGGAAGGCCATAGAGATAAATGCATATATTAAGGAAAAATGAAAGAATCTCAAAAGATCTACCAGTATACTTCAAGGAACTAGAAAATGAAATTCAAACCACTAGCTAAATTAATAGTATGAAGGTTCCTTAAATGATTAAAAATAGAATTCCTGTTCGATCCATCAATCCTACTTCTCGGTATACATACAAAGGAAATTAAATAAGGATATCAAGGGCATATCTGTATTTTTATGCTCATTTTAGTGTTAGTCACAATAGTCAAGACATGGGAACAACCTAAGTATCTGTCAGCTGATGAATGGGTAAAGAAAATGTGATTGATGTGTATATACACACAGTAGAATATTGTCCATTTATGAAAAGAAGGAAATCCTGCTCTTTGTGACAATATAACACAGAGGAATCTTAAGGGCATTATGCTAAGTGACATTAGTCAGACAGAGAAAGACACATACTGCATGATCTCACTTATATTGGAATCTATAAAAGCAGAAGTCATGGAAACAGATTACAGAGAATGGTGTTTGCCAGTAGTTGTGGGGTGGAGGAAATGGGGAGATATTGGCCAAAGGGTATACATTTGCAGTTGGAAGATGTCAAAGTCCTGGAAATCAATTTAATGTACAGCATTTTGATTCTAGTTTTCAAATTATTAAGAAACTAGATCTTAAATGTTTTTTATCACATAAAAGAAATGATAATTATGTGACATGAGGTGCTAGCTAATGCTACCATGTGGTAATTATAATCTATACTAATAAAAGAGTAATATGCAAATTGATCAGGATGCCCTCACAGTAATGACTGAACAGCAGGCTGTGTGGTGAGACCAGGCTGGCAGGGGGTTAGTGAGGGATGATAAAATGACTGAATAACCAGGCTGGCAAAGGGATTAATGAGGGATGACCAGGCTGGCAGGGAGGACAGTTGGTGTGGCAACCAATTCAGCATGGGTAGCAGTGAGGGGTGAACAGGCCATGGGTGGGGGAGGGAGGGGGGCAGACAGTAAAGAGCAACCAGGACAGCAGAGGGGGGCAGTGAGAGGTGACCAGACTGGTGGGAGGGGCAGTTGGGGGCAGGGGAGGGTAATTGAAGGTGACCAGGCTGGCAGTTAAGTGCAATCAGGCTGGCAGGCAGAAGCAGTTAGGGATGATCAAGTTGGCGGCGGTGGGGGGAGGGCAGTTAGGGGAGATCAGCAGGCAGACAGGTGAACATTTAGGAACCAGCAGTCCCAGATTGTGAGAGGAATGTCGGACTGCCAGTTTAGGCCAGGGATAGGACCTAAACTTTCAGTTCAACATCCCCTGAAATGTCCCGATTGAAGAGGGTGCAGGCTGGGCTGAGGGGAACCCCCATGCACGAATTTTGTGCACTAGACCTCTAGTTTGATATATAAATATATCCAATCAACATATTATATACCTGAGATGTACAAAGTATTATATGTAAATTATATCTCGACAAAAAATAAGCAAATAGAGTCTAACCAATCCTGAGCTTGCCTGGTGGGAAGTCTCAGTTGTCTCACCTTCCTCCCATCCTTGCAGAAAGGTTTCACACATGAAGCAAATACCTGCTGTGGTATTTAAAGAAAGGACAAAAGGGAGCTGGGAAGATATTCAAGGAGGAAATGGAAAATCCACTAGATTGGGCAAAGACACACTGCACACACAAAGAATACTGTCAACAAAACAAAGACCTGAAAACTGACTCATAGTAATTAGAATAGTTGAGGATACACTGAAGGGAGAGGTCAAAGAGCAGATAATGCCTAGGTTTTATATGCCATGTTAATAATGTAGAATTTAATTGCTGATAGGTAAGAGAAATAAGCCACTGACTTCATTGATTTTAGATGCTTTGATGTTATGTTATTAAAGCCTCTTTGTACAGATCACATTCCTGAGGTCCTTAGTGTGCTTCTCATTAGAACAAAGATCTTGTTTGATTATTTGTTATTTTTAAATAACATAAAAATGGAGTAATAGAACAGCACTTGCATACAATTTTTAACTATTAAGTGATACTTATTGGAATCATCATCAATATCGGTATTATTATTATTTTTTCAGATAATCTTCCCTCTATGCTTCTCATCCTATATAATAAAAGCCTAATATGCAAATTGCTCAACTGGGAGTTCTACTGCTTGCTATGACATGTGCTGACTACCAGGGAGCAGCACAGAATATGGCAGGCTTCAGCAACATGGCACTGGCATTGGATGGTAGTGAAGGTATTGCTGTCCCTGATGGACCCTGATGAGAGTGGGACTGTGGTGGGATGGTGGAGCAGGTGAGTGGGTGGCGCCAGGCCATGGTGGGGTGCCAGGCGGGACTGCAGTATTGTGAGGCTGGGGGCACAAGTCAGGGCCAGATTCTCACAGGCCACCCTGAGGGACCCTCTCCATGCTCAAATTTGTGCACCTGGCCTCTAGTATTAAGACAATCAGCTTGCCTAAGTCAGTGGTCAGCAAACAGTGGATCTCAAGCCACATGTGGCTCTTTGTCCCCTTTAGTGTGGCCCTTCTACAAAATACCACAGCCTGGGCGAGTCTATTCTGAAGAAGTGACATTAAAAGAAGTTTAAGTTTAAAAAATTGTGCTCTCAAAAAAATTTCAATCACTGTACTGTTGATATTTGGCTCTGTTGACTCATGAGTTTGCTGACCACTAGCCTAAGTCATCCAGAGGGAGATAGCAGGCTCTGGGAATCACTCCAGGGATTCTCTACTCTGCAATCCTGTCTCAAATATTATATTTTCAACAAAGTCTCCTTCAGACACATCAGACACATCCAAAAGCCATCAATTAATAACATATCAACTTACAGAACCCCTGCTTTATTATTATTATTTTTTAATCCTGAAAATTGTTCTGTGTTTACTAGTGAACTTTTATTTGCATAAATTGTTATATCTCTAAACATATATACTCATCAATCCAGAGAGGTTTGCTTCATGCTTAAAGAAATCTTTTATACTTGAGACTAAAAGATGCATGTACAGTTAAAATTTTGTGACAGTGACAAATGCCTAAATATCTGTTTAAAGCACTGCTGTGATTAGATGACAAAAATACTTATCCCCTTCAGACACAACTGTGTGGAAGGGAATTCTTTGAATGAATACTCCATTTAGGAAAATGTAAGGTTCTCTCCAATGGTCTATCAGGCGTCTTCAAACTACGGCCCGCGGGCCACATGCGGCCCTCAGAGGAGTCTGATCCAGCCCGCCAGGTTTTTTGGGCAGTGAGCGCAGCCGAGGTGTTACAGTAGGAATTAGTAGTTCATATAGTCCGGCCCTCCAGCTCTCTGAGGGACCATGATCTGGCCCCCACTTTAAAAAGTTTGAGGACGCCTGGAGCTGGTTCAACATCTTCAGCCTCTGGAGGAATTGAGATGCGTAGACATTATATAATGTGGGTGTAAGTGGCACTTTGTGTTCCTTTGTTCTGGGAGGTATGATAAATAAAATTCTTAACTACAGGGACTTGTCAAGAGACTCTGCTAAGCTGTATTTACCACCTCCCATGGAATATTGACCAAACCCAATAGCATTAAACAGCTCATACTGAGGCCATTTTCAAAGGCATGAATATGAACAGATAACACAGCATGGTGCAGCGACCATAGACACAGAAAACCAGGTACTGTCCAGATATAGCATGTGACCCTCACAGGGCAGAGGTCAATTTATTCCATCAACACAACACGAAGTCAGAGATTAAAACCAGCCAGGTGCTGGAGGTAAAAAGCACAGGTACTTAATCCTTTCTCCTTGAAGGTTTGGCTTTTCATCAGTTTATCTCAAAGCAGAATTGTCTTCAGTATTTGTAATTGCCTGATTCTGCACTGATCTTTTTCCTGATAGGGATACTGAAGCTCTGGACAGATTTCTTTATCTGTTCTAAAGAGTGGATGAGAAGAAGAGAGATTAACTTTCCCATGATCCCAAGGCAAGTTTCTGATGCTGCAATGAAAACTCCCAGCCTGTCATAGTTCATTTTTGTGTCTCTGGAATTCATGTGCAAGAAACATATTTCAGTGGGGAAAAAAGAGAGAGAAAGAGAGAGAGAGAGAGAGAGAGAGAGAGAGAGAGAGAGAGAGAGAGAGAGAGAATTAGAGGTAAAGAGGGACTCATGAAGGACACATATTCTAGAGTCCATTGCATTGTAGGAGGCAATGATACAATTAGTAAATGCATCCACTTGTAGTAGATTTCACCCCAAACTTATAATACTAAGAATTAGCTTGAGAAGGGTACTGGGGGGGGGGGTTAGGTAAAATGAAGGAATTAAGCTTAATTTCTAGAATTCCTAAGAATCCCTGTTATTAAATTTACAATAGGATGATAATAATAATTATAACAAATATAATGTTAACTAGCAGGTAGTTAGTTCTTACTTTCCAGACACTATACTAAATACATTTCATGGATTATGTCATGTCAAACTCATGTCAAACTTTAGTCTCAAGTATAGTATATCACTATTTGACAGATAAAACAGAATCTTGGAAAGATACACGACATCAGCATGATGAAACCAAGAAAATGGAAGATGGCTTTTGAATTCCAATGGTTTGACATGAAAATCCACACTTAGTCACACCATTTCAAAGACTTCCAAGACTATTAAATGTGGTCTGATTTAGGGGCTCATATTCAATTTATCCCTATTAAAATGTGGACCTTAGTGATTTGATGGCTATTCCTCAAATTCTAAACTGACTTTTAATTCAATTCAACCTATTAAACACATATAAAGTTTATAAATATTAGAAGTATGGGAATACTGGAGTGCCACTTGGGAATTTAGATAATGCCAGAATGTCTTGAACATAGTATCCAGAATTCTGCTTGAAAAAATTTATCCTTCCCCAACTGGTTGTTGAGTTAAAAATATACAAACATACAAGGCAAAGGAAGGCAAATAAAAAAAATTAAATGGGACTCGAGTCCTAAACCCTTATAAAAAATTCTAGTTGGCTAGGTTAGAGAGTACAGTATAAGTATCTTAAAATAATTTAAATCTGTATCTCAGGTTTTAGCTTATTTGATAAGTGTTTTTGAACTACCTACTGACTACAGAAGCTAATTCCAAGATTGTCACATAAAAATCTCTAAGGATTTATAAAAAAAAAAAAATGAAAAACGCACAATTTAATAAAAGCCAAGATTTGAAAAGAGCCCAAGTGACCATCAGTAAATGAGTTGATAAAAAAGCTGTGGTACCTTTACACAATGAAATACTACTTGGCCATTAAAAAAAAAAAAAGAAATCTTACCTTTTAGGATAGCCTAGATGACATGGAGATTGTTACGCTAAGTGAAATAAACTAATTAGAGAAAGTTACCATATGATATCATTTATATGTGGAATATAATGAACAAAATAAACTGACAAATAAAATAGAAACAGGCTAGATACATAGAACAGACTGACAGTTGTCAGAGGGGGTGGGGGTTGGAGGACTGGATGGAAGAAGATGGGATTAAACAAAAAACGTGTGCTTAACACACAGACACAGACAACAGTGTGGTAGAGGGATAAGGGAGTGGAGGGTAGGTGGAGGTGGGCAAAGGTGGGGAGGGGATGGGAACAGAAAGTAACTTTGCTTGGGGCAACAGATACACAATACCTTGTGCAGGTGATGTTCTGTTGAGTTGTACACTTAAAACCTGTGTGGTTTTGTGAACAGATAGCATCTCAATAAACTCAATAAAAAAGCAAACAATTTATATGGCTAAATCCTGGGGAAGTAAAATTCAGAACTGATAAAATAGAATCAAGGTAAGCTTCTTCTTCTTTTTCTTTTAGCTCCTTGGTATTTTTTTATGTCTAGCTAGCTTTGGCAATCACTGCCTAAAGGCTTTAATCAGGTACAGTGACTCCAGCTCTCGCTTAAATGGCCTAATCAATGTAGGAGGACTGCAGTGGGTGATGTACCCTGTTCTGTTCTTGTCACGTCCCCATCCCTGATATGGGTTAAGAGATGTATGAGTGTGCATTTGTGGTTTGTACTGGAGAGAGGGTAACCCTTCAATCTATTGACTTCTCTCAGAGGATGACACCTATTTTGATTAACACTTTATGCTAAGATTTATTAATAATGACCACAATCATTAAAATGTGAGGGATAAAGAAATACCATAAGTGAGAAATCCATTAAGCTTTAATATTAAAACCTCTGGGGCTTTGAAGGGAAGAAGGGATTTTCATTTGAGAGATGAAACAAAGGTTCATGTACAGAAGAGATATTTTGCAATGCAATTGAGAAAGAAATGGAAGCAAAATAAGTGACACGGACTCATGAGTTTAGTTCATTTTAGCAGGCAATGATCCTTTAAATAAGCAGGGTGTGCTTTAAGAACTTGTGAATTTCACCTTCAGACTTTTACAGTACAGGGAAATAACTGCTTCAGGAAGAAGTTATCCTGTAAATTGGGCCTTTAACGATGGTATGAGTGAGAGAGAATGGGATTTATATTTAAATTCAGAATTACAAATATAGAAACAGTAGGTGGTTAAATGTTGTATCAACAAAATTGAATTTAAGAATTTAGCATTCTAAGCAATTTTCATTCATTCTGTTGATGTTAATATAAATTATATTTAATGCATTGTGTTTTTTAAAATAGAAATATTGAAGAGGAAAATACTCGTTTTAATTGGTACTAACAATGTGATAGGTTTTGGAAAATACACAAATGTGCCCAGTATTAATTTCCTCTCATTGTCTAAAAACGAACAGTAGCTGTATTGCTCATTCATTATGCAATGCTTAAAAAGAAGATGATGTAAATATTTTTTTTAATTATTACATTCTGAAAAAATATTTTTTTTTTCCAGATGAAGACATGCAAAGAAAAAACACCTCAAAACATTTATACCTTTGTTAATTACTTGAAGTACAAGTGGCTTTAGAATTCCATTTGCAAAAAAACTCTTCCTGGGACTCTCAGAGCCTTTGTCTTGGGGACTGAAAATTCCTGATGTACAATGTGCAGGGAGCAAAGAGGGCAGTGTTCTCCTAGGTGTCATTTCATGACTCAGCATCTACACAAGCCTGGCAGATGTCGGTAATGAATAAGCTCACCTTAGAGTTCCAACACTATGTACATCCTCTAGAAATTCTCCAAATTTTAGTTATTGGTATTAGCTTTTTATTCCCTGCTCTCCAAGTTAATCTTTTTTTGAAGGAGGATACACTGAGTTTTTTGTTTTGAGAACTTTTTTATTAATACTTAAAATTACTTTTTAGAGAGGGAATAAGTGAGAGGGAGAGAAAGAAACATGGATGGACTGCCTCCTGCATGCCCCGTACTGGGAATGGAGCCCAAAACCCAGGCATGATCTCTGACCTGGAATTGAACCAGCAATCTCCCAGGGCTCAATCTATTGAGCCATACTGGCCAGGGTCCTCCAAATTAATTTGACTCAAATTTTCACTCATATTTTATGAAAGTTCTCTTTTCAACTTAATGGTTTCTAGAAACCTTTACCTACATTATCTTCCTCTTTTTCACTTTACTTATACTTGATATATTATTCTCTTCTTTGCTACCTTTTTAGAACATACATATACCAAACTAGAGATTTTAGCTTAATTTATCCTCTCCCCGATCCTCCAAGCACTTCACTGTAAACTACATTAGCAGCCATGAGGGAATTATGTTTGTTCATGTATTTTTCCCTCCTCGCATGAATGTGTCCTACATTTTGATTATTTAAGTGTTTTGTACAGTCCCACGCCACTCACTTCCGCCTGTGAACACATTTTCTATTGTTCAGGCCTTCTCTGTAACCCCACTCCTCACTCCCAGGTAAGAAGTCTAATCTTAACTGCTTCTTTTGCAGTGTTTAGATTTCAGCATCCCATTCATTTCATTAAACTTTGTGATTTCATTTTATACCCTGCCTCTATATCACATTTTATAATTTAGAACATAGTAGTATGATGCATTGGCGAGGCATATATTATTTATATTCCTCAATTTTCAGACAGAAAATCTGAGGTGATTGTGAGCTGTCCAAAATTGTCAGGCTAATAAATGGAGTTGCCACATTTAGACTCAGGTATTTTAACTCCAAATCCTGTGCATTGATTTTCATGCCAAAGTGCCCTATTATCCATTCAGTGTCTTATTTTTGTTTTCTTTTATTTAAATTAGAATATAACTTCTCTGACAAGAGTTATCATGTCTCATAATTATTACAGGGAGAAAAAAGAAAAGAAACATGAGCATATTTTTAACAACTACTTGCTGATTAATTGGCAAATTAATATAGATTATCATTTCATTTTACTTATATGATAGGGTTTTCATTTTACCTAATCTGTCCATTAGAAGTGCAACTTCATTCTTTAGTTTTAGAAGAGGAAAATATGTACTTCCTTTCTTCCAGAAAAGGTAAGAACATATATTTTGTTTGGCTTAAAGTTTTGGCCTGTAATGCCATTCTGCATGCTAATGCCCTGTTCGGAAAACCACTTAGAAAGATAAGACCAGTAGATGGCTCTCTAATTCCTGAGATATAAAGGAGAATGGTCTAATACATCTGACTTCTGGTGAACAGATTTGATTTGATTGCACCAGTGACAGGAATAAACTTCATGCAGACTCGCTGAAATGGGACACTTGGTGCTATTTTGTCATGTAGCTTAAAATGGGAAAGCTATTCCTGACCCTCCTCGTCCTTGATAAGTTCCAGAGCTTGTTGAAGGAATCAACACCAGCAAGAAAGACAATTTGTTCAGCTCTGGATAGAACACTGGCTCCATCAGTGCAGAGCAAGTTTTTCCCCAGGATAAGTTACCAGGAGGACTGGAACTAATAGCAAAAAATCAATACACTTCTCTTTGTCAGGTGGCAGAATGTTGCCTGTCATACTGTCATCTGATGTAACTGCAAAAATGCAGGACCTGTTTATTTTTACCAAGATAGAGATGGAAGATGGGGAATTTAAAAACATAAGATACAGGCCTTGCTGGTTTGGCTTGGTCGAAAGAACAACAGCCTGCAGACTGAAGGGTCCTGAGTTCAATTCTGGTCAAGGACACATGCCTGGATTGCAGGCTCTATCCCCAGTAGGGAACATGCAGGAGGCAGCCAATCAATGATTCTTTCTCATCATTGATGTTTCCCTCTCTCCTTCACTCTCCCTCTTGGAAATCAATAAAAATATATTAAAAAAAATAAAAACACAAGATACAGAAAAAAACAGTATTCCCATTTATCCTTACCAGATATAATTATGCTGCTTGTGTTGTAAAATAAATAAATTGAAAGCGAAGAAAGTGATGTTCCTAACATATTGGCCAAACTCTATTCCAGCACTAAAAACAAAGGCAGGAACACCACATTTATCAGCCTATGCATCAGTGGTCCACACACATGCTTGTGTGTACGAACAGAGTTCCTTGCCTTTAAAGGCAAATCTTCTCTTTGCTCAGAAAGCATCACAGCTCGGTCACATGCTGCACATTCGACTGCTCTTTTACAGAAGCCAAGCTGTAAAAGTCCTCTAGCTAATCCTGGCAGAAGATAACTACGTGTCCTGTCAGAGCCTCCTCCTGTGTTTTGCGACATGGTTTATTTCAGCATCACTTCTTACACACAGACAGGGAAAGTTCAGCCCAAGATGCTGTCTTCAGAAGAGTCTGCCTCCTTAGGTAACAGATTCCTGAGTATGGCTGGTAAGAGGCTGAGTTTGGAGTGTATGTGTGGTTGCCACATTCACGGTAACTTTATGCTATGTTGGACGAGCTCTAAACCCTTATGACTTGACTGAAAGTAGCATAATACATAGTTGAGGTTTGGCGTGACACAGTCCACTAACCATGTGCACAGATCTCAGTGGCTAGGATGCGGCGGTGCTATTTTACCCAGCTCACCGACCCCATCGGGATTGCATTTGATGTGAGTGGCCACCATAAGCCATCCCCAGTTATTTCCATGCAATTTGAGGTTCCTGAAGGTGCCAGGGCTCTCTAGGATAAAGGATTCTGATGTTAAGCAGGAACGGGCACAGAAGGATGTCAGGATACCTCACTTTGCAGCTCAGCCTGAAATTCCAAAAAAGCTCAAGCCTTGTACTTGGCTTCCTTAACCCCTGAGATTGTGAGCACCGGAATAAGCCACTGTGCACATCAATTTGTCAAATTGCATACCCATGAAATATGAAAGTGAGTAGTGCTAATCTCAAATGAAATACTATTCCATACATAATAACCATAATAACTTCCAAAAGCCTTCAACTCTTGGAGGAAAAGGTATCTCTATTTTCATTCTCATGTGTTACTTTTCATACTCTTGTCATCTTGATCGTATTCACGTAAATGAAGTGATGAGCCCAGATTCTTCAGTCTTTTTGGTTATTTCTATAGCAGGAGACTTGATAAACACCTGTTGTATTTCCAGAACTCTGGTGTCACATAGATAAGACGAACTTTGTTCATGTTTGAACTGTCCTATTACTCAAAGTGGATGGAAAATTGAATCCCAAATCCAAGCATCATGAAACGAATGCTTCTTCTCTTTAACTTGGAGTATATACAGGAAAAAGAAGGAATTAAGTATGGATGATCAGAATAAGAATCTGGTATTTGTTCACCTTCTATTTATAAAACAACTCAAAATTAAAACACTACTTGTATTTCCCTTACAGTGCCTAACAGTACTTTTAGTTGGTTCCATCATTGAGAATTACTCTTCCTATAATGTAATAATAGCAGGTTATGCTATGCTAGAATAGCATCATTCTTAAAAAATGCCTTTCTACATATCCTGGAATTGAGGATTTCAGCTTACAGTGCAGAATAATGGAACAAAATGTAGCCTATATGCTAAAGAGGGAGATACCTAACTTGAGAGCCAGATACCTCCCTCAGCGTTCTGTGTCTTACTTCTCACCGCAGCCTCTGCCTTTCTAGACTTTATAAGGTTAAGAATAGAGGGACTCTTCAGATTTTTAAAAATGCTTTTATTTATTTCAGAGACAAGAAGAGAGAGATAAAAGCATCAATGATCATGAGAGAATCATTGATCTGTGATTGGCTGTCCCCAGCACACCACTCCTGGGAATTGAGCCAGAAACCTGAGCAAATGCCCTGACCAGGAATGGAACAGTGACCTCCTGGTTCCTGAGTAGATGCTAAACTACTAAGCCACATTAGAAAGACAGAATGACCAGATTTGAGAGGCACTGAATTGAGAAGTGCTCGGGCCCCACAGGCAAGAAGATGATAACTACTGCCATATCCAGTGAGGTGGCACCAAGAAAATAACCTGTATATATGGTGGGTTTATGCAAGAAGTGAAGAGTGCTAAGTCCTCCCCAGGCTGGGTTTCCATTTAGGTATTAACCTTGTTTATTCTTTCTGCACTTACATGACTGATCTAAGACAAAGAGTCTAGAAAGAGACACTTGCTCACAAAGAGGGAACAGCAGCAGTAAAGCGGACAATACCTACACATTTTTTTTGTTTTTTGTTTTGTAAAGATGGCTGAATGTCCTTTGAGATCCAATGGACACTATAGCAGATAGCTCAGCATTCACTCTCTGGCTAACTCCCACACAAGGCTGACTACCTGGTGAGAAGCTCACATCAACAAAAGACTATGAGTGACCATATTGAAGGACAGGTCCTGAAGCTGGGAGAGGTTAGGGGGACTCTGTCATTAAGGGGTCTTACACAAGAGCTGGCTTAAGAACACTAATTCTTAAACACCAAAATAGAGCTGGCATTAGGCATGAGCAGCCAGGTTGGAGATGTAAGTATCTACTGCAACCAGTCTAGTAGATGTTTAGTAACTCACCAATGGAGGGAAACTATGAGAATGTCCAAAAAAATGGTTAACATTTTTAAACCAAAAGAAAGAGTTCTTATGACTAAATATATTATTGAAGAAAAGGGAAAGCATTTCATGCTCCCTGCCTTGCCATATTCAAGGCACAATATAAATGGTTATTTGAGGAGCTAGCTATGGCCTTGACCTTTCCAAGCACACGAATCATGAGGACACTGACTCTTCTCTATTTATTTTTATGTCCTATTCTCTGTTCTCAAGTCTAGTGTCTCCTTAATGTACATGAATGTTTTTGGATAGTTAAAGTGATAAAATTACTGACTTACATGATAGCAATGAGCACATGCTGGTTTTATAACCCATTTCGCTTCAATGTTATTTTTGCTTCTAGGCAACTCAAAAATTGAGAACAGATTTTTGTCAAAGCAGTGACTGGGCCATAGTGATGTCACTTGCTCATCTGATACCTATTACAAAATCCAGAGATTTCATAGCTGAGCACTTCCCACCATCTTTTTCAGTTGAATCCCAGATTGTTGTCTCTCTTTCTGCGGCAAACCAGTTTGAAAAGAATCAGGTCTCCAGGGGTGAGGCGGAGGGGTGGATGGAAAGTGAAAGTGAGAATGCCAATTGCTATTAAATAAATTAGAAACTGTTGAGAAATTGATTTTTTTTTTTTACCATGATGTGATTATACTTACCACTGGAATGTCTTTAAAGGGTATATTTAAGAACACATTTTCACTTCACATTCATGTCGACAATCTGGCCTGTCCTCCAACACTATCAAGTGAGGAGAAGAAAGCAGAAGAGGAGAATAGGAAAGTCTGAAATTAGTAGGCAATGAATACTTTAAAGATGTCTGTCTGCATTCTCTGGTTGACAAGTAGAAGACAATATAATAACCACATGGAGTATGTCTGTACAGAGTCTTTATGATTATGGCTCATTTCTACCACAGCTTGTTGCTCCCATAAAGAAAACATGCCCGCCCTCCCACATAAATAATTTGATTAAATGCGATCAGCCAAATTGCTCGGTTTCTACAAATAAGAGATATCTACTAATTCTCTCAGATTGAGACATGGTTTATTTTACTTGTTCCATCTTCAAAAAGAAAGAAAATAAAGGGAAAAAAACTAATGTGTTATTCATGTACTTCAAATATATTTTTGTTTATGGTACCCACATGCGCTCTGCATTATTTAATACCCTTGTCCTAGAAACCTAGCCCTCCGAATATAATTTGTGACAGTAATATTGGGTGAGAAAGTAGTCATTTCCCATTTTGAATGTTACGGAAATTTTTATAAGGAACACGTCTATTTGTGTAAATAAAACAAGATGCCATTTTCAGAAACTGACTCTGCTTTAAGGCTGAGGAAATTAACCACAGATTTGGGAGCTCCAAAGCTGAAGGGTGGGCTCAAGATAACTGATCTGACTTTTGAGCAAATTACATGATTTTTGCAGACAGGTTCAACTTGGAAAGAGACTGTGAAAGCCCAGGCGTCGGGATAATTTCACCACGCAAAGAGATGTGTATTTTTCATATGCAAGAATCTCAATAGAATAATAGGGTTCAAGTCAAGCATGACCGGCCTCCTCACAAGGCTCATCTAACTTGTAACACTGCTATCGTGTCTTCCTGGTGTAATACACCGAAACGATGATCCGTTCCCCTGGTTTGTAAAGCAATTCTCACTAATGGCACCTCTGCTTTACATATGAGCGCAGACGGGAAATGGCACGCAGGGTCGGCTAGAATGCCTTCTGCAAGTGTTTGTTACAGTTTCCAGCCCACGCGGTTACCAGGGAAATGGAGAAAGAAGACAATGCTACAGACAATTGCACCAACGGAGGCTTTCATCTTCTGAGATCCTCAGTGATAGAAGTTACACACTCAGAGGTGTATGTTACACACTCGGCGGTGTATGTCTACCGAGCTTGGCAAAATGCACACCTTTTCATTTCAAGCTAAAATACAAAGTACAATGTAGTCTTCAAAGTAATGTTACCCCCCCCCCCAAAAAAAAAACAAAAAAAAAAAAAACATGCCCAGATATTAGCATTTCTGTGTCTGAGAGGCAGTGCAGAGTGTTTCATGTTTTCTGACCAACTGGGTCTGACTCTTACGTCACCACATTTTTAAGGACATACATATTTTGTGTATGACCCAATACATTATTTTTCTTGTGAACATTTTAAATGGATGCTATAAATTTTTCTACTCCTTTTATGGTAGTAAAACAAACATTGGATCCCCACCACACTACTTCTTCAGGGCTACATAATCTAGACTATTTCCTTAATAACCAAGAGGCGCATAGTCTAATAGTTAATGGTATGAACTCTAGTGTCAGATTTCTACTGGTTGCTATCTAACCAGGACTGTCTCTTAGCTTTGTTGTGCCTCAGTTACCACAATTGTAAAACAGAATAATCATGTACTTATTGTCAAGGGGACTGAAGAAATTAAGGGGAATAAATAGGACTAATGGTCTGTTAAGAGAAATAAATAATTCATAGTTGTAAACTAAAAACCTTAGGACAATTCCTGGCACATAGTAAGTGCTGTAAAAACACTTGCCAAATCTATTAATTAATGTGTTTAGTAACTATTCTTTGAATAGCTAAATTGTTAAATTTTAAAATAAGGACTCTTTTAAAAACAGGGAACACATTGTAGAATGTGCAGTCAGTACATTTTACCAGCACTTTCTTGGCCATAGCCTAACTTATTGGGCCATGTTTGTATGCATAGGCACCACTGAGCTGAGTGCCTGGGAGGGTTTCCTCCTAGCGCCCACTAAGCTCACCACCACAGAATGCTTATTGAACATCTTTCATTCTATGACATGTTTCTACCCAGCTTGTTGTCCTTCATACTTTCAGAGATTTGATTAAACCTAATCATCAAATTATATTGGCATTTCCACCAATATATTATTTTTAATTGACACCAAAAATCATCTGAATACATTTCTTCTTTGGGAAGACTGTAGAGTAGAACAACAATAACAAGATAATTTCTGTTACTTCTGTTGTTTTATTTTATCTTACGGGCACTTATTCACCCTGGAATATATTTCCATTGCAAAAAATTAAGGTGCTCAACATATTCATCAAACAAAAATCTATCTTGTCTACATATTGAATGTCATTAACTATTTGATAATTGACTTAGTTTTTTGTTCTGATTTCCACTAAAGGTTTAATAGCCTAAAAATATACTAAGGTTATTTTCACTGATATAGAGAACTTTAAATGCAAAAAGAAAAGCAATATTATTTCATAAAAAAGGAAAGGGTGAAGAGGAAGCCTCTTTTGGAAGTTTAAGGGTAGCTGACAGAAAAGTGTATGAAATTGATGATTGGCTTTGGTAGCATGTCATTTTGGCTTTGAATTCCAGCATGGCTAACCATGAGAACTTGGGCTCTGAGTTCTTGTTTCTCCATCTGTAAAATGGCAGTAATACATCAACCACATTGGAATAGAGTTCATGAAAGCCCAGAGCTTTCCTGAGCAGTGTCAGCATTGAGGGGATGAAATATTGGACTTCAGTTTTATTCACAGGGTGAAAGCATCTCCTTTAATCAGTATTAATATTTCAGTGTTAATATTTCAGTGGAAAAAATATAAAAAAAATAATTGGCAATTTGTAACAATACATGAATTGTGATAGAATGATCAATATCTTGAAAACTCTTCCTAAATCACCTTGCATTAACTAATAAAGCATGATTTAACATATAAAGAACTTCCTAAGCTACAGATAATATAAAAACTCTTATTAAAGAAATAATTTGAGCCTGGCCAGTGTGACCCATGAACCAGGAGGTCACGGTTCAATTACCAGTCAGGGAACATGCCCAAGATACCAGCTTAATCCCCAGTAGAGGATTTGCAGGAAGCAGCCAATCAATGATTCTCTCTCATCATTGATATTTCTATCTCCTTCTCCCTCTCCTTTCTTTGAAATAAATAAAAATATAATACATAAAATAAAACAAAGGTTTAAAAATACGTAATTTGATTATTTTTCTACTTAAAAAAATTAAATTCCATGTTGCATAAATCAGAAGGACTGGGTTCTAGAAATCTCTGACACTTGGCTTATTTGGATTTGCACAAAGCTCAAATTGGTTGAGCAGAGTCCTGCTTTAATAGTTACTTCCTAGAGAGAAAAATCTCTTTGTTTTACATAAATGGAACACATTTCTATTTTCTGTCTCTTCCATTTTCCCAGCTGGACATAACTTGAACGTCATGTATAGATTTCTAATGGCAATTCCATTTTTGTTCTATAACAAGCTGTTGTACCAGAAAGTGCATCACGGTAAGAAGGACTTGCTTACCCTGCAGGAACATTATTTGGAAATCTGAAAGGCTGAGACCTCGGGATGGGAAATGGCCAATTGTAATAAAAGTTCTCTTATTTTTTACTTCATTAAAATTACCTGAAATAACATTTATAAATCTTAGATAGTGGCTAAATGCAGGAATCAAATAGTCAAAGTTTTAACTTTCTGGATATTTCTGAGATATGATAATGCTGGCAATATAGCTGAGAAATGTGGGCTTTTGTGACACTCAATTTCATTACACATTTTCATGTCTGGATTTTGGAATTAAATCCATCTAGTATATATTTATTTTTTAAGTAAATTAAACAATACTTTATAGTACTTTCTTTTGGTCTATTTATTATTTTTTCTAAACGTTGTATTTTCTCTAGCATATGAGAGTGCAGATACCTGTCATTAGAATCTCTGTTCAGTTTGACTCCTATTTAAACAATGATCGGCAATAAAATGTGAGTCTAGACAAAATTGTAGGTACAGATTGTAAATATTTAAACTGAAAATTAAACTTAAGAGCCACTGATCGGTATCTCTGAGAACTGTTGTTGGGAAGTTTACTGATTAAATTTTTGATAATTTTTTCAGATAAATTTTACAAATTAAACAATTTAATTCAACAATCAAAAATGAGCAACTGGGTTTTTAAAAATGTGCAAAAGACCTAATCAAACACTTCAGCAAAGAAGATATACAGATCTTCAAATAAGCATATGAAAGTGTACATGGCATATGTCATCAGGCAGTTAAAACAACAAGATACCAGTATACCCCTATTAGAATGGCCAAAATGCAAAACACTGGCAACATTAAATATTCATGAGGACTTTGAGCATCAAGAACTCTCATTCAGCCAAAACCGGTTTGGCCCAGTGGATAGAGCATTGGCCTGCAGACTGAAAGATCCAGGGTTCGATTCCAGTCAAGGGCATGTACCTTGGTTGTAGGCACATCCCCATTAGGAGGTGTGCAAGAGGCAGCTGGTCGATGATTCTCTCTCATCGATGTTTCTAACTCTGTATCCCTCTCTCTTCCTCTCTGTAAAAAAAAAAAAAAATCAATAATATATATTAAAAGAAACAAAAAAGTCTCATTCATTGCTAGTGGGAATGCAAAGTGATATTTTCACTTTGGAAGACAGTTTGGCGATTTCTTACAAAACTAAACATATCCTAGCCATCTGATCCAGCAATCGTTTCTTTGTGTTTACCCAAATGAGTTGAAAATTTATGTCTGTACAAATACTGCTATAAACAGATGTTTATGTCAGCTTTATTCATAACTGCAAAAACTTGGAAGCAACCAAAATACTCTTCAGTAAGTGAATGGATGAATAGTGGCACAGCTTAGATAATGAAATATTATACAGTATTTTTAAAAAAATGAGCTATCAAGCCATGAAAAGGAATGAATGGATCTTAAATATACATTACTTAGTGGGAAAAAAGTCAATTTGACATGGCAACACCTGTATGATCCTAACCACATGACTTTCTGGAAAAGGCAAAACTATGGAGGCAGTGAACGGATCAGTGGTTGCCAGAGCTGGGGAAAGGAGGGATGACTAGGCAAAGCATGCAGGATTTTGAAGGCAGTCAAACCTGTTTGATACTGTAATGATGGATGCATGCTACTATACAGTTTTCAAAACCCATAAAATGTACAACACTAAGAATGAAACCCAAAGTACACTATAGATTTTGGGTGATTATGATGTGTCATTGTAGGTTAATCATTTCTAACAATATAACATCCTGGTATGAAATATTCATAATGGCAGAGGCTGTCCATGTGTGGAGGAAGGAATATATAGGATATCTCTGTACCTTCTACTCAATTTTTCTATTAGTCTAGAATTGCTCCAAAAATAGAATGTTATGAAAGTTATTAAGTATCAATCTGAAATAATTGAGATAAGACCATAGAAAGAATGAAAATTCTGAACATTTCACTGGATATGTGAAGATCCCAAAGCCCTTACAAGTAGATATAATAAGTTACACATCTGTATAATCAATACAACTTAAATATTCATTCACACCTTATTTACAAAATACTTATTGATGCCAAATTGTGAATCAAGATAGCATGTCTGCCCTCTAGGAGTGTCACAAAACTTATTTTAAATGCACATAGCATTATAAAAACACAATGGGAAAATATGCACATCAGAATCTATCAGTGTCAGGAGGTCAAGAAAGTGTCCCTAGAGGTTATACCTCAACTGAGTCTTGCGTGGTAAGAAGCAGCTGGCGGAGAAGAAAAATGTCAAAGATGAACTCACTTCTGATGGCCAGACTGTTAGGAAGCAGAGCCCCTGATTTGGCTCTGAATTTTCAGTGCAGGTTCACTGCTTTATTTTTCTTCTTGGAACCATTCTTCATAGAGGCAACGACTAAGGGAGCAATGAGGTGAAGTGAGGAACTTCTGTGAATTCTAAACTATACAACTGGGTGAGAATGAGACATTACATTTGGTCTCTTTCAGAAGTTCTCGTTGGGCTAGAACAAAGGCATGTGGAGGCAACCATTCAATAATGCAGAGCTTGCAAAGGATTAGAAATAGCTGCAGTTAAAATCACCAAAACATAGATGCTGTTTCTTGGGCCAGTGTCTGGTCTGAACTTCATCTGAACATTCAACCAGTGTTCATCCGAAGTTGGGCAAAGGCCAGATGGTTGCTTAATAGTTCCTTTGAACTCTGGAAAGGGCTTTTTATAAATTTCTAAGTAATCTTTTCAAATATCTGGCCTGGATCATTCCCATTAATGGAAATGGTATACCTGTGGTGGGAGTGGGTGGATAATACTGTGTCTCACTGGCCCAGTTGTCATGGTGAACAGGACACTTCTTAGCTTCTATGACTGGTCCCAATATGTCTTTTAAAACATTCCCATCTAACATTGACATTCCCTCTTCTCTCATAGCTCCTCTTTTCTGTGAGATGCACTTCATCTGCCAATGCCAGAGTAACCAAGCTACATCCTGTTTTCTCACAGCAAACCTGCTCCTTTGTGGGTAATATATAAAAGGAGAACGTTCTGGTTTATTTGACTTGACTTGATTTTTAGTTCTTTTGAAACATGGAAACATTCTCTCCCCACACCATTAGTTCCATCTTTTATGTATACAGCAAAAAGTGTTTGGATTATAATGTGAAATGGCAGGTAAGTATGCTATCGTCCACAGTTTTGCATAATTAGTATAAGTGGAATACGTTCACTTTTGAAAATGTCCATACTTAGTACAAGTGCATAAAGCTGCCAGGAGATCTCTCCCCTCCTCGGTGGGGTTGAAGTTCTGCTTTGCATCTCATCTCAGACACATAATTAGTTGTAGCAGGTATATTATAGTGGTCTCACAGCCTACATCACCCAAATCTCCTTTAAACATCATTTTAGCAAAGTAAACCCAGGAAATTCTGTTCACCTTACTTAAATGCTTGTAACTTTAGTAGTTTTACAATTCTTCCAGGCTCAGCACAGATGGGATTTTTCAAATGAAAACCAGATGAAAATAAACAGCCATCGCACCATCGAAACCTGAAGGTAGGGAGAGGCAGGCCCAGCTCTGCGCTGTAATCAGATCTGCTTTTGCAGTGAAAGTATGTTTCCAATAACTGCACAGTTACCTTTCATTAGAGACTCAGATCAGCATTTTTATTTTTTTCCTCTTTTATAATTTGACATGGTAAAGGGAGAAGTGGGCTTTCAAATCTCTAATCCGTGTCAGCCTGAGATGAAAGTGTTTAGCACTCTGCTTCCATGGGGGTATTTGGATTTGTAGTTCATTTTACAAATCCTGTTTAACATACAATTAAATAATAATGTAAATATGTGACATAATCTACCCCGGCTACAAACTCTCACTGACCCTAGTGATTTCCTCCCCTTGGGGTTTTAAATTTGATTTCTGTTGCCATACCTTACTGAAACATACACTCAGGCCTTCTTCAGTTGCAATTGGCTAAATAGTCATTTAATGTGTATCCTCTTTAAAATTTATTTGCAGTAATTCTCTTTGAAGCAAAAAGAGCTCTCGATTAGAAAGGCGTCCTCCTAACTCTGTTGACAATTTATTTTGCATTTATTTTTTTATTTTTTTAACTATACCCCTTGATTGTCTTCAAAGTAGCCCCCAAAATGGGTTGGCACACATTAAAATCATTTAAGAAGGTATAAGGCTTTAGAACTTCTTCCCTGGATAATCCTGCCTTACTGGTCCAGGGTTGGGACCTGGGTGCTCACAGTTTTAAAACATTTCTTCATCTATTCTCATATGCAGCCTATATTGAGAATCACTGTCCTGGCTCCTAGAGTCCCCCTTCTTGAAGGGATTTGTTCCTATGTGTACAATGTTGGGGTGCTTCTTACATCTCCAGAAAAGTAAAGGAATTGTGCAAATCTGGGAGGAATGTGAATTCTCTTGAAAATTCACAGCCCAATCCAAGGAGTAATTCTCAGCAGTAACGTGTCCTTAGCATCATATCCGAGATCTAAGAAGAGATACATGGATATCCCACAACATTGGGTGTCTCTACAGTGCACTTTTCTGATTTCTTATCGGTGTTTAATACAAACTTTCTCAAAACCAGAGGCTTATGTGCCTTGAATCTATTAGCCCTACAGCCTGTGGTACAGTTAGAGCTGGTCTTCACCATGGCAGATATTTAAACACAAAAATGTGGTGAAATAACTTACTGAATACCTACAGAATGGATCGCCTCTCTGAGGCATTTATATTTCTTCTGTTTCAGGTTTCCTGTCTTCCCACCATAAATAGGGAAATCAAAGACACAGGTCCAAATTAGCTAGCTAAGCGTAATTAGAATGGATGGTGCAAATTATGTTTCATATCGTCTTAGAATATTTAAGCAGAGAGAAAACATGGTTCCCAAATCTAGAAATGTTGTTTTACATTCCTGGGTTTTCTTGAATGATTATTTTTCCATTCAGTGTTCTTTTACTCTTATAATAGAAAAAGAAAGTGCCACATTTTATCATTAATGGGATGGCTAAATATTTTTATTACAAATAATAGGAAAGTTTTTGTTAACAAATATAGATGCTATAAATTTTTAAGAATGCCACATGAAAAATTCAGCTGTGGTATATCCTTTATATTTTTCCAAGTTCCTAATGAAATAATATGTAACTAAATATTTTGTTGTAATTCTAGTAAGTCATCCTTCCAAATGTGTTTCCTCTCGCTTTCCCTCGATTACTTCTTGATCTCAAGGTAAAAAAAATAACCAAAAATTTACTTTGGAGCCCTTTGATTTTTATTATTTTTTTGAAAGAGTCCTTGAAAAGAGCAAAGAAATATTTTGCTACATTGATTCAAATGTAGGAAACTTGGGACTGTAAGTACTTACGTATCTTTCAATTACTCTGGTACAAAGATGGGGCTGAAAAGTTAAGGAAAGTTCTAGGGAACCAGTAAATATGATTAAATAATAAATTAATAAGTAGAAATAAAATATAACAATATCATGTGAATAATATGTATAAAATCACTAAAGAACTGACTATAGAGGAGATTTGAAATCAGGGCAGAAATATGTTAAAAAACAAACAAACAAAAAAAAAAAAAACCTAGAGGAAACAAGACAACTTTACCTTAAAAGGGTCCATGATAGAGACTGAGAGGAAAAGTTACAATGAAATCATATTTTAAAAATAGAAAACGGGTCAAGAAAAATATCAACAGATAATGAAAAAAAATGGGACATTAGGAAAGTTACAATTATGGTCACCTCTTAGATTTAAGAAAGAAATATTCAGACCATGTTTCTACCAAGGAAAAATGGTCAAGGGGAAAGGACCATCTAGAGACACAGATCCCTAGTTTGAATTCTTGATCTATCATTTAGTGTGCAACAAAGGTATATTAGATTCTCATTAGAAGACTCTACTTTTAATTTAGTTTTTTCAAAGGTGTCATTGTAGCAAAAATGCTGTTACCTTACGTAAAGTGCTTTGCAAAATATAGAGATGCTTTCAAATGCAGGTACAACCTTATAACTCCAAAGAAGATTCTGGATTTTGACAAGATACCCAAGTTTCATATGCACATTCACTTTTGAGATGCACTGGACTAAACAGCAGGGAAAGGATTGTGCATTGGGAGATGTCTTTAATATTAGAAAGAGTCAACTTTAATTTAGATTGAAAATATTTGAGCAAAATGCCTAAACTTTCTGAATCTTTTTTTTTTCTTCTTTCATTTCATCTCTAGGTCTATTAGTGGGAACCATTTTGGAAGTTCTGTGAAGTGCTTTCAATGGCATTGATTTGTGTGTGTAAAAATCAATTGTGACATATTTTTACTCATAGCAGTTCACTTTTGTTAATGATTTATATTTTACTATATGTTTGTTTAGAATATTTCTATGATATTACTCTCATTCTTTTGCCACCTGGCACATTTCCTTTGAATGGTAAAGAAATGGGAATTTCCTACACCCTGTAGCTTATCGGTACATATTCCCTAAAATGTGAGTTGTATTAGCTATTAGCAGAAAAAAAATCGCAAGTGTACCAGTGGAAAAAATAAATAAGAGTTTTTTAGAGTGGACTGTGTTTGAATCTTCCATAATCTCTGAAAGAAAATTAAATGAGTAGAACCAGAACTTACAAAATCATATAAGAAAATCGAATATTCTAATTGTAACTGTTTTCTTCATGAATATCAGTTTGTTTAAATTCTGATTTGTGTTCTTTCTTAGGGTCCATTCAGTATGTGACATGTACATACTTTGCATATCATCACCAGGGTTTTGTCTTTCACAAGAAGAGCTGCTAGTCATGCGCACAATACCACAAAGGAAAGAAGACCTTTGGCAATTTCCCTCTGATAGTAATTGGATAGCCAAACACATGGTTGCCCCTATGATTCTGATTGGTCTATAGGGGTATGGTCTATGAAGCCACATGTAGATAACATGTTCACTACAGGTAACAGTCGAGAGCCCTTACTAAGACTGAGGTAAGGGAGTAAGAAAACTGTGAAGGATGCTGGTAAAAATCCTGGGTACTTTTTGTCTGAAAGGTTCTTTTAGATTTTATATCTGACAGATAGATAATATAGGGAGACTAGGTCTCCTTGAGACACGCTTACTTGACTATGACACCTAGTTGATAACAGTGACAAGTTAAATTGAACTTGTTTCTTCTTGGTCCAATGTGCATCTCCTTCCTAATTCAGCCTCATTTCTCCTTGGTAATCCAACTCCTGGTTTCTTTTAGCTGTCTGCTACTGACCCTCAGGAACTGAACATGGATTTTAAACTGTGTGCCTTTTACTGATTTTTATGTTTTCCACCCTATTCTGGACAACCCCAACCCAAGCCTGCTAACTTTCCTTCAAGCATGCTGGAGCTTTCTAATCAGTGAAAAGATGAGAATTCAGTAGCTTATTGAGGAATAATTTGCATGCTATAATGTTTACCTAAAGTGTAGAATTCAATGATTGTTAGTATATTTACAGCTGTGTAACTATCATCATAATCTAATTTTATAACATTTTCATCATCCCTCAAAGCAACCTTATACCCATTAGACATTATTTTCTATGTCACCATTGCCCAGCCCTAGGCAACCACTAATGTACTTTCTGTCTCTATAGATTTGCTTATAATTTTTGATAAATGATTTAAACAGTCCATTTAATGATCTCTAATTTCTCTGTATGAAGTTATTTACTTTCTAATAGGATCTGGAATATTAGCAATTAGAAATGGATTTTGCTGTGTATGTGTATATTTCAAAGTTCAATTGTCCATTATTAAAGTATTAAGACAAGTTATATTTTGTGCTCTTCTTGTTTCCTTTATCCTTTATTAGTGAGAGAAGAGTCATAGTAGTAAAACCAAGAACATATGTGGAATCAATGACTACTCTTTCTCATCTCTCAATTTTTATTTATTCTTATGGGCTCATAAAGAGCCAATTTTCGGTCTTTAATTGGCCAGGCTCATGTCTTACATCCATCCACTAGGACTTGTCACCAAGGAGACATCCCTCTTAGTCATAAACATTTTCAACCCACATCAGACTATAATTACACTAGAGGTCTGGTGCACAAAATTTGGCCATCAGTCAGACACCCTTAGCACTGCCTGAGAGGTGAGAGGCTCCCACAACCACCACTGTGCTTGCCAGCTGTGAGCCAGGCTTCTGAATGAGTGGTGCTCCCACTGTGGGAGTGCACTGACCACCAGGGGGAATCTCCTGCATTGAACAACTGCCCCCTGGTGGTCAGTGTATATCATAGCTACAGGTCATTCTGCTGTCAGGATGAAACCAGCTTTCTGACATCCCCAGAGGGGGCCTGGATTGCGAGAGAGTGCATGCCAGGTTGAGGGACCCCACCAGTGCACAATTGAGGTTAGGAGAGGTGCAGGAGGTTGGACAGTTGGGGGTGGGGGGCGCTGCTGGAGGACTCCAGGGTATATCTGGCCCATCTTGCCCAGTCCTGATCAGCTGGACCCCACCAGCAAGCTAATCTACTGACTGGAGCATCTGCCCTCTGGTGGTCAGTGCACGTCATAGGGAGTGGTTGAGTGGCCTTAGCATATAATTAGCATATTATGCTTTGATTGGCTGAATATACATCCAGATGACCTGACACAGCATATTAGGCTTTTATTATATAGGATAGCTTTTTGCTTGCCATAGATGGGAATCAAGATGATATAGAAATAAATAATTTACCAGAGTTTAAGTGACCACAAACATATACTGATTTGGGTGGGTCACGCTGATAAAACTAACCTTTTGTACAACTAATGATTTAATTTCAGTACAGAATAACAATTTAGGACAATTACTCCAATTTTAATAATGAATAAAATGTATTGTGCATCTATTTTACGAATTTGGAGTCATTTGACTAACAGTAACAGAAACAGATTTAAGAAATTAAAGTATGGAATAGGGGCTGATTTTTTAAAATGATAGAGGTGAGGTCAAGAAATTTAGAATAAGCTGAAAAAATATTTGCCAGAGTGGACAGACACTTAGGCAACCTTGGAAAACCAGAAGTAAGAAATTCATAGAGGGTATCTTTAGGGTACCATAGGCAAGATAAGTAAATTGCAATCTTGTCTGCAGTATCTGCTTATAAGTCAAATTCCAGGGAGAGCATATCTGATCATCCCAGCTCAGTCTTATTTCCACGTCTCAGCCAGAACTGGCCAAAGCACCTGGCTTGACTGCATCAGTAAGACTGCATTCAAAGACAGGTGGTGACATTTCTGAAAGCAAAAATGGAATGCTGTTTCTGGAATTGGAATAAAGAAATAAATGTCAGGCTCTTAATAGCCAACATATTATACTAGTTATTTTTCAGAACTTACTCTGTTCTGGGCACTGTTTCAACCACTTCCAATTACTTATTCATTAAATCCTCATATTAATTCTATATGGTAGGCATGATTATTATCAATTCCAATTTATAGGGCAAGGGTGATAGAGCACCTTTTCCGAATTCCCACAGCTAATATGAGATCAAGGAACGATTTGAACTGGGTCTAGCTCCCAAGTCCTTGCTCTCAATCTACACTAGGCTATCTCTCCCTGAGCATGATGATTTGCAGCACCCACATATTTTCTACCGTATTATACTACTTTTCTTCCTTTTTCACATAGTGGTGGGCATTTACATTACATTAATGACTTAAAATGACACCTAGATAAAGCTGACTTCAGATCTCTATGTTGTATTTTCCCCTAAAAATATTTAACAGCAGTCTTTTTCTTTTACAATTATATGAGTTTCTTTCAATAAGAAGACAAATGCCAATCTTCAGAGGAATGCTGTGTGAATAAGACAGATTCTGAAAAACTGAAGCAAGATGTTATTTGCAACACGTCCCTCATTTCCCCCTTTTCCAATCTGCCTGCAGTTCTACAAAGCAGCGTTTCTCTCATTTTGAGGATCCTCGGGCTTACTTCCAATGCAGATCTGCCTAATCCCTAGAGAATCTAAGATCGCTATAGTGGCCCATCTGTCTGAAACCTAAGAGGAAAAGAATACCTTATTTTCTCAAGTGATTGCAAAAGTAACAGGCTAATTCTCCATTTTGTTTACATCATATAAGTTTAAAGCCCAAATACAGATATCAAGTCTTTTTTGAAATACACGGGATTGAAGGCATTTTTTATAAAACTCATTTCTCTGAAAAAAAAAAGACTTTAAAATGATATGAGGGTGCAGGCTTTGTGGAGAGGATTTTTATAATCTGCTACTTTTGGTCATATCTAATCCCTGAAGCAGAAACCTGACTGGTGGTGAATGTGCTCTTAGCATCCTTTCCTGGAAGATGAAATCTTTTCAGCAAGACTGTAAAGTAGTTTCCTTGACCACTCATTCTTCAGCGGCTGACATGACAGGTGACAGGTTTTTTGCCATCCCAGAGAGAGGCAGCCAAGGTTATGGACAATTCCATGAGTACTGACTACATGACTCCACTTGTCCTTCTGATTCAACTTCATACTGCACATGGGTGAAGTGTGGCTTCTGGAGACAGAGGGCTTGAGCCCAAATTCTGGCTCCCCCACTGTCAGCATGATCTTGGGGAGGTCATCTGTCTCTGTGCTTCAGTGCCCACCTGGGCTTCTGTGAGGATGACATGGGATCGTCTATGCCTGGAAAGTGATTGCTCTATCAGGCATCACAGTGTGTCGGTAGGAAAGGTGAGAGGATTGACAGTGCACAATGCATAGACATTCTTGGGAATAGAAAGGGATTTTTTGTTTACTCGCTGAGCTTAGTTTCTTCACAGATAAAGCATTATAGTTGGGGCTGCACAAAACATCTCCAGAACAATTAATGCCATTTATCCTTATGTTGTCAATGAAGAACTGTTGATCCAGAGTGGCAGTTTTCAGCCTTTTTCATCGTGTGGCACACATAAATAATTTCTAAAATTCTTCAATGCACCAAAAATATATTTATGGCTAATTTAAAAAAAAAAGGTACTATTTTGTTTGATTTACAAAAAAAGATAATAGTGATTACTTACCCATTTTGTTCCAACATTATTTTTGTAAAAATTAGGTAGTGTGATGAAAGCCTGGGGAGGGGTTGGGGGCAGGGAGCAGAGGACTAATGGGAGGGGAGAAGGATATTTGTAATACTTTCAAAGATAATAAAAATAATTAAAAATCATGTGTTTATACTTGTATATGAGGATTTCTGGTACCAAAAATTAACCAATTATACACAATCTTTTTTTTAACTTTTATTTATTTATTTTAATATATTTGATTTTTCCCCCCTCCCTCCCTCCCATACATATCCTCCCTCTCCAGAGTTTTATGTCCATTGGTTGTACTTATATGCATGTACACAAGTCCTTCGGTTGATCTATTATCTCCCCCAGATCTTCCTCCCCTCCCCACTGTAATTTGATAGTCTGCCTGTTGCTTTACTGTCTCTATATCTGTCTCTTGGTTCATCAATTTATAATGTTCTTTATCATCCACAAATGAGTGAGGTCATTATGTAACTGTGACCAATATTATGTAACTCTGTTTTATGACCTATATTTATGGTTCAAGGTAGGGCATTCATACCGAATGACTACTGTTGTGTTAGCCATTGTCATTTTTTTTAATTTGAAAATCTGAGGGGAAGAGATCTGTGCCCCTGACTAAATAATCAGATATTGCCTGTTTTAAAATTTCTTGTAGCATACCAGTTGAAAATCTCTGAGAGAGATCTGATAAAAAGCAAGACAGGGACAGATGAGTTGAAATAAGGCCTGAGATTACATATATTTCCATCTTTCTTTTAAAATATTGTTTATCAGCCCTCTGTAATCTAACTCCAGAACTTGCTTGAAGTGGCTACTGAATAGATGAGACGATGTACAAACTCTATCTAGGTGAGATCAGGAATTTTATATGCATATTGATAGTTCTATAGCTCACATCTATGTCTATATATTTCATCTATAGTGGGGGTTCAAGGGCATATTTAAAAAAATCAGTAAACAAGTAAAGAGTTCTAGGCACAGGTACTTGGGTAGGTATCCAGAAATCTGAATCTGGCAGTTATGGGCTTGGATATGATGTCCGAGGAAGCAAGGCTGTCAGAAGGACAGAGGCAGGGATGTGGCCAAAGTACAGGTTCAGGAGTAGAATGGGCACCTAGGCAGTTACTTTGAATAGGGGAAGCTTAGATATATTGTGCAACTGTTGTGTTGTGAAAATGCACAATCTCACTTTTTCTAGACAACAGCCATTTGAAAAATAAATTATCTTGATGTTCAACATGATGCAATTGAGGCTTAGAAGTTATTTCTTGTGTATTATGGACTGAAGTGTGTGTCTCAAAATGAATATTTTGAAGCCAGCATAATTGTATTTGGAGATAGAGCTTTGAGGAGGTAATTAAGGTTAAATGTATTCATAAGGGTGTGACCCTATTCCAGTATGATTGGTGGTCTTACAAGAATAGAAATATTGCTCCCCCCCACCCACGTGAGGACACAGAAGAAGCCATCTACAGACTAAGAAGAAGGCCCTCACCAGGAACTGGCCAGCTTTTTTTTTTTTTAAATATATTTTATTAATTTTTACAGGGAGGAAGGGAGAGAGATAGTTAGAAACATTGATGAGAGAGAGTCATCGATCAGCTGCCTCTTGCACACCCCCCACTGGGGATACGCCCGCAACCAAGGTACATACCCTTGACCGGAATCGAACCCGGGACCTTTCAGTCCCCAAGCCGACGCTCTATCCACTGATCCAAACCAGTCTCAGCTTTTTTATTTTTTATTTTTTTAAATATATTGGCCAGCTTTTTTGATATTGAATTCCCCAGCCTCCATATCTGTGAGAAAACAAATTTCTGTTGGTTAAGCCATATAGCCTTAGGCTGTTATGATAGCCTCAGCTGATTGATATACTCTAATTATAAATCATTAATTGACCAGGATTTGTGGTTCAAATTGACCAGGTGTGAGGAGAGGAAAAAGCAAATAGACTTAAGACCAGGAAGCTACAGAATAGACTTGTACTAGTATCTTGGCTTACAGAAAAGTGAAATAAATGGAAATTGGCCATTGGTTATGGGATAAGGTCTCTGTTGAAATTGCTCTTTTTTTGTAGAGAGATGATACCTGGCAGGTGCTGTTCCCTCAAAGAAGTAAGGGCTTGGAAGTACCAAAGGAGACAGCAAGCAGAAAGCTCCAGTGAGGGGACCTCTCAGGAGGTAGTCTACCTTAACATGGACCTCTTTTTATTTCATAAAGAACAAAGCCTTCTAATTTTTATCAAATCTATTGACCTTTTAGCTGAGGTTCTGTTACATAAGGCTAAAGTTCTCTCAATGAAATCAAACCAGATATGCACACAGTAGAAACGTGGCATGATGTCTGTACAGATTAGAATCAAATTGGTGGGAGTGCACACTCATCACTCGACTTTCCTACCCAGAAGAGCATATGGCCTCAGTAATACTTAATGCAAATCCAAGTGTTTTGTTTTACTTCTTAATCTCTATTTTGAGCAGTTGGATATCTAGAATTCATTTTAGATTTTTGTGTATATTTACCAGTGTTGTTTTCCAGTTCCCTGATTCTTATTTTATTTTCTGAAATGTAATCAATGCAGTAACATCCCTTGGTTCACTGTGACTTGGGGATTTCTTCTGAAAGACACAACTCCATTTATTACTCAGAGTAAGCACAAGTGTGCCCAGAGAGGAACTAAAGTGTCTTCCCGGTCTGATAAACTTAAATGATTTCCCTCTCAATCAGTCACTTAGAGGATGTACCTGACACTTCATAATTTTTTTTTGGTGGTAAAGTAATATTACAATTTATTTGATATCCCCTAAGTCATAACTAACTCTTTGCCAATCCAGTGCCTTGCTATGCATAGGAATGTGATGCCACCTTCATAAAATCCCCTCTATGAAGCTCTAAGGCCCTCTTCTACAGCATAATGAATGAAATATTATTTCTAAGGCTTCCAGGCAAAATTGAAAGCAGCGATGCTAAAATGCCACAGAACAGTTGCTTGCAAGATTCTCAGAACAGTCTTGGCAACCAAGCTGCCTGGGGAACTTGGATATGAACTTGAGTACCAGCTTGAATGTGTTTCTTTAAACAAAGGAAAACTTGGAGTTCTATGCATCAACCACAGTGATAAATAAACCTAGAGCTTCAAATTCTGTGACACATTAAAATGGGACAAAGACAATGTATCAATGGCAATGAGAAGAACCAGACTGAGGATAACATAAAAACTGCTGCATTACAACAGATATTTCCTATCACTGTCCCTGCTCCCCCATAACTCACTATTATACAACTTCTAGATTGATTTTCCTATACCATAGCTGTGGTCATTTCCCTCACCTCTTTAAAATGCTTCAATTGCTTCCCGATGTCTACTAAATAAAACCAGCAATCCAGATCCCTTGCCATCTGGCCCCAAACTACTTTCTAACTACCACATCTCGCCAAATTCTCTTTCACCGTTCAAACATCACCAAGCTAAGACTGCTCATGAGTTTAAAATTATATTTCAATAATTCTTCCTGAAAATATCTGTCACCTTTTTTTTTGTCAACCACAAGCTTATCTCAGACACTCAATTCAATGACTTCTTTAGTACATGGGGTCCAAATGCAAAGATCTTCAGAATCCAGGTTTAATGGGTTAAAAAAAAAGCATGAAGGGAGAGAGATTGGAGAGCTGAGTAAAAAGGTGAAGAGACTAAGCAAAAACAAACAAAAAATAAATAAACTAAAGCTCATAGGCAGACATCAGTATGATGATTAGCAGAGGGAACCAGGGGTGGGGAGAGATAAAAGGAGGGTAAATGATGATAGAAGAACATTTGACTTGGGGTGGTAACACGTAATACAATATACAGATGATGTATTATAGAATTGTATACCCGAAACCTATGTAGTTTTAATAACCAATGGTACATCAATAAATTCGATTAAAATAGAATAAAATTTTTAAAAAGAATGATGGTTATCATTGTTTGAGTTCCTATAACAGATATCACAAACTGAGTAGTTTACACAAGATAAATTTATTTTTTATAGTTTCGGGTGCTTAAAATCTATAATCAGGGTGCCAGAAAGGTCAGGTTCTAGGGAGGGTGTTCTTCTGGCCTTCAGACAGTAATGAAGTCACATAATAAAGAATATCTTGGTTGTGCTCACATTTGGACAATTATGAATAAAGCTGACATAAACATCTGTTTCCAGAAGTTTTATGTATGGACACAAGGTATCAACCCATTTGAACCACCATTTTGCATTCCCTCCAGCAGTGAATGAGAGTTCCTATTGGCCATTCTAATTGAGGTGTAATGCTAGCTCATTGCTGTTTTAATTTGCATTCTATTGATAATATATGATGTGAAGGTCTTTTCATATGCCTATTTGCCATCTCTATCTTTTTCAGTGAAGGGTCTGATAAAAGTCATTGGCCCATATTTTAAATGATTAGTTTGTTTTCATATTGTTCACTTTGAAGGCTTCTTTCCATATTTTGGACAATGATACTTTTTCTGACTTGTATTTTGCAAATATTTTCTTCCAGCCTGTGACTTGGTTTTGGATTCTTTTGACATTGTCTTTCACATATCAGACAAGTATAATTTTAAAAAATATTTTAATTGATTTTTAGAAAGAAAGAGGGAAAGGAGAGAGAGAAAAAGAGAGAGAGAGAGAGAGAGAGAGAGAGAGAGAGAGAGAGAGAGAGAGAGAAAGAGAGAGAGAGAGAGGATAAACATTTATCAATTGCCTCCTGCATATGCCCCTACCAGGAAAGAACTAATAATCTGATTATGTGCCCTGAATAGAAATTGAAACTACCACATTTCAGTGTAGGGGGCAATGCTTTGACCAATTGAGCCACACTGGCCAGGGTCAGACAATTTTAATTTTAATTAAGTCTACCTCATCAATTATTTTTTTCAGGGATCATGTTTTGGTTTTGTATATAAAAAGTCATCTCTATAGCCTAAAATCATCTAGTTTTTTTTTTTTTTTTTTTTTTTTTACATTTAGGTGTGTGATCTAAATTTTGTGAAGGGTATACTTATTTTTGAGTTAATTTTTGTGGAAGTTATTTTTTTTAATGTGGTTGTCCAGTTGTTCCAACATCATTTGTTGAAAGTATTATCTTTGGTTCATTGTATTGGCTTTGCTCATTTGTCAAAGATCAGTTGACCATATTACACAGATCTACTTATGGGCTCTATATTCTTCTCTATTGGTATATATATTTATTCTTTCACCATTATTACACTACCTTAATTGTCTTTGTTTTATTGTAAATTTTGAATCCAGGTAGTATCACTCTTCCAACTCTATTCCTCTTCTTCAATATTGTGTTAACTTTTTTAGGTCTTTGTCTCTCCATGTAAACTTTAGAGTCAGTTTGTTTGTATTTATGTGATTTTTTTTTTCTTTTAGTGATCATATGTTTTTTTTTTAATATGTTTTTATTTATTTTTAAAGAGAGGAAGGGAGAGGGTTGCAGAGATAGAAACATCAATGAGAGAGAGAAATGTCATCAATTGGCTTCCTTCTGCATGCCTACCACTAGGGACTGAGCCTTCAACCCAAGCATGTGCCCTGAGCAGGAATCAAACTGGTGACCTTTTGGTTCTTGGGACCAAGCTCAACCACTGAGCAATACCAGTTGGGCTAGTGATCATAATTATAATGACCAATTTCTTTTAATGAGCAAATATTTAATCATTTATGTGAAACCTTTTAATATTTAAATGCTATTAAATGATACTATTAAGAAATACATTAGTTGCAGTGGCTTTGACACTTAGCTGCAACTACATTTCTCAGAATGTCCTTTTCTATGTGGCTTTTTGTTAGCGTTGGCCACAAAAGAACTTTGTGTGATATTTGGAAGTTGAAAGTGAAGCAGTAGTCAATTTTAGTTTCTGAGCGTTGGCCTCCTTGCTGATCTGGCATAATCAGTATAACCTGTGAGCTCATGTGCTTGGCGTAGGACAATGTTCAGACCTCTGTCTCCTCCAACTCACACTAGATCTTCAAAAGCTTCAAGTCTAGACTCTAGTGTATGTGCCAGTTTGTGGTCAAAGGCGCCAGCTACCATAGAAGTTCTGGAGAGAGACACAGACATACATTTCAGTTGCCCTTGTGTGTTTCTGTTCATCAACAAGAATGCCAGTATTTCATTATTTTAGTACAGTTCAGGTCCAACTTTCTTCAAATGCTCTCCCGGCTGACCTATTGCAACTTTGGATCCAACCCCAGATGCAGCGCCCATAGCCTAGCATAGATCTTTCCACCAGCTCCCATGGGTGTTTAACGTCTATTTATTTATTACATACTTCTGCATATGTATTTTATCTTCCTTAATATGTCTCAATATATTTACATCTTACCCATTTCTTGTTGCCATCCTTTCTATAAAATACTTTACTTAACAGAACAACTGCTATTTATCCATTGCCTTTCAACTATGTTAAAAAAAATCTTAGTAATGGCATTTCATAAATTTCCACAGATTACACTGATTTTGTAGATTAGATATTGTAATGCTTATGATACTTTTGACAATAAGAAACAAATCCTGGACTTGGTAATAAAAATGCTTAATTTCTTATATGAACAGAAGCCTGCAGGTTAAGCAGGCATAGGTAGCAGCTTTCACCATCTTAGCTTGAATCCTTGGTCATTCCCTTGGTTCTGCAGTTCTATAGATCCTGTTTATTGGCATAGTCCTCAGACCAGGAGGAAAGTAGCTGCATCTGTGTTATGAGCTCTCTGTTATCTACATGGTGACCTTCTTAAACAGAATTCAAGATATGTCTAGGATGATTCTTGCACAAAGGACCTGCATCTATAGATTCTTGCACACAGTACCCTTTGACCTATGAATGTCATCAAGCAAGCTTCTGGGCCTTGTTTTCCTTAGGTATCAATTAAACATGAGTCTCTTATGCCCACAACTGTAGAGAACAAATATCAAAGTTTTTGCCTGATTACTTTGAAGCCTTTCTTATTAGACATGCGGTGGGAATAACATTGCCACCACTCTGCCACAAAGGAGGGCTGGCACCACATCTCTCTCCAAAGCATTCTCTTTTTAATCTCCTTCTATTTTTCCAACTCTCTAACATCTATAGGCTATAAGTGTGATTGCTTGTTATTAAATTGTCATATAACTGTATTTTTTTCACAACATCTTTTAAAGTCTGACCCTAGATGATCTGGCAATACAATACCTCCTATTCTCTTGCTCATTCACATGAAACTGAACCAAGCAAGTCATATCTTAACATATTATACATGCAATATAAATTTTGCTCAAGAAGACATGTTATAAATTTACAATAACATGAATAGCTTTCTCTAATATGGTTAACCGGGTATAATTATATCTGATATTGGGGGGTGAAGGCTTTTTACTTACTTTCTCATTAAAATTTAGGGTTCTCTTTTACTCAGTCAATAAATGGTCTTACATATAAAAGAAATATGCAAATAGGGAAGACATACAAGATTTCATATATTGATTTGGTACTCAGATATTTTTTTTGACTCAGAATAAAAAGAGGAATGCTTTCTTGTAAGCAACTACTGTATGATAACTAGTTTTCTATGCATTATTTTAGTTCTCACAATAATCTTATAATACTATCTATCCCATTTTACTAGTTTATAAAAACTAGTCTCATTAGGTTTAAATATCCCATACTTAATTACTTAGGTATTAAATGATTGATTCAGGATTTGATGATATATGTTTGATTTTAGAGATAATTTTTATTGTATACACTGCTAAATCCTTTAAAGTTCATGCATCAAAAATAATCATTTATAAAAGTTTCTATAGTATACATTTACGTAAAACATCAGTTTTCACAGCTCACTTACATGTTTCACATTTCCTTCATGAATTAGGCAAATGAATGAATTAACTTTTCTAATTATCAGATGTAAGTGACTGAAACACATGCCAAGTCAACTGGTAACTGTGTCTGGTAGTTACCTAGGTGAAGAATTAGATAGAACAGTATGGAATAGGTTGTGGGATCAGATATGTACAGATAAATCTGAGCTGTATGACTTAACTCTTAATTACCATATTTGTGATTCAATTTCTTTTCTGTATAAAGAAACGCTATTCATGCCTTCTGATTTGGAATTGTAAAGGCTCCGTCCTTAACAGCACAGAGCTTGACATATAGTAAGTACTCAAAAAAGTTTAGCTTTTATATCACTAACTTTAGTGCTTATAGGACACTCTGCTTTAGAGAAATTCATTATTATGATTCTTTCTAGTAATAAAAGTTGTCAAGAACAAAGATATATGTACTATGTGCATTTATTCAAGTCTATATTTTCAACTTTTTCTATAATTAATTATAAGCATAAATGTGATATTTCTGATGCTTTATTGTCTATGTTTCAGATAATTACAGGTTTGACTACTTAATTTTATCTTCAACCAAGAATATTTTTTTCCATTGATTTTTTAGGGAGAGTGATAGAGGGAAAGTCAGAGAGAAATATCCATGTGATAGAAACACATCAATTGGTTGCCTCCAGCAGGAGCCCTGACCAGGGCCTGGGGCAAGGATGAGCCTGTAACAGGTACATGCTCTTGACTGAATTGAGCTCAGGACCCTTTGATGCACAGGCCAATGCTCTATCCACTGAGCCAAACAAGCTAGGGCTAATTTTAGAATTTCTGACATCACATCTGATCTAGTTGGTATAGTTGAGTAATCTATCAGAGGAGAAAAAAAAAAAACATTTATCAATACTTTCTACGACAGTTTTTGAAAGAGTTAGGGTGGGGCTCTGGGCAGTGATAAACAAGAACCTAGGAATTTCTCATTCTAGGGATTTTCAACCTAGTGTGTTTTTCTTCCATAATGGTCTTGTCTAATATACTACACTTCTTTTTTCATCTGCAAACCTATTATTCTGCAAAAATTTATAGCACTTTTATGCATCTTTTTTTTTATTTTTACACAGGAACATTTGTTTGCAGTAATTATACAATTTGCATTTTTAAGAGTAAATTGCAGTCAAGAAAAAATTATCATACAAAGTGCTGTGTGTGTAATCTGGTATCTGCAGAGTATAGTTTTTGCTTTTCTGATTTGCAAACAAGATCTACCTTAGAAAAACAGAGAAGAAAAACAAAACAGCTCCTAAAGAGATTAAACCAACATAGTTTCCCTCATATTTTTTTATGTCTAAATTTTGAGGAGATAAAATATTTGTCCACATAATTAGGGAGAATTCTTGCTTGCTTTCAGTTTTACACAGTCTCTCCTCTCTTCTTTATTTCTGTTCTTTTTGTTTGTTTATTTGTTTGCTTATTTGCTTCTATTTTTTTAAATATAGTTTATTGATTTTTTACAGAGAGAATGAGAGAGATAGAGATCTAGAAACGTCGATGAGAGAAACATCGACCAGCTGCCTCCTGCACACCCCCCACCGGGGATGTGCCCACAACCAAGGTACATGTCCCTAACCGGAATCGAACCTGGAAACCTTCAGTCCGCAGACCGACACTCTACCACTGAGCCAAACTGGTTTCGGCTATTTGCTTCTATTTTAAAGTATGTGTGTGAGTCACTGCTTTTGATAAATGTCAACATCATATGTTTTTATTCCTGAAATCTTTAAGGCATAATTTGAGGGGGGGAAAAAAAAAAAAATGATGTTAGCTTCAGGACTAACATGTAGGTAATCTAAGAGGTGAATAGTCCCTAGTTACAGTCAAATAAAACCCAAACCATCAGAACAAAGAAAAGTGAAATAGCAACACCAGAACCCCCGTTAAATGAATACATGTTAAAAACAACAAGTGAGTCTTCAGGAAGTGGTATCCTTTTTTGTATGTATGTGCAAATTCTGCACTTTCTTCATGCAGAAATCTGCTTGTATGCTATTGAGTCAGCATAGATTGAGACTGTTTATCCCACAAGTGATACTTCTTTTTGTGGTTAGGTTTTTTGACCATCTAAATGACAAATTTTTATATAGCCAATGAAATTGGCCATGCAATTGTATTGAGTTGGTCATTTTAAATATTAAATGTGTCGGAGTAATTTTTGCATTATTGTTTTAGTTTGAAGAAATCAAGTTTATTTTTTAACTTGAAATTGATTTATTTTTAATTACTTGCAGGCTGAACTCAATAGTTTTATATACAGTCTTAGTACTGTTTCTTTGTGATCTGGAATTCATGATATAAAAAACCATGAGTACCCAGCCAGCACGGCTCAGTGGTTGACCTCTGAGCCAGGAAGTCACAGTTCAATTCCCACTCAGAACACATGCCTGGGTTGTGGGCTCACTCCCCAGTGTGAGGTGTGCAGGAGGCAGTCGGTCAATGATTCTCTCTCACCACTGATGTTTATATCTCTCTTCCCATCTCCCTTCCTCTCTGAAATCATAAAAATATATACAAATATTTTTTAAAAAGGGAAACTATGAGTGTCATATTATTAAGTCTGATTTTGAACTCTAAGTTGACTTTAAAAGCATTGAGTGCACATGGGAAGCATTTTTTAAATGGCCAGTTACCCTTTCATGAGTCCATTTAGGAAATACCAGATTATGAACAGAGCTTTCTATAAGCAAGTGGTGATGCTATTTGGATTCTATGTTGAAATTGCAGGGTAAAGTCTTCACTACAAAAATTGTACTCATTAAGATGAACATTGAGTGTTGCTTCTTAGATAAGAAACGGAGGCATGGGTTAGTAAGGGACTAAATTTGATGTAAATAAAGTCCTGTGAAGATTGTATACAATGTTTATATTTGTGTTTGAGAATATGGCCATCATTTTTCCTCCCTGGTTCTTACAGTTTTCATTTCCCATTCTCACTAGGAGTCAAAAGTAAAAAGACATGAATAAAACAGAACACGTATTGGGAAATTTTCAAGTGGATTCTAACACACAGCTTGATGCATATTTAATTCTGTGAAAAGAAAACTGCCTTTAGGGGTATAAGTGTAAAACATCATTTTATTGTGGCAATACTATTTTCATGCATGTGTATGAGTTTCCCCAAATCGACTGGAATATAATACCTGCAAGCTTAATTAGATGTGCTGAAAATGTAAATGTTCGGTACTCTCAAAGTGCCTAGTTAATTCAGGTCTCACCCAGTCTCTATGCTATCTCTTTAACCACATTGTTTTCTAAGCTACGGTGTTCATTTATGAGTAACATCCTCTGAACCTTTTCAAGATAATAACAGCATATTTGAGATGCATGGTCAGTCAACATCTAACATAAAATCGTAAGCCTCTGGTTTTGAAAGAACAATGGGGATTAATGAGGTTGTTTTTATAGAGCTAATACAATTACTTGTCAAAAGAGACAAAGGAGAGAATTACTGTTGGTATTCAGGTCAAAAACTGTGTTGATCTATCATGAAAATTGAAACTACTCCAGAGAATAGATAGCTTTTGACTTATTTGTGGTCTTAGTGAGGGGAATGAAGTCACAGAGAAGATACATGGATCATAAAGCAAAATCAATATGAATACTCAGTTAAAGAAAAGCATTTTATATTTGTGGCAATTGAAATGGAAAAGGGACTGCTCTAAGAAGAGAGATAAAGCATTCTTGCTTATGAATTTTTATTTTGCTTGTTATTTACTTTATAACTAAATGTCTTTAGCTTGTTTATTTTGGAAATAAACACATTAGAGCACATTTAACTTTATTATTTCATTAATAATGACCTAGATACCTATATCAAATCTCAGAGCTTAATACAATGTGTGCTCCAGAATTTGGATATAAAGATAAGGTTTATTTTGCTTCCTGGATTTTCATACTAAATTTTTAAAAAATGGGAGATGAACAAGAGATTCTTCTGTCCACTATATGAACTAAAACCTTGCCTCATAATAAACATTTTAGTGAGAAATATCACAGGTGGCCCATGAAGTGATTTTATGTGGCAATTCCAGGGAAAGTTCATCCAAAACATTAATTACAACATACCTTTAAAATAACTTCCGAAACAGTATGACATGGATTATTTTGAATTAGATAAAATCAAAGCTGTGCATCCCATTATGAAGGAATGAATTGAAAGCAACATCTCTCCTTATGCTCAAAGTATAAACCCTTTTACGGCTTCCATAGTCATCCAATCCAGGAAGAGAGAGGGGACATGAAACCAGTGACAACAATTACATTTAATCATCTCTGTCCCATAACTCATAAATATTCTAATATTTAATTTCAAGAAAACCTTTGGAAAACTTTAATATGACAAAGCTATCAAACATTTTGTAAGAGTTTAATATATGGTCAGTTGCATTGATTTTTAATGTGTCTCTAAGTTTGTAAAGTCACATAGTGGAAAAATTGATATGGGTTCCGAACCACATATTCTAGTTCAAGCTTCTTCATTTATAATCATTGTCATAGTGATTATCATCTCTCTGCTTTTGTCACTCTGAATGTCATTGGCTTACAACAACCTACTCATACCAATGTTTGTGTTAGGTACATAAAATAGATAAGGGCCTTAACAAGAGAAATTGGTCATTCAGAATATTATTAGAAATGGACAGAGTCTAGCATGGGGCAAGGGCAGGGATGAGGTAGGCTGGGCAATAGCCAGAACCACAACAAAACCATGCCATAAACCAGCCTAGTTCATATTGATGATGCTGTGCTCTGTCTGCCAAAGTCTGGACTACTTTTATCACCCACTGCCTCTACAGCTTTGACACTGCTGACCCTAGCATTTCTATTATTATTGCCCCACCAGCTCCTCTCCTTGGCAAACACCCAGTGGGAAGTCTGTAGTAGGGTACTTACTTAGAGAGAGTATCTGGGTAAGTTAGTGTCTGGTGTGTTTCAATTCTGTAGTCGAAGAGAATATGTGATTCCCTGTCTTTACCCATATGGTTAATGGGCATACACAGATGGTTGGCTAACTGACACTCATTTCTGTCCCTTCTCCCTTGACCATCTTCTCTAAATATTTTCATCCCAAGCTTCTTTTTGAGTTAAAAGTGGCCATCTGAAATCCTTTTGGCCAACGAGACATATGTTGAATTATGTTGCTGAGTTTCTGGGGATATTTTTGCTTTTCCTGATGATCTAGTTTTTGACTGATGTCATCTCTCCTCTGGCCTGCTTCCTCTGCTTTGAATGTGGGCCTGAGTATGAGAGTCCCATCAGTCATCTTTGACTCCAAGGAGAAGGGAGAATTGCAGAGATGCAAACACTGATAACACTCTAGCCATTGACTTCATGCCAGCAAAAACAAGGTGCAGACTTCTGTGATGTAGGAAAAAGAAACCCCTGTTTGAATTCAAGTTTTTTTTTTTTTATTATACATGAAATTTTACACATCCTTACCAGTATAATGGGGAATTCCTCAGGTCCCAGGCAGCCAATAAATAAATATATACATAAATAAATGGCATTTCTATTTTAAGCACTAAAACATTAAACACACACACACACACTCACACTGATTTACCCAAGTTTACATCTGAAATTTTTATTAAGACTATTCAGAAATCTGGGTCTATGGTGTGTGAGTTGATGACAACTTCTTCCAAATACCTTTGGAAGTCTGATCTATAAGATACACATTCTTCCTATTAGACTTATGTAGGTTAACATATGGACAACAGTTTATATTTCTTAAGTTACTCTCTGTTTCAAGATGAAACACAACCACTGCTTCATCTTTCCCTTTAGCAAATAAGTAGATAGAACCAAATGTAACTAACATATCTTTAAAAAATAGAGTAACATGTGAAGGTAAGGTAATCATAGCAATCTACCTCTTTGAGGCTCCGCAAAGATAATCACAGATTCAAGCACTTTACCGTACATGATTCTGAATCTGTGTAAAAACTATAAAATTCAAATGGCACAAAACAAACTCAATATATTTAGTTTTATGAGTTGATGTTCCAGTCTTTTTGCATCACTGCCAAAAGGGTGTTGATCCAATTCCTATTGAGACCAGCCAGTTAACATAAATGAGGCAGGTATAAGAATGCATGGATAGAGTGGGAGAGTGACTGCAATAAGGGGGATTGAGAACAAACACCCCATCAAAGCAGAAGCCTATCAGCCCCAGCTGACCATGGCCATGCTGTAATGCCACACACCTGTCATATATTCTGGTAGTCAGCAGAAGAAAATTTCATTTTTATCTGAAATTACTTGTTTTTCAATTTTACTCAAATAATAATTAGAGTCTGTATGTGGTTTTGGTACCAATAACTTGTGACTTTCACCTTACAGAAAAATTTAATCATTGAGTAATGAATTTGTGTTTTTTAGATGAAAAAAAAAAAGAAAACTACATTATGGAAAGAATACACATACACACACAGGAAAGTAAACACAGATATGGATTTTAAGTATGATATAAAATGATTAACTGTAAAGAATTTCTTAATATAATAATTATTAGTAAATGTGGATGGGCTTTATTGAATATCCAAGAAGCATGTTATATTTTATTTTATTGTTTATATCCTCATTCGAGGATATTTTTCCATTGGCTTTTAGAGAGAGTAGAAGTGAGAAGGAAAGAGAGAGAAATATCAATGTGAAAGAAACAGATCAATTGGTTGCCTCCTGCACAGGCCTTGACCAGGGCCCAGGCTGCTGGCCTACGCTCTAACCATTGAGCAAAACTGGCTAAGGCTCATATTATATTTTAAAACCCATTTCTTATTTATTTCCTATTAATAAGAGAGTGATGGCTTTATATTTCTTTGTTATTTTATTATTAATACAACAATAATAAAATAATAAGAGTTTATTAGTAACAAATAAACTCACACCCTAGTGTCAGAGATAACGTAAGTTAACTTCTTATTGCTATGACAACTAATGGATGCAAAAGTCAGGGGTTAGGACATTCTCTTCCTTGCTCTCCTTATGGACCAAGCCTGACATAGGCTCTCCAATTTTCAATATGTGCTTTTCCTGGACATTAAAATATACTTAAAAGAAATGATGGATTTATTTTAAGGGCCAAGATCGTCTGTGCTATATATTGATTCACTCTATACTCTATTGTTTAGTATTGGGTCTCAATGTCTCAACTGGGATACAAGGACATTTCAATGTATTCAATCTGGACTGTCATTTTCAAGCTGTTTACAGTCTTACCACAAAGAAGGCAACATGGATATCTAGTGATTACTGCCATAAGTTTCTGGCTTTTATTGATTAGAGTATTTCCAGGGGCTTTCTTACTCCATATATTTTGGCTATATTAGCAGTTAATTGATATAATTTGAGCAAAAATGTGTACTTTACAAGTGATTCTACAGTAATTGTACTAAATGCTAATGTTTAGCTACATTAGTTGTATGTTATTTGCCAAACTATGTCCCATTAAATTCTCTTTGATTCAGTTGCTTTTGTCAATATTTTATTAATCACCTGCTATGTGCCATACATTGTGATGGTTTCATCATGATAGTATGCAAAAAATATATGGGATAGTTGTAGTTAATTATGGTGGATGGATTACATGTATTGACCTCTAAGATCTCTTCAAACACTATTAAAATGAGAGTGTTAAGAATGAAATATGCAAGCCCACTAAGATGTAAAGAATGAAAAGAGAATTCACTATGAATGAGAACTATGAATTTATTTTTGGAAGAATGATAAACATGTGGAAGCCAAATAATTTACAACACATCTAAAAAGGCTGAAACTTAAGTCTCTGAAACTCTCAGTCATACATATTCTTTTAGGTCAGTAGAGCAGGAAGGCTTAGAATTTAAAAGTACAAGGACTTTAGAAACTGAGGAAGACACATCAGATAACATTAGAGGACAGTGTTAGAATCTATAAGAAAAAGATGGTCCACTAGGTAACTCAGGTAACTTTCATTTTGCCTCCTTCCCTCTCATTTAGTGAATGCAGTTCTTCACTTAATAAAAAGCATTCCAAAGCTTTCAAATTCAGGGACACAAGCAAAACAGGGGGTTCAGGTGAGGCTTTACACAAAAAATGAACATTCATAAAACAGTGGCAGCTCATATCCTTTTCTCCTACTCTGTTCTCACACCCTCCCACAGAAGAGCGACAGATATGTGCTTAAAGAGGCCGATAAACCAAAGGAGAAAAACCATAGGTAGCTTTGTCTGGGGGAACGGGGTTTCCCGTGAAAAGCCAGCATCTCCCTACCCTGAAGTCCACCAGTTAGCAAGTCCTTCTCATGCACAAAGAATTCCAATCAAGACCCAGGCCTCAGAAGACATGAAAAGCAAAACCTAACATAGGGGGACAAGAAAAAGTGACCCCCTGGGAAACAGAGAATACAGGGAGCAGACAAAATTCAATAAAACTATAATTGGTATTCGGAAAGATATAAAGGAATACATTACTGTTTTAATAAGAAACTATCAATTAACTTCTTTATGTCACATTTGTAAAATGATGCCTTATAGTATGGCTATAAAAGTAACATTAATGAATATATGTGACATATTTAGAACAATGCCAGACACATAATAAATGACACATAAGTTGTTAACTATTATATTCAAATTAAGAAATATTGTGAATTATATGCTTCCAACTACGTCAATATTTTAGGACTGAGCACAGTATTCATATTAAGTTAATTTGCAACCTGAAAAGCAAATCAAGAACACAATTCCATTTAAAATAGCACCAAAATATTAAAAGATTTAAACAACAGATGGATGTATGGGGCTTGTACACTGAAAAGCACAAATCATTACTGAAGGAAATTAAAGCATTAAAGAAATAAATGGAAAATGCACTTCATGTTCATACATTGGCATATTTAATATTGTTAGGATGGCAAGACTCCCTAAATTGATCAACAGATACAACATAATCCATATGAAAACCCTGGTTGCGTTTTTCAGGAATTTATTATCATCATAAAATTTCAAACAAAAAAATGAAAGGAGTTCAAACTAGCCTAATAATCTTAAAAAAAAAAAAAGTTGGATGATTCAAACTTCCTGATTTGAAAACTTATTACACATCTACAGTGATAAGGACAGTGCAGTACTGGCATACATATAAGCAAAAGATCATTGAACTCAAACATGCAATACATATGTAAACCCTATATTTATGATTAAATGATTTGGGGCAAGGGTGTTGAGAAAATTCAATGAATAAATGGTCTTTTAAACAAATATTTGCCAGAACAACTGATATCCAAAGTAAAAAAAAAAATGAGGTTGGACTCCTACCTAAAATCAATAACTAACTCAAAATGGATCATAAATCTAAATATAAACACTACAGCTAAAACACTCTGAGGAGAAAGCATAGGAGTAAATCTTTGTGATTCTGGTTCAGCAATGGTTTCTGTGACAATAAAAGTGCAAACAGCAGCAACAAAAATTAGTACATTAGAATCCATCAAAATTTAAAATTGTGTGCTTCTAAAGATACCATAAAAAAATGAAGTAATATAAAAATAAAGAAAAAATTTTAAAATCACATATTTTACCAGAAGACTAGTGCCAGAACACACTAGTATAAATAACACATAACTCAACAGTAAAAAGACAATCTGATTAAGAAAAATACAAAAATACTTAAATAAATACTTCTCCAATTTTTTTAAATGATTAGTAGGCACATTAATCATTAGGGAAATGCAAATTAAAAATATGAGATACCACATCACACCCACTGGAACAGACTATAGCAAGTGGTGTGGAGGATGTGCAATAATTAGAACCTTGCAGCAGGTAAGGTTGTAAGATGTTTCAGCAACAACGAAGAATAGTTTGATGGTTTCTAAAAACTGCTAAACATATATGTATTGTATGACCCAGAAACTAGACTCCTAAAATACATATCCAAGAGAATGAAAACATATTTCCGTCAAAATTATACACTAATGTTCACAGCAGTATATAAACGTGACAAATGGGCAAACTGAATATAATATGGTATATCCATTTAATGGAATATTATTAAACAATGAGAAAAAAATAAAGGATATGTGCTATAATATGAATGAACCTAGAAAACAGTATGCTAAGAAAAAGGAGCCATTGAGAAAAGATCACATTGTATGATTTCATTCATATGAAATATTCATAATAGGCAAAGCAATACAGAAAGAGAAAAAATAGTGTTTATAGGGGACAGAGCCTAATGGAGAGTTACTGCTAATGAGTACAGGGTCTCCTTTTGGGGTGATAAAAATATTGGGTCGGCAGCTAAGTAATTGCGGATTTTTTAAAGAAAATCAAAGACAATTTTTTCATGGAACTAAATAACTTTATTCTGTAATGTATTGCCCATTTTGATCAATGACCTTTTGCCATCTTTCAGGCAGCATCATAATCCCACGTTCAAAAAACTTCTGGTTTTTATTAGCAAAAAACTGAATCAGGTACGATTTGACATCATCATCATTATTGAAATTTTTACCATTCAAGGAGTTTTGTAAAGATCGAAACAAAAAGTAATCAGATGGTGCAAGGTCAGGACTATATGGTGGATGTGGCAAAACATCCCAACCAAGCTCCATTAATTTTTGCCGAGTGACCAAAGATGTGTGTGGCCTTGCATTGTCATGATGGAATACAACACCTTTTCGATTTGTCAATTCGGGCGGCTTTTCTTCAACTGCATTGTTTAATTTCGTTAGTTGTCCAATGTAGACATCAGAATTGATCGTTCGGTTGGGTGGTAAGAGTTCAAAGTAGACAATTCCTTTGTAATCCCACCAAACTGATAACAAAACCTTCTTTTGATGAATATCAGCTTTTGATGTTGTTTGAGTTGGTTCACCTGGCCTGCTCCACGATCTTTTCCACTTGATATTGTTGTAAACAACCCATTTTTCATCGCCAGTTATCAGTCGTTTTAAAAATGGGTCATTTTCATTACGTTTCTTTAGCAAATCGCAGCTGCTAATGCGTTGCGTTAACTGTGATTCTTTCAGTTCATGAGGAACCCATGTATCAAGTTTTTGAACATAGCCAAGTTGTTTTAAGTGATTTTCAATGCATGTATGTGATACATGAAGCTTCTCTGCAATCTCACGTGTTGTACTGTGACAGTCCGAATTGATTATTGCTTTGATTAGGGCGTCATCAACTTCAACTGGACGACCAGAGCATTTTTCATCTTTGAGTGAAAAATCACCAGAACGAAATTCGGCAAACCAATTTTGACACTGCCGTTCTTTTAAGGCTTCGTCACCATAAACAGCACATAACTTTTTATGAGCTTGCGATGCGTTTTTCCCTTTGCGGAAATAAAAAAGCAAAATATGACGAAAATGTTCCTTTTGATTTTCCATTTTTCAACGAACGCCAAACGAAAACTACAAAACAGATCAAAAAACTTTTTTTACTGATTAACAGCTGAATAGCCAACTATCAAATAACAAAATGTGTTTTACATTTGTACTACGTCTGCAAACCTAAAAATTCAACTGAAGCCATATATGTGTGGAACCCGCAATTACTTATTTGCCGACCCAATATTTTAAAATTAGGTAGTTATGATGGTTGCACAAATTTGTGAATATAAGAAAAACACTGAAGTGGACAGATTAAGGGATGGATTTTATGGTATGGAACTATAATAAAGTTAATATAAAATAAACATTAATCTCATCAGAATGATGAACAAGAAAAATTATATTTTAAGGATGACTGGTGAATGGAGTTGAATATATCTGATGGGCTCAAATCTCACATCATGAAAAGTCAATTATCTTATCTACATTCACCATGGACTACAAAATGAGACTGATGATGAAAAAGTGGAGATAGATGATAGAACTTAAGGAATGGGTGAATTATAAACTATATAGAATTATTAGATTCATAAAAAAAGCTTCAATATAATCATCTTTACATATCTCTTGAGTGTACAGCCCTGAAGGAACCCAAGTGATTCATGTTCTCGTTTCCAATTTGCGTGTGGATGCATTAGAGTGTGACTATTTTCATTAGTGTGTTTTATTTATTCTTTCATTCCATTCCTATATGTATCACATACTAGTAAACATACCATCAATAAAGTAAAAACTAATCACTTGTTCCAAAAAATATGCTACAATTAGAATACACTTGGGCAATCTCAATTGCTTTCTTACAACGCAAAGTGCCTTCTTAAATGTAAAAATCACATGTGATATTTACACTGCTCTTTTTGTATTTATTATCTTATTAATTTCAGCAGCATTGTGAACTTGGTATTACATGATTTATTAGCTATAGTCTCATGCTACTTGTTTTTCATGATTCCATTATCTTCTTTCTGAATTATGACTTTATTCATTATTTTTCTATTATTTCTATAAATAATTAGATTTATTTCACTGCAAGTCTGTAGAGCCATTCATTCTAAGGGAATTCTTCAAAGAATTATATATAGATTCTTTTCTTCTACAAATACATTTTTAACCTACCTTCTCCCTACACAACAAAGATTTAAAAAAAAAGGTCACATGATATTCACAGTATCTAGCATATATTATTTTTAGACCTAAACCATCATTTGGACTTATCTGGCTATTTTTAATTCTAGTTACTCAAATAATTTCCTCTTTAAATTAGATCTAGAAGACTAATCTGGAAAAATAAAGACTTCAGATAACTGACAAAGTAAATGAGGCAAGATATAATTTTAAAATAAAATATTGTTAATATTACATATATAACTTTTCTTCCTCTTCCTCTCTATTCTTCTCCTCTCCCTCCATTTTCTCTTCCCCCTCCTCCTTTTTTTCTTTTTCAACTATATATTCAAACCAGGTAAACTGGGTCCAGAATGTATGTGTGAAACCATAACCACGCATTGTCTTTATAACACAATCTCTTAATTTGAACCTTAGTTTCTTCTAAGTACAATAATATATTTGGATGCTTTTCATCAAGTGCAATCAATTCTGCTAGGATCCTTATATTATTAGTTTTTTGTTGTTGATGCTATATCAATCTTACCTCTCTGTAATTCACTCTAAATATGACTCAGAGTCATCAGGAAAACTTTTTTTTTTTCATTCAAATAGTTCAGTTGGTATTTACACTTTGGATTCAGTATTTGATTTAACCATTACTGAAAAAATACAGATCAACAAGAAGAGTAAAGTGCTCTTGAAATATATTCAGGTGACTATTCTCTTATGTGGTGGACACTATTTAGCACAAATACATAGGGTTTATCATGAGTCAGATACTATTCTAATAATTTTATTAATTTTTGCTTGGATAATTCTCAAAATAAGATATATATTAATATGGCCCAAACAATTTGGCACATGAAGAAACTGATGCTCATAGGAGATAAATTAAGTAGTTGTGGAGTGGCCAAGTCATGGTATATACTGCCTCTCAGATGGATAACTAGGTGCCTCTGCTGGTGGATGCCAGTGTTATCTCTTCTGAAGGGCTGCCCAATTATACACTTGGCCTATCTTGGGAATGGCTTAATATTCATAATTAAAGGACAATGATTGAGGGTGTCACATGGCCTTTGTACTAGGCATAAACACATCTTCTAGTAGATGGGTTCTCAGAAAATCAATTGTCCCCATAATCTTCAGTTCAGGTTAACCTAATTGAGCTTTTTCAGGACCTTCACTAAACTCCCTGGTACTAATATGAACAGGCAGCGAAATTACAGAAAATACTTTGCTCTTGAACAATTCAGTCATAAGCCTAAAAATGCTGAACAATAAAGAAACAGACAGCGATTTCATGATATCTAGTAGAGACTCTGAGATCCTCAAGTGAAAGGATTATTGATTTATTAATATTTGTGTCTTAAAGACCTAATCAAGTGACTGATACATAATAGATTTAGATTAATATGTCAGGATGGGTAGCCAAATGGAAAGAAAGAAAGAAAGAGAGAAGGAAAGAAAGAGGAATGGAGAAAGGAAGGAAGAAAGGAAGTTATCGAGATCTGAGGTAAAAGGGTGTGTGTCTTACCTCTCAAATTAAAAAGGGAAGTCATTTTCCAATTTTCTTTAAAACATTTTAGAATTCCTTTGTATATGATTAGCATATATATATATATATATATATATATATATATACACACACACACATACAATTTACTATACAGATATTAACATGTATTTTTAGATTTCATACTTCTGTCTAGATACTGTATTACCAAAAGCATTTCAACTTGACTTCATGCATTTTAGCTGCATAGCACTTCCTGCTTTAATGTTTACTGTGTTGGAATGCCCTTCTATTGGCCATGGTGGGAATTGCTTAATAGTAACAGAATAGCAGTTAGCTCCACTAATTTATGCTAGAAAGAAGAGGGACATAAATGCCTGGAGCATTATTAATTGCCTCCCAGGAGGAAAAAAATAAAAGATAAAGTATAAAAACAGCAGAAAACACCCTCAGAAAAAGAGCAAGCCTGTGAGGATTTTCACTCTTTCCACAGTCTTCCTAAATGTGTAGATGAGGCACTTAATTTGTGGTCTAAATGTTTTGATCCGATTCCCTGTATTTGCATCTCTGACAACCCAATGTCATTGCCCATGGAATAACCTCAACATAACCACAGGGCCACATGCTGCTGCAGACTCAGCAGAATGAAAAGTTATTCAAGGGATCCTGCCTCAGAGGCTAGCAGAACACTTACCTAATGCTCTTAAGAAAATAATCAGTTCATTATTTAAAGCAGTGTTTTTTCTTACTATTGCATAACATCCCTCAGCCTAAGGGATATTCATTTGCAATTTAGAAGCCACCTTGTGACTTTCCCATATTTAAACCCAATGATGACAAAACGCTGTCCAGTTGAGTCATTAAGCTTATATGCCGTGCATGCACCCACACAGACACACAGACACAAGCACATACACAAGCACATCATGTATACATGGCCAAAAAAATCCAGACTGGCTGGCATTATTTCTTTGCTGTACTTAAAATGCTTATCATTTCATTAAATTTACTTACGTCCATCTAGAAAGCTCTTTCCAATATTTTTTTTCTTTTTGTTACTTCGTCTCCTCCCTTTGTTCCAGTCTAGTTCCTTGTACCTCTCCCAGCTCAACACGTGCTTGCTAACTACCAATATACTTGCAGAAGATGACAATAAATCACAGTTAAGCCATAGTTAATTTTTCACAAGCAAGTAACCTCATAGACATCACCGCCTGCAGAACTGGGGATCGTCATCTAGCTTCACCATCCATCACCCAGGCCACGTTGCTGTCAGGTAGGTCACTATGGGAATAACTGTTTTACTAAGTAGCCAGCATCTGATCCGAGATGAGAAGAAAAGACGAAGTAGAAAGTGGTTTCCCAATTATTGGATTGGCTCTTCCTTGACATGAAGAACTCCTCAGAGTAAGAAGATAATGGCTCTCTGTGACCTGCATAGGGGAGGACTTCTTAAAGAGTCTTTGCTCAAAGAGTGTGGGAAGAAAGTACAAGGCCAGATGAGCGATCACGCAAAGGCAGCTGGCCAAACATTTATTATGTGATTTTTAGTCCTACCTGTGCATGAAGTCTTGGAAATGCACACCGTTTGACACCAACAGGACATAAAACAGCTTTAGAAGTTGATACTGAACTAACCCCCAAGTAGTTGCCAAGGATATCAGAGTGAATTTAGTAACAAAGTCCCTTTATTCAGGCTCCGTCCAAGTTATTGGAATAGGAACACAATGGTTAAGCCAGCTATAACAATGAAATATTTGAGACAATAATATCAAAGTTTATGTTGTTGCTAATTCACATGAAGTCAATTTTTATACAGTAGCTAAGCTTTAACAACAGAACTGCTATTTTTGAAACATTCACCTGAAAACATAAAATTACCTAGTATGCATTAACTTATTAAATCTGTAAACGACTCTATATAATAGGCATTTAAATTTTTTTTTTTTACAAATGCAGAATCTAGAAGCTCAGAGGTTTGTTTCCAAATAACTCAGCTAGCAGGTAATAGAGAAGGATATTCACTCATATTAGTGAAATCCAGGTCATTTTCTTATTGCAACATAAAACTGTCTCCCTGAAGAGGTATTTAAGTCTTGGCGTTTCTCTCACTGAAGTTAGGATCTTGCTACAGAAATAAGAGCTATAACAGCATAAATCAGCATGCATTTGCTGCATATCTTTATGGCTATCAGACTATGAGGTTTATAAGAATAATTACAGGATAGTCTCTGCCCTTAAGTAAGCCTTATAATCAAAACCACAATGAAAAGCCACCTCACACGTGTTAGGATATCTATCATCCAAAGTAGAGGATAATAAATAAATGTCAATGAGGACAAAGATAAAGGAAATCCTTGTATACCACTAGTGGGAATATAAACTGGTGAAGCCACTAAGGAATATGATTCAGTCATAAAAAGGAAACCCTGCCATTTGTAGCAATGAGGCTGAACCTTGAGGAGTTTATGCTAAGTGAAATAAGTCAGACACAGAAAGACACATACTGTATGACATCACTTATAGGTGGAATTTACAAAAGTTGAACTCATAGAGAATAGACTGGTGGTTTCCAGGGGCAGGGGTTGAGAGGTGGGGAGGACGTCAGTCAACTTTTCAATATGGAAATGAGTACGTTCTGAAGATCTAATGCACAGCATGGAGATTATAGGGAATACTCTGGTATTATATATTTGAAATTTGTGGGAAGATTACAACTTTATTGTTCTCACCACACACAAAAAGTGGTTACCATGTGAGGTTATGAATGTGTTAATTAATCTTATTGTGGTAATTATTTCAGAATATATGTTTATCAAAACATCACGTTCAATTTACACAATGTTACAAGTCAACTATATGTCAATGTTACATGTCAATTATATCTCAGTAAAACTGAGGCTCCAACCTGAACAAGCACATGCCTTTCCCAAACTCCTTCTATTCTTTATTGGAAAAACAGGGCCAACAGCTGGCAATAGGTGTGGTGATTACAGGCTACACTCAGCATCATGGGTGTGTGACCAGTGCAGAGGGCCCTGCTCTCAGGACCCTGCACTTGGGATTTGCTGCTCTGTGACTGATGTCTTCAAATATTTAACAATTTATCTTTAAATGTGTTTTGTAGTGAAATCCTAGGGGACAAGGGAGCATGTGCTATGGTTAGAAACTGACCTCACTTCCCTAAGACCTATTCTCAGCTGCCAATTGCCTGTTCCCAGGGGACAATGGGAACCAGCCTACCTCCCTGCTGCCCATTCCTCTGTATAGTTCTGCCCTTCAATCCTGGCAGGGAGATGGGTGGATAAAAGTCAAGGAAAGGTGTGTATCCCATGCTGTGCTTCTGGCCTGGCATGGAGGCTACCTTCTCCACCCCAGATTGGCAGAGCTTCATTTTAAAAAATATTTTTATTGATTTCAGAGAGGAAGGGAGAGGAAGAAAAAGAGATAGAAATATCAATGATGAGAGAAAATCATTGACCAGCTCCCTCCTACACACCCCCTACTGAGAATCAAGCCCACAACTAGGGCATGTACCCTTGACTGGAATTGAACCTGGGACCCTTCATTCCGCAGACAAACACTCTATCCACTGAGCCAAACCAACTAGGGCTGGCAGAGCCTTATTATATTTATCAGGTGACTCAGCAGGCACAGGCCTCTTTTCCTCCCCGATCCTCACCCCACATCCATGCTCATCCCAATGCAGAAATTGCAACCTCTAGAGGTTCACAGACCTGCCATGCATGCATTGGGGCAGCAGATCTCTGAGAAGAGATGCTTTGGTGTGTCAGCTGTTGGAAAGGAACATCCTGGGAGATCCTGAACCTGTGCTTTGCTATTGAGTGGTGGGGAGCACCCTTGGACCTCTGGGAGGTATTACACTTGCTTGGTGAGTGTCCTTGTGATTGAGAGTATAACATTAAAGAGCAAGTAAACACCAACATATGTTGCACAAACCTCAGAAATAAAGACAAACTTTAAAAAAACTAATGGTTTAAGCACCATCTTTCCCCTTGTGTTTGGAAAAGAGATACCACATTTTCAACTTGTGCTAGGCCTGGCAAGGTAGCCAATTCTGGTTACTATTCACTGATTGCTTAGGATATGCCAAGTAATGGTGTTAAATGCTTTACATGAATTAATAGCATTCAATCATCATAATAACTTTGTTGAAGAAGAACTATTCTTAGCTAAATTTCATAAATAAACATGCTAGATACAGTAAGATCATACAGTTAGTGAATAAACCCTCATTTCTGATTCATGGGACCCTGCAGTCCATATTTTTAGGAACTAAGCATGATAGTTTCTATGTTGGCCTCTGACACACAGCTCCCTTGGCTCCACCACACCAGGATCCTCAAAGCCATGGCAGAAGAACTAAACCAGACCAACCACACAGGGCAGATTAAATGTTTCTGATGTTCACAGAGGTGGCCAGAGGGCAGAGCTCTTGTCCACGAAAACAGAGTAGAGCATCTGGAGTATTTTTATTCAAGATTTATATTGTCTATGCACTTAATAAGGCAGTCACTCCATGTTGGCTGACCCCTTTTGTGGTTGTTGTTTTCTCTTAGAAAACCTATATTTTAACCTCAGCAACCCTCATATATATCCTGAGCACAGAAGACAATTTTGAATGATAACTTGGAAACAATGCCAGCATTTGGGTCTTTAACCATAAAACCTACAAATTACATATGCATAGACACATGAGCATTCTTCTTTGATTGAAAGCTAAATGGATATCCCGTGTCTGTACTAAGAACAGCATCATCAGAACCCACCAGAAAATAGATGCTACCATCATGTATGAACACACTGGAAATGAAGGGCAGCTCTAGAAAATCCCTATGTGATTAGACATCCTTTGCCCCTCAGTGTCTCATGGTGTCTTCTTCCTTAGCCACAAGTACATCATACCCCCTCCACACCCAACCATTTCTGTTCCTCAATGACCAGGATGCTTGTGAACATCTGGTTTCTCATCTCAGTTATTGACATTTCATTTATTCAGAGAAAATAAATGCACCCACAAGCTTTCCCTCTCTACTTCTCTGTCCCCCCAAATGCTCATTTATGGAGGAACAGGCTTCAGTCTCTAAATGATTACTCTGCGCTTGGCAGGTGAAGATTGCAGTGCCGGTTACGTTAATGATTTCTGAGGTGACACTGAGGCCTCAGAAGCTGCTTGGCTGAACTAATGAGCATCCCAGCACGATCCTGAACCATTAAAGGAGGGGTGTAGTGAGGAGGGGGAAGAGAAATAAATTAGAGACCTCAGCCTCTGGTAAGAATATCATTGGAGGCCTTTAATAGAGTCTGGAGAAGAAAATTAATCACCCATAATGATTGGGGTGTGTGCAAATATTTGATTTAATTCCCCTTATAATTTTTTTTTTTTTTTTTTTTTTTTTTTTTTTTTTTTTTTTTTTTTTTTTTGCTACAGAATGGTGCATGGCATTAGAGAGGGTTGAGAAGCACAACCTGAACTTTGTTTAATCAGAGGATGAACCAAGTGTGGAAGTGATAGTAATTACAGGAATATGTGCTTGGGAAAGGCATTATTTTTCCAATGCACTTGTGGTATTTTTGGCTGAAATCATATAAAATTACTCTGGGAAGAATGTCCCTTGGAATTCATGCTCTTAAGTACTGGAGATACTCAATTATCAGTTGGCAAATTAAAGTATATTTCTATAAGCACTAACCTAATGTTGAATGTTTTGTAAGAAAGAACAATTGGAACATATAATTATACAGTCACTAAGCTCTGATATGTGATGGGAATCATCTGAGTAAAAGATACTTTACATATTGAATAATAAAGCTAATAGAAAATAAAAAGAGTATTTTTCAAAGAAATTAGGTTTTTTTCTTCTTCTGTAAGATTTAACAGGAGAAAGAGACTTTAGAAAAAACAATTACTCATATGAACCATGGAAAAAATCAACAAACAAACAAAAAACACACACGTATAACTATTTATGAGATGTCATGAGCTAAAGAAATCACTCTTTAGTTAAGTTTCCTTCTGACCCTTTATCAAATTAGTTAATTTTCTTTTCCCTCAGTAGCCGCATACTTAACACGAGCCTGTATTTTCCAGTACCACAAATGAAAAATTAATTAAGATTAATGGTTAAAAATCTACAGGTTTTAATTTGCTGAAGGTCCTAATACATAATAACAGATGGGAAATTATGCAGGGAGCTACTCCCAGAATAACTCACCAAGCAAAGGATTCTGGTGCCTCTCCAGTTGTGCAGAGCATTTCAGCAAAGAGCCATTGTAATGGAATTCTACAAAGAAAAGGCACTAATATAAGTTGTGGGAAGTCAAGGAAAGGTAATGGCTTACAAACAAGAAAGGAGATAGGTGGAATTGGAGCGACTCCTTTCAATGTTGAAAGGGACATGCTCACTCCTTGGAGGCACTTTATCAGATGCAGAATTGCCATCATGGACACATGATATCTCATCTGCTATCAGTTGCTGACTGGTACCAAACTACATCAGAGGGCAGCATTGATCCCATCTGAAATGCTCCTTCAGAAGCTGGGATCCAGAGGGTCCTATTAGCCTCTGTACTCACTCTGACAAAAATTGGTGAACATCTCAGTTATTGACAGGAATGTAATCCAGAGATAGCCACACCCCAAAAGCTGTCCGAGCATATCAACAAGGATACGGGACATAGCTCAGGGGAACAGAATGTCTGAGCAGTCCTCTTCCACCAAATGACTTCTGCCAAAGACAGTTGGAAAATATAATGTGCCTAGCCTGGCTAGCATGGCTCAGCAATTGAGTGTCAACCTATAATCAGGAGGTCATGGTTCAATTCCTGTTCAGGGCACATGCCCACTGATCAATGATTCTCTCTCATCATCTGTGTTTGTAACTCTCTCTCCCTTTCCCTTCCTCTCTGAAATCATTAAAAATAAAAATAAATAAAAGCAGAATAAAAATATACTGCACCTAAAAGCTGATCCATCTTGATATCATGTGAACTGATGCCAAGTCAATTAAAGATCAATTCTCCTATAACTGATTTGTCTCAAATTTATATTGCGTGACATTTCATTAAATGTGTATATCTCTGGTCTAATAAGGTACTATTTTTCCAATTAACCTGAACTTAAGAATTACCTGGGCTGCTTGGTATAATACAGATCCCTGGATGCCTTCCCAGAGATTGAGATACAGTCTGCAGCAACCTCAAATATGTATTTTTAACAAACAATTCAGAGGATTCCTTTGGCTACACATGTTGGGATTCACTTCTGTTAAGTACTGGAAACAGACAAATAAGTTTTGATCCAACCCTTGGAAGATCTCACTAAATTTGGAGAGCTATACATATGAATGGTGTTTACTAGATTATATCTGGAGCTAGGATAGAGGTTTGGAGTACAGAGAGTAACAAAGGAGCCCATTTTGTCAGAGCAGAGGAGGCAGAAGGCAGAACTTACACAGAGAAAATGGTAATTTAATTTGTGATCATTTAACCTTCTCTTTTCTTCTTAGATTTGTGATTTGATCCTTCTTCTGAACAGTTTGAGTGCATTTTTATTTTATGTTCTGTTTATCTAATGAACTACATGTCATTAAGAAATTATCAATTTTGTGGCTTTTGTATATACTTGTTTTTATGAATGTTTATATGTTACATATGTTTTTTATTTTATAGCTCTACTTAATAAAATCAGTATGTATCCAATCCATTACCATTAGTGGAATAATGTTTGAGGAAGAAAAAGTAGAGATGTCCCCATTTGCTATATTCTCAACATTGTGTATTTGAATGCCATATTTTTTTCCAAAATAAAAAACTCATATTTTCTTGGTTATTCTAGTTTACAGGTCTTTAAGCACTAGTAGGAATTTCATTTGTTTATTTGACCATCTGTGTTTTTTATTTTATATTTTATATTCAAGTCTGTTAGACTTTTTGAAATAGGAAAAATAGATTTTCTTAATTTGAGAACCTATAGAATTTCTGCACACACAAATGTCATCCATTTTTGCACACACAAATGCGTGTCATTTGTGTGTGCAGAAATAAACACTGCATTCCACTTGTATTGTAAGAAAATATTACAACAGCCTGATAAAATATAAACACTTTTCTTATTGTTCCTTTGGTTTTTATGCCCTTGTGTTGGGCATCTGAGCAGGGTCTACAGTAATGGTGCCATTAACTATACATCGGTCTGTAAACCCACTCTGATTTTTGAGCCTGTCAGCTTATGCTGTGACCACTGGTAACATGACCTTGTAATACTCTCACAGTCTCATCACAGGTGAATGCAGACACCTAAACGTTTAGGTTCAGGAAATGGACTCTTCCATGAGTAAAAGAGAGGAAAGGCTTTACAGTCTGAAAGCGGATGCAAAGAGCAAAAGCTGCTAATGCTTGAAATGCATTGGGGAGCTTCCCTCACTTTCCTGTGGGTTTGCCTCCTCCTTTTACAGTGATTAATTGTGTGCCGGGCCAACTGCAGTGGTTGTGATATATGTAAGACAAGACAAGAATGCAGCCCTGGAACCAGACAAGTTTGGGGACTCACTGGTCTGCACTTTATCAGAAGCAGAGTGAAGAATCCTGAAATAAAGGACAGACAATAAAGCAATGATGAAATACTGTTTATAATGATCATGTCAGTATTTATAATGATCACTTTAAAATTTAAGACACTTTTAATATATTTGAACTCTGTATTAGAGTAGTTGCTATCAGCTCATGTCCTGGAAAAATCATGGTATTTTTTTAGAAGGAAGCTGAAAGTTTACTTTGTGCAGTCCTCTCTCTTTAAAATATGAAATAAGCATGATTCTGAAAGACAGTATGATTGTCCGAGGTGACACAGAAAGATAGATGCAGCTCCAGTATTGGCATCAAAGATTTCTGATTCCTAAGACAGTGTCATTACTGCTCCTTCATATTTCCTCATTTCTTCCATCCACATATAAAAATATCTAATATGACTAAGTAACTATTATGTGGTATAAAAAAGTACTGAGTAAGTCACCATCTTATTTTGAATGTTTTTGCTCTCCTGAAATGTGTATCCTCTACAACCAAACATCAGCAGGTAGTGGAACGCTGCTAGCTAAATTACTAAGTAATCATTGCACGAAACAGGTTGCACCCTTTGCTGAAACGCTTTAGTGGTCTACCATGTAGATTACTTTTGCAAGGAATACTAATGAAATATACTATATTGGAGGCCATCAGTTTCCAGAGTGTCAATTCATTCTCTCTTTCACAGAAACTTTAAGCCATCCTCCATAATCCAGACACTCCATAAGTAAGCAACTAATTTTGCTATAGGGGATTTAGCTACCTTTCTGTTTATGTCATCTAGATGGAACTCCAGTTACCAGTGCCTACCCAGAAGGACCATCTGGCACCTCTATTTTCAAGACTACGTGTGGAAGCGCAATTACCTACTTCCTGTTAACAGAAGCGGCCAAACTGAATGCAGAGAATTTCGCAAGTTCCAGGGGACTTTAAGGGAAAGAGCTGCCACTCATAACTCAGGCTGGCTTAGGAAGCTGACCTCACCTTCCATCACTATGAGCTTCCAGTCATCAGTGCAATGAAGTGTGACAACAGCTTTAATAGCATGCAAAACATATTTTATTATGGGGTCATTAATTTGTGCTGCTGACTATGTGATGTTCTCCATATGCTACGCAAGAAAGTGCCCTTCAGCTCCTTCATCTTTCCTGATGAGCATTCCTGCCTTTACAGGATGGAGGTCTAATGGGTACCCCTTTTCCTGTTCTGTCCTTGGCAGAGGCCAGCATCATTCCATCGTTTTGTTTATGCGTGGAAGACTGGAATGCCATGAAATTATATCCTCATCCTGCAGTGCATTTTCATTTACTACCCAGAGATATCTGCCAAGCTTTGACTTTCCAGGGCCTAGTCAATGAATTTAAGAGCATTATTATCAAGAGAACCATTTTAGAATATATAAATAAAAAAGAAAAGGCTTCATTAATTTTATAAAAGGATCTTTGAGACTATGCACAGGCTAAAAAGGCACATGACTATATAAATTGCTATTTATTACCCATATCAGACAAATAACGTGTGCACACCATATATACAGTATATGGTGGCTTAAATGAAAAAAGTAATGCCTAAACCTGTTTTTCAAAAATATATACTGTGTATATGAATATACAGATATGTGATTTCAGTAAATATTGAGACCTAAAAGACTTTTAATTACAGTTTTCACAATATTCTAATCTTACACCTTATTTATTCAACCAAATATTAATAAATAGCATATAAGTTCAAGGGTTTTCACTAGGTAGTGAAAATTTTGTATGGTTTGTACTTTTTGGTAGCTCCCTGTCTGGCATATTGAACCTTAATGAATACATGATGAATAAATGCACATTTATAGATAGTTAAAATAAATGTATGTATCATTCTCTAATTATTTGTGTAAGTGTTATAATACAAGCATTTGCAGAGAGGCAGGTAGTATTCAGAGGATGGAAAATGAGCCTTCCTGGGAGGAAAATTTTGTGGTAATACTTAAGAGTAATAAGAATTTTAAAAGGAAGGAAAGGTAGTGCATGAAGATAACAATGTTAGCTCTCTAAAGAGGTGACAAGTAATTTTCCAAGACTAACTTCTTGGTTCTAATAATTCTACTATAGTTCTGTAAGATGCCAACATGGTGGGAGGTTGGATGAGTGACATGAGGAATATAGAATATTTGGGGATGTTTTCTATAAGTTTAAAAATAGTTCCAAATATAGGTTTAATAAAAATGAATAAGATGTGATTTTGCATTATTCTTTGTGGTATACACAATCCTAAACTGGCCCCCAAGATTTTCCACCCTTTATGGTATAAGATCTGCATTACCCATGGGGCTATAAGTACAATGAATCTTATAAAGTAATAATATAATATTTTGCAATTTACAACAAAATCCAGCCAACCACCTGACTCTGCTGCTATTCAAAAGTTTTAGCTTATTCTGTAATTTTGTTTAACACTCAAAAATATGAATGGACAATAAAAATAGCAAGGTTTTTGAAGAAAGGCACTAGCAAGAAATCAGAGGTCAATACAAAGAAACAGAATCACATGTAGAGACAATGTAGAGAACAGAAGAAAACTTCCATATACTATGATTGATACTCTTTGAAAGAAAAAAGAAAACATATCTCATTTATATCATGATAAATACTATTATAATCATAAAATAAGGAATAGTTCTTATAAAGTAAAAACATGATAACATTTTAAAGAGTAAAAGATTTGGTAGGTAAATACCTACATTCCTTGGCTTTACTGAGACCTAAAAACTAACAGGTGGATGTTGTGAGTGGAAAAGATAAGACAATTATTGATTGATATAGAAGATGTATCATCTACCTAATAACAGTTCATCAATGTCATGTTTAATAGCAGTTCATAAATGCTATGCCTCTAGAAACAGAGCAAGGAAAATGTTATAGTATAGTAGAAAAAGAAATTTTCCCAAATATACATGTGTTTCTAGATTAAGGTTCTCCATCAAAGATTCATCACAATACATTAAAAAATACCTCTAATGATATAATCACATAACTTCAAATGATCAGAAACAAAAATCCCAATTTATTATGGGATTTGGGGAAAATAGCAAATATCACATAAGGAGCTGAAATTAAAACGGCAACACAACTCTCAAATAAGGTACTGGAAGTAAGAATAGAGTGAAATATCTCTTCCAAAATTCTGAAAGGAGATGCTTTTCTCCAATCTGGGAGTTTATAACTGGATTATTACCAATTAAGAATGAATATACCGTAGATATGTTTTTCAGATTTCCCTGGCCTCAAATAAAATATCTCATATTCATGCCATTTCCCTCTTCTCCCAAGAGCTGTTTCAGCCAAATAATCAATTGTGATTCATAAAAAATGGCATTTGACCCAGGAAAAAGGCAATGAAATGGCAGTACCCTGCAGATCAACCAGTCCTGACCATAGCAGTGGGGAGAGGGCCTCCTGCAGGGTACCCACCAGCAAAACATGGGGAAGCTAGTGCCTGGCTAATTTTCACAGAATTAAAGAAAACAATACAGAGGTTGAAATGAAGCAAAACAAAATAAGACAAGAACTGTACAGGAAAGAAAATGTAGTCACTATGCACTACCTAGCTCAAGAATGAAACAACTGCATACTCATCTAGTCATCATATTGATTAAGAATTAATTAACTTCTATATAAAGGAAGTGGGATGGTTAGGAAGTTTGAAGATAGCTAAAACTCCCCATGCACCATTATAAGGCACAAATGGAGAATGTCTAAGTAATTAGATTAAAAAATGGTGTCATAAACATATTATTTAGAAATTGTTTTGAAATGCTACAGTAAAAGTGAAAGTTCATAAAGAACTATCTGGCATTGAAATTGGGACGCAAAAGAACTGTTGGCCCAGAAAGGAACTCATTACAGACTGATTCATTTGCCTCTCAGCATAACCATTATGGCCTGTTGCAGTTTAGGTTCTTATAAGGGTATTTCTTGGATCACATGATCTCACACAGCTAGAGGAAATAATGAACAACACAAACAGACCCAGAGAAAGAGAACCAGCGATCAGACTCTCAAACCTCAGAGGGAAAGTAAGGGAGGATGCGGGTAAGGGGAAGAGATCAACCAAAGGACTTGTGTGTGTATACATATGTGCCTAGCCAGTGGCCATGGACACCAAGGGGGGGGGTGGGGGGCATATCTAGGGAGGGGTTTGGGGTGGGAATGGGGGAATAAGGACAATTATGTGAGACCATAATCAATAAAAAAAAAAGAAAGAAAAAAAAAGTGAAGAAATTGTTACCTCTGGGGAGTGGGACTAAGGACTGGCCAGAAATGAAGCACATAATTGCTATTTTTTAATTTCTATATAATGAGGATTTTTGAATGCTTTGCTTTTACAAACCAAGAGAATAAAAAAAAAATTCAAAAATAGCAAAAGTAAACCAGTAAAGGCCATGTATTTCCATGTATATTTTCTAAAACCAAAGCAAAATAGTAGACCCTGGGCATGGGATCCTGGAGTTTTTTTTATTTGACCTAACAGTTTTTCTCCCTCAATGTTTATGTGTTTTTGTTTGTTTGTTTGTTTGTTTTAACATATTTTATTGATTTTTTACAGAGAGGAAGGGAGAAGGATAGAGAGTGAAAAACATCTATCAGCTGCCTCCTGCACACCACCTACTGGGGGTGTGCCGCAAACAAGGTACATGCCCTTGACTGGAATCGAACCTTGGACCCTTCAGTTCACAGGCCCATGCTCTATCCACTGAGCCAAACCCGTTAGGGCGCTCCCTCACTGTTAATTATACATGTCAACAGATGCCATAGTAGCTCATACTTGCACACCAGCACAGTGTGTGCTGTAGTAGAAATAGCAAGATCTTGGGCTCAGTTTCCTCCATTCCACATGAAATGTGGCTGAGAGGAGCCTGGTGAGCAACAATCTTTTGCCCAGAATCTTCTCCCACCAAGTACAGCCAATGAAACCTGCCTCTTCAATTTGTAGTTGAATCAAAAGCAATTCCATGTGAAAAGTGCCTAAAGAGTGTCTAGTTCTTGGTTGGTGTTCTGTCAAATAGGATTCATCAAGCAAGACCTTCCATCTACAACCCAAGCATTTCTTTCACCAACTTGACCTTGGAAGCTTTACCCTTTTATTAGGTGCTGGAATTACAAAGGCTTAAATCAATTACTTGATTCAATTATTTGTCAACTCATTCTGTTGCCAGATCAATGAATAGGTTTCCTGCTTATTTATATTTATTTTTAAATTTTAAATAATTTGGTTAATTTTTCTATTTTTCATTGCATTCAATGACTAGTGCAGCTGAATCACCTGGTAAAGTTAATATGTGTGTGCAAAGCTCAGACAGGCTGTATAAACTATTCTGTAGTCATTTTTACCTCAGCATCCATAGTTCAACTCATAAACATGTGATAAGCATGCTTTCCTCTTTATCTTATAAAATAAACATCTTTTCTATAAAATGCCTTTTAGAATGACAGTATTATTTTCACCAAGAATAATCCTCATACTGTATATTTTATATTAGGCATTCACTTATTAAAATCTGCACTTAAGTGTATTTGTCTTCAATAATTGCATTTCATTGAATGAACAGATTCTTTGGAAAAATGCTTGATTCATTACTCAACCTTGTTTTCCCCTGTACTCACGTGGCAATTTTATTTATTGTTATGGTTCTAATAGTGTACCCTCAAATTCATGTGTTGATGCTTTAACCTCAGTGTAACAATTATTGAAGATGGGGCCTTTAGAGGGATGACTAATGTTAAATATTGTAAAAAAATAACTATTATCTTAATATGATAAGACTGGTGTTCTCATAAGAAGAGAAATGAGATCTCTCTCATCCTATTGCTTGAACTGACTAACCCAGTTATCTCACCATGAAATAGTAACCTCCTCTAATATGGGGACAACACTTTTTCTGTGGTATCTCAAATATGCACCTTGTCCTTGATACATAGTAGGCACTTGGTAAATAATTTTAATGTGTTGATTGAATATGGTATACAGCTCTTCTTTTAGAGATTTTTATTTTACTGTACCACATCGAATCATGGACAGATTGTTCCAGGCACAGTTCAGCTCCTTGTTTTCCTGTGTTCCTCAGCACTCCTTCACTTCACTTACAAGAGACAGACACCATCATTTATACAGAGACCAAGCACCAAATGCACATTGACTTAAATAATAAAAGTCATAAACTTTGCAAATCAGGACAGAGCTAGATTCAATTAATCAAATATCAAATGATTTTGACTGGCCTATATCTTTATGCCATACTCTTCCTTTCTGTTGGATTTATATTCTAGTGGGCATTTATGGTAAAGTGGCTATTAGCAGCTCCATGTTTATGTTCTATCAGATTAGAAAGTAGAAAGTGTGGCCAAAACTGGTTTGGCTCAGTGTAGGGGTGTCGAACTCAATCAGAGAAGGGGCCAAAATCTAAAATCCAGCCTAAATCGCGGGCCGAATGGTTTACTGAACAGTCATAAACTGTCATTGTGATGGAAACGCAGCGGAGTGCAGTGATGACAGCGCGGTGTGGGCCACATTGCAAGGCCTGGCGGGACGGATTTGGCCCGTGGGCCTTGTGTTTGACACATGTGGAATAGAGCATCGATCTGCGGACTGAAGGGTCCCGGGTTCGATTTCAATCAAGGGCATGTACATTGGTTGCGGGCACATCCCCAATGGGGTGTGTGCAGGAGGCAGCTGGTGGATGTTTCTCTCTTATCGATGTTTCTAGCTCTCTAACCCTCTTCCTTCCTCTCTGTAAAAAAATCAATGAAATATATATTTTTTAAAAAGTAAAAAGGGTCAATAAGAAAATAATGATAAACAAATACCTATTCCAAGCATTTAAGACACAATAACTCATTTAATCTTGCAAATACCTATAAAGTAGGCACTATTTTTCAAACACATTTTTCAGATCTGATGCAGAGAAATGTTAGGAACTTACCTATGATAACACATGTGTTGTAAACAGACAATCTGGCTCCAGAGTCTGTGCTCATATCAGCTAGTCTGTGCTTCTTTCTCATTCTTCTACCCATCGCTTTCTCAACATTCCCATTGAAAAACTTGAATCTTATTTGTCTAGTTCCTGGCACATGGCAATTGCTGAGCAATCACTCTGGTTAGGGTGGATAGCAGTAGCTGGCATGCACTGATGGGCCAGAATGAAGTTGAGTAGCCTCCTGGGAACCAGAGAAGATGTAGGTCTCCTTACAACACATTGATGGTAAAATAGGGAGTTTCTAAAGTAAGTCTAGGGTCCATTCTTTAAAAAAAACAGGAATAAATGCAGTAGAGAAAACAATAGTTTTCTACTGCGTCTTCTGTGGCACTTCACCTCTTTCCCCAAAGAAGGGAAACACATCAGGAAAAAGAAGAAAGTAATTTCAATTATATTTTGCCGATATGACATCTTCCAGTAGGAAAAAAAAAAAGCATTCTCATCAAACATTAGAAATTTACAGATTATTTTTGGAACAAAACAGCACATTACATACCATTGCTTATCAGAATCTAGTCAGTGTACAAAATATTTCACTCTTTTTTATTTATTTTTTTATTTATTTTTTGCTTTCTTTGGCTAACTTTTCTGGTTCTTCCAAACAACTGAGAAACACAGATGTAGTTAATGCAAATTTAACATTTATAAAATAAAAACTAATGATAACCATGCTATAGAGAAAATGTGCATTTATATCTAAGTGTGTACATATAAAATAAGTAAATACTATGTTAATAAAGGATACTACCACAGGATTAGGCTCTCTACCCCCATCTCATTCTGAATAGGCTAAATCTATACCATCTTCCATAAGAAGCATTGGCCTTTTTTTTCTTCTTTTTTTTTTCTTTTTCTTTTTAGTTTTGAATCTCATAAAAATATTTGGGTAGTGAATTACTTTAAAATAAACTCCTAATGATAATAATTGCTTGCATTTCAATACAGATGTTTTTAACTTTTCTAAGTACATTCATATATACCTCATAAAACAACTAGTTTAAAAAGGGATTAGCAGAATATAAGGTTTCTAGAACTGTGATTTAATAATCAAAACAAAACCATTTCAATGCTTGGCTGAGGGCAGACATGTTGTGGGAGAAAGTGCTTTGAAAAGAGCATAACAAGTACTATGTAAGGCAGATGTCAGTGATTACTAAAAGCTGAACTAACTCAACAAGTGACCGAATTTGGTCAACAGTTAAGTCAAAACCCAAAGGTCTACCGATCAAGAAGGAAGGGCTAAGTCTCTGAGATCAGGAAGTATAAGAATTAGTTGAGTCCCAGAGGATAACCCTTTCGTTTTCCATCCTATGAGGCATCATCACTTGAGGTGGTTCATATCTGAGTTTCTTAAATTCAGCAGTGGTTGATTATGAGATTTGTAGTGAATGAAAGTTAAAGATCAAGATTGTGTCTTGGAATTAGATTATTTTTTTATGAGTCACTATATTATTTTATTTTTAAGATAAAGGGAAGGTTTTACTTTTGAGAAGATGTGGCAGACACACTATTCTCTAATTTTTCCTGCTAAGGCTACAACTAAAAACCCTGAACATGATCTATAATGCAAGCATAAGAAAACTCTGAAAGGTGGAGAGGGGGAAGCAGAACAGCTAAAGCTCTCAGAACCCAAGGAGGACATGATGTTGAGTTCTATTTCTGCTTTATATTCCCCAGGCTTGGAGCTGAAAGACTGAAATCCTGGAAATACTAATGAGTGATGACAAAAAAAAAAAAAAAAAAAAAAAAATCCCTAAAAGCCTGCATTCCATAACCTAAGAACTAGGAAAGTGGCAGTCTAGCAAGGGGGAAAAAAAATCTTAGCTGATAACCACTCTGCTTTAGCCAAATACCCAAATACCACAGAAAAATCTCTAGTCCTCTCACCACTCATATCAACAAAGTTCAAATGTCCACCTTCAAACTCCCTGACTAAGTGGTATCTTATCAGGAAAGGCCAAATAAGGGACCACAACTTTCACACCCACCAGCCAGTGATGAGTCACCACCCTCCTGAGAGTCAGTGCAGAGCACATGGGAAGTCTGGATGTTCACCTACTTGAGACTGAAGAGTCTTTTCTTACCCTCTCCTTTGGAGTGGTGGTCAGATGAGGCACCGTGAAGAATCAGGATTTTTACCACCAGCCAGAAGTAATAAGCCACCCACTTATGGTGTCAGTGAAGGTCACATAAGGAACAGCAATGAGAACTCCAACCTTTCTCAGCCAGGGAGTTAACATTAGAGATTTAGAGGGATCCAGGACTCCCAGGCCTACCTAACATAACAAGAGGGGGGAAATTCAAATCCCACCTGCATTTGGCCATAAAGAAACAATGCCTTCCTCCTCGGAGAATGCTGTTGGGGAAAGCAAGCTAAAGCAGAATGTTTAAATAAGACCCAGTGTCTCAAAAGATAATATAAAAATGTCTAAACTTCAATAGAAAATCACATTAATATGAAGAACCAGGAGAAGCTCAAATTGAATGAAGAAAAACAATAAACAAATAACAAAAATGAAGTGACAGAGATTTAGAATTTTCCAAAAACAAAGTTTCAAAGCAGTTATCATGAAAATGTTTAAATGATTAATTATAAACATATTTGAATTACATTTTATAAAGTAGAAAGTATCAGGAAAGAAATATAATGTATGAAGAACCAATAAACATTTTAGAACTAAAAATTCAAATAATAGAAATATTATTTTAAATGTATTTTGCATATATAACTTGGTGGTTAGACAATCATTTATTTTACTTTTATAGTGTTCCCCTCAATCATTCCAGCATCTAACTGGAACCATACATAAGTATTACAATATTACTAAACTGGATTTCCTATGTTTTACTTCTTTTCCTGTGATTATTTTATAGCTACCAAATAATCTTAGTTCTTTCACCTCTTACACCCAGTGCTCCTACTCCCCCCCACACACTCTGGCAAAAGCCAATTGTCTCCATCTGTATCTATGAGTCTGTTTCAATTTTGTGTGCTCATTTATTTTGTTATTTAGATTCCACATATAAGTAAAATAATATGGTATTTTTTTAATGACAAATGGACCTGGAGGGTATTACTCTCAATAATATATATTTTTTGCAATATATTACTTTGTTTTTAAGACTTTTCTGTGTATGTGTTCAACAGAAAACTGAGGAGGAAGAGTAAAGATTCAGTGAAATAAATGATAAAATAATAGAAATTGCCCAGTTAAGCAGAAGAGAAAATAGACTAAAAAACTAAAACAAAACAAAAAGTACAGAGTACTAAGAAACTGTGGGAGTCTAATAAAAAACTATCATGTATACCATCAAAATGCTTGGTGAGGGTAAAAAAAGAAAGAGGGTGTAGAGGGAAAAATACAAAAAAATAATGACTAAAAACTTTCCAAATTTAGCAAATTAAATACATTTACAGTTTCAAAAAACCTGAGTGAGTCTAAAGCAGAAAATGTTGAAGAAATAAGAGATCTAAACAGAAATATATATACATATACATATACATACACTATATATATATATATATATATATATATATATATATGCTCAGGATCCAAATACTCAGGATAGTAAAGATGTCAAATCTCCCTGAGGTTTTATACTGGATTATTATAATGTTTATCAAAATCTAAATAATATTTTTAAAACATGTTTTTACTAATGTCAGAGAGAAAGGGAGAAGGAGAGTGATATAGAAATATCAGTGATGAAAGAGAATCATTGGTCAGCTTCCTCCTGCACACCTCCTACTGGGGATAGAGCTCATAACCCAGGCATATATCCTGACTGGAATCAAACCTTGACCTTCTGGTTCATAGGTTGATACTGAACCACTGAGCCATGATGTTCAGCCTCTAAGTAATATTTTATACCCACACATACACTCAATAAGAATAGGCAAAGTAGAATAGTTAAATACTTTTTTAAAGAATAAAAAGTTGTGAGAATAACCAAGATGATGGCATAGGTAAACACCTGTACTCGCTGCCTCCCACACCACATAAAAATTACAAGTAAAATACAAAACTACCACCCTCCAGAACCACAGGAAAGCTGACTAAACAGAAGTCCTACAACTAGAGAAGTAAAAAAAGAAAGCACACTACGACTGGTAGGAGGTGTGGAGGCACAGAACAGGCTCGTCCAGCACCCAAGTGAACCAATTTTTTTTTTTAATCGGGAGGGAGATCGTCTCTGTGGAGGCTGCCCAGAGGAGCAAAGGGTCCAAACCCATACCTTATCCCCAGCCCAGAGTCCCAGAACTAGGAAAAGAAATCCCTGTAACTATGGACTGTAAAAACCAGTTCAGATTGGAGCTCAGTAATACAGAGGCTGCCTAGACACAGCTTCTCCTCATAAAAGGAGGCCACCATGAGCTGAACTTACAAGGTCCTGCTTCTCCTGAGCTCCAGTACCAGGGCAAGGCTCTCAGAGACACATCTGTCTGGTATCGGAGCAGAAACTTGGGGGTGGCTTTCTCCCAGACAGAGATACTTGCAGGCAGCCATTTCTGTTTGCTCTGCCCTTGTGTTTCCCTAATACTCTGCTTCATCCAATTTATAACCTCACCCAAGCTGCTTGCAGCAGCTATTGCATATAAATGGCCTTTCCTTGAAAATTTCAAACAGCTGCAGTTGGTTCAGGGAGCTCCAAACCAATCAATAAAAGGCCCAAGACCTTGCACCAGAATCAGCCTGCCTTGCTTCATAGCTGGGCCTCCTCTGGGCACTTTCAAACCCAACACAAAGACAAGGAATCTGCAGATCTTTCTGTAGCTAATTCTGGATAGCCCTAGGCAGTGGTTGACTTTGCACCTCCCTGGAGACTCAAGAGCCAGTGTCAGACCATACCAGATTACAACTCTTCACATCTACAAGCGAAACACTCAAGGGGCAGATTCAGTGAGCACCAAAGCCTCACTGAAGGCAGGTCCTGCTCTATGGGCTGTTTCCTGCAGAGCAGCTGTAGGTTCAGCTGGTCTTCACAGCAAATTGGCCTGGAGGTCAATTTCTTCCAATGACACCAATGGGACTCAAATCTCAACTATGACAAGACTGTGCACAGAGCCCACAAAGGGGTGCATCTAGAGTGCCCAGCTCAGGTGACTGGGGAGGCTGAGCCACTGTGACATATAGAAGACCTACTATACAAGGCCACTCTACCAACTCAAGGAGACATAGCAACTGTACTCAATATATAGAAACAAACACAGGGAAGCAGCCAAAATGCAGAGACAAAGAAACATGTCACAAATGAAAGAAATGGAAGAAAGCACACTACTGGATATAGAGTTCAAAACCACAGTTATTAGGTTAGTCAAGAATCTTCTAGAAATCTCCAAGGGACTTAGTGAGACTTTCAAGGATCTTAGTGAGAATGCCAAACTCATGGGGAAAGATCAGTCAGAAGTTAAGCGTACACTTACTGAAATAAAGAATAATATACAGGATTCAACAGCAAAGTAGGGGATTCTAAGAATCAAATCAAAAAGATGAAAAATTAGGAAGAAGAAAAAAAAACACCTAACCAGAAAAGCAAAAATAAATAATAGTGCAAAATTATGAAGATAGTGTAAGGAGCATCTGGGACAATTTCAAGCTTACCAACAATCAAATTATAGATGTGCCAGAGAAGAGAGCAAGTCATTGAAAACCTATTTGAAGAAATAATGATAGAAAACTTCCCCTACCTAGTGAAAGAAATAGACTTACAAGTCCTGGAAGCATAGAGTCCCAAAGAAGAGAAATCCAAAAAGGACCACACCAAGAAACATAATTAAAATGCCAAGAGCTAAATATAAAGAGAAAATCTTAAAAGCAGCAAGAGAAAAGAGGTTAGTTACATATTAGGGGGTGCTCATATGACTGTTAGTTGATTTATCAACAGAAACTATGCAGGCCAGAAGGAAGTGGCAAGAAGTATTCAAAGTGATGAGTAGCAAGAACCTATAACCAAGATTTCTCTATGGAGAAAATCTATCATTTAGAATTGAAGGTCAGATAAAGTACTTCACAGACAAAAAAAAAAAGCTAAAAGATTTCATCACCACCAAACCAGTATTATTTGTAGTGCTGAAGGGTATTCTACAAGAAGAAAAATGTAAATATAAAAATATGAACAACAAAATGGTAACAAATACATACCTATCAACATTTGAATCTAAAAATCAAAATAACCAAATAAAAAAATCTAATGAACATAATAAACTGGTGAATAAAATAGAATCAGAGGAATAGAAATGGAAATAGAATAGACACCATTCTCAGAGAGAAGGGGAGGAGGTTGTGGGGACAGGAATTGATTAAACAAAGTTTTTATATGCATACTAGAGGCCCGGTGCAAAAAAAAAACAAACTGTGCATGGGCGGGAGGGTATCCCTTAGCCCAGCCTGCACCCTCTCCAATCTGGGAACCCTCAAGGATGTCCAACTACCCATTTAGGCTCGATCCCAGTAGGATCAAACCTAAATAGGCAGTCAGACATCCCTCTCACAATCCAGGACTGCTGGCTCCCAACTGCTTGCCTGCCTGCTTTCCTGATTGCCCCTAACCACTTCTGCCTGCCACTCTGATCACCCCCTAACTACTCCCATGCCAGCCTGATTGATGCCTAACTGCTCCCCTGACAGCCTATTTGCCCCTAACTGCCATCCCCTGAAGGCCTGGTCACCCCTAACTTCACTCCCCTACAGGGCTGGTCACTCCCAACTGCTCTCCCTTACAGGCCTGTTCCCACCCTCCCCCACTGGCCTGATCACTCACAACTGCCCTCCCCTGCTGGCCTGGTCATCCCCAACTGCCCTCCCATGCTGGCCATCTTGTGGCAGTCATATTATCTCCACATGGGGTAGTCATCTTTGACCAGATAGGGGCAGCCATCTTGTGTATTGTAGTGATGATCAATTTGCATATTATTCTTTTATTAGATAGAATAGAGGCCTGGTGCATGGGTGGGGGTCGGCTGGTTTGCCCTGAAGGATGTCCTGGATCAGGTGGGGGTTCCCTTAGGGCATAGGGAAGCCTGGGCAAGGGGCCTGTGGTGGTTTGCAAGCTGGCCACCCCTTCTGGCTACTCAAGTGGAAGCCCTGATATCTGAGATTTAATCTTCTATAATTGAAACTTTTTAGTCTTCCACAGTGGCCAGGGCAGGCCAGGAATTTGGCTTCCTCCATTGCTGGGGAAACCCAAGCCTCCTGCTTGCTCCTTTTGGTTGGATTGATTTGCATACTTGTTCCTGATTGGCTGGTGGGTGTGGCTTGTGGTTGTAGTGGAGGTACGGTCTATTTGCATATTACTCTTTTATTAGGTAGAATATGCATTACCTATGGATATAGACAATAGGGTGGCAAAGGCCTGGGGCCAGGGTGGGAACCAGCGGGAGGGAGGCAATGGGGGGAAAAGAGGGATATATCCAATAATCTCAACAATAAGATTTAAAAAAAAAATAAAACATTGGAATGAAATAATCTACTCAAATTCAAGTCTACTGTAGAGCTACAGTAATAAAGGTTGTGCTATTGGAAAAGGATAGACATATAAATCGAAGGGAGAGAATAGAACACACAGAAATTGGTCTATATAAACTGCACAATTAATTTTTGACAGATACAAAAGTAATTCAATAAATAATTGACTTTTTACCAAATGGTGCTAAAAGATGTTCATAATGAAAACAAAAATTTATGCAAAATAAAATATTTTGCACTGCAAAAGTCCATGTTAGAAGTATGAAAATCTAAAGTAAACACTGGGAGAAAATGTTGGCAAATCATAAGTCCTGCAAAGGACTAATATCTAGAACACATACAGAGCCATCAAAATTAAACAATTAAAAAAATAAAACCAATTAGAAAATAGGAAAAGTAAATGAAAAAATAACAGTCAGTCAAGAGGATGTGAAGATGGTAAATGATGAGCACATCAAAAGATGTTCAACATCATGAGTCATTAGGGAAATGCCAATTAAAACAAGGTTTCAATACATAGCTATCATATTAACTGGAAGGAAAAAGTAACAACAAGACTATGGTGAGTTTACAAAGAAATTCATCACTTGTATACTGCTGGTGGGAATGGAAACGGTACAGCCATTCTAGCAGTTCTTTGTAAAACTAAACACAGACTAAAATATAACCCAGCAGTTGTACACTTGGGCGTATATAAAAACTTATGTCCTCACAAAAATGTGTACACAAATGTTTATGGAAAACTTGCTCATATTTTCCAAAACATGGAAATAAGTTAGATGTCCTACAAGGGTGGATGATAAAACTGAGTTACATTCATAAACTAGAGCACTTCTCAAAATAAAAAATAAAAAGTAGTTAACCATTAGTAGACACAATAATCTGAATAAACTTCTAGAGAATTTTACTCAGAGAAAAAAACATCAATCTAAATGATTAAATACTTTATGATTTCATTTGTATAACAGTCTTGAAGTGACAAATTTAGAAAAAAATGGAGACAATAGTATTGCCAAAAGGAAAGGAAAGTTTGGCAAAGGAGGAAGAAAAATAAGTGAAGAAACATGAGGTATCCTGGTGATAGAAATAGTTTACACCTTGACTCAATCAATGTCAATATTCTGGCTTGGATACTGTACTATATAATTTTATAATATTTTGCCATTGGAAAAAAATGGGTAAAGAGTAAATTGGATCGCTAAGTATTATTTCTCTTAGCTATGTGCAAAACTACATTTATCTCAAAATATTGTAAAAACCTGTATGGTATTGTTGACCTGTATCACCCCAATTAATTTAATAAAAATTAAAAAATAAAAATTTAAAGAGGAAATGAATGAAAAGGAAAGCATGTAAATGTCTTGCTTACTTATGATTGTCCCTGATTTTCATTGAGTGTGGGTAACAAAAAATTATTGTAACAAATAGTTCAGTTTTATGGTATTTTCTGAGAATTCATGGTATTGTTTAGCCTTCTGTTGACTTGTATTATTTTTATTATAATGTTAGTTAAATAAGCACAAATATAAACAGTGTCTAAACTTGTTTACTTATAGCTTATAGGAAGCTATAAAGTCAAAATAATTTATAAATTAAATGCTAACAAAACTAAACAAACAATAGAATCCAAACTAACATCATTAGTTTACCATGACAAATGTTCTTTTGTTGACTTCATATCAGCAACTACAATGTGAATATGGCTCTGACTGCTAAAATGTCATTTATTTAATTTTAATTTAGTTTAGTTTACTGCAACTTCTACACACTACATGGTGATTCAGTTTTAGCATCATTTTTCTCATTGTAAAGTACCATACAACCTTTGTTCCCACAGTATAGTCTTATTTCAGCTTGAATTCATCATTTATGTATTATTTGCCTGTTTTCTTTCTCAAGTTAGCATAAATGTTTAGGAACATCATTATTTTGTGCTCATATTATCAAAAATACAAATGTTCAGACAGTTTCTGATACTTGGTTGAGGCTGTGCAGATGTCTGAGAAGTCATATTGGGTACCCTAGCTTCCTGGACCTCTTATTTAAGAAACAGTTTTGTGCTTCAACAAACTGAAAAAGAAACTTACAAAGGCTTGCAGCTTTCAATTAGCTTCAGATTTCTCTGTCCCTTAATCAAAAGATGATAAAATTTTACTGCTAAAGAAAATCAAAATAAGAGAAAACACACATAAAATGTGAGTCCATGTAAACTCACTAAACTACATATATTAACTGCCAGAGTGAGTAATGCATAAAAACAAACAAACAAAAAAAACACTACAAAAACTCAAGATAGAGAATGAGGCATCATTTTCTTTGTTATAATGCTAGTTTTTTCCCCCCATAGTTATCTGTTTTTATCACTGTAGGCTACAAAACTATTGAGAAACAAAGTGTGCTTTACAGTTGAGATAAATATCATTCTATGTAACTTCAAAAAACATTTATCCTGAAACTTCTATATCTTGTTGCATAAAATTCAATTAAATTGTTTTGTTTTGTTTTGTTTTGTTTTTTGATGTGTACAAAGTTTGGAATGAGCTTCTTCACTAAACTGACAAGTTTTCTCTAATGGGAGTTAGGCTATTATATGCCAAGTTAATGGTATTTTCTTATTTACATATATTCTAGTATTTTGCAGAAACTTGAAGTAAATTTATACAAGCCAATCTTACTAAAATATGTATAGTTGGAGGCCTTTGGATCAAAATGAACACAGTAGCTGTATTTGAGTTTTGGCTCTTAGTAATATTTTTCTCTTTATTATTTTTATTACTAGAGGAATAGTGCATGAAACTCATGCATGAGGTGTGTGTGTGGGGGGGGGGAGGGGGGACTGGCCATAATCTGAGACCTCTTGGGGGATGTCTGACTGCTAGTTTAGGCCTGATCCTAAAGACATCCCTCTCTCAATCCAGGACCGCTGCTCCTAACTTCTTGCCTGCTTCCTGATAGCCCCTAATCACTCTCCTGCCTCATTACCCCTAAACTGTTCACTGGGGAGCAGGTCCAGTCTGGACAATGGGCAATGGGGTTCTGCATTTTCCAACCAGGAATATTTTAATAGTCAATCTCCAAAAATTTGAACTGAAAAACCTAAAAGTAGAGTGCTCAGATTTCAGGCATCAGGTACTATTAACAGGATTTCTATCCCAATTAAACTCTAATTCTGAGCTCTCAACAGTCTGGACAAACTGCCCTTCACTATCTCCAAAGTTTCTTATTTGTCACTATCCTATTTTCCTCTCCTTCAAACCAAGGTAACAAACAAAACCTTTAATTCTGATCTTCCTTGCTGCAAGGAAATAGCAAACCTCAATTGAAATAATTTCCCGCCAGAAGTCTCATCCAAATTTTGTGACTGAGGACTATAGGGCTGACTATGCACAAGGCAATAACAAGCTCACATTCTAGATGTAGGCGCACACATGTCCTCCACAATCCCACAATACTCTAGTCGCATCCATGAAACAACCGCCCATTCAGTCCACAGCTGGCACCGTCCTGGTTTGCAATGAGAAAGATACTGTGCTGAGCTGTTTTTCAATCAGATCTTCCTGTTCCTTCCCCAGCACACTCCAAACCTACTCTGAGTTGACTAAAACACATGATGAAGCTATAACAGAGGTACACTACTATAAGTTGAGTCTGTACTCCCCAAATTCACATAATAAAACCTAATCTTTAATGGAATAATATTTAGAAGTAGGATCTTTAGGAGAGAATGCAATCATGAGGATGTAGCCTTCATAACTGGGATCAGTATTCTTACAAAAGAGATCCCAGAGAGCTCCCCTGTCCTCTTGACAGCAAAATGAACATCTATTACCATAAAGCCAGTCTCACCAGACACCAAATATGCCATTATCTTTGAATTCCAGTCTCCAGAACTGTGAAAAATATTTTCTGTTGTTTAAGTCACCCAGCTTATGGCATTTTGTTATAGTAGCCTGGATGGACTAACAGACTCAGATCCTAATATGGCAAGGCCAAGATTTGAACCACAGGGGACCTGTTTTTTAAGTCACCGTACTTTACTGATATCTAGGTTTTATGATATGAGCAACTAAGCAATGGTAAAGCTACTTAGAATGATGGGGAAACCAAGAAATTGAAGTAGAAGTGAAATGTTGAATCAAGAGCATAATTTTGGACAAGAAAAACCCGATTTCCAAGCTTGGTGGTTTGGCATGCAGAGAAGAATTCTGACCAAGATATAAGAATATAATACCTGTGTTTTTTTTTAAATATGTAAAATATTTAAAGCCCCACAAATGAGTGACACCATGTAGTAGATATACAGTACAGAAATGAACATATAGGCATGACTAAAACTGAGAAATAAGTGTCTTTATAAGTAAACTTTATATACTGTAGCTGAGATAGAAAGACCTGCAAGGTAAACAGAAAAATGTGGAACTAGGTGTATAAGCAGGCCAAAAGAAGAGTGTTAATAAATGAGGTTTGGTTGATTATATTTAATGCTGCCAAATGATATGAGTCTACAGATATACCAAGGGATTTGGTATTAAGAGAGTTAAATGGAAGTAACATCTTGATTGGGGTAGGGTTGAGGAGAGAATGGAAGATGAACCTATGGAGATTGCTATATTTATTTCAAGTTCAATTCTTTCAGAATAACAGAAAAACTGTCTGGTGTCTAGATGAGGAGAAAAGTGAAATTAAAGGAGGACATATTTTTACTTTTCACACAGGATATATTAGAATGTGATATATTCACACTATAAAGAAAGATGAGAACAAGATAGCATCAACTATGTCAATTAGCATATGTTCTCCCTACATTCTGTGTGTGACTCAAAAAACATTCCAGGTCCAGGCCCCACATCAGTGTAGTGAGCAAATATTATATTATTAATTTTTTAAAGATGAAGAGCCTGAGATTAAGCTGGGATAATTAACAGGTTGATGCTCACCCAGCCAGTGAGGAATGAATATGTGATGATGCATGTTAATTCAGGACCAGTGTGAAGCAATGACAGGTCTCTTTCTACCTTTCCAGTCTCTCCCTCAGTTTCTGTGCTTGGTTGATTTGTAGTGGCTTGGTGAAACACTGAATATCTGCTAACTGCAAGCTCTCTGCCAAGTTAAAATTCTATTTTTTGCCAACCAAACAAACAAACAAAAATCAGGCCTGAAGATAATAAAAATGCAGCTATATGGTAGACTACAGATTTTTGAGTGACTGCTTTACAAATGCATTGTGTATATCCTATATAATAAAGAGGTAATATGCAAATTGACCATCATGTCCTCGCAAAAGATGGCCTGACCCCATGTGGATACAAGATGACTGCCACAAGATGGTCAGCAGTGGAGGGCAATTGTGCGCTATCAGGCCAGCAGGGGAGAACAGTTGGAAGGGACCAGGCCTGCAAGGGAAGGCAGTTGGGGGTGACCAGGCCTGAAAGGGAGAGCAGTTGGGGGTGGCCAGGCTGGCAGTGGAGGTCAATTGGTGGTAATCAGATGGTCAGGAGAGCAATTAGGTGTTGATCAGGCTGGCAAGGGAATAGTTAGAAGATGATCAGGCTGGCAGGCAGAAAGTGGTTAGGGGCAATCAGGCAGGCAGGCAGGCAGGCAGGCAGGTTGGGAGCCAGCAGTCCTAGATTGTGAGCGGGATGTCCGTCTGCCTGTTAAGGCTCGATCCCACTGGAGGTCCCATATTGGAGAGGGTGCAGGCTGGGCTGAGGTACACACACACACACACACACACACACACACACACACACACACCCGTGAACGAATTTTATGTACCGGGCCTCTAGTATCACTATAACTAAATTTTCCAGATCTGGCCTCAATTGCATTTGAGAAGTCTTTAATGTCCAGTCTGTAGAGCTCTGTGATAATGAAATTATCCTTCCTATTGTCTTCTATACCTTACACACTGAGTTTTATTTTTTTTATTTTATTTATTTTTTAAAATATATTTTATTGATTTTGTACAGAGAGGAAGGGAGAGAGATAGAGAGTTAGAAACATCGATGAGAGAGAGTCATCGATCAGCTGCCTCCTGCACACCCCCCACCGGGGACATGCCCGCAACCAAGGTACATGCCCTTGACCGGAATCGAACCCGGGCCCTTCAGTCCCCAAGCCGACGCTCTATCCATTGAGCCAAACCGGTCTCGGCATATACCTTACACACTGAGTTTTAGGGTAAAGAGCTTCCTAACCACAGGATGTGCCTCATAACTTCAGGTATCTATCTGCACACCCCAAAGTTAAAAAAACAAAAACAAAACTATTTTCATTCTTTACTGTTACCACATAACTCTTTTTAAAAAGGTATTTCATAAAGCTGACAAAAAAAAAATGATACACGTACAGCTAATTTTACACTCCCCCCCCCCACAAACAAAAGACTTTTTAAGGAAATCCCAGTTTATTTCAAAACTCAAAGGTCATCTTTCAATGATCTTAGAACTAGGCTTTTTCAAAGCATTACTCCACATGACAAGAAAATTGTGCTGCTATGATTTTAAAAATAGCAGAATGCCTCTAGCTCTGGTTGCTTTTACTAGGTCGTCTTTGCTTTGTGCAACGTAGACGTTATAGATTCCTATAAATAACTGAGGGGAAGACAGCAAAAGGATTCCTCTCAGTTCCTCTATTACATGAATCACTTGAAAGAAGTGTTGTCTTCCCTGAGGAAGGGCATCTGTAGATTGTACATATATAGTTCTGCCTTGGTAGCCAGTTTTTTGCAAAGTTCTAGTTGAAGAAGTAAGGAGTCCAGTGATAAAGGCATCTTTCAGAGGATGCTGATTTGATGGGAAGCCAAAAAGCATCATCTGTAACGAAAGACAAGCAAATTTCTCATGACTAAGACTTTCAGCTCAGGTTCTATAGTCCCAAGCATAACAACGAGGGACTCTTAAGGGTGCTGTTGGAGAGGTTCAAACCTTTGAAGCAACTGCTTAATATCAACTCTCCCCATGGAGATAGCAGGCCTCTCATTTGCTTTAAACTGGAAGCCCAATCTCCAATTGCCCCACTGAACCAATAGAAAATGGAACCCTTTCATGTTCAGTCAAACACTTTCATGTTTGAACTTGGTCTCACTTATACCTCGATTCTGGGATTTTTTTTTTTTTTTTTTTTTAGAAAGGGTTTGACTGTAGATTTCCAGCAAGCCCATAGAGAAATCACGTTGGTGGGTTAATATTAACAAAGAGATGCATTTCAACTCTCTAGTTCTATATCATACTTAATTACCTTATTCACATTTCTGTTTTGTTTAACCTTCAACAGCCAAGATAATATAATAGGACCCAGAAGCAATTGGATTTATTTATCACATACATACATTTGAATATAAATTACATAAAAACAATTACTCTATTGTACATTTATGAAATCATCCCTATTGTAAATCAAGATGTGTGGAGGAGATCATGTCACAAATTTAATTCTACAATTACCACTTTAAATATGTTCCTAGGAGATACTTTTAATGTAAGTTTAACACAATTTTTCTACATATAATAACCATTTTTATGTACATTTCCTTTTATTTTCCATAAAAAGTGAGAATTTCTGCAACTTTATTCTGAAAGAATTAATAAGTCTATTGCTAATTAACTCATTTCTTTACCTCCTTCCAGCTAAAATAATTGATTCAGCAGGATATTTAAGGAAAAAAAGAAAACAGAATTGGGTCACCTGTGGATATTCAGTATTATGATTCATTAACTCACATTTTGGTGGAATCTATAAATGATTTGTTGGGGAGAGAACTGGTGAATTTGGCTTGGAAAAAGGTATTTCCCTCATTTCTTCATTGTTCTTGTATCTGTTCATACAAGTTTTATGGAAAAGTAGAAGCCTGGTACATTTAATGTGCTCAGAAAGAAACATTATTTGTCCTTTCTTAGGCCTTTTTAGGATTTATTGTTCCCTGTGTGTAGAAATTAAAGCAGGTTGAGATGAAGTAGAAACAGAGCTATATCTCCAGAATTTTATATCCTACATAGAGTTCCAAAGGTACATTTAACAGCCCCCCCCCCTAGTTCAAGCCATACCATTTTTTTTTTAGCTCACAAGTGCATTCCTACTGATGAGAGAGAGAGAGGAGAGAGAGAGGGGGGGGGGAGGGAGGGAGAGAGGGAGAGAGAGAGAGAGAGAGAGAGAGAGAGAGAGAGAGAGAGAGAGAGAGAGAGAGATATGTTTGGTGGGTTGGTTAACTCCCTTCTCATTTTCATTACTCCTAAGTATGCAAAACCGCTGAGGGTAGAAAGTGCCAAAGACATTTACATGTGCCTGATCATGATCTAGAAAGTGATGAAACTGAGAAAAGGGTTTTATTTCCTGGAAAAGTAAATGAATCAGTGCTAATACAGTTAGAAATGGTACATAACTTACAACAGACATTTAAAATGCAAGCAATTCAAGGAGGGATCTGAAAAGAAAAGAAAGGACTACAAGAATTTATCAGAAAATTTCCTTTGTACACTTTGAATTCTGATAACTGGGACTTGCTTGCTCTCATTGTAATTATCAAAATAAAATAAAGTATTCTTTGGGGAAGCACACAGATGCACAGACACACTCATACAGACACAAAAAGGCACAACAGACAACTTACAGGTAATAGACATAATTTGAAATAGAATTCTTTCAATAAACCTAACTTCTTCAAGCCCAGTGTAGGGAAAGCTGTTAAGAACAAGTACTCCGGCAGGGAGGTAATAAGCACTTTGGTTTTGAGATGCATTAGCACATTCACATCACTAGAGGTCTATGGGAAATTTTTCTCCTTACTGGCAACAGGCTTTTCTGAAGAATGGGATTTGATGCTAATTCAGAAACCATGAGTAATGTACTCAATTTAATACTTATGTCAATAATGAAATATCTGTGAGCTCTGGCTGGTGTGGCTCAGTTGGTAGAGCATCGTCCCATGGTTGAAATGTTTTCAGTTCAATTCCTGGTCAGGGCACATGTCTGGGTTGCAGGCTTCATCACTGGAAGGGGGGCATGCAGGAGGCAGCCAATCAACATTTTGCTCTCACATAGATGTTTCTCTCTCTCTCTCTCTCCCTCTCTCTTTTTCTCTTTCTCTCTCCTTTTTCTCTCTAAAAAGAAAATCAAAATTCTTTGCTTTCATAAGTAGTCAAAATATTTTTAAAATATTTTTTACAAATATTTGAATTATAACTTAACTCTGTCTCAGGAACCATTCCCCAATAGCTTTAGGCTACAAATACGTGTGCTACTGTCTCTCAGATAAAATTTCTGATTCCAGTTTATCTCATGAAGCATGACAATCAATACTCATATTCTCTTTCGCAACTTCATGTTACTGTTCAATGGGCAGTTAACCTTGTAGATCTGATGGCGGATCTCACATGAACATGGCTGTAAAAATGACAGACTGCAATCTGTATCCCTTATGAGAATCTAAAACATAAGAGGACAAGCCCGTGACCTCTGGTGCTTAGCCGCTGTCCCCACTCATTGCTACGAGGATTTGATGTCTACCCCACAGTGTTCATTCTGTCTGTACTCAGCAGACAGAGCCAGGTGCCGATTCGTTACACTTTCAGTGGTCTGAATGATACCTATCAATGTCTTGGTTTGAATCTTAATAGTTAAATCTTGTTTTGTAGATCTGTTTACAAGTGACTTGTAAAACCCTGCTGCCACGGGCAGAGTCTCTCTTCAAGGAGGCAGGTGTTAAACGGACCCTTGTTTCTCTGCACACTGCTTGATGCCCACTGCTTTCTTCCTCACCACCTGTCAAATGCCTCCTCAAATGTCCAAACCCAAGGGACATGCTGCTTCCCAGAAACTTCTCTGACTCTCCCAGGTTGAATCAGTGGCTCTCTCTCCTCTAGGATTTTTCTTCATGGCCACATTGCTATTTTAGTACTAACCGTATTTTCTCAGATATGGGAGCAAGCACAATTGCTTTGGAGTTCGAGAGAGTTTGATTTCAATTCTAACTCATTCATTTACTAGTTGATTGGCCAGCTGAACTTCTGATATATAGATATATAAATTTTGCTGTATCAGTTTCCTTATCTTCAACTAGGAAAAAAAAATGAGATTTCTCTACATAGCATTTTTTTTTATTATTTTGGTATTGGCAATTTAATTTTTCCTTTTAAAATTGCATATGTTTCAGCAGTTAGGAGGCACTCAACAAATATTCATTGAAAACGTGACTGCACCATCTTTTCAACTCTTTCAGGAGTAAGGACATGCTCAGCATTTCTCTGGTTGCTCAGTATCCACAGTGACTAGTCTTTCTTCTGTATTTATTTGTATCAGGGTCTTAACTGATATCAAGAACATCTGTCTTTTACCTTCTAGTGGAGAACATTTACAACAATTACTCAGGAAATACATATGCACTATCATTTCCAATGCTAAGTACACTGAGGAAGGAACAGAGCTAGAAGGTGGATGAGACTTTTGCTTGTGAGTGTGGAGAGCTGAGGAATTTTTAAGTGGCAAAGCCAACTCCCTGCATTTGACCTGAGAAAACAAGAACATAAAGGACTATTGGGAACATATGAAGAGATAATGTTTTAAGAACACAAAAGAGCAAGTGCAAAAGCCCAGAAAGTGAAGGTTTGGGGAGGGTTGTTTGAGGAGCAGAGAAAAGCCAGTTGCAGGATTTTCATGAGCAGGTGGAGGGTTTTAGTGGGGAGGAGCTTGAAGCAGAAGGTGAGGTTCAGCCCAAAGGGACCCTTGCCTAAAGCAGAAGCCAAGAAACTCGCCAAGAATGGAGTTTGGGGTGACACCAGACCTTTTTCTGCTAAGTCCTGAAATGTTTCAAGTTATCAGGATTTGGTTTGTGAAAAAATTTCCCTTGAAAGTCTAGAAATTGACTGTTATTTTCTTTTAAAAAAATTGACAACGAAGAAATGTACATTATATACTAGTATTGCCTTTGGATTTTATTCTCAAAGCACTACCCTAGAGGGACACTCATTCAAGGATTAATATTAACATCTTCATTTAGCCACCAGCTCAGTAAGTGACCTTGGGCAAATGACTTGACCTCAGTTCCTTCATCTGTAAAAGGGAGATAATAATTGTACTGGTCTCATATGACATCTATGAGAATTAGGTGCTATTAGGTGCCATGGTCTAGGAAAAGTATATGACTAAGTAGCTACTACTGTATATAGTAGTCACCTGATATGATTTCCATGGTATTTATTATTAACTGAGAAATTTTCTATAAGTGTGAATGCTATTTCCTGACAGAAAACAATCTATCATAATATGATTCATCATTTAAGCATGAACTGTGACCTCCACTACCTCAGGGCAATTTCATTGTATTCTGTGTAAACATCTATCCTAATGCATATTACTCTGCTGCACTTGCCTTTGTACATGCCTGTTCCTTAGCCATACCTCAGCAAGACATCCATGTGACCGGGGACCTCTTTTTATTCATTATTTTATTTCTTGTATTTAAAATAGTGGCTGGCTTATCGAAGGCACAGAATTCTTTCTTTTTAAATTGCTTCCTGAATGTGGAGGAAAAATAGTTAAGCTCTCTTATTAATTTCACACAATATAGTTAGAGTAGAAGTGGGGGGAGTCAAATTTGGGATAAATATAAATAAATTAATTCTCACTGTCAAAGTTGTGCCCAGTTGAAATCAGTGTTCTCCATAGGAGTGGATGTTCAGGATTGCCTGTGATGACCACTGGTCTGTGATATTTTAGAGTTGATGTGAGCATCATATAGATACTTGGATAAGTTTTCTTAAAGGTTACTTCCAGCCTTGAGGTTCTTGTATTCAAATGTTTCCATGAAGCATGTACTAATTAAAGGATTGATCAGAATTTGGAGTTAGTATGACTTTTGAGAATAGTACATTAATGGCAGATGTCATGATTTCTAAAGCAAAAGTACTCCCTGTAATTTTTTGTTATATTGTATAGTTGTTTGTGAGAACTGTATTGGATAGCACTTCAAGTGTTCTCTTACATGTTTTTTTAAATATTTTAAATTGATTTTAGAGAAAGAGAGGAGGTGAGGGAAAGAGATGGAGATAAACATTGATGAGAGAGAAGCAGCCATTGGCTGCCTGCTGCATGCTCCCTACTAAAGTTTGAACCCACAACTCGGTCATGTGCCCTGACTGGGAATAGAACCAGCATGGTGCATGGGATGATGTTCAACCAACTGAGTCACACTGGCCAGGGTTCCTATATGGTTTCTGATAGTTCAGTAAATAATTGCCAGAACTTGTTTAATAAATGCTATTTTTCAATCTACCTGGTAATTGAGTCAAAGGAGACTAAGGATAACTGTTTCACCATTGACCAGTTCAGCAACCAAGAGCAGTAACAACATATTGACTGCCAGACAGATCCAGGGCAAATCAGTGAGAAAATGGTCGAAACATCTGCCGCTATCCTTCCAGCTTCTTGCTCTATCAAATATATGAAACTCGGCTTTATTGGTGCGATGTTTCTCTTTGGGAAAGCCTGCACATGATGTCGCCTGATGTTAGCTTCTCCAAATATTATTAGAAAATCACCAGCTGTGTTTGGAACCTGATGAAGCTATTTATTATTTTAAATCCCTGGAAGGAAGGGGAGATGCCTGCATGTTTGGTCTGTGTGGCGCAAGCTCACTAAAACACATCGTGTGTGTATATATCCAAACTCGGTATGCGAGGGGAATTCTTTCCTGCTTCAAATGTCGATGAGCCCTTTTGCTTATTTCTAATACTCACCCATTTGGTTAACACAGCCTAAATTATTTCAAAAGCATTACCTCAGCCGAGTTTGGTCAATGCACTCTTTTATGTCTGCCCACCTTTTAAACACTCAGTTTACATTTCCTTTTCCCCTGGTTAACTTCATCTAACAGATAGGAAAACTTTGTCTTGAAAAGTAGTAAAACGAACCTTGCTGTTTAAGCAATTAACTGATATATAGAACATTTTTAAGACCACGTTTAAGCCGCTCTGCCTAAGGTATTGCAGAAATAATTTTCTTATAATTAAAATGTCTTTCTTTCATTGGCTTACTTGACTAGAGCTGCATATTAAGTGTTATTTACAGAAAGGTACCTAATTATATTCATTTATATGTGTTTCTTTACTGCCGTAAATGCATTATATAGGGTCCAGCATATAGTTCTAGCTCAGCTTTCTGCCCATGTTCTTAAATTTTTCTTATCTCTAATTGTGTTTTATTAGAGAGCAAGTACATAAATGTGGAACATATATTTAACTATCTATAGGTGTTTAACTAACTATAGGTGTTTTTGAGACTTGACTAATTATAACTTTTGTTCTTTACATCAAGTAAATAACTTATTTTCTGCAAATACTCACTTTATGTAGGCATTTAACAGAACATTTTAGTATAACCTGGACATAATAGCTAATAAAAAGCTGGTTAAAAGTTAGTTCTTCACCAGAGAACTAATTTTTCCTCTGTATTTATTTACATCATGGTCTTAATAGGTGTTATTTTATTTAACCTTCAAAACAGCTGTAGGAAGAAGATACAAAAAATGTAATACATATAGAAGAAAACTGAAGAGGTAAAGTAACTGGACTAGTCAGGCATCTAGTAAATTACAGAGGTAAGATTTGGGCCAAGCTTGGTCTGCCTTAAATGTGTGTCCTTTGTATTATTTAATTCTGCACAGCTTTTGCAGGAATTAATATTTGGGGCAGGCAGTTCAAGTTAAATAATCTGGAGAAATTACCCATACAGACATGATAACAAGTAGTAATGCCATTTTGAGAAATCTTTGGGGGGGAGGAGGGAAGGGAGAGGGAAGTAGTGCTACTTAGGAAAGAAGGCTTAAACTAATTAAAATTATAACTAAAACAATTTATTTCCTTTTAGACTAACAAATGAGTCTTGAGTTTGAGACAAATGGATTGGCTTTAAAAATCACTTGGAATAGTTATTGATTCTTATTATTATCTGTCTTAACTATTGGGATGGATGGAGGTATTCCATTGATTATTATTACAATGAAAACCATTTTCCCTAAGAACATGAACAAGTCAAGGGAGCCTTTTATTTCTTCTTCAGTAAAGAAGAAGGGATAAAAGGCATCCAAGTTGGAAAAGAAGACGTAAAACTGTCATTATTTGCAGATGACATGATATTGTACATAGAAAACCCCAAAGACTTCATAAACACCCCCACTATATTTAATAAAAGAATTCGGCAATGTAGCAGCATATAAAATTAACACCTAGAAATCTATTGCTTTTTTATATATATATATACCAATAATAAACACACAGAAAGAGAATCAAAGAAATTGAAGAAAAAAAAACAATAACAACACATAATCCCCACTATTACTATTGCAACAACAACAAAAATTAAGATACAATAGAATAAATGTAATTAAGAAGGTAAAAGACCTGTACTCAAAAAATGACAGAACATTGAAGAAAGGGATAGAGGAAAACATATACAAATGGAGGAATACACTGTGTTCATGGATTGGTAGAATCAACATCATTAAAATGTCTATACTACCCAAAGCAATCTATAGATTTAATGAAATCCCCATTAAAATACCAATGGCATATTTCACAGACCTAGAACAAACTCTCCAAAAATTCATATGGAATAAAGAAAGAACCTGAATAGCTGCAGCAATCTTGAGAAATAAGAATAAAGTTGGAGGGATAATAATACCAGATATCAAGCAATATTACCAGGCCGCTGCTCTCAAAACTGCTTGATACTGGCAAAGGAACAAACATATCAACCAATGGAACAGAACAGAGAACCTAGAAATTGACCCACACCATTATGCCCAATTAATATTTGACAAATAATAAATGGTGTTGGGGAAAATTGGACAGAAACATGCAAAAAATAAAAGTAGACCACCAACTTACACCATACACAAAAATAAACTCAAATTTGATAAAGGACTTAAACATAAGACAGGAAACTATAGAAATCTTTTTAAAAAATATATTTTTATTGATTTCAGAGAGGCAGGTAGAGGGGAGGGAGAGATAGAAATATCAATGATGAAAGAGAATCATTAATGGTCTGCCTCCTGCACGTCCCCCCCTCCTGCACGTCCCCTACTGAGAATCGAGCCCACAACCTGAGCATGTGCCCTTCACTGGAGTCGAACCAGAGGCCCTTCACTCTGTTAGCCAATGCTCTATTCACTGAACCAAACCAGCTAAGGCTATAAAAATTTTAGAAGATTCAATAGGCAGCAAAATATCAGACATATGTCTTAGCAATATCTTTTCTAGGGCAATGCAAACAAAGGAGAAAATAAACAAATGGGACTACATCAAAATAAAAAGCATTTGCACAGGAAAAGAAACTGTCAACAAAACAACAAGAAAGACCACTGCATGTGTGAACATATTTTCCAATCTTATATCTGATAAAAATCTAATCTCCAAAATTTATTGGGAACTCATATATCTTAACAAAAGGAAGATGAACAAGCCAATCAAAAAATGGGCAAAGAACTTAGACACTTTTCAAAAGTGGACATACAGAAGGCCAAGAGATGTAAGAAAACATGGTCAAAGCCACTAATCATCCAAGGGATGCAAATCAAAACGGCAATGAGATACCATCTAATACCTGTCATGATGCCTATCATCAACAAATGACAAAAGATGCTGAGGATATGGAAAAAAAGGAATACTCTTGTACTGCTGATGGGAATGCAGACTGGTGTAGCCACTGTGGAAAACATTATGGAGTTTCATCAAAAACTTAAAAAATGAAACTCCCATTTGACCCAGTAATCCCACATCTATGATTATATCCCAAGAACTCAGAAAGACAAGTCAGAAAGAATATATGCACCCCTATGTTCATAGTGACACAATTTGCAATAGCTAAGATTTAGAAACAGCCTAAGTGCCCATCAGCAGATGAGTGGATTAAAACAACTGGTACATCTACACATGGAATACTATGCTGCAGTGAAAAAGAAGGAACTCTTACCATTTGCAACCACATGGATGGACATGGAAAGCATTATGCTAAGCAAAATAACCCAGTTGGAGAAAGATAAATATCACATAACTTCACTCATTTGTGGAATATAATGAACAATATAACCTGATGAACAAAAGTAGATCCAGATCCAAAGAGAGAAACATTGAATAGACCATCAAACTTCAGAGGGAAAGCAGGGCAGAGAGGAGGGTTAAAGAGATCAACCAAATGACTTGTGTGTATGCATATAAGCATAACCAATGGACATAGACACTAGGGGGTGAGGACATATGCTGGGGGTTAGGGGTGGCCAGAGAGAGGTCAACAGGGGAAAAGGAAGACATATGCAATATTATATGTAATAGTTTAAACAATAAAATTTTTTAGAAAGAATATGAATTAATCAAAAGAAGAAAAAAAACTGAGATTTGAACACACCTCAGAATTCTCAGATGCTGAGATATTTTAATATCTCTGCCTTTTAAAATATCAACAAGTAAACTTGAATATTTTTTTCACTTACAAACTGTACCATATGTTTTAGGGATATTAAAAACTCATGCAAACATACTTTCAGTGAAAAGTAAGACTCATAAGGAAGCTTATTAGGAACAATGATACCAAGTTTCTAGTTCTTTAATGTGTATAGGTAGAAACTACCAAGGCTCTGTGTTCAAGAACCCAGAGGGATGTGGCATAAGGTTTAACAATTATTACTAACCTAAAATATAGATTATTAAATAACAGCAAGTAATACTTAAGTCTCATAATTGAAGGATGTTATTCCCCCAAACCTTCTTCCCAAAGTGCGCTCCCAGCCGTGCCTAAAACACCTCCATCATGGTAGTGCGGTTGGATGTTTAACATCACCCTCCTCTCTGGTGTCTCCTTTAAAGTACCCACTTTCCAACAATGGAGATTATATATCAATAGTAGATAATCTCCTTTCTTGACAGTATATCCTCAGCCAATGTAGGAAGAAAAGAAAGTATTTTGTAATGAGATGCAGAAGACACCAAGAGCAAACTTTGTCTTCTGCTCCACTGTATCAAGACTCAGTCTTTTTTTTTAAATATATTTTTTATTAAATTATTATCTGTGTACATATTTTAACATTGCCCCACCATACATACCCTCCCTCTCCAGAGTTTTGTGTCCATTGGTTGTACTTATATGCATGTATACAAGTCCTTCATTGATCTCTTATCTCCCCCAGATCTCCCTACCCTCCCAGCTGTAATTTGACAGTCTGCTTGTTGCTTTACTGTCTTTATATCTGTCTTTTGGTTTATCAGTTTATAATGTTCTTTAATATCCATAAATGAGTGAGGTCATGTGGTATATAGAACAATTTAGAGTGTATAAATCTAGGGGGTAGAAAGAATCATACACAAAAAAATTCACAATTTGAATAGCAATTGTTTTTGTTTAAGCTGTTTTTAAAATAGCCCCCATCTCCTTGAAAGTGGATGTATCTGAAAGAAAGCAATAGGTATCTTAATTCTGTAAAAGCCACCAAAGGAAATCTTATTATGTGAGTGAAAAACAATTATTCACCATTGTACTCCTAGAATACTTAAGCCATCATTTAGCTTATGTAGCTGTCTTAGTTTACAGATGAATTATTCTCATAGGTAAATTAAATTGTATGTTTCTTCTAGCAGAAAATAAGAGCAATTTTTTCATGCATCTTTAGGAAGAAATATAGTTTTTCTTATTTGATTTAGAATGGATTTTTTTTTTAAATTTTGCAAACTTCATATTTTTTCTTGTGGATATTATATGTAGTTTTCTTTGGGCAGTTTGTAAACAATAAGGTGCACTAGTAGGACCTTAGGAGCATGGTAAAGGATATTATTTAAACCATAAAAGACAACACGAAAAAGAAAAAAATAATAGATGAACAATGAATTTGAAATTTGTATTCTGATATAATTGTGTCTCTTGGCCACAAGGCAACATCTTAACACTACTAGTGAGAGTTAGGTTCCTTCTGAAAGAAATAATATTTATCATAGTTAATAAATGTGAGAAGAGTTCAAACATGGGACAGAAAATTAGGAAATAAAAATTGAGGAGTAGGATCTTAAACTGTAAGGCAGGAGGAACATACTCTCTTTGGCTATTACATGTATTCAAGGTTCAGTGAGCCCCAAAGTTCATCTGATGATGATAATGATGATGATGATAATGATGATGATGTCAATGATGATGATGATGATGCCTGGGTTGTGGATAAGAAAGATTCAGAATTTAAAAAAACAATTACTAGGTCCATCAAGAAATGTCTCACTTTGACTCAATTATTATGTGATGGTGCCATCATTGAATAATCTTATAGATAAAGAGCTTTATTGATTAAATGCAAATGACAGACAAATCAATATTTTATGCAATTATGAATATGTACTTAAATGCAATGCCTTAATTTCTAGAGTCTCCTCGGTGTATCATGTTAGTGTCACCAATGCATATTTCTGCCACAAAATAAAGGAGACGCAGATATTTGTTCCCCAACAATTTGTCACTAAGGGGCAACAGAGGTTTATTTAACCTGAAGTAACACCAAAGTATTCTCTAAGGTCCCAAAGCTCATACTAGGAGTAACATAATAAAGGTGAAGGAAAAAAAAGACAATGAGGCTTGAGGAAACAGTAACTTTAAAAATGGAGAAATTGGTGATAGGAATTATTTGGGTTAGATCAATGATTTTAAGACATCCAAAACTATGATGAAGAAGATGTATTTTAATGGTTTTATTATGTCCTGAGTTGTAAGAGCAGCCATGGCTCTAACATCTAATATTCCTATTAAACTATGTTTTATGTTATTTTCATAATTTTTCCAATGATTCAGTCTTCAGTTAAGAAAACTATTTGGCTACAAAGCCTTAAATTTCTAATCTTTGAAAATTAATTAATTAAACCTTTAGCAATACCTCTAACTCATTTTATTTTTCTCTCCAATGAACTAATAATTTCCCTCCTCTCATTAATACTCTCAAAATTTAAGACTGTCATGTCTCTCCTACATTCTTGCTATAGTCTCTTTATTCATTTCTCTGCTGTTTTTAATACAATCTAATCATGGCACTGATTGCCCTCTCTTAATCTCTTTTGCTGGCCCTACCTCCTCTTCCTGATCTCAAAATCTCTGTTTTCAGCTCTAGTCTTACTATTTATTCTCATTCCCTGACATCAGACTGTCCAGTGGCTTTGAAGACTGTACAAATGCCTTTGAATCTCTATAGTCCCTGAGTTGTAATATTTAACTGCTCAGTTTTCAAATCCATTGGAATGTTGAGTAAGCATTTCCAATTTAACAGGTTCAATATAGATCTCTTGCTTTCTCAAGCTCCCACCAAAGTTTTTCCAGTCTTCTCTATATCTGAAAATGGCATCTACCTAAATCTATATTTTTATGCTGAAACCATGCTCCTCTTTGCCCAACAATCCTATCACAGTTATGTGTCTTCCTTCAAAATATTTCCAGAACACATCTACCTCTTAATCCTCCATCACTAACAGATCCAGTTCTTGTAATGTTCTCATATATAAGGCTGCAATTGCCCCCTAATTCTCCTCTTTGCTTCCAGTAAGTAAATTCACTCAGAAAGCAAGTGATTTTCTAAATATCAAATTGTGTCATTTGTCTGGGCAATACTCTCCAATGGTTTTCTTTAGAAAAATGATGAAATGCAGGTTTCTGGCCATGATATTTAATGCCCACTGTAATATGAATCTGCATGGGTTTTGTTTGTGTGACCATAGAATTCTTCATTACAAGAAATCTCCCATGTAATGCCAAAATATAAATCAGTAACAGTAGATCTGCTCTGGAAACCATTTTCCTTTCCCTTTCTCCAAGCATTTCCAGGGGTGCTTTTTCAAAATCCCAAGACACTAAGAAACATAGTAGGAAAACCACTGATCTCTGTTCAAGCACTACTTTGATAAGTGAAGAAATAAGGAACAAGAAGATGATATGCTGAGCTGAAGCAGAGTAGGTTAGGACTAGAATCAGTTTGATTCAATTCAACTCACTTTATTAATAGTCATTCTCAAGAGCATTCCCTTCTGACAGGTCTTCGACTAGGAGTAGAAAACAGACAGATTTAAATCATCTATTTAAGTAGAACTAATTAAACTAATGAGAGAGCACCTAATTGAGATTATTAGGATTTAACCAATTGATACCCAGATTAGCTGGTGTATCCAATAGGTGGATGGCAAAATCTCTGACCATTAATATCTGTAACACAGAGGGTTTTAAAGAAACATTGAGAACAGGCCAACTACATAGAAATAACACCAAGTAATGTAGCACCAGTCTTAATTGGCATATTCAGATATAGCCACAGGTATTGTCAAAATACATATGTAAATAAAGATCAATTATAGTCTAGAAAAAATAGTAGAGGAGAAGAAATATAAGGCATTTTTATTAACATTTCCATTTTACTGGGGTTTTTAAAATATTTTTATATTAATAGTATCTAAAAAATCAAATGTTAAAACCTTCTCTTAACAAAATACAATTATTTTTATGTTTTTAACCATAAAAATATATGTAATTTTAAATCATTCTGTTTTAAAACTACATGTATTTAAAATAATACAAAACTTTTTTTACCTGAATTTTTAAATTCTGCTATTTTAAAGAGCAGCGAGGTCTTTTTTTAAAATTTTATTATTGAATTTAGGCTAGACATCATACATACACAGAAATTTGGAAGGTAGCATCATTGTTTTGTTTGCCTAAATGATACAGTAGTTATGATGCTTTAAATACTTTTCCCATCCTAGAAGTTAAATAACTGGTAATGCTGGCTTTAAGCTCACGCCTGACTTCAGATTCCCAGCCTATTTTTATTAAACAAGTCTGTATGCCTGAATGTAAAGACCATAAATTCCTTCAAGTTTCATTGTGTAGCTTTTCATATGAGAAACTAAGGTCTAATGGTTTGCCTAATATACATAGGAGCATTAAAGCTACACATGGGAAGATAATTCATCTAATTTCTTTCAAATATTGAAAGTTTTTATCCCATCCACTTATTATGTATGTATAAATGGGTTTAAATATGTATAAACCTTAATATTATCACTGGAGAAAAGGCCTTTGACCATGATAGTCTGTGTGATTGAAATGCTCTCTTCTCTCTTCTTCATTTAGTTAATTCTTATTCCTTCTTTAGAATGCAAAACTTAGACAACCTCTCAAGTTGTCTAAGACAATTCCTCTGAATAGCTCCCACATGCATCAGATAAGGATGTTCACCTATTATTATATTTTTTTCAGAATTCACTTTGTTTTCTTTATTCTTACCATAAATTATGCTTTTCATTTATTTATGTGATTATTTGATTAATGCCTATTGTCAATAGAATATGCAATCTTTGAGGGAAAATTCAGATTTGTTTAATCTTACATTTATATTCCCAAAGACCAGCCCAATGCCTGGCACTTAGTAACAGATCAATAAATAATAATCAGGCTTGACTTGGGGTTGTGAACACACAATACAATATACAGATGGTAATTTATAGAATTATATACCTGAAACCTATATAATTTTATTAACCTATGTTACTCCAATAGATACAATAAAAAAGAAAAAATTATGTTACATTGTTAATTATTTATAAAAATATTTAAAATAAGTATTCTATATCTTAAATATTCTTCTAGAGAAATTAAGATAATTAAGTACTGATAGCACTTTAGCATGGAATAAGACATTATCCTAAAGGGCTAAATTTATTGGGTCACAGCTTGCCCATTACAAGGTGACAAGTGAGTCAGTCAGTGACTGCACTAGTGGAAGTGGTGGACAAGAGGTCCAGAGGCAATGTTGACACACCAGGGATTAGGGTTCCCTTAGAAACCTGGAATTTTAGTGAGTAAAGGGTTTGGGAACCCAAAGATCAAAGAAAGAGTTTAGCCTATGATTCTGTGTTCAGAAGCAGGTTAGCTATCTGGTACCCAGGCATCAAGACTAACATTAAGTAGCCCATCAGTACCACAAATGATGCCAGTGCTGCTTCCTCAATGTTTTATAAAAAATGAGGAGGTGTTTTTGGTTACCACAGTGACAGAGGGATGAAGGATGACAAATACACTGCAAAAGCATAGGGCAGTTCTACCCAATAACAGATTGCCCTGCCCTAAATACCAAGAGCACCCTCTTGGAGAAATGCGATGAGTCAACAAGCTCCTTGAAGACAAGGTACACATCTTGTTCCCCTGGGTGTTCCAGCCGCAAGCACAGTGCTGCCTGACCTTCACTGAATGCACATTGGAAACAATCTTCCATTTCTTGCCATTTGAGCTAGATAGGAATATAGAAATGCATAAATGTATGACTTTGTATTGATTCAATGAAAGTGTAATTAGACTCTTGCTTCTGAGCAGAGGAGGAAAAGGGCAGTTCATTCTCAGTTGTTAAAAAAAGGGGGTAGTCAAAATTGGTAAGTCATGGAGAACAGAGTTGTACTTTAGTCAGAAAGCAGCAGTGACACCTGAGATTGAGGTAGCTTTACATATATATATATATATATATATATTTGACTTTTTACAGAGAGGAAAGAGAGGGATAGAGAGTTAGAAACATCAATGAGAGAGAATCATTGATCAGCTGCCTCTTGCACACCCCTACCGGGGATGTACCCGCAACCAAGGTACATGCCCTTGACCTGAATCAAACCTGGGACCTTTCAGTCCCCAGGCCAAAGCTCTATCCTCTGAGCCAAACTGGTTTTGGCTAGCTTTACATATTAAAGTCTTTCTGCTAGGGAAATTAAGATAATTAATTGGATGGGTAATTCGGGCCTCCAGGTCTTTTGCTAGAGAGGGTAGCAAAGACATTGAGAGATCCTGATAAAATGAGTGTGTTTTTCCATATGCATTGTAGAAAAAGCTAGGGGATTAGAAAACAGAAGGGCACGGAGGCATCCATTCATAGAGGAAAATCACCTGCTTGTGATTTTCCAAAAGACCCACAAAACCTACTGCCCTCTGCGATGGAGACATTCTTTGTATCAGACTAGGTGTAACAGTTCTGAAGCAGCAAGGGTAATTGTATTGATTTTGAAGTAATGTCTGGTTAATTTTTCACAAGGCGTAGATCTCTCAGAAATCGATAACTCTCTGCTGTATCTTTATTCTTCCGAATAAACTGTGTCTGTCAGAGAAACTTGATTCTTAAGCTCAATTGGATTTATAAAACATTCACAGGCACAAGGCACAAAAGAAATGTAAGCTTTCCCTAGAAGTGGTAAGTATTTAACCTCAGCTTAGGACAAAGACTCCTTCTCTTTTGATTTATTTGTGCCCTTGGACTGGCTTTAGGAGGGACTGCCATTTCAGTGATGCAAATGCTTCTTTTAAGCATTGGTCCCCATCCCCAAGGAAAAGACACTTTAATAGACGATATGACATACATGTCTAGAAAGCAGAATTTAAGCAAATAGGTATTGAAAAAATCTGGAATTATGAGAGAGCCTGTTAGAAAGACGTTCATTTTACTATTTTTTCTTCACGAAGATGAGTGTGCAGTAATAAATATTTTTGAAAGAGATATAAATATGCTTTGAAAGCAGTATTGAAATGTTTTCCAATAACAGAACTTAAGAAAATTGCTGAGTGATTCCTAACTCTCATTTAGATTTACACAGCAAGAGGCTAATGCCCAGAGAGGTTAAGTGTTCTTCCTAAGGTCACACAGTGAATGTCTCATTCATTAAATTGGAAATGCCACTTTGAAAAGAAATCGATGAACACTCATTTATCAAGGCCAGGGAATGTGCAAGGTTGCAAAGAGATAATGTCTGGATTGGAACAAATACACAATACAGGAACTCAAATAATAAAAACAGGAAAGAGAAGGTAGAGGGAAAATTCAAAGCAATGTATTTGCAATGCTAGAAAAACTTCCCCCATTTGGTTAAATATCACTGATGAATCATTTATTTACATAGCAGTTATATCACTTGAAATATAAGACCAATCATTGCTCCTTATCTTATTTGTATGTCATGGTTTTTTTTTTTTTTTTTAATGCTTTGGTATATAAAAACCCAATACAGATATTAACACCTCCAATAAAACATGTATTGGTTATTTATTGGCAAGGAAAATAGGTATTTCTAAAGAGATACAGAAAGAGAATCCAATATTTCCAAGCCCTTCCAGTGACTAACTACCTCTTTATTTATTTTATTTTTTGAAATATGAACCCTTAAGACCTTTGCAGCCCCTCTTAAGCCTTTTGCTCTTACCCAAACCCCACATGTGTGTGAGCACACAGGGAACATGAGCACAGGTCTATCTGTGTGTTTAGAATTTTTTAAAGAACAGAAATACTTAGGGTCATGCAAATGATTTTTCCCCAATATTCTTAGTTTCCTTTGCTTTGTTAATAACTTCGGAAGTAAAGAAATAGGAAAAGTTACTGAAATCAGTTATGTTTCCTGCTGGTTTCCAAGTGGGACCATCTGCCTCGCTAAATGAACATGGGCTTCTCTTTTTAGTCTGAAAATGTCATCAAGAACAAAGTCTGTGAATTGCTTGCTGATGTATTGTTCACTGTGGCTTTTAGGGGTATTTCAGAGATGAGAGGGAACGCTGTAGTTTCAATCTCCCTTGTCCCAGAAGCTACAAGTTAAACACCGAAAGCAAACCCTGTCTAGCTCCTGGTGCTTACCCAGGCAAGCTATAAAAATTATCTTCATCTAATTCTAGCACAAGATGACTTTTAATCAGGATGAGGTTTTATTATTTATCTAATCTAGTAAACAAACAAACAAACAAGCAATCATTATCTATGACTCTTGAATGGATATTTAAGATCTAGACCACTTAAAATTCTAGTTCATTTAAAACACATTCAGAAGAAAACATCCTGATTTCTGATTATACCCTATCTGGATCAAACCCATAGGATGGATGAACTTTCTGATAAGGTCTTGATTATATCCACTGTGTCTTAATGTAATGCTTCCCACATGTAGACAGGAATGAACTTGGTGGAAACAACATTCATTAAGAAGGGAGACATTTCAGGTTATCTGGAATGTCCATTCTGCTCATAAGACTATTGTCCTTGACTATTAATAGAGACGTACATAATTAGTGTCATGACCTTCCAGTAGTTATTTTTAAATTTAAAATGTAACTAAACTTTCAAAAATATCCATAAAATTCTAAGTCAAGGATTTAAAGAAAGAATGCATTGAAGATCACTAAACCCACAAATGGAATGATAACTACTAACTTATTTCTAACAAGGTAATTAAAATGTGCATACACTTGCGCATACACACAGGGACAACAAACTAGAATAGCCAAAGTGTGTTGGGGAGTTAACTTCTATTCCTTATTTTTAGAATTTTGCAAAATTATTATCCAGGTATTCTTTAAGGTAAAAGAAAATGTTTCTTTCAGCTCTGTTTTCTTCTGTGGATCCTTTTACATGCCCCATCATGTCACTGTCCCAAGGAGGTGTACAATGGTAAGGCTAGGAACTTTTCTTGTATTCAGGTTTAAAACTCATTGGAGTGAAGATCTCCCCATCTTTCAATCTTTGACTGATGGAACTACAAAATGTCATTTCAGAAACTTTTCTGCTATTATGGTTAAGTCTCTAGTTATTTGTATTATTAATCACATATTATATATTTAAAGCCTTCATTCTTATTTTTAAAAAATCTTTATTATTGATATCTATATATATATTTATCTATCTATATCTATATCTATTTCTATATATTTCAATAATAAATACACACACACACACATACAAGTCCTCTGGTTGATCTCTTCTCAACCACCCACCCACCCCTGCCTTCCCTCTGAGATTCGACAGTCTGTTCCATTTTTCCATGTCTCTGTCTCTATTTTGTTCACCATTTTATTTTGTTCATTAGATTTCATATGTGAGTGAAATCATGTGATACTTGTCTTACTTAAAGCCCTCATTCTTCTATTCAACACCCCACAATGACTTTCAGTGATTGAAAGTTTTTTCTATCTCACTTATTGGCACTGCCACATTTTGCTGTGCATTCATTTTGTTATAACCTGAACATTTCATGAGATGTCATAGGTTGCACAACAGAGGAGATGTGATTGTATGCCCCAGATGTTCATGGGAATAAGGAGTTTCCAACTGAATCCCATCCATACAAAAGTTCTGAGAACCTTAATATGCTCTGTGACTGAAATGTTGCGGTATAATCAATTTATGGTAATAATCATGAAGACTGAAGCAAATTCAGAAATCATTATATGCTTCTTGAAAGTACTATGTTATATTCATTAGAATCTTAAAGGCTAGATGCTGCAATCAACAAATGCCTGACCATTTAATAGTCTCACATTATATTGGCATATTCTTGCACATGTGTCTCCTAATGCAGGTCTGACCATACTCCTATACCTTGAAGGTATACAATTTGGAGCATGGTGGTAGGGTGATGGAAGAGGAATGCTCATCACCTCTTTACCTGCACCAAACAGAAATATGCATGTCAATTTGATTTTACTGCACTAGCCAACAATAGTTATATGACTATAATCTGACTTCAAAGGAGACTGTGAAAGGTAGAAGAACCCCTAGATATTTGACAAGTACTAAATGATTCTGCCATGTATCTGGTTTTTTCCTAAAATATAATATAAATAAAAGGTATGGTGGTTTCTGTTCTTGATTAGAGGATTCTCCCAGACCCAACCATATTTGGACAGTAACAACCTTTAGTTGAGTATCATAGGATGCAACTTATAATGAGTTTAAGCATACATTTAGCTTGTAACACTGCAAATAGAACAGGTATTTGGCCACTTGTAGCATCTAATCGTCTTAAAAGCCTGAGGAATTGATTTCTAATTTAATCTACACAGGTAAGACTCTCTTAGTAGCAGCGGAAAGACTGTGGTTCAAACTTGACTTTGTAAATTTGATTGTGTCATTGTGCTTTAGAGTATCTTCATCTGAAAAAAGCAACTCAACAAAGCACTTAACTGTAACTTGCTTCACAGAGATTTGTGAGGAGTAAATAATATGAAACAGTTAATAAAATCTTTGGAATCTGTGAATTGCTAGATAAATATAAAATACTATATTTTGATGACACTAAGAGCATTTTCTCACTTAACCTTACACTATTGTTTATAGCCTCTTGACCAAAGTAAGAAGAATGCTTTCAGCTGGAACTATGGTTTAGATACCAAATAGCTTTAAGCTGAAATTCACTATATTTTTGTGGAAAAGGGACAATTCTCAGTTTTTAATTTATATTCTATTATCTAAAAAATGCTAAAAGTGTAATGATTCATAGTAAAACTTATAATTTTGAAAACCATTGAGTTAAAAATTATTTCTGTACTGCTAAAAACATATATTTTCTGTACATAATCATGTTAGTAAGCAAATAGATCATTTTTATAAGACTGCTTATGTTGGGGAGAGAAATGTTTTAAAATGCATGACTCATTAAAATAATTTATATCATTACACGATAATTTATGTAGCTATCTTCTTTTAATAGATTATTTCCCTTGTGGGGGCGCTCTCTCTCTCTCTCTCTCTCTCTCTCTCTCTCTCTCTCTCTCTCTCTCTCTCTCATCTTCATTAACAGCATACTTGGGAAAGGTAGAGCTGGTGTTATAAGGATCTGAATACTTCAAAAAACATATTTTATTTAGGATATCTGAGTTGTTGTTGATTTTTTATGTATTTTTACACTCTCACTTCTGAAAATTCAAGAAAAGGTGTAAAAATCAATCTTAATCACACATTTAATTTCTCATGAAAATACAAAATCTTCAGTCAATATTGAAAAGAGGATCTGAGTAGGGATGCCTTGAACAGGAAATAATCTTGCTCTGGTGCTTTTAGAGTCAAAACAATTCTGTAGATTTTGTTTCCTTTTGAATGTAAGAAGGCGTTTATTCCTAAAATTATAAAGCTTCTACTCTGAAGCTGTGCTCTGCTGATGACATTTGCCTAACATATGGCTACATATTAGACAAAGAAAACTCTCCTCCCAGCAGTTCTTTTACAGATATGTGTTGTTTTTTTATAGCAAATCATCAGAATCATGGATAGTTACATGATCCTCTACTAACCTTTGACGCTTATGTCCAACCAGTCTTGCTTCCACAGCATGACTTTGTGTCATTAAACAGTGTAAGGCAATGGAGACCTAATACAATATTGAAATTATCTTGTCTTTAATAGCCACAAAATTGTTCATTTTTTTCCATGAGAGACCAATGGGACAATATCTGTGTTATGCCTCACACTCACTCCATGGCAGCATCACTGTATTTAGCTTTCTTGACTTTTTTGAGGTGGTCATCTCATTATTCTATTGCTGTACAGAGCAGGTTTTAAGGGAATATAAGAACAGATAAGTTAATTTGAGCCAGAGGTGATCTTGAAAATGAAGTATCACATTTTTGTTGATTATGGTGGTAGTCTTTGCCTTCTCAGAAACACTTCCTTTAATGAGCAGAACATTAAGTGGAAAGAATTTAAGGCTCAGGTTTCCTAAGCCTTTGTCCATATTTGGATTGGCAAAGCAAATATTTTGTCACTTAAACTATTACATAGGCTTTCCAGATATACTTGGCAGGAGAAAATGATCTTATCAACCACCCCCTAGAATGCTAGTAACCCTTTACTGAGTCACAGTAATGCATTGTGTTAATAAATATAAGTTCTTCATTAAAATATTAGCAGATGTAGCAGATTATAAATGGTCACAAATTTTTGTTACACAACTCACTGAATGCTATGTTCTATGTACCACTCACTTAACTCTAAAAATAATATGGGGTATTTTCTCACCAAAATATATAATGGGAGTGATTATCTAGTTTCCTGTCTAACAATTAAGAGACTTCTCTTCCACTCTCTTTTTCTTAAATCTTGGACTCCTGAATTAGGATGTAAAAAGTACTTCTACCTTTCTGGAGAGAGAATGTGGAAAGGGTTTGAGAAAATATGGAGAGAAAGAGGGACAGAATTAAACCCAGCTTCCAACTATCCTCCTAGGCTGAGGTACTAGGAATGTGAGTAAAGCTGTTTGAACCTACCATCAAAAAACACAGTTGAATACCAACAAGCAATCAGACACATGCAAGAGAAGAATTGCCAAGCTGAGCCCGGCACACATTCCTGACCCATACCATTATAATATTGTATATAGTAAAAGGATTGCTCTTTAAAAATCACTAAGTGTGGGGAGAATTTGAGGTACAACAATAGGCAACCTAACAGAATAAGCAGTGGATGTTCTGCCTTTATTTTCTTGGCATCTCTAGCATTAAACTAAGATTAGATATTAAACAAATGGTATGGGGGCATATGTGCATATTGATGCAAAAATATTTTTAAACTTTTTAAGGCATTTATTTATTTACTAGAAGCCTGGTGCACAGATTCATACACCAGTGGGGTCCCTTGGCCTGCAGGGATTGGGCCAAAACTGGCTCTCCAACATCCTCCAAGGGATCCCAGATTGCTAGAGGGTGCAGACAATCCACAGGGGGTCCTGGATTACCAGAGGGTGCAGGCACAGGCCAAATCTTTGCACTGGGCCTCTGATAAGAGTATACAATCTTTGGTTAATCTCTTCCTATCTTCTCTCCTCGTCCATTCCTTCTGAGATTCATTAGTCTGTTCCATGTTTCCATGCCTGTGGTTTCTGCTCCTGCATTGAGCATCTGTCCCCTGGTGGTCAATGCACATGATGGCTACCGGTTGTATAGTTGGATGGTCAAATGGTTGGCTGGTTGGCTAGTCACTTGTATAGATTTTTATTAATCATCACCTGAAGATATATTTTCATTGATTTTTAGGTAGAATGGAAGAGAGAAGGAAAGACAGAGAGAACATCAATGTGAGAGAAACACAACAGCTGGTCATCTCCCACCAGTGCACTGACCAGGGCCTTGACCAGGGCCTGGGCCAGGGAGGAGCCTGCAACCAAGTTATGGGCCCTTGACTGGAATTGAATCTGGGACCCTTTGTCCACAGGCCAAAACTCTATCCACTTAGCCAGACTTGCCAGGGCAAAAATATTTTATTTTTTTAAATGATTTCTATAATACAAGAGGTAGGCTCTTTAGAACTGAAGTAAAATCTAGAGATGAGAAAAGACTATTTTAAATACATAAGTTGAGCCATTCAATATTAAAGAATTAGCAGTAACTACTATTGTGTGAGAATAGACATACAGGTAACATTCTACAAAGTTAGAACCTTGAAATCTTGATTTTAAGACAGAAACCCTCTGAGATTTTTTTCACATCTATTGATTATTACTTATTGAACATCTAAGAGGTTTCCAATACAGTATTAGGAACTGAATATTTTATCATGAACACAGCATTTTCTAAAACTAAACTAAGACACACACACACACACACACACACTCATAAATCAGTACAATAAAACATTAAGTGTTGTAGCATATGCAAAACATTACGGGAGCACAAAGAAGAGATCTGCTCTGATAAGCAGGGAAGTTTTTGCGGTTGAGATGAGGTTTGTGTTGAGTATAAAGGATGAGTAGGTGTTCCCCAGATGGAGACAAGTGGGAGATCATGTGTGCATACATGTGAAATTATAGCGGTGGGGGGGGTGCATTATTCCTTCTTCCATGGTCATCCTTTCATTTAATAAGTACTGGACTCTCTAATATTTAGTAGGTATTGGTACTTCCTAGACATTATTTGAGATTGGATAAACTATTACAAAAACTCAGTATAGGCATGCCCTAAAATTGCTTATGGTCTGATGGAGTCATCAAACTGGATTACAAGTACAGATCATTATAATCCAGAGTGATGGCTGCTGAAAGAAAACACACAAGGACATGCCAGGAGCAACAATGCCAACCAAACATCCTGGAAAATGTATTTGTGAGCTGAATGGAAGTTGTTCAGATGAGGGTATGGTGTGTGTGTGTTTGTGTGTGTGTATGACACAGGAGGTGAACATAGCATGTGCACCACTAGGACCCAGAGCTGAGAGAAAGCAAGTTTGAGAAACTTCACTTGGTTCAGCTTGACTCAATGGTAGATAATGTGTGAGAATGGGTTAGAGATGAGTAGTGCTAGATGGTGCAATACTGAACACCTAGAGTTTCTTTCTATTGACAGAGATCATGGGAATGTTTTAGTAAGAGACTGGCAGGGCCCGATGTTCTGGTTGGAACTTCTCTCTGTTTGTGGAAGAGAAATTGACTTGGAGAGAGTAGTGACAGGAAAGCCGTAAGATAAAGACTGGAATGTTGTATTGCAGATAAACATTTGGGGGCAAATTGTGAAGGATTACAGCCTGTGTCCTTTAGAAAATGGGAAGATATGTTAGATTTTATAGAGGGACTAGGGTCATAAAATGCTCAGCCATCTTAAAAAGGTAAACTTAGATGAATCAGTATGGGAGGAGTTGGTGTCAGTGGGTGAGATGGCTGACAAGTGCCAATGGGGATCTCAATGAAGACATCAATTGTGGGATGAACAGATGGAATACATAATCACTGATGTGTTATTATGCAGATAATAAGACTGTGTAGCTTTGTGCCTAAAAAGGGAGATATCTAAACACAATTATTCAAAATTCCTATAATGTTAAAAGTTGCTCCAACCAAACTGGTTGGTATGGCTCAGTGGTTGAGTGTCTACCTATCAACCAAAATTCACTTTTTGGTCAGGGCACATACAGGAGAGCTTGATCCAAAAGAGGAGGCATGCAGGAGGCAGTCGATCAATTATTCTCTCCCATCATTGATGTTTCTATCTCTCTTTCTTCTCTCTGAAATCAATAAGATATATTTTTTATTTTTTATTTTATTTTATTTTTTTAATATATTTTATTGATTTTGTACAGAGAGAGGAAGGGATAGAGATAGAGAGTTAGAAACATCGATGAGAGAGAGTCATCGATCAGCTGCCTCTTGCACACCCCCTACTGGGGATATGCCCGCAACCAAGGTACATGCCCTTGACTGGAATCGAACCCGGGTCTCTTCAGTCCCCAAGCCGACGCTCTATCCATTGAGCTAAACCGGTCCCGGCGGTATAAGATATATTTTTTAAAAGTTGCTCCAACCTAAGGGTCAAATAATTTGGTTTGTTGGTTTGTTTGCTTAAAAAAGCAGAAACGGGAGGACAAAAAGTTAAATCACAGAGAAAATTATTATGTAGAAAATAAATATAACGTTGAGGCTACATTAAAGCTTCAACAATAAAAATGGAAGAAATTAGCCAAAACCGGTTTGGCTCAGTGGTAGAGCATTGGTCTGCGGACTGAAAGGTCCCAGGTTCGATTCTGGTTAAGGGGATGTACATTGGTTGCGGGCACGTCCCCAGTGGGGGTTGTGCAAGAGGCAGCTGATCGATGTTTCTCTCTCATCTACGTTTCTAGCTCTCTATCTCTCCCTCTCCCTTCCTCTCTGTGAAAAATCAATAAAATATATTAAAAATGTATTTTAAAAAATAGAAGAAATTGAAATGATTTTGAGACTTTTGTGGGTCCTAAAAAAATAAAGTTTTTCCTCAGTAGGTTTTACAAATTTTCATCAGAAATAAAATCGAAAAGGATATTAAGCCCCTGAGTCCCCATCCTGACATCTTATGATCACACTCAGTAGACACAGAGCCATCCAAAGTCTATAACTCTGGGGGCAAGAAATACAGGGTGAAAGGTTTGCAAACTTGTCAGTCAAGTTGAAATCTGGAGTGGCTGTGAGTATGGGCAGGCAGTGACATTGTTAACACCTTTGCAAGTATAAGGTGCAAGGTAACAGGAGAGCCACATCCCTCTGTGACACGCTGCCAATGCAGGGGTCAATCTCAGCCACCAGGAAGGATGACAGCTGCACTCGGGGGATAAACTAGTATAAAAAAGTTAGAATGTCCCAAAGAGAGCAACCTTGAAGTTGGGTGAATGGGACAAGAAATAGCTACTAAAGCATAGAAATAAATAACCCCAAAGGTGTTCACCACAGAACACAGCTCAAACAATTGTATTTTATTCGTGAAAGAAATCCTCAGCCATTAACCCATTAGCTCTTCTTTGAATGGTTCTGACATTGAAGGAGTTGGAAATAGAAGGAAAATAACACTTATTAACAATAAATATTCAGGCTGGGCATGTGAGGACAGGAATCCCACAGAACTGTGTTTGATTCGAATCTCTGACACTTGGTGGAACCTTGAACAAGTCAATAACTGCTCTGTCCCAGTCCTCTCATTTTAAAAGTGAGAAATGTGTCTAATGTGTGAGTCAGTTATGAAAATTGTACCAGGTGCCTGAGAGTGAGAGAGGAGGGCATGGGCAAACAAAAGAGAAGAAAGTTGTGATATTGGAAGGGAAGAAGGAGGCTGTTGAAGATGAAGTCAAAGACATGATTTATGTTTTATGGTAACTACTGGTCTACATTAAAGCATAAATGGTCACCTCTGGTTTAGACTTTTGAGTGTATAAACTAATCTGTTAAAATGGATCATTTCCTCAATGATCATTATTGAATGAATATAAAAACTGATCATTATTGATTGAATATAAAAAATTGTACAATTGACTCATGGACTTAACTATTACAAATTATAAGGATGACAAATAAGAATGATATTGCATATGTAATGATTACTTATATAATAACATTAAATGCCTTTAAAATAACATTTTTATTAAAAATAAATTATATTAATGACCTATTTTGAAAGCATAGGAAGTATACTCTCTTATACAGGGTGTCCCCAAAAATATCAATATATACACACTTTAACAGCTGATTCTGTTACATTTTGAAAAGCTGCCTTATAATTATTCAAAGTGTGTAAAAATTTTTGGGAGACCCTGTATATGTAAGGATATAGATATAATAATAAAGGCATAATATGCTAATTAGACTGGACATCCTACCAGTCGACCTTCCAGAGGAAGCCGGGGCTATAAGAGAAGCTAGTGCTGGAAGCTGCCGGGGAAAGAAAGTCCTACTCTTGTATGGATTTCATGCATCAGGCCTCTAGTAGGCATATAAGTATGTGTGTCTCCATTACCTCTTCATGCCTCTGGTATCCTGCAAGCCATTGCCTACTGAAGATTTCTGGCCAAAAATGTACCAAACTACATGTTAAGTCCTATTTTTCATGGGTTGGATAAATAATCTGGGTTCTCATAAAGAATACTCCTAGGGTTGGAAACACTGAAAAGGATTTAAGCACAAGCTTGCATAGATGAAGGATTAATTGATAATATCACTCAACAGCTCTAATCTCTGTATATTTTTTAACATCTACCTCTTTTTTTCTGTTTTATCCCAGATTTCTTGGTCACATATTGCTTTTCCCAGGCACATAAAGAAACTCTGAATTATTTTGTAAACATTTCACCTATAGTACACATGAAATTAAACTGCTTTTCATAGTATTTGAATGGCATTTAAAACCTGTGCACGCATTGTGAATTCTAAAATTATCTAGAACTTGGAGTAAGAAAGAGGATTTACAAGGTTTTTTAAAATTTATTTTCTAAATTGAAATTCATTCTAAATACTAATGTAAAATTGAACTAAATTTCAGTAGGATAAATAAAGTTGAATTAGCACTGATATTATGCAATGAATGCAGAAAAATTTTAAAGTATAATGTTTATGCTTTTACAACTAATAGCCAGGTGAATTTAAGAGACAAAGAAACATACATATAACAGTTAAACTTTTGCAGCAACCTGATTCATTTTTTATTACTTAAGATAGTTAACAGCATCAAAAATTTATGTCAACTTCAAGATTTTTGTTTCTTATTCTGAATTTATATTTTAGAAATATTACACTAAGTAAAGAATGCTGTCAAATTTAAGTGAGGAAAGAATTGAGATATTTTAAGCAGAACAATTAAGAAAATTGATTTGCACAAAATTCTTTAAGATTTCATATATTGAGAACTTTAGTTTTTTTCCCCAAATTTTAGTTGGCCAGTATAGAACACAGTCACAAAAACCAACAACATTCAATCGTCAACAGAGGTCATATTTTTGCTAGACTATATAATGGGAAGTAACTATAGAAATTGCTGTCACTGCTAAACTAGGTTATATTTTTCTTGTATGACTTAGAGGACAGTTAAATATCTGATTACTTAAATCATTAAAATATATATGGGAAAATGTGGTATAGAGTTTGTTGTTTGTAATATAATCCTTTGAGACCACTTTCTCCCAGGTAACCCTCAAATATTTCTTAAAGACTGATCCATGCAAACTACATAGAAAAATCCATAACACAAAGTGGAGCACTCAGTGAATGATAAACTCTATCATAATGAAGTCTCATGGATCACAGAAAAGCATGCTTGAGGGAGAAAAACAAAGAGGTCTAATCGTGAACCTTGGTTGTAATTAAATCCTGGATGGCCCATTTTAGCTGCATTTATCATGTAAAATTTTCTTATGATTCATTATAATGTGTCTTTGATTGATAGATAGGTTCTTTCTTCTAGTACTGTTCATTGACTTTGCACTTAATAGTGTCATAAAGTGTTCACCAAGACATGCTAATCTTCCATCTGGAATATCTTACTTGATTGCACAAGCCTTACAATACATGTATAATATCCAACTGGGTGAGTTCATTCCCAGTGAATAAGCACCAGATTAGGGCCACGGTTAAATATATCAATAGTCATTAATCATGACTATTATTGTGTTAAATTTCAGAATAAAATAGCAGTGAATTTGACAATGAGATTTATGACTCTATTTGTGCATACATTTTAATTTGAAGTCATGAGATGCAGCACTCCTTTTTATACAAAACTAGAGGCCCGGTGCATGAAATTTGCGCACTGGTGGTGGTAGGGGGTCCTTCAGCCAAGCCTGCCCCCTCTCACAGACTGAGAACCCTCAGGAGATGTTCTACTGGTGGGGAGCAGGCCTAAGCCAGAGTTTGGCCTTCCTCTGTGGGAGGTTACTGGGTTGATCAGGGGAGGGCACCAGCCCCATCATCCCGCTGATGCTGCTGCTGTCACAGCTGCCAAGGTGTTCTCATTAATAAGGACTCCAGTCCCTTCACCATGAAAAAATGACAACTTTCTTTAGGCCCTTTCAAGATGTGTCTTTCATAGGATATGACATTTCTTTCTTTCTTTTTTATCTTCACCTGAGGATATGTTTCCATTGATTTTTAGAGAGTTTGGATGATAGAGGGAAAGACAGAGAGAAACATCAATGTGAGAGGGACACTTTGATTGGTTGCCTCCTGCATGAGCCCTGTCCTGGGCCCTGGCCAGGGAAGAACCTGCATCCTATGTATGTGCCCTTGATCAGAATTGAACCCAGACCCTGAGATCGGCAGGCTGAGGCTCTATCCATTGAGCCAAATTGGCTAGGGAAGGATGTGAAATTTCTTAGCCCCTCTAGCAGCAGACCTTAGTTTTTCCTCCAGGAGTGTGGTGGAAAAACCCTAGATCACCTTTTTGCATTCTTATTACTCAAGTTACCAAGAACACTGTGAGAGGCAGCTTACAGGGAGCTTAGCCAATGAGCCTTCAAGAAAGGTGTTTCCGCCCTAATTGGTTTGGCTCAGTGGATAGAGCATTGGCCTGCGGACTGAAGGGTCCCAGATTCGATTCTGGTCAAGGGCACATACCTTGATTGTGCGCACATCCCCGGTAGGAGGTGTGCAGGAAGCAGCTGATGGATGTTTCTCTCTCATCAATGTTTCTAGCTCTCTATCCCTCTCCCTTCCTCTCTGTGAAAACTCAATAAAATATATTTAAAAGAGAAAAAGAAAAGAAAAAGTGTTTCCTCTGCAGCTCATGCACAGAGGACCCCCTGCATTGTGTCTGCAGGGTTTCTGTCCACTGGTCTGGGGGCATGGCCTAAGCCACACTGCTGGGGGGCTGCTGGGAGCATGCCCCCAGCCCAGCAGCCCCACTTTCTGTCTGCTGGGCTTTTGTCTGCTGGGCTGGGAGCGTGTCCCAAGCTGCACTGTGGTGGCTCAGAGCACACCCTAGCCCAGCAGCCCAGTGTTCTGTCTGTAGCCCTTCCTCCCTCTGAGGCCTAGGAGTGGGACACTGGTACCCCACCCTGGTGCTATGGGTACCATCATCTTTGTAGCAGAGTGATGGCTAATTTGCATATTACTGTTTTATTAGATAGGATAGTAGCCACTTGACTTCCTTCTGTGAAGTGAAAAACAGACAGCACCTTTCAGCTCAGAATATGTGAGAGTAGAGATAATATTATAGAGGGCAAATACAGTATATTGTTCTCTACTCCACTAAGCTTTTGAATGTTTCACTTGACCCTTCATATTTGTTCTTGGATATTTAGATACACATAATGTAAAAGTATATAAATTTTAGTAAGTAAGTGGCAAAATATTTACCCTGAGTTATGAACAAGTATATCTTCACGTATCACACAACATAAAGAATCACAACATCCAGATAAAAGGTTTAGGATCATGACATTCACACTTTTAATAAAACAGCAATACAAATGCAATTTAGGCAGTAGGCGATTGGGGAAATGACCCTGGATATTGCTATTATATTATTTCTCTTACCTAAAATAAAATCCAAACATATACTGTGAAACATTTTAGTATGTATCTTTATAGAAATAAGCTTAGTATGGATATTTTTGGTATTAGCTGAGTATAATGGTGTTTCAATGGGGTTTTCTTTTTTGATTTCCTGAACCCATTCACTCAACAAAATACATTATCATAGAATTCTATCGGACAGAAATAATATATTTAGAAAAATTCCTTTTTAGCCATGTAAGGAAATGAAGAATATACACAATAAGATAATTACTATTGAATTTTATATTGGTATTAAGAACCAATAGAGATAATTTTAACAGGCATTGGCATAATCAATAGGAGAGCACCATTTATTCTCATCACTGGCTTAATAACCTTTAACTTAATATCTAAATCTGCTTGTCAATGAAATAGCTAGGCTGCTTTCATTACATAAAGAAATGCCAGGCTGTCATTTTCAAATTGAATCCATGGGAAATAATTACATTTTAACATTCCCAATTTATTATGTCAGGTTTATAGTAGTTACAAGCCCATCGTAACATTATAAAGTTTAGAAAGGAAAAAAAAAAAAGACCTCTCTTCTCAGGAACTCTATTCTACACTAATGCAGAATGATTCTTCACTCCATGTCATTCAACATTTCAATTATTTTCTCAGGGGAGTCATCCTTTACCATCTCCCTTACATAGATGTGTCAAAGGTACAGGCTTCACCATTTGATAGTGCTGTTTGTTTGTTTTAAATTATGCTTGGATATTTCTCTGTCTCAGTATTCCAATAGCTGGAATTCCATAGTTGGAACATCTAAAGCACTTCTGCATCTAAGACCTCAGCTCTGAGTTTCTGACCTAGTGATATCATCACTATTTAGTGCTGGAAAACAAATCAGTTTCCCTAAAAAGAAATGTTGACAGGAAGCCAGGAAGGCTGGTCAACAACCTTAATTGCTCTAACCACTCACCCTTTAGTTGAGACATTGTTAGCTGCAGCAGCCTCCACCTTGTTTGTCCTGTTTAAGTTTCTGTTATTTCCTGCCTAAGGGCTACATGTAAATTTCTGTTTATGTTGCCTAAGATGTTTTTCCCAAAGCCGCAATAAAAGGGGATGGCAGGGCCAGAGAAGGAATAGTTCTCCCACTAGAGTTGGACTACCGCCTGGCCCCCCATATCGCTAAATTGAATTTTTTCAAGTCTCAGGTCTCTTCATTTGTGTGCGGAACCTTCTCCAGAACTCGAACCCTGAATTGGAACTCTTTCCACACGGGTCATGAAAGAGATTTCTATAATTTAGATGTCACAATTCAGATTTCATGTTGTAGATCACATGTGTCAAACACAAGGCCCGCGGGCCAAATTCGTCCCGCCAGGCCTTGCAATGTGGCCCGCACCACGCTGTCATCACTGCACTCCGCTGCATTTCCATCACAATGACAGTTTATGACTGTTCAGTAAACCATTCGGCCCACGATTTAGGCTGGATTTTAGATTTTGGCCCCTTCTCTGATTGAGTTCAACACCCCTATTGTAGATGATAGAAATCATTTCTCTTGCATTTAACTCCAATCCTGTTTCAGCTCTATGTTTGCTGTCTCAGTAAATGGCACCACCATCTTCTCAGTAGCCTAAGTCAAACTGAGCCTGCATTTACATCCTACATATCAACAATGTCTACATCTTTTAGATGCCTAATAGTTCCTGCATTCCTCTTCTATTTATTGATTCACTGCTACCCTCTTATTTAAGATACTTACACTTAAATTTTTGCAACAGTGTCTTATATATTCTCCCTGTCTCTATCTTATTTTCTCTAGAATCCATTCTTCATTCTTCATCCATAGTGAATTCAAAATCAGTTGTGGGAAAACTATTGCCATGGTCCAAACCTAGCCATCTGTTTGTTTGGGTAAATAAAGTTTAATTGTGACACAGTCATGCTCATTTGTTTACATTGTATCTATGCTACATTTGCAGCACAAGGTTAGAGCTCTGCAGATGGTCCATGGAGCTTAAAATAGTTGCTATCTGCCCTTTAAAGCTAAATTATATAATCCCTGTTCTAAATCAAGTTCCCCTGTAAACCCTTTTAATGATCTTACATTGTCTTCTAGCTACAAGTCTCACAGCAACATTCAGACTCATCTCTCAACAGTTTCTTATTCAAAATCTGTGTCCCAACCATACGGACATCCAACTGTCTTTGATTACACACTCCAGTCACCAGCCATTAGGAGTTTGGTAAACTACTTCTCATCTTGCAGAGCTTGATATCAATATTTCCTTTTATGGACAATTCCTCTGACTCTGGAAATCATCCCTATACATAGAACAGAGCATTCTGCATTTTCCTCATCAAAACACATATACATTGCAATATATATGCCTATTACTTTTACTGCCCTGTTAAACTGCTTCTTCAAACATTAATAGTGCCTGGTCCATAGCAAGACCTTGACATTGTTTGTTAAATGAATGAATAAATGCCACTTGAATTTTTCTACTTCTCAATCTTTTAATAAAGCTTACTGGTACTTACTCAAAAGGTCTTAGTTTTCATGTGTTGAAAATTGTCTTAAGAAGTAGATTTGCCTTGGGCCTGTTAAGCAAATACAACAACAAATAATACTGTATAATTGAAAGTTAACTAAATTTTTTTAAAATATTTTTTCCCCACATATTTTTTTGTCATTGAGTTGATTCTTAGAAAGGGTTCTGTATTGGCCATCCTCTAAACCATTCAGATGCAACATCCAGCTTTGTAGGATAATATAAAAATATATGAATTCAGATAATGGATTATAAACCACATTTATTGTAGTGACAGTTTGTTTTCAAATTCACTAGTATTCGATTCTACTGTTTGCTGGAAATTTATCCTAGATTCCATTTTCTTTTATTTCTACCTTTATTTCAATCACCTGCTATTCTTAGATATGCTTCATTCTTCTGTTTAAAGTCAGGAAAACAAAACAAAGCACTACTTCACTCTATTGTTCTTCTTGAATACTAAAGTCTACCAGTATATTTTTTTCACTAAGACCTGACTGCAAATATTAGCTTTTGTTCAGCCTTTGAGAACATGCATTTACTTCTTGATTTTCCCCCTTTATCTGGACATGCACAGGAAGATAATTGCTTTCAATGATTATCTAATAATGCCTACTTCTAAACAGTAATTTAAACAAATTGTAGTTCAGGATATGTTATTATGAAAACACAGTAGGTTTCTATCACACTAAACCCAATGTCTTATAAAATTTGGAGGATGAAGAGGTCTTTTTATATGTTCTTATAAATCCTTATTCAATACCCCAAGACCAAATATTCTGATTGTGTTTATGAATGGTCTTACATTAAACTACTGGGCCAGAGCAACATTCTAAGAAACATATAAAACTAAGGTTTTTCTGAAAATATATTATGCTTTTGCATTGACTTAAGTTTAGAATGAATATGTGAGATTATTTGAATTTGTAACCTCTGAAAATCAACAATAGAAAAGAAATGTCCCAGGTACCTGGGATAGCTAGTTTTACCAAAAATAGAGTTAAATAAATCATTAGAGGCTGCTTTTTCCCCACACCCACCAGATCCAAACAATGGTCTTGTGAAAGAATATTGACAATTTCATTTCAGTCCTCACTCTTCTCCTGCTAATTTTAATGTACATTTTTATTTTGCATATTTTACTCCAGATGTGCTTCCAATACACAAATAATTTATTGTTTTAGACCAAAAAAGAAAAGGAAAGTAATTCAAATAAACAAAAAAAAAAAGATAAGTCACTTAAAATTCCTCCAATTTAGCAAGTCATCTTTTATATGTCTTCTATTGTGCATATATGCACTGGAATTATCTGGAAAGATATATTAGGGGGTCATCCCAGTTCATCTGAGCAGCATCCCTTTCCTAAATTCAGACTATGGTTTTAGTAAAGAATTCCTAGATGGAAGTGACAATATGACAACTGAAACAAGTTTAAGCTAAAGGAAAATTATTGGGTGACAATATAGGGAAACTAGAGGCCCAGTGCATGAATTCATGCATGGGTTGGGTCCCTCGGCCTGGCCGATGATCAGGGCTAATCAGGGCTGCCTGGGGGAGGGACTTCAGGATGTTGGCTGGCCATGGGAGGTGGGAGCTCACTGACCACCAGAGGGCATCTCCGGCATTGAGCATCTGCCCCCTGGTGGTCAATGTGTCATCGTAGCAACCAGCTGACTGGTTGTAATGGTTGCTTGGGCTTTTATATATATATTTAGATTTATCCTGTGAAACAAATTTTAAGAGCCTTGGATACAAGGCCTCAAAGAGATCCAGGTCTCACTCCACTGCCCTCTACTGGTGAGAGGGTGCTATTCTTCTCTGTGACTTGAGTCCCAGGCAGGGTCCTCTTTACAGAACTGAGTCTGCTTGTTAGTTTTGGAGAAAAGCATGTGATGAGCATCCTCCCATGGTGACTTCCTGAGATATTGGAAAAGGGACACAAAATTTCAAGTATAGTTAAATGGAAGATCATAGTTGCTAACAAACAACTTTGCAACCTCAAGGAAGACAAAGCAAAACAAAAGAGGGAGAGAGGAATGGGAAACTGGGAGAGTTTATAAGGCCTGGAGCCCACTGGACCAGAAACAAGTTTATATCATGAGCTTTCCTGTTTTATGATCCAATACATTTCCTATTAACTCAATCTAATTTAAATTGACATATTGCATCACTTCTATCAAAAAAGGTCTTTATTAATACATGTAGCTAGCTCTCATTATTCTTGAGCCCTGTATTTGCAAATCTGTCTACTTATACTTTTATGTAATCACATTTTTGCATCATCATATCAGTGATTGCATAGCATATCAGTGACTATATAACATTGAATTCCATTCAAGTATAATATATTAACATCATGTCTCTTAAAATTAATTCTAAAGTATAGTACAATATTTTTTATGAAGAAATCTTTTTCACTCATCCAAAAATAGATTTTTCTTGAAAAATTCTTAGAAGTGGAAATATAGGGTAAACCATTTAATATTTTTACTGTACATTGAAAAATTTATATATATTCAGAATAATTGTGATTACTTTTCTCTTTCTTTGTTAAGTTGGCCAAGAGGAAAATCTGTTGCCTTGTTTTACTTTACACATCACTGGTAATGTTAAATAATTCATAATATATGGATATATGCTTGTATTTGTGTGTTTACATGGTTTTTCCTGTGTGTACATATGTTTGTGAGTCATTATGAGTGTGAGAAACCCAGTATATTTCTTTTTCACTAAAGTACACAGTTCCTGCTGAAACCGGTTTGGCTCAGTGGTAGAGCGTAGGTCTGCGGACTGAAAGGTCCCAGGTTCGATTCCGGTCAGGGGCATGTACGTTGACTGTGGGCACATCCCTGGTAGGGGGTGTGCAAGAGGCAGCTGGTCGATGTTTCTCTCTCATCGACGTTTCTAGCTCTCAATTTCTCTCCCTTCCTCTCTGTAAAAAATCAATAAGATATATTTTAAAAAAATAAAAATAAAAATAAATAAAGTACACAGTTCCCGCCTAGTGAGACCAACTATGTCTTTTAGAATGCTTTTCTTTTGCTTGCAGACTAGTGACTTTATAAATACAAAAATGAATCCTTTGTCATATGAATTGCAAGTATTTTATGAGTTATTTGTTCTCTAACATGTTTTATATTTCCCTGATGTTAAATAATTTTCAATATGTATTCAATCAAATATATTCAGATTTACCTTTATTTAGACATTTGAGACTATGTTACATTATCATCCTTCAAATCTATGGCTTTTTAGTATTAATTCCTGTTTCACATAGTTATTACTAATGTACATTTTCTTAAGCATTTTCTCCAGTATTAGTGAGATTTGGAAAGGGAGGAATGATTGATTCCTATACTGAATCTGGCATTTTGAATAGCAAGTCCAACTCTCTTCTAATTTAAGAATTGATGACTAATGTTACTGTTTGCTCATTATGGAAACATTATTGCATTCTTGGAATATACACAAATTTGCAATGATATTATTTAAATATTGAGTTGGATACAGTTTGCTGATTTGTTTTAGTATTTTGCAACTATATTTATATAAGGCTGGTACACATAAACATATATACATACTGAGACATTGGGAGTGGTTCTCACAGCTGGAATTTTCTGTTTCTTATTGTTTAGAGATGTATCACCTGTATTGGTGCTTTTCTAGGGTGTGCTTTTAAAAGATATACAATTATTTCATAATTATCAGGGTAGTTAGGTCTTTCTAAATTAAATTTTGTATAAATTGTAAGATTTTTTCCTTGAAAAATTAGACATTCTATCAATAGTTATATTTATTAGCATTAAGTAGAGCTGCCTTCCTCATCAAATTAAGAACTTTAGGTAACACCTTGAACTTTCATTCACAGACATGCTTTTAAAGTTATTTCTAAATTTGTAGAACTTTATTATCAATACAATTTGCCTTAACAACCACTTAACACATATTATGTACAAACGTGTTTAAACACCTAATAGTATTTCTTTTAATTATCACTAAAAGCCGAAGAAATGACTTTTCTTATTCCCATTTTACAGTTGAAAAACTGAGGCACAGAGTGACTAAGTAAATTTATTTAAACTCATACAGTGGAAAGTGTAAGAGCCAGAAATGAAACCACGCTCTTTGTTTTAACCATAACCATTTACTATGCTAAAAGGAATGACCCTTTGGGGGGAATAATTGGAAATTCTTATGAAAGCACATATATTATAGCTATCTAAAACATATATGAAGCATCCAATGGAATTTTTCTTGATTATACCTTTTACAAAAGTCAGTTTTGTTTGCCTAAGTTTCTAAAAGACAGTTCCACTTGTCCCATGAAACAGTCATTGCCTGTGTCTGAGTGATGGGAATTCCAAGGTGACAAAAATTAAAATAAAATTTAAAAACCAGGAAGAAAAGAATTAGACAGAGAAGCTGTTCCATTTAAATACAGAAAATTGCTTTTATTGGCAATGCCCTAGGCAGCAGCAGTTAGGAGCCCAGTGACCTTAAGTGCCATGGAGCCATTAAACCTAATGAGGGGTGAGCTCTAGCCAATGACTGAGGAAAAGGCAATGTCTTCTCGGGGGCTCATGCTGCAACATCCAACATTAATGCATTAGCACCAGCAGATGAAACATGAAGAATACGACATCTCATTTGCATAATGGATGAAGCTAGGGAAGCAGTTCCAGATGGCTGATGAGCACCTTGAGCCAAGAGGAAAATTTTTTTAAAAGCCTCAGTACATAGGTATAGCACATTGAGATAATAGTAACCAAACTTCTTTACATTTCAGATGTACAACTTTGTAACATGACTTCTGTATACTCTCTTTTGTGCTCATGAAGCAATATTAGCCTAATGAAATGAATAAAAAGATACAAGTAACCAAAAAATTAGAACAGATGTAAGAGTCTGTGGACTGCCAAGTGGTGTACCTCTCTGAAATTTGAAATAAAATGAAGTTAAATTTCCCTACAGAATCCAAATATGCTGTACAAGGATCTTGTCTGAACTGATGAGCTCCATCGCTCAAATCATCCTCATTTCCTAAGGAAAAAAGTTAATAAATTGGCTGTGTAAACTTTTAGTAAACGTATTCAAGTCTCAATGCAGATGTCAAAATGACTTATTCCACTGTTTCCTACAATTCTCAATTGTGCTGGTATTTGAATAAAAATCATATAGTGTATTCAATTTACTATACACATTCTGCCTTGAGGGGGAAAAATCTTTTCTTGGTAGTAAATGTGGCTTAATTTAATTCTTATATAAGTTTCTGTTTCATTTTCTCTCCAGCAGATGGAATTAACACATATCAGTTGTGTGTGTGTAAGTGTGTGCAGGTGTGTGTATAGTTTAGTAGATCTCTTTTGATGATAGTTGTGATTGATTTTTTTTGTAACTTTCAATACTGAAAATATACATGATTTTAACACAAAGTGCTATGAAAATTCGGAGTTACCACTGGACAAAGTCACAAAGTATGGAGCACCATCCTCTTTGGACCCTGTCTACTATGGCAACCTGCCCAGACCAAACCTCACTGCCGTTTTCCTTCTGCTACCTTCAGCCCTTCTCAAAGGAATGCTACATCTCATAACACCTGCCTTTCCTCCAAAAGTTTGCCTCATCCCTGTCCTCTCAGTCAATGTATGACATTGATATCCTGATATTTACCTAAGTGTTATAACTACAGCTCTTCCATAGAAAATAACAAGGATTTGAGGAGCCATGTGTCAGGAACTGTGGATGAAGAACAAAACATATGTCTGCTTGATCACAGTGTTGCAATGATGAATACTAAATTAAAATGAACCTTATTTTTAAACCACCATATGTACTGCCTAGAGACTAAACGGTCTGACCAGAATGCGAGGCTAAGGAGTTACAAACCTGGGACCAGAACTCAAGTTCCGCACTCAAGTGCAATGACTTATCCACACCCGGGACATAGCACCACAATGTAGAGAGTGAAAAGGGGGAAAGAAATGCCTACATTACTTGCAGAATTCTTTAGATGACAGATACACAAACGGGGTTAATACACATAATGCCAGCTTTTTTCTTCCTGTGTTAAGCTACCATGCTAAATTGAAACTTACATATAGGACTCTCTTTCACGGCCCGCGTAGAAAGAGTTCCAATTCAGGGTTCAGGTTCTGAAGGAGGGCCGCACACAAATGAAAAGAGACTTGAAGAAATTCAATTTGGCAATTTGGGGGGCCAGGCGGTAGTCCAACTCTAGTGGGAGAACTACTCCTTCTCTGGCCCTGCCATCCCCTTTTATTGAGGCTTTGGGGAAGACATTGTAAGCAACATAAACAGAAATTTACATGTAGCCCTTAGGCAGGAAATAACAGAAACTTGTAGAATCTGTTTTAGCTAACAATATCTCAACTAAAGGTTAGAGCAATTAAGGTTGTCGACCAGCCTTTCTGGCTTCCTGTCAACATCTCTTTTTTAGTGAAACTGATTTGGTTTCCAGCACTTACAGTTAAATCTAAACATGTATTTAGAATTTTTTTTGAATTATCTAATTATTTCCATCAATGATTTTTAAAGAAAAAACACTCCTGCTGTTTTCCTCTATTCTAATACTACACTTAGAAAACCAGATATGTGGGACCTCCACCCCCACCCCCATCAGACAACTCTATGACATGGAATGTCCTACAATTTAACTTAATTAAGTATCTAATTACCTAGAGTTAGCATCAGATCCCATTGGCCCATGGACACAGACAATAGAGTGTGAAGGCTTGGGAGGGGTAGGGGAGGAGTAAAAGGGGAAAAACAGCAATGCAAAAAAACAACAAAGGGGACACCTGTAAAACTTTGAACAATAAAGATAAATTTAAAAATAAATAACAATAAATAAAGTAAGGCATATATGAAAATGTTGGCATAGAATTTATAATTTTATAATTCCTGCTGTTATGATTCCTGCTATTCCAAAGGGGGGGGGGAATATATATATATATAGTCTTTTTTATCATAATTTATATTTTATTTTTTCATGTAGACTTTATACCATAAATACAGTTTTGTTAACAAAACAAGATAAATAGAAAAATTCAATAGCAATAATAAGAAAGTAACCCTGCCTCAAGATAATCATTGTATACTCTGTAGAATCATAGTTGTCTTCTTATAGGAAAGGTCATAATCCTATATAGAAAGTTTTATAACCTGCTTTTTAATTTACCACTATTGTCTCCAAGCTGTTAATGGTGAGACACAGGCATTAATCTATGTTGCTTGAATAAAGTTGCCCATGGGGAAATAATTTGATAAAGTGATGAGTTGAATCAGATTTGATTGGAGTTTTCATTACAGAACTTCTAAGAACTTCACGTGCTAACATCTGTAGTGCTTGGACATTAGGCTCCAGCAAGAAACCATGCAATTTCCTTTTACTTAATATTAATCATATATGAGTGTGTATGCACATGTACATATATTTACTTACACTATTTTTTTCAAACAAAGTGGTATGGTCCAAGACTGAAAGAAACTGTTGTAGCATAAATATAGCTGCAATAAAATTCCACTTATGAAACTACACTGGTAGATCACAGAGCCTGGGGTGCAGATAAATAAAAATTAATGTCAAAGCTCTAAAGTTAAATATAAAGTTTATTTGTTTAGTTGTATGGTTGTGTGGGTCTCAGTGAATTTGGGCTGGTAATTTGTCTTCCAGGGGTGTCCACTAATGCCAATAACTCAACCTGAACTTTAAATACCTAAAGAAGATTCTCTGTGAATCAGAATCATTTTCATTAACCTTGTAATCTAAACTCTAATAAGTCATTACCAATAGTTTAGACCACATGTGTCAAACACAAGGCCCGCGGGCCAAATCCGTCCCGCCAGGCCTTGCAATGTGGCCAGCACCGCGCTGTCATCACTGCACTCTGCTGCGTTTCCATCACAATGACAGTTTATGACTGTTCAGTAAACCATTCGGCCCGAGATTTAGGTTGGATTTTAGATTTTGGCCCCTTCTCTGATTGAGTTCGACAACCCTAGTTTAGACAGTATGTGCTATACTAGCTAAAGCTGATTTTTCCTGCCTTATTATACTCATTTGTAAAATTCAGGCAGAATGTTATTATCTTGATATTTGGATATGACTCCTGATGCTAACTGAAGTTCATAAATGGTCTATAAGCTGAGGCAAAGAAAAAGAGAAAAAGAAGACACACTTGTCTATACCTGCTTATTTATTGATCCATAATTAACATGAAAACCAGGCAGAATGTGAAATTGAACAAGATAATGTCACTGTCCTCAGTTTGCTTTCAATTGAGTAATGGCCCAGTTATAGGAAAAGGGAGGGATAAGTACATTTGTTGCTGCTATTAACAACTCCGCAGACTCAGCTTTATTTTGTTTTCGCAAGGATGCTCCTTCGTGATGCAGAGAGGGAGCAAACTGGTGGAAAGGGGTGAAGGGGAATCACACTTCCTGACACTCATGGCAAAGCAGGCATGAGGAATATCTAAATACAGGAAGAAGAAATCTCACATTATGTGTATTAACCCTGTTTGTGTATCTATCATCTAAAGAATTCTGCAAATAATTTAGGCATTTCTTTCCTCCTTTTCACTCTCCTCAATGTGGTACTATGTCCCAGGTGTGGCTAAGTCATTGCACTTGGGTGAGGAATTTGAATTATGGTCCTGTACCTGCAATCAAATTAGAGCACTTTTCTCTATTTTGCCAATCGAGTTCCAATTCAGAGAAAAATGATCATTGTCCTGCTTGTCTTCACTTGGTTATGTAAGAATACTTGCCAGGAATTTTAATTTGATTTCTCCGTGTATTACTGGGAGATGGGTAAACAAAATTGCTAAGTATGATTTTATAGCATCTCTATTTTAGGAATTATATTAGTGGATAGAGAATAGCAATTTATTAAGCAAAATGAGTCTATTTATCTGTATGTAGGTGGAATACCTAAAACAGCCTCAAATCCAACAACTGGTACAAAGGCAGATTTTATTTTACAGAACAGTTCTTTTAAAAAGGCCCATACCTGAATTTATTTGTTTAGCAATATTAAGGATGTCCACTAAGAAAGATTCATGTTTATTTCAGCTGGCGTGGCTCAGTGGTCGAGAGTAGACCTATGAATCAAGAGGTCATGGTTCAATTCCCTGTCAGGGTACATGCCTGGGTTGCAGGCTGGATCCCCAGTGGGGGGGGGGGGTGTGCAGGAGGCAACCAATCAACGATTCTCTCTCATCATTGATGTTTCTATCTCTCTCTCCCTCTTCCTACTCCTTGAAATCAATAAAATACACATATTTAAAAAAAATTTCATGTTTATAAGAAAGTACTTTAAATAATTATGTTTATTCAATCACAGTTTGACTGTGCAAGAGAGGGCTAAGGGGCCCCTGGCTCTAATATCCAGGGCATCCTCTAATGCCTTCCTTGATGGGCCTTTATTGGAATTTTTACCTGTAGATACAGTCAGTAGGGTGAGTAATCTTGGGAGGACACATGTTCATATTGTCCTCTAGGCAAGGGCATCCAAGAATTAAGCATAAGGGTTCTGATAAACACTGGGGGTCTGCATATGCACAGGCTTGTTTGGGAAGGTCAAGGAATAATTAGGTGCGCTGCCTTTGACATTCCCCTAAGTCTCCCCAAAGTTGGGATTCCAATACAGGGCAAGCGGCCTTCCACACAGTTTCCTTTTTTCAGAATGTCCTCCTTACAACTTTCTAACCAAGTCTCATGTGCTCCCTAACAGTTTAAGATTAATTTTTAAAAGAAAATAATTCCATTCAAAATAGTATAAAATAATCACACAGTTTGGAATATGTTTAATAAAAGAAGTATGACACCTGTACAATAAAAGTCATAAGACATTACCAAGGGAAATGGTGCCCCATAAGAATTATCTAGCCTAAATGTCAATAGCTGAGAAACACAGGGTGAGAAACATTGCTCCAAGTGGCTATTTTTGAGCTAAAACCTGAATGATAAGGCACCAGTTATGCAAATATCTGGGAAGAGAGTAATCCAAGGAAAGCGAACAAAAATAACAAGAGTCTGAGATGGGAAAGGAGCCCAGTATTGAGAAAGGACAGAAAACATTGCTAGTCTGGCTGGAAAGCAACAAATGCTGGGAACAAAGGACTAAATAATGACAAGGAAGGAGGATAGGACCAAATTCCAAATATCTTAGAGTCATGTATGAAATGTTAATGTGGTTGAGCAGATTTTCAGCTGGCTGAATGAAATTCAGATATACATAGCATTCCCAACTTGGCAGATGGCCAGCGGCATTGTTCTTTCCTTGGCTTGGTCCCCTCAGTATTTTTATCATTGACTTGGATGAGGGCAAAGAAGGCCTGTTATCAAATCTGTGGCTGACAATAAGCTCGGGGAGATAACTAATACAGGGGGTGACAGAATCAGGATCCAAAAGCAACTTGACAGGCTGAAACAGTGGGTTGAGTCTAAGAAGATGACATTTAATAAAGATAAATGTGATATCCTGTGCTTAGGTCAGAAAGCATATGGTTCAAAGGAGTAAGGGAGAGGGTAGACTGAACAGCAAATTGGGTTAAAATGTTAAGACATTTTAGCCAACTGCAAGATTAATGTGAGTCAGCAGGGTGATTGAGTCACCATGAAGTCACCATAGACCTCAGATGCATTCATCAAAATTTAGTGTCCACAACCAACAAGACCTCACTCCACATCTGGAACTCTACTGACACATCAGACCTACAGAAAAAAAAGTGAACAAAGCCAGGTATGTGTATTAAAAGGTTAGGGAAAAATGAGGACAAAGGACCCTGAAATTGGTGATTATTTCACTTATAAAAAGATGGCCAGTGGTCTTTATGAGGAATCAGATTTATTTAGATGCAGTAGGCTTGAACTTAGATCAGTTGAAGGCAAATATAAGTGGATATTTAGAGTGAATATTTAAAAAATATTCTTACTTAGTAATAGTTGCCCCTAAATTCAAGATAATGAGTTCCTCCTCCTCCCTGGAAGTTTGCAAGCAGAGTCTGGGGAATGTGCTTCAAGGAAAATGTCTGGGGAATCCATGCATGAGCACTAGAAGATTCAGGAGGGCCCTTCTAAGGTCTAAGATTTTATTATTTAGTAACTGGCTTATAAATATTAAACAGAGTCTTTTCTTAATCCTAGCCAAGGGTTATTTTTTTTTTCCATTGAGTTTTAGGGAGAGTGAGAGAGAGAGAAACATCGATGTGAGAGAAACACATGGATTGGTGGCCTCCCTTCTACACAAGCCCTGACCAGAGCCCCAGCCAGGAAGGAGCTTGCAACCAAGATACATACCCTTGACTAGAATTGAACTGAGGACCCTTTGGTCCAAAGGCCGACACTCTAACCACTGAACCAACAGGCTAGGGCTGAACTGTATTCAGAGCTTAGGTTTTTTACCCATTTCCTGGCAAAACGTATTTTGTAAAAAGATACTTGTGAACAAATGGTGGAAGCCAGGGTTCAGCAAATAAACTTCTACAAAATGTTTTATTGCAACCACATCCTGTTTTATTGTATTGTTTGTTGTTTTTCTCAAGCCTATTGTGGTTTGCACAAAAGAGGTCTGTTTACAGAGACCTTTTCATGGGGCTAATGCTTCTTATTTAATTCTTCATTCTATTCTAATGAGGAGGGGTTTAAAAGAACTTGATTCAAATGAGTGCTGTGCATCCCAGAATCCAGCATCTGAGCTGGAAAGAATGAGTTTCTTTCCCGGGTGAACTAGACCTTCATAGGTCACTTGAGACAAATCACCTGGGAGCTACAATTCCTTCTAATTTACAAGGAAATGCCAGGGCCATGGGTGTGAATTAAACACCCAAGCATGTCATGTCACCTACTAGCAATTCCACTAGTGTATCTTTGTAGAAGGTAAAAAACTGTACAGTTGAAATTAGCTTCAAGACAACGAGGTCTTGAATTATTTTACTTTCATTATTGTGTCTATCAAGAATTTGAGATTATGAAGGGAAAAGATGACAGAGTGCACTCAATAGATATAATATTCTTCTCACTGAAATGAAAGTAAGGCAGATCAATGGAAGTCCTTCAATATAGCTTAGTTAATCTGACACTGGTCTTTATCCAGGATTTACTTAAATGTATTTTGCTGCAGAAAAGATTTTTTATTCTTCGTCTTATAGAACTTTCCACCTATGAATTTTTATTTATTTATTTTTTTAATGAGTGAATCCTTCATATAAGTTTTGTTACTTAGTTGGACTCTAGGAACGTGTTATTTATTATTAAGCCAGTACACACTCTCTCATAATGAAGTCTTTGGGTGAAGTTAGTTGTTATTCCATTCTAATGAGCTAGTTTTTTTTAAAATATATATATATATATATATATATATATATATATATATATATATACTTTATTGATTTTTTACAGAGAGGAAGGGAGAGGGAAAGATAGACAGAAACATTGATAAGAGAGAAACATCAATCAGCTGCCTCCTTCCCAACCCCTACTGGGTATGTGCCCCGCAACCAAAGTACATGCCCATGACTGAAATCAAACCTGGGACCTTTCACTCCATAGGCTGACCCTCCATCCACTGAGCCAAACCAGTTAGGAGTGAGCTAGATTTTTTTTTTTAGTGGCATGAAGGCTGCAAGATCTTACCACACATTTGGTCACTGTAATCTGATGTCTTTAATTAATCAGTTTTTATTTAATTCTGTGTCTCTTCTAATTTCTCCTTTAGAAAAAAAAAAAAAAAATTAAGGTGGCCTGGCCAGTGTTGCTCAGTGGTGGAGCAACAACCTATGAACTAGGAGGTCACGGTTTGATTCCTAGTCAGGGCATATGCCTGGGTTGTGGGTTCCACCCCAGTAGGGGGTGTGTGGGAGGCAGCTGATCTATGATGTTTCTATTTCTCTATCCCTTTTCCTTTCTCTCTGAAAAAAGAAAGAAAAAGAAAAGAAAATATTAAAAAAGGGTGTGATTCTAAAATTAAATACATATAAATCAGGAATGATCACATCATTGAATTTATGGTTTCAACATTTTCACCTTTCCAAAAAGCTGTGCACAAATGTTCCTAATCCTTTCCATTTCCTCACTTCTGCAAAATGCTCTGCCCCATGTGCGCTGACTTCAGTAGGAAAAGGATGGAAAGCTTGGTATTATTGGGCCTCCTTCTCCAGGACAATTAGCATGCATCAGAACAACTATGTAAAATAGAATTATTCCTGTGAACAAAAATTATAATTAGAACTAAAAATCTATAAAAAAAAATAATAAATAAACCTGATGGGACATTACTGAATCTAGTTCCAGGGTTTTGAGGACTCTGCCTCATACTTCAGAATCTTTAAAAGTATCATTGGATACAGATCAGTTATCTGTACTAATTATTTAGGTTAGAGAAAATGTTCCAAAGCCACATTTAAGTGTAATTATGTCATTTTAAATATTCAGAATGCATTCCTGAGGCACTGGGAATTAGGATTACAGCCTATATATTTTTAATGGACACAATTCATCTTATCAGATAGGCTTTCCACTCCATGTAAGAATAGATGCTGGCATGAGCAAGGAGGCAGCAGGTTCTGGAAAGGAATTTTCTTCCTGGGGTAAAATGAGATCAACATAAAGAACAGCTTAGGCCCTAACCAGTTTGGCTCAGTGGATAGAGCATCAGACTGCAGACGGAAGGGTCCAGGGTTTGATTCTGGTCAAGGGTATGTACCTTGGTTGCGGGAACATCCTCAGTAGGGGGTGTGCAGGAAACGGCTGATGGATGTTTCTCTCTCATCGATGTTTCTGATTCTCTATCCCTCTCCCCTTATCTCTGTAAAAAATCAATAAAATATATATATATATATATATATATATATATATATATATATATATATATATATTTTTTTTTTTTTTTTTTAAAGAACAGCTTAGGCTTGCTTGTGTTTATATTCTTTGTAGTTTGAGGACATGGTGCTTAGAGCTGCCACAGCTGTCTTCCCACCATGAAGAGGGCTGTCATTACAAAGGCTAAACAAAATAATGGAAAGTCCTAGCACCCAATGTGTAGCCACTAGACCAAAACCTGGCGTGCTCAACTTTCAGGCTTTTGTCATGTATCACAAATATACATGGCATTTCAGCCCCTTTTATCTGAGCACCCAACATATGCCAAATAATAGATTTTGTTATATGTCTCCATGTCCTCTTTGCCTGGAACTACTAACCTTTCTTAGTCCATTAAGATATATGTGTTGCCCTTCCCAGTATGGACTCCACAAATAAGCTCTCATTAAGGTTCTGCTCCCTTTTACTCCTTTTCATCCTCTTCATTGCGATTCCATTTCCTACCTTTGAATTATAGAGTATCCCAGAGCCTAGCACAGGAGACCCACAAAAAAATTCACTGTAGCTAACGTCACAGCAATATCATCATTGGCCTCTTATTTTATTTATTTATTCAAGCATTCTATAATTGAATTATAACAGAGGGCTTATTGACTTAAACATAAGTAACAAGTTCCTAAGGTCCGACTGAGTAATAAAATTGGTGTGAAGGATTCACTCATTTAAAAATAATTTATAGATAATACAGTGTTCCCTACTACTCAAATTTGCTTTCTTCCCAGAAATTAAGAGTTTCATTATTTGGAATACTGGGATTTGTTTTGTAATTATATGTATGAATATATATGTCTCACCAGGTAGGCAATCATCTTCTTGATCTTAGGAACTATGTCTTACCTTTCTCAGCATAGTTTCCAGTGTAGAATGAGATAGAGTTAAAGCAAGCAAAAGGTTTATGGGAATTTTAAAAATAATTATTAGAAGGTATTGCTTCCTAATATCTGTTTTTTGGAACTTAGTAAAATCTTCCTGACACAAATAATATCATAATTGGAATTCAAAGACTGAATTGAAAATAAGCTGTTGTTGCCTTTCTCCCAAGTGTAGATATTTTAAAGACTGTCTTTTATTTTACGCTTCCACATTGAGCATAAAGTGAGGTTCTTCTGTTGCCATTACTATGGTAACAAAGTGAAATTGCTTATATAATAATTAGTTATTCATGGTCTTGAACCATAAATTGGATCAAGCTCATTAAAATCCAGGAAATCTGATTGCTAAATACAGATATCCAAATGTAGACTGTCAACTCAATGTCTAATGCAATTAAAAGGAATTTAATACTTGCTTATATTTATGCTGAGGAGAGAAGTGGGTGTTTGGAAATTTCTGAACTTTCTACAAGCAAATAGGGCCATTTTCAGACATTTCCTCATGAGATAAAAATGATCCACTGGATTCAAGGGCTGTATATTCCATTAAGAAAATGCCAAAATGAATTAACCTTAAGTAGACTATCCATAAAGCACAGGTGAAAAATATAATTTTAAGATAACAATATATAAAAACTTGAACTATCAATGTGTCCTTTAATTACAATGAAATAAACTAAAAGATATAAAACAGAATGCATACTAGACATTAAATTTTAATATCCTATATAATAAAAGCCTAATATGCTAAGTGTCCACTTGTCTGGTCATCTGTTCAACCAATCAAAGAGGAATATGCTAATAATATGCTAAGGCCACGTAACTGCTTGCTGTGATGTGCACTGACCACCAGGAGGCAGACAGTTGACCAGTCACTATGACCTGTAGTAACCACCAGGGGGAAGACACTCTGACTGGTAGATTAGCTTGCTGCTGGGGTCTAGCTGATCAGGACTGAGTAACATAGGCTAGACCTACCCTGGAACTCTCTTGCAGTCCCTCTCCAACTGGCCAGCCTTCTGTGTCCTTCCCTGGCCCTGATCATGCATCAGCTGGGTCCCTCTGCCTGGCCTGCACCCTCATGCAATCCGGGACCCCTTGGGGATGTCGGAGAGTCAGTTTCCACCCGATCTCACAGGCATAAAAATCTACTATGCAAATTGACCAAAGGGCAGAACAAAAGGTCGCTATGATGCACACTGACCACTGGGGGCAGATGTTCAATGTAAGAGCTGGCCCCTAGTGATTAGTGTGCTCCCATAGGGAGAGTACTGCTCAGCCAGAAATTGGTGAGAGCAGTGGCTGGGGCAGGAGCCTCTTTCACCTGTGCAGCAGCTCTAAGGATGTAAAACTGCCACCTTAAGCCCGCTCCCTGTTGGGTCTCAGATTGCCAGAGGGCACAGGTCTGGCCGAGGGACCCTACCAGTGCACAAATCCATGCACCAGGCCTCTAGAATGCATATAAGATCTTTGGTTAATCTCTTCCTGCTCTCCTCCCTCCCCAATTCCCTCTGAGATTCACCAGTCTGTTCAATGTTTCCATGCCTGTGGTTTCTGCTCCTGCATTGAGCATCTGCCTCCTGGTGGTCAGTGCACATCATTGCTATCAGCCAGTTGGTAAATCTCAATCATTCTCAGAAATGTGACTCTCAAAACTCTAGGCTAGGGGAGTCGAACTCAATCAGAGAAGGGGCCAAAATCTAAAATCCAGCCTAAATCTCGGGCCGAATGGTTTACTGAACAGTCATAAACTGTCATTGTGATGGAAACGCAGCAGAGTGCAGTGATGACAGCGCGGTGCGGGCCACATTGCACGGCCTGGCGGGACGGATTTGGCCCGCGGGCCTTGTGTTTGACACATGTGCTCTAGGCAAAGTCAATCACTCAAATTGGTACCCACAAGATCCTTTTTGCATTCACCTCCAAGTGATCCTAGAGATTAGAGAAAATTCAAATTTTCCTTATGTCCTCCCCTCTCCCACCACCAGCTCTCTTGGTATACTAGACAGTTGTAAAGGAATATTCCATTTTCTTTGCCATATTAAACATTTAATTTATTTTTATTATTTTAATGAAAACCATATACTTACACACTTTGCAGGATGAATGAAGATGAAATAAGTAAAAAATAGGAATGAGCAGAAATTAAATAGCACTTTGTGAATTGCTTTGAGCTACTAGCTTTGAGCTGTAAATACAAATTATTATTATTGCTGGGCCATATTCTGCGAAATGTTTTTACTGTAATATGAGCATTAATTTAGAATATAGTATATTGTCATTGAATGTGCAACAACTAAACATTTTTAAATGTTCATTATAAAAACCAAAGTCCATTATGGTATTTCCACTATGTTTTGAAAATGCACATTCTAAAATTATTTCCCTAATTTATAACCTCAAATTACATCTTTTAAAAATACTCAATTGAGTCCTAGCTGGTTTGGCTCAGTGAATAGAGTGTCGGCCTGTAGACTGAAGGGTCCCTGGTTTGATTCCAGTCAGGGGCACATGTCTGGGTTGCTAGCTTAATCCCTAGTGGGGGGTATTCAGAAGGCAGCCAATCAATGATTCCCTCTCATCATTTATGTTTCTATCTCTCTTTCCCTCTCCCTTTCTTTCTGAAATAAATAAAAAATATATTTTATTAAAATACCAGTTGAGTATTATTCTAATAATAATAAAAACAAAGACTGAAGACACTTTTTTCCCCCCAAGACCCTAAATATTTTCTTTCCCAATCATATTAACTTTCTGCCACTCCATATATGTGTGTTTGTTTGTGTGTGTTTATGTGTTTGTGTGTGTTACACAGATAGATGACCAGGGCTAAATACCTATAGAGACTTACCTGATCCTAAGGTGATAGAATTTCTCAAAGATGGTATGAAGGGGATAGTGTTAGGAACAGGCACCACATGAAGTGTAGGAAAACCAATGCAAAAGACAATCTGTCAAAGCTTCTATACTCTTGTGGCTTCTAGGATCTCATGGCTTCTAGGATCTCATGGCACAGTGGGAAGGATCAATCTGAAGGCAATGACTGCAGTTAACCGTGGAAAATTGTCTGTTATGGGCATGGAATGTAGGAGTACAGAAAACTTACTTTATGAAAGTCTTCACCAAAGAATGGCCTGATGCTAGATCTTGAAGAAATCACTAAGAAGAGGAGAGCCAGAAAGGGAACAGAATACACACAAACTCCCCTGTAGGCTTAGAAAATTACAAGGACTGACTTAGGCCTGGAGAAAATGGTTTCATGAAATTGAACATTAGCGAACCTTGAACGCCCAAATTATGTTATGTGGGCTTTATCTTGAGGAGTTGTTAAAGAGCTTTTAAATAAAGGTCAAAATAATCCAATGTAATTTTTAGGGAGAAACTGGGGGAAGAAGGCTTGTGGGGAAAATAGAAAGCTTTCAGGCTTCCAAGGAGGCTTATTTTGCTGGTAATTGAGGCCACAGAGAATTCACTGCAGCAGTGCTGAGCAACCAAGCAAGCGGAACCAGTGATTGCAAATGTACTGAGACAAATTCTATCGACTCACCAAGCAACACATCCAATACGACCACTTGGTGACCTGGTTGGATAATTACTATCCTGGAGCAGAAGGAACCTGGCATGTGAGTGAGCAAGATAATGGCTCTACTGCCAATCAGGCCATTTATAACTTTATTTTGATTGTCCAGGCTTATCATTCCTCTTCCAGTTCAACATTTCTATATTATGTTCTAGCCATTGACCACAGATGAGGTGGACACTTTTTTAGTAATCTCTACCTGTTTTTATTTTTGTTCTCTGATTATAGAAATATACAACCCCAATAATTGCACTGTTAAACAAATTACACGCCACCAATCACAGGAATTGGTCACAATGCCAATTTTGTGATTTTTGTCTTGGAGCACTGATCTTCAAAGGTGTTAAAAATAGAAATATGTTAAAGTGTGTTAAATATGTTAAAATATTCCTCTAATATTTGAAGTTGTTAGATTAATTCATTACTAAAAAGAAGGAAAAAATGATGGCTCTGTTATGGAGAACATATTAGTGGCTGGTAGTTTGGAGTCAGAGAGATAGACTGAGACACTGAAAATAAAACTGCCACCATGATAGCATTTCTAAATTCTGCTTATGCAGTGATTAATATTGGCGAAAAGAGGAAAGCACCAAATTCATTGAGTTATATTTCATCTCCTCCTGACACAACAAAATGAGTGTTAGTTAATGAAATGTTATTCCCACAAAAGTTGTCAAGTAGTCCTATGTCTGCTTGTGTCATGGATTATAGCATGTTCTGACACCTGGAACCAGAATTTAGATATTATTCAAGGTAACAGAGAAATGCATTCATATTAACAGATCATGACTATGTGATTTTATATAGAACATTTCTACCAAGGTGAGGTTTTTGTTTTTAAAGGATAGTTTAAAAATACATTCACTGCAGCTGTCTTTGAGAGTTACTGGGACAGAGTTTGAAGCAAACTAAGGTCATAAAAATATTTTAAGGAATGGAGGGTTAATGCTGATTAACAGCCTCTGGAAACATGCATTTAATTTTGCTTTGTGAATAAAAGACTATAAATGAATCTCCCTCATCACAGTCTCTAAAGATGTTTAAAAGAAAATTTTGCCAGAGGGGATCAACATCATTGCACAGATTTTTAAAAACAGAAATTGGGGACAAAGAGATAGATTAATGGGAGAACAGTAATAGAGACTATATAATCTGGCAAAAAAAATATATTTTATGTTGAAGTCTGCACTTCAAGAAGAAACCAAAATAATTAGCCTTGGGGCTCTGCTAATGAGAAAAGAGAAAAGGAACTTAACATTAAATTGGGATGGCACTGATATATCTGATAAAGTGTTAATATCTAAAATATATAAGTAACTCATTCAACTTAACAAAAGGGAGACAAACAATCCAATTAAAAAATAGGCAAGGGACCTAAATAGGCATTTCTCCAAAGGGGACATATAGATAGTGAAGAGACATGTTAAAAAGTGTTCAAAGTGAAACTAATCATCAAAAAGATGCAAATTAAAATGATAATAAGGTATCACCTCACATGTGTTAGAATGGCTAACATCAACAAACAAATGACAAATACTGGTGAGGATGTGGAGAAAATAGAATCCTAGTATATGCTGGTGGGAATAGTTTGGAATTTCCAAACTATTGGTGCAGCCATTATGGAAAATAGTTTGGAATTTCCTCAAATTAAATATGGAACTTCCATTTGAGCCAGTGATCCCACTTCTGAGAATATATCCTGAAAAATCTGAAACACCAGTCAGAAAGAATGTACGTACCCCTATGCTCATAGCAACTAAGATCTGGAAACAGCTCAAGTGCCCATCAGTAGAAGAGTGAATAAAAAATCTGTGGTACATTTACACAGTGGAATAATATGCAGCAGTAAAAAAGGGATGTCTTACCCTTTGAAACATCATGTAGCCACCAAGAAAGTATTATGCTGAGCAAAATAAACCAGTCAGAGAAAGACAAGTATCACACGATCTCACTCATATATAGAACCTAATGAGCTAAATAAACTGAAAAACAAAATAAATCCAGAGACAGAAAGCATGGAACAGACTGTGGAATTTCAGAGAGAAGGGTGGAGTTGGGTGGGTGGGGAGAGATTAACCAAAGAACTTGTATGCATATGTGCATAACCCATGGTCACAGACAATAGGGTGGTGAAGGCCTTGGGTGGGGGAAAAAGGAGACATATGTAATATTTTCAACAATAAGGATTTAAAAAAATTGAACGACAGTATTCATATGCCCTGGTTTGATGGACATTGATCTGTTTAAAATTCCTTCATTACTGCTACAAACATTCGCCTGTAGCCAGGACTGACCATTTACATGGAGACTCTGACTTGGGGCTTTAAAAGGTGTCCATAGTCCTAACAGGATCAAAAATTCCAGCTCTGTCTTCTAGCAAAACTTCTTCCATTTATCATTTTCAATTATTTGTGTGCCTGTCTGTTTCCATCCAGTTAGTACTACACAGGTCATTGCAGTAGTGGGAATAAATCTGTATCATCCTTCTCACCCTATTTCCCTAATATATAACACCATAGTTTGCATACAGTAGGTGCCTAGTAAAGGGATGCTATTTTTGGAGCTATGTCTTGTAGAACCTCTCTTGCCTGTGACTTGGGTTTGATACATCATCAATTCATTAATAATTGTTAGTAGGAACCTCACCTACTCACACTCAAATATACCCATGAGTTCAGAGTAGCTGCCAGAATTGCAGAGTGAGTAGCTATAGGGTTTAACTTCAAGCACTGCTGCCTGATGTTACTTCCCTATTCAGCTTCCTCTGCCATTATTTTCCTCTCATGCAGTCATCAGGCTTTTCTGTAGGTTGACAGGAAGACCATGTTCCAAGAGAAGATGAGGTCAGGATAATTAGATGTGCTTATTGGACCAGGAATACATGCAATGATATCACCATAATCATGGTATTATCTAATATTATTGGCCTTATTTTCAAACACTTGTAATTTTACTTCTAATCTGTTCTGCATTACCATGGTTAGTGGCACTGCTGTTTAATCTTTCCTAGTTCAAAAGGCCCCAGAAGTTGTAGATTAGCAGAGTGGGATATTTCTCTTCACAGGAATAATTTTCTCCAGCTAACCCAATATTCTCAAAAACAATGATCATTAAAAGCTTTTTTCATAGGCATCTGCCAAAGATATAATTATAGACCTTTAAAGACAGGGTTTTCTTTAAACAAATACTGATATTTTATCAGGGCTTCAAAAACCACAGTGACCCATCGACTGCTGGAAACTCAGTCCCTCCTGACTTGAAAGACCGAGACAGAAAGCTGCAAAGCAAAAGCTGCAAAGCTGCTGCCACCTCCAGCCACACAGAGCCCTAGATTCTCTCAGCAAAGACCCTTCCTTTTACACAACTTTAACCTTTGAGTTGGGGTTATAACAAATGATAGTGCTACAGTTGTCTGGGATGTGCACGCATACCAAGTCATTATAATCAATAGAATACTAAAACCTAAAGAACATTTTTTTTTTCAATAAGTCTATTTAATAGAAAGCTAAAATGGTTTCCTTGTCTTCATTGTTTTGTCTCAGACTCCGAAGGATAAAAATAAAATATTTGTGCTAAATACCATGCACTGAGTAAGGGCTTGGAGGGTTCACCAAGATGAACAAAATCTGATTCTGTGACCCTTGGCACAAGAGAATGTCAATGACTGAAAGATAAAGAAATCAAGAATAAAATGTTTTATTGTCAGTTTTTGTAGTGCTGGACCCACCCCCTAAATTTAGGAAGAAGAGAGTGTTTCTTCCCCATCTTATGCTCAATGAAGGGGACTTCAAGACCACTTGGGGAACTTGAAATGTATCACCTGAAGTTTGTGAGACACAGTGGTATACCTAACTCCAGTTTGAGAACTGTAAAGGCAGGAGATTGTGGTTATTACCTTGTATTAGCTAAATACAGAGAAGAAGCATGCAGGGGCCAACTTTACCTATGCTACTATGGCCCATGCTGGAGAGATCAGAGTCAGAGCCATCTTCATAGACCCATTGTTCAAGCAGGTCTTGGGAAGTAACAGTGGAAAGCTGATGGAGACAGTTTATATGAAAGTACCTCTAGATGCCTCAGCACTGAGTTTTGATACGTTAAGTAGCCAGCTGGTAGTGTCCTGGAAATAGCAACTAGAGATTCCCAGTGTGACAATCTACTTACACCCAGAGTCTTGCTCAATCAATAATAAAGGTTTCTGTGAAGAGAAATCTACCCCTATAACAATGTCAACTCAATTTGCATGCATTAGTTATTTCCAGTGAGGATAAAAGTGTAGCGTTACACACAGCCAGAAATCTTTCTCATCTTCCCTACAGCCATTAGCAAGTATGGCTAACATTTGTGAGGATAACACCTTTATGTGGGTTCTCTACCTCTAATGGAAATTGCATCCAAGTCAAATTTATTCAAGATGATGTGGTGTTAGGATAAAGGGAGAACCAGTGCCCTGCTGCCTGACTGTTCTGCCCTGCTGCTTGAAGCAGAGATCTCTTCAAGTTCCTAAAGGCTTTGTTACTCATTATCACTGCCCAATTCTGACAGGGCAACAGCAGGGAAGTCCCTATTTACGAGCATTCCTCTTTTGTTGATATCCATTGCTGTTTTTCGGGGGCTTCCTTCTTGAAGTGGCTCTGGGGGGCTGGTCATATTTACAAGTCAGCTTCCTGGTTTCTCTCCTTTTTCAAATTCACGTACATTTTATTAGTACTTGCTGCTGGTAATAAAGGAATGTATGTTTCTTAAAGATATTTAATTAAATGCAGGGGAGTGCAAGAATTACTTAAAATATCTTACAGCTCCACTGCCTAGCACTACCCATCACTACTCTTAGGTTGATCTATATAAAATTCTCAATATTTGACTGTTTTGACCTGCACATACCTAGAATTATTAAACCAGTTTTGTATGGTTTAATTTCGTTTTCATGCTTAGATGCACAAACATTTTTTTTACTATAATGTAGAATAGGCAGAGATATATAGATATCTCTACATATACATATATATATATACACATGAGGCCTGGTGCACAAAATTCATATAGCCCAGCCTTCACCCTCTCCAATCCAGGACCCCTCAGGATATCGGGCCTAAACGAGCAGTCGGACATCCCTCTCACAATCCCTAACCACTGGTTCCTAACTGCTCACCTGCCTGCCTGATTACCCCTAACCGCTTCTGCCTGCCAACCTGATACCCTCTAATTGCCCCCCGTGCCAGCCTGGTTGCCCCCAACTAACACCCCCACCACCAATTTGGTCACCCTTAATGCCCCCCCCCAACCAGCCTAGTTGCCCCTTACTGCCCTCCCTGCTGGCCTGGTCACCCCTAACTTCCCTCCCTCTGACAGGCTGGTCACCTACAACCCCCCCGCCCCCTCCCTTGCTGGCCTGATCATCCCACACAACCTACTGTTTAATCATTTGGTTGTCCCTCAGTCTTCAGTGGCTGTCACGACCAAAACAATCAGACTGAAGACTCAGGGACAACCAAATGATTGAACAGTAGGTTGTGTGGGATGATATATATATATATATATATATATATATATATATATATATATATATATATCATATATAATAAAGAGCTAATATGCAAATGATCATCACATCATCATGCCATAACAGCTCAGATACTCAACACTGGGGAGAGAAGAATGCAGACCAACCAGGAACAAATGAGCTTGTGAGAGAGGAATGGGGACTTGTCAGGCTGTGGCTCAGGAGAGGGACAAGCCATCCACCCCACAGTTCTGGGCACCAATGGCTGCACCTGTGCCTGAAGCCTGGGAGAGGGACAAGACGCATGCCCATGGCTGCAGCTGGCCTGGCTGAAGCTGGTCCGGGTCATACACACACACACACACATATATATATATATGTGTGTGTGTGTGTGTGTGTGTGTGTGTGTGTATATGTACATTAGTTAACATTATAAGGTTATTATGTTTGAAGTTTCATACATGCACACTCATACAGCTATCTGTAGGATTTATACAGCTATATGTAATGATCAATTTGAAATAAACTTGCAATCAATTCCAGAATCATGAAATGCTAGAGTTGGAAGGAAAACTAGAGATTTTACCTAAAATTTTCAAATTTGAGTTTTACTAGTGATCACTTAAGTTTAAGTTTTAAAACACATATAAGTACACACACATATTCACGTGCAATGATCTTTAGCACCCTGTGTTTAAGAAAAATCCATTTAATCTAAAGCATTAAACTTGGTACTTTCAAATCCCACCATGGAAACACAGAAAACTAATAATATTCTAGGTATCTTTAATTTTCAGCTAACAAAATAAACAAGGATTTGAGGGATTTCAGTCCAAAGGTCTCATTTCCATTTCCAATTTTGTGTGCTTAAGATATTTTTCCCTAAAGCTACATATATACAGTTGCAAGTATGAATGGGTCTAAATAAATGCCAATTAATAGAGTTTCACTTGTTGCAGAATTAAATGAAATGTCCTGTTGAATTTGTTGTGCACTATCAATTGTACTTGCATAGGATGCAAAACAATAATAATAATAAATAAAATTAACGTTTTTGATAGTAACTCTTCTACTACACTCTATATTTTTGAGCAGGAGTCTTAATTTCATTGGCTCTGAGTTCCTATCCTTAGTGAAAGGAATTTTTAGGGGTGAAATAGGCAGATTTAGGACATTTTAGAAATTAAGCAATCCATGGAAAAAGCACAAGGCTACAGACCTGCAAAGGGTACATTTCCATAAGACAAGGGCCCTAGTAGTGGCAGAAGTTACATTTCCATAAAATAAGGGAACTGAGAGTAGCAAAAGGTACACATTTACAGTAAGAATAAAGGGAAGGAAACCCCTCACTCAAAGATAGGGAAAGAAAAGCTCAGAGGGAATAGAACAATAAGGGAGAATAAGGAGGGAACTTCTTATACTTCCCATGAGACTGGAGCTCAGGAGTTGCAATAGTGACCAAATAGAAAGAGAATAGTGACCAATCAGAGGGGCTATTGAGGCACAAAAAACTGCAACCTTTATAAACTTTGGAAAACTCAATGGGACTCTTTCTCTCTCCTCACATGGAGTCGGTGCTTGTTTCTCAATCAATTTCCACCTTTGCTATACCATCCTCCACCTGTGGTTTCATCCCTCCATCCCAATGGACAAAGAGCCTGGGAGAGCCATCCTGCCCAGGGGAACATCACTCATTTCCAGTCCAAATTTCCCATTTCATAGGTACAACAGCAAAGCTGCTCTAGAGTGATATCTAAAGATAATTTTGGCTTAGAAATAATTTGGACTTTGAGTCAAACATATTTGGGCTAAATTTTTTTATACTTTGGCGGCCTTTTGAAAGAAGTGAGATGATATGGATCCATTTGCTTAGAGAAAGGTCTCCACATTATAAGAATACAGGACAGACATTGATGTTTTAATTCTACATAATATATTTCTCAGGGAAAAATCTCTGAATCTAATTTGAACTAAACATGCGCAAAAATAGTTAAATCCTTGTGAAAAATTGCTTACGCCATAGCTTGCAGACATTTGATAATTTTATTTCTATTATTTGAACTATTACACATCAGAAACTTTGTTCATCTTTGTTCATCTAGAAACACTAGCTTACATTCCTCTTTGAACTTCTATTGAATTCTGTTTTGATACTTCAAACAGTTTAGAAGTTAGAGCATTGCTTATGGAATTCTGATGACCATTGCATGGTGTCACCAAAGTTGGTGGTTATAGTGCATAAAAAAAGATGGAGAATTTTAAGAAGAAGATAAGAAAAAAGATTATTGGAATGTAATAAAATAGGAACAATAATTAGCCGGCAAATTGTGGGGTGCCATTCTCCCACCCCTCAAAAAAAAAAAAGATGGCAGCATAGGGTAGACACCCGAATGCAGCCTACCACAACAAATTTGAATTTAGAACTGAAAAACAGGGGAGGCATTGCCCTGAAGCACCAGATGGCTGGCTGAGAGGAGGCTCTGCCATCTGGGAAGGAGAGAGAAGGCACGCTGAACCTCAGGAACTGTGAAGGTACGGAGAACTGTGTGCGCGAAAAGGCGCTGGCTTAATCCCGGTGCGGAGAGGAAGGGCCTGACCAAGATTGCTGCTGGCTTACTCCCTGCACTCAGAGAGGGCAGGCCGGGCTGAGTTCGCTACTGGCTTACTCCTGGCGCGGAGAGGGCAAACAGCTAACGCGGCTGGCTTTCTTGTCAGAGAGGAAAACAGAATCACCCTATTGCTCTGATAAACGGCCCCAGACAGGGAGAGGCCAGACTGTCAGGCAGTGGGCAGAGATCTCTTGGAGGTGTGTGAAGCCAGAGGCCATTACTGCGGGACTTGGGGAGGAGCCGAAGGGAAAACAAAGTTTGTCTGCACCAACCCGGGACTCCGCCCTACCTGTGGCTGAGCACAGAAGCTCTCCCAGAGGCTGGCTTTCTCTAAGGAGGGACTTGCAGGAATCCAAAGCTTGTCTGCGCCTTTACCAAAGAGGTGAGCGCGCACCTGCAACCAATCTTCCAAAACTCTCCAGGAACAGGGCTTTTCTAAGGCGAGACTGACAGGGAACCAAAGATTGTCTGCGCCACCCCGAGACCCCACCCTATTCAAGCAGAGTACAGAAACCCTCCTAGCTGAGACACTGCTGATCCTTACAGCCAATTGGCTTGGAGATCAACGCTTCCCAGTGATACCAACAATAAGCAAGGCTTAACAACAAGACTGCACACACAGCCCACGAAGGGCTACACCAAGACTGTCCACTGCAGGTAACTGGGAAGGCTGTGCTACTGAGCTCTACCAGAACACCTAGCACACAAAGCTATTCCATCAAATCAGGGAAACAACTAAAATGCAGACAAGAAGAAGGATACAAAGGAAGGAGATGGAGGAAAAGAAAAAATTGGACATTGAGTTCAAAACTACAGTTATAAGGTTATTCAACAATATCCTAAAAAAGGCTGATAAAATAAATGAGACCTATGAGGATATGAAAAGGGAGCAACTAGAAATAATAAGGGATCAACAAGAAATGAAGAAAACATTGTCTGAAATAAAAAATATTATACAAAGTCCTAAAAACAGACTGGAAGATCGCAAGAATCAAGATAAAGATTTAGAACACAAAGAGCCAGAGGACACTCCTCTGCAGAAGGGAGAAGATAAAAGAATCCAGAAAGTTGAAGATAGTATAAGAAACTTCTGGGACAATTTCAAGTGAACCAACATCAGAATTATGGGGATTCCAGAAGAGAGAGAGCAAGATACCGAAAGAGTACTAGAAGAAATAGTGACAGAAAACTTCCCCCACCTGGGGAAAGAAATAGACTTACAGTCCAGGAAGCCCGCAGAACCCCAAACAAAAGGAATCCAAGGAGGACCACACCAAGACATATCATAATTAAAATTCCAAGAGCAAAAGACAAAGAGAGAATATTAAAAGCAGCAAGAGAAAAGCAGGTAGTGACCTATAAAGGAGCACCCATAAGATTGTCAGCTGATTTCTCAACAGAAACCATGCAGGCCAGACGGGAATGGCAAGAAATATTCAAGGTGATGAATAACAAGAACCTACAGCCAAAAATAATCTACCCAGCAAAGCTATCACTCAGAATCAAAGGACAGATAAAGAGCTTCACAAATAAAAAAAAGCTAAAAGAGTTCATCACCACCAAACCAGAATTATATGAATTGCTGAAGGAGGTTATTTAGGAAGAGGAAGAAGATAAAGATAAAAATTATGATCAACAAATACGTAGCTATCAACAAGTGAATCTAAAAACCAAGGGAATTTAAAAATCTGATGAACAATATTAACTGTTGAATATAATAGAATCAGAGGTATGGAAGGGGAGTGGACTGACGATTCTCAGGGAAAAGGGGAGTGGGGGTGCGGGAAGAGACTGAACAAAAACTGTGCACCTATGGATGAGGACAATGGGGGATGGGGAAAGGACAGAGGGTGGGGTGGGAACCTGGTGAAGGGGAGCAATTGAGAGGATCACATTTGTAATAATCTGAACAATAAAGATTTATTAAAAAAATAAAAAAATAAAAACGCTGTCTTTATTTTACATCTTGTTGTTGCCAGCCCCCAAGATGGTTCTTCATGAGACCCATCAGGTATTCACATCCTCAGTAGTCTCCATGACTTCAACATTTATGAAGATGCCCTTGTTCACTCAGTACCTTACCTTCTCTTCTTCCATCCTGTCTTACAAAGTAACTCAAACATTTATCTTCTAGACATTGGAACCACCTAAAAATCCTTTATCTCAGAAATCTTTATTTTAAATATTCTGCCATATGAACTTCTTGATATACCCAATTCATGGATTCAAAATGTTTTTTGCTAGTCCAGGAACTTATCAACTCCTGTAGGTTCTTATCTGTCCTGTAATCTATACTCCAGCTGGAGAAGTGATAGTTCTAAAATACATTTCAGATCATTTTATTTCCTTTTAGTCTTCCATGAGGTTTTTTTTTTTTTTTTTTTTTTTAACAAACAAAATAGGATACATTCCTATCTCTAGACATGTTATCCTTGAAGCATTCTTCTGAATGCATTCTTAAAACATTCTTCTTCTATCTTCTTCCCCAAATATGTAAATGAATACTAGTAAGTAAATTGCATACCCATCTAGAAAGCTAGACTGATCAGCCAATTTGTAGCAGTTCTACATAACTCAAATTTCGTAATCCCAACATAATTCTATTATTTCCATTTTAAACCACCTTTCAGCTCACAGTTGAAAATTACAGAATCGAGGAAGAGCAAACACCACCCTCCAGTTTGTGTTTTCTTTAGAATTCACTTGCATACATCTGTTTATTTTGAAGGGCCTTTTGCTGAGTATTTTATGTTTGACTTTGGTCTCCCTAACTCTTACTGGGAAATTAAGCCACAGAAAGAAAGCAAAACCTTCCATTTTTGCTTGCATGAAATGCTGTTGGGAAGTTGCTTTATTCCAGATAAATAGCAGCTGTTATTAATTTTTCTTTAAAATGGCTTAGCAACCCCTATAGTTTGCAGAATTTAAAAGCAATGGCTATGGTAAGAAGTGCAGCATCTCTATTAGCTACTTAACTGCTTGTAACAATTCAGCTGCAGAAGCGATCTCATCCTAATGACTGTAACATGGAAACAGCTCGGCTTCTCCAATACAGGATACAGGCATTAATTGTGATGACTGGGTATGCCTCACTGTATTGACACTCTTCTTACTGTGATTTATTGGGTACTAATTGCACATTTGTGGAATGCTAATTTCTATTTGAAAGGGTGTTCTATTTTAGATCAATGGCATTTATATAATTTCTTTTATTCTATGGTAGGGATTATATTCTGCCTTCAAAACTCTTCTGTTGAGCCAATATTTCCTCTTACTGTCCCCTGCACCCTATGAAAAGCAAAAATAAGGGTACCTTGAAGAACTGAATGAAGCAGATTAGATTGGGTTTCTTCTGATGGTTGAGATTAAAATTCTTTAAATAAAATTTTAAGGATTATAAGATTTAAGTGTCAGGTTTTCTCCAGGGATTTTAAGTCAAACATTATGAAGAATGTTACTTTACAATAGACACAGGATAAGTGGTGTGTAATGTGTTTCACTTCTCCATTTATGGATGCTTTTATAGAGAAAGTAGTATTTATGGCAAAATATTTGAAACACTAAATGGAGTATGTTCTGTAAATCTGCTTATGGCCTCATTGTGAATGATTGCAAGCCAAAAGATGTAGAAAAAGGGGAAGGCAGACAGAGTAGATGATATTAATTAGGAGGAAACTAAAGTTAGTCTTTGTGGCTGTGACAAGGCTTAGGAAAAGAACCAAGCCCACAGTCTTAATTTTCTACTTAATTGCTATTAAGTAAAATTAATCCCTTGCCAAGGAAGAGTGAAAATCAGAAAAACAGGTTTAAGAACTGCATAAAAATACATATTTAAGTGATGCCCAAGTCATCGTAACAGTTTTCTAAAAGCATTTTTTTTTTCTTTTACTGAGGGGAAGGGAGAGGGAGAGAGAGATAGAGACAACAATGATAAGAGAGAAAAATCATTGATCAGCTGCTTCCTGTAATGGGAATCAAGCCAGCAACCAGGGCATGTGCCCTGACTGGGAATTGAACCCTGACCTCCTGGTTCATAGGTCTGTGATCTACCACTGAGCCCGGTGGCCAGAAGCATTCACCTTGCACCAAAAGAATATAGTTTATAATTACTAGGTTAGTATACATCCAGGAGATTCATTAAGAAGGGGATAAACTAAATTTTGTCCAGGCAATTTATGTTAATAATGGAGAAGAGATCCATGATGAGAAAAAGTTATAGAACAATATATATAGGGATTGGATTTTGGACGAAAGGGTAGAGATAGAAAAAACAAAAACAAAATAGGAGAATGTGTTGATATGGACCTAGATTTTTTTTGTTCTCATTGGTTTTAGTGCCACTTTGTTATTCTACCACTGATTAATTTTGTTTTTATTTCCTTTTTTAAATGTTATCTTTATTGTTGAAAGTATTACATATGCCCCCGCCCCTCTTTTATCCCCCTCATTGCTCTCCTCCACCAACTCCTGCAGGCCTTTACCACACTAGATTATTTATTCATTGTCTACTATTGCAGAAGAACAAAGAAAAACCAAGCAATGCTTTTAGAGAAAAGGAGTTACCTGTTTAACACGCTGGCAAACTCAACAAAATAACTTCTCAAATCTGAGTAAGGTAGCATGGAGGGGGCTACTCTTTTATATCTTTCTGAGGTCTTTGCCCTGCAAATATGGATTATGCTTCTGGTCTTTTACACGGGCTTTGTAAGAAGGCCTCCAGGTGTTGAGGTCTCCAGGCCATATCTGATGGTCTGGCCTGGTGCCAGCATTAATAACCCTGCCCCCACTGAGACAGTGCACTGTTCACATTTCTATAGCCTCTGATTTAGATAACAGGTTCTGGGAAAGAGGCAATGGTTTAACTATAGGTTATCAAGAATGTACACTGGGCTTGCTAGTACAGATTCAGGTTGCTAGCCACCACCCCACCCACCCCCAAATATCAGGGTTACACTGGAATTAGCCTTTTAGTCTCCTCACTACAACACCTTCTTTCCTTAGTTCTAACTTCATGCAACCAACACTATTGTTGCCTACACTTTGGAGTGAAAAAGATTATGACAATGGATTCTTTTCCTAATCCAAATTCCTGAGAGATACCCACTTAACATATAACCAAAGTTCGTATGACCAAGGTTTTCCTGCAATGGATTGTCACCATGATTCAAGTCATTCATTCACATGCAGGAACATTTATCTATATCCCCTTAGACTGGTTTGCTGGATTCATTTTTCTGCTCCAGTCTCTAAAATGTCAGAAGTTAAGGATCCTGCATAATTCCTCTGCATAGTGCCCAGCACAATGGCAGATAACAGGTCCTTCTTGGCACCAATCCAAGACAATAACAGCTTCTTTAGAGAGCTAACAGAAACATCCCATAGGCAAAACACATATCCTAAAGGGAGAATGAGCTCTTCTCTTTTATAATGTGTGAGAGCAGGGGCGCTGTACATTGTAAACCCCCATGTATATTAACAATGTACCTTGTTTACTGGCTGCCAAGAGGAGGCCAGATGTGAGGATGAAGGGCTTTTTGAACCTTCCTGTGGGGATTAGTGAAATGTAGCATTTGTGAACATTAGTGCCTTGCCTTTGTATAACATTTTTACTTCTAAAATGTTTTCATAATTATCTCTGTCACATCATTCATCAGGCCAGAGAAAGACACTGAACAAGGCATAAAGGAGTTTTTAAAAATTACCCCAAGTAGGGGTACCTACTAGAGCAACAATTACTAATAATTAATATTTATTTAGGACCTATTTGATACCAGGTACTGTGCTAAGACATTCCAATAATTATCTCATTAATTCATACAATAGTTCCGAAGAGACCAAGTAGTAGCCCTCCCTAACACAGGGTTTACAACACACAATGGGGACTCAATCAATATTTTAATGCGTAAACCCTTTTCCTTTATTATATTTGATTTAGTTTAGATTACAAAGGAAAATTTGAGGTTTAGAGAAGTTAAACAATTTACTCATGTTTACTTAGCTAGTAAGCAGGTTAGGTGGAAATGAAATTGCATCCATCAAATTCGATGAATAATTTTCTTAACCATCAAGATTTTACCCAAAGTTTATGAAATTTGGTGACAAAAGTTAGACTAGCACTCATATAACTTGACACTCATCATCATGCCTTCCTCTGTATCTTGTCTCCCATGATCAAATCACTTATGAAGGCGAGATAAGAAGCCTTGTCTCTTAGCTCTCAGAACAAAGGATTTTTCCCTACTTTCATGTCCTGTAAATTTTCTAAAACCTCATCGATAACCAGGGGATTAAGAAAAGGCTGATATAAAAACAGATGTTTTGAATTAAAAAGTGTTGAATGATTAAAAAGAAAGTAGTTTAATTTCTTCAGTATGTGAAATAACACCCAGTGCTTCCTGAGAAATCCTTTCTTTGCTGGCTCAGATGCGAAGATTAGACTCCTTTGCGTTTAGCAGTATTTGGGGATCAGAGACATTAATGGAAAGTAGCTGAATATCCCACTGGTACTAGTCTGTAAGAAGCAAATAAATACCATAGATATAAATTAGAAACATAAATCTGGTCAACTTAAGTGTTCACTGCAATCCCTTCTAATTGATGGAACATTAGTTCTGCTTCAACTGTTTAAATATAACCCTTTAATACATTTTTTTAAAAATGTCGGAGCCAACTTATCAGTTTGGAGAAGATTTTTGGTGGTCCTACAACATTTGCACAGTACAGATCCATAACCTTAACCTTGAGATAGTCAGCTGACCGCTCCTTAAAGTTGGGGGTTAGAGCAGTTAACATTCTGATTAAATAAAGCATGCCATAGTACTGACTACCAGGAATAGGTGACACAGTTCAAAGATCTCATTCAGTCATTCAACAAATGGATATTGCTCATGTGCTACATGTAAGGTATTGCATGCTAGACATTTGATGAGAAAAAAAAATACAGTACATCC